>NC_143016.1:121488233-122143233 GCF_055824585.1 Amblyomma mixtum | reverse complement strand
CCAGGCGGGATCAGTGCACAGCGGTGGGAATAAAAGAATGAGAGAAGAAAAAGGACTCCGACGATCCCATCCATCACCGGAGTGACGTCTCCTTCCCGCCTTGATTAGTGGCCGAGAAAACGGAGTGTCGCTGCCAGCGGCCTCCGGGGGCCAGACGCGGAGAGAATGTTCCATCGTGCGGGACACTTTGCGGCATTATTGAGAGAGCGGTCGTCTGCCCCGACATTGTCGTTCGTTTTCGCTTGCGTGTTTTCTTTTTATTTCGCATTTTTCTTTCCACTTCATTAAGAGGCGCCTTCGCTTCTGCTCTTCTTTCAGCCTGCGAATTTTCCATAATCTGGGTCGAAGCCGGCTTGTGCTAACGCCCTTCGTCTAATTGAGATTGACGAACTCAAAGAAATCGCTGTTTTGAATAATTTTTTTATGGCCTTGCCTTTATCTCAACCATCGATGCCGGAAATTAGTGATCTTGTCTGGCGTCAGGCCCAAACCGTGTGGTTGTAGTGTCAGGGGATTATATTACAAAACAGGAATTCGGTGCGAAACAAGAGCAACGAACAGGTGTTGTCATGTGTGACAGCCATGAGGTTGGATGAGAAGCCTGTTCAGAAAGTATTCATCCTTTTTATTTTTTTGTCACAATTCGGCAAATTGGGCAATAATACCTTACTTGCCTTCGATGCACTCTATTTTTGAGCTCACGCTATAGCATTTCTTTCAGTTCCTGAAGCGAACTGCACTATATTATAATGAAAATCAGCTGCAACTCAGCAACTTTTTCATATCTTTCGGCGTCTCAGATATTTTTCCTTATTGCCTCACCGACCGATGAAGCCGCATACAACTAAGAACGCAGCCCCCCTGCTCGTGCCGTTCGATGTGTCCATGGGCCTGGGCCGAGGGCTCCAGGTGACCTGTGGGCCATAAGCTTCGTGGGTCAGCGCTCATCAGCCGATAGTCTCATCCACCCTGGTGGCAAGCCCATCACCTCCTTCTCTATTCCCACATTTTTCACGCCTATCGTCATCTACTGGGCTTCTTCAGTTCCGGTCTTGTTGTTCGCGATCGAGACGATCGCTCGGCGGCCCCGGGTAGTGTGACTGACTAGACGATGACGAACTGTGCAGTGCCGTGGGCAGGAGGGCTCGTGCCAGGTCATCCACCATTAAATCATCCTGTAACCATTTGTCATCTCGTCTCAGTCACCGGCTTGCCGTCACGTAACAATACGAAAGCCAGCTTTGCGGCGTGGTGCATGAGCTCGTGGGAGACGCGTGCAGCCTTGCGGAGGTAAATACAGATGAAACTTATAGCGAGAAAACTACTATATATACCCGCGCCCCACTACCGTCGGAAACTATAAGGATGGTGACGTATCAACATCAGTGCGCGTTGGTCTTTACCTTAAAGTTTATTGCCACATACACATTAAACGGGCCGAAGTCTACCATTCTGTGCCCAGCCTTCAGCCGACGACGAAAAACGCGTCATTCGCATGTGATGTGAACGCAGTATTGGTGTTCAGGTGGCCAGCCACCTAAAACTTGAGAAGACGCCACTAATGTAAAAAAAAAACAAACAAACTCAGAAGGATAAATGAACACAGACAAGTAAAGACGGTTGGTCTCAATAGTTCTTTATTAAGATAAGGCGTCCATACGTGCCATTTACATCGCTTACTTAGCTGTTCTGCGTTCGAATTTTAGTTTTGTTTTCCGGAGTATAAACACCCGAGAAAACATCGTATAAACGTCGGTACGCACCCGACGCCACGGCCTCTTCCGGTTTTTCAGTTACAAGCAAACAGTGCTGGCACAACGGCTTCACTTAGCTGCCGTCAGAACGTTGAGTTAAACGCAGTCAATCGAGTTTTCCTCCTTGCCTTAAGTAGCGCCCTTACAGTACGACACCCGTCAGCGATCTGTCATCGTCTCTTTCGAGACACCTTGTGACCCCCCCGCCCCTGGTTTGGAGCAAGTATCATACGGGTAGGCGTAGCCCAACGTCGCTCACGAACAAAGAAGCCCATGAGAACGGAACGAAGCTGCCAAACACGTACAGATAAAAACTAAAAGAATGAACGCGCGCAGACCCACTAGTCTGGGGAGATTTTGATCGAAGGGGGCCATCGCCGTATTGTCGGCCCCATTGGTATTGAAATTTGCCCCTAACAAATGGGTCTCCTTCGGCGCGTTCCGCCTTTTTGTGCTCCTCGCCCGATATAAATGACCGAACGCGTGGCGCTTCGAAGGCGAGGGCACGCGGCCGCCCCTCCCACGCCGGCACTCAGGCATCTATCAATACTTCACTTTGTGGCAGGAAGGAATTTATCAGGAGCTGTTAAGATTATTAGATTGAAGAATGAACGGAGCTGCAGCTTTGAGGGAAGAGAAATGGGCCACACGCGCTCGCCCGGTGCGGAGTATTTATACAATGCGCGATTGATGGGAACCGCTCTCGCAGGGTCCCCCCTCTCTCTCTGTCTGCTCCCGCGGCACCTGTCGGCGATCACAACGAAAGATGCGAAAACCTGCTGGGGCGAGCCAGTTGTGCAAGGAGGTGCCGTTTCTGTCTGATCACCGAATGTTCTATTGTCCGCTTACCTGATCTAACTTACAACCGATGCTTTTAAACGCGATGGAATCGATACGGCAAGGGAGGCTTACTTACGAGTGGGCGTCGCGGCGTCGGACAGGCGTATCATGAAGAACCGATCGCCGTGATTGGTTGCTATCTGATAGAGAGTTCTGTCCCATGGCTTAAAAAAGGGCTGAATATGTACCTGAGTTTTAAATATCCATCGCGCCCGAAATACGAAGGACTGAGGTTATAATTGAGTATGTAACACAAAAATTTACATACGCAATCTAGACCGAGGTACGCTTACAAACAGAAGAGGAAGTCGTGATGACGACTGCAGAGATACCATGCAAATCGAGCACGAAGGCGGTTTCGCAAACTGAAGACAAAACCGTTTATTCTCATGGGGTGTGCGTGGTCTTTATATTTGGCGCGATTGTGGAAAACAGAATCTCATCCTCGCACTGCCACGGTGGCTCAGTGGTTACAGCTCTCGGCTGCTGGCCCGAAAGACGCGGGTTCGATCCCGGCCGTGGCGGCCGAATTTCGATGGAGGCGAAATTCTAGAGGCCATGCACTGTGCGATGTCAGTGCACGTTAAATAATCCCAGGTGGTCGACATTTCAGGAGCCCTTCACTACGGCGTCGCTCATAGGCTGAGTTGCTTTGGGACGGTAAACCCCATAAACCAAACCAGAATCGCATCCTCAACGAGAGGCAGCAACTGCCGTCTGAGCCGATGCAGTAAAGATTTGAATGCCTTAAGCGCTAATTAGTTAATTAATTAATATGCCCTACTGCGCGAAGAAAGAGAAGAGTTCATTCATCAGGTTGAACAATGATACACGCCCTCCCCCTTTTTTTTTATCTCATGCCGCTATTCCAGTTGGCCTGGACTAACGAAGTAATTTGTCGGTAACGCTTGTTTTACAGCGACAGCTGTTAAGGCCTTGTTTCCTGTTCTGCGGCGTCGTTGTAGGCGTCGTTGTAGGCGTCGTAACGCAGCCGGACCACCGCGTAACGCTGATTGGTCAGAATGGAGTGACGTCATGCATGACATGACGGGAGCGCGCCACGCTGTATGGTCAGAATGCCTATCACTGATTAGCCTAAATGTAATGAAGTCACTCGTGACGTCACAAAGAATTCTCAGAGATTAACCGTGGTATTTAATGCCATTTCAGCGGCATGGAAAATTGGAGGTGTAATAATTTTTTGGCTGAAAGATAATTTTATGGAAAACAGAAAAGGCAGCAACATGCCACTTGTTGGATCCGAACCCGCGTTCTACGCATGTCGGGTACGGTTCTCGGCCAACATCCGTTGCGGAGGCGGCTGTCCTATCTTCTGCTTTCGAATGTAATAGAGTTCACCAGCGCCACTTTAGACCATAGCGACTAGAGTCTAAACTCCTCTTCATGGTGCATTTTCTCGCCTCATTACTATCAACAGTTGCCGCTTCTGAAGTCGCAGCGGATGGTCAAGGAGCAATGATGATGATGATAATGATGATGATAATTATGATGATGATGATGATGTCCACAGGATTAATGGCACATACCCTCGGCGGGCGAGTGGCAATGTCATTAGGCGGTACTGTCGATGCTGATGATAACGACGAACCTGTATCATATCAGTGCCGGTGCCTGTTTGTTATCACCAGCTCATGTGCAACGTGCTGCACTGCCTCCTCTCTTCTTAACCCTGCCTTCTCTCCCCACGGCCCTATATATGCACGGACCGTAATAAACCTTGTGAGTTGTTGTTCCCTGACTGTGCCGTTCGTCACTCCGGTCAACCTCACGATACAGAACCTGCATTCGCGTGCACGTGAGTCAACAGATATTGAGACATGCTTCCATGTCTCGTTAGCCCATAGGAAACGCTTGCTCCTGAACGTTCAGGAAGCGTATGCCGAGTTGATGCTGCTTATTCAAGTGGTAGCGACATCAATGCTCAGTTGTGGTTGCTTTAGACGTTCTTATTCTACAAAAAGCAAAAGTTTGCGTGCTACTCAACGCTTACAGCTTGGTGCCTTACGTGCGAGTGTGGAAGGACAAATAGCCTGAAAGGAGAAATAAGGTTGATTTATTGGTTTATTGGGGTTTAAAGTCCCAAAGCGACTCAGGCTATGAGGGACGCTGTAGTGAAGGGCTCCAGAAGTTTCGACCACCTGGGGTTCTTTAACGTGCACTGACATCGCACAGTCTGACACGGGCCTTATAGAATTTCGCCTCCATCGAAATTCAGCCGTCGCGGCCGGGATCGAACCCGCGTCTTTCGGATCAGCAGCCTAGCGCCGTAACCACTGAGCCACCACGGCGGGGGGAGAGAAATAAAGGGCCATTCCGTGTCAGCTCCAAAGCAGACAACATGGTGCTCGAGATTCCCATTCGAAGTGTCTTACCTGCACCGCAGCCAACGCGGAAAAATTGAAACTACTTAGTCTCTTGCCTTGCAGAGATGTTCCATGCTTGAAACGAAAATTCCCTCAGTTGGATGCCAAACTCTCAACTTCAGGTTCTTTTTTCATGCAGCAGCTCGAAAACTCCGTCAATTAGAAAAAAAATGTGACAATTTTGCTTCTTAAAGTTCCTTGTAACCCCGGGAAAACTTTCTTTTGGCCCAATTTCACGTCTCAAGGTCCTTGAAAAGTTGAAAATTTCTCGAATTAAGCGTCACTGCTGCCTTGACCACTCTCTGCCTCGGTGGACGTATTGCGAGCACAGTCCAGCGACGGGATAACGCATAAACTGCGCAAGTGCATCTAATTACGGGAACCTCTAGTGTCGTAGTGCATTACAGCAGACTGAAAGCATTCCACCTCAGTGCACTGCAGCCGATCGTCCCCTAGTTGCGCCACGTCCCGTCTGCAGCGAGTCGCACTCTTCACCTCTGCGCATGTCAGAAGAAGCGAATATCAAAAGTGCCTTAAAATAACAGGCTTGAAAATAAATATTTTCCCGCCTCTCCCGCCCGCAGCGGTCGACTTCGGAGCGCCGAGGATCCAGCGCGCATACATCACCCAGTTTGCGTAATGGGGAGAATAAACGCCGCGCTTCTCTTTTTTCCCCACGAGCCGGCTTTGCATTCATTCATGTCCTACGCTCTACGCGCAGAGACCGCACTCTCGCATACGTGACCTCCTGTCCCGGGGCTCCGAGCCGTGCTTTGTTTCTTTTTTTTTTGTTTTTCGCTCGTCCCACGCTGTTTTGACTCTGCTTCTGCCAGTAGCGCGAATGCGCGGCGTCTTTGGGCTTCTGTTATTTTTCGAGCCCACGCTTCTAAAGTGAGCTTGCCCATACGCACACATACACGCACGAACGCACGTCGCGTCGTCCCAATATCCGGGGATTGGCTGTGCACTTGCGCCGCCGCGCGGTTTTGTCATTGACACGCCGTGATTGAATTATGTTCCCGTGTAATCGGGTTTAGACGACCATGGCAATTGCATGAAAAATTCACGAAGCGTGCTTCGACTACATCCTTCGTGCCGAGCCTAACTCGCCCTTTTGGTTGCGCTCGTGGGCGAGAGTGTTTGTGTGTGTGTGTGTTTTTTTTCCCTATCTGCCGTTCGCTGTATTCCCGACGTATTTATGCCAAAGGAAAGTTTATCCTCTCCGTTCGCTTGTCCCTGTCTGTCTTTATCCGTTCCTCTGCTTCCATTCTCTGCGTCGTCTGCTGGCGCGCAGGCGTTCGTCTGCAGCTTTTCGGACGTGCGTCTGCTTCGAGGGGCTGTCCGCTAGGGGCGCTGCGGTCATATCTCGGCCAACCAGCTGTATGAGTTGTTTCGTGTTTAACTCTCTCTATATATGATCTCCGGTTATCTATTTATTTCCTAGTTTCCACAGCGGCGCAAACTTAATACTGCAGGTCTTCTGCGACGTGTAAGCACAAAAAAGCTGCCCCGAAAAGGACGCACTCGATGGGGAAATGGGGGAGGCCGACTCAGAGGCGATGCATCAACCGCTTTTTTTCTTCCGAATAAGAAAGCCTCCGAGACAAACGGCCAGACGGCACCGATATGATTCGATTCAAGCCGAGCCAATATCGCGTACACGTCTTTCTCTCCCGCTTTCTCTTTGTCGATGCCCCTCTCTGGCGCGCTTTCGCTTTGCGGTTTCCGGCGGTACGTCTCTGTGCCGGGAGAAATTCTCGGCCCTACCTGTTCGCGTCTCGACCCAGTCGCTGTGAGCGCGTTCGACAGCGCACGTTCGTCTTGCCACGCACGTTCGCTCGTATCGCGAGGCTTTCGATTGAGTGCTGGCGCTTTCGTTTTATTTTATTTCTCCAGGCCACGGCGCGCCAGTCGGACTGGCGGTTTTTTGCAGGCACCTTGCTGTTCGAGCTTAGCCGCACTATAGCGTGAGTCGGTAGAAATTTTGCGCAGCTGGAACAGTTTAAACTGGACACGTGTGTGATCTGCGCTTGCTCTGCTCTGAACCAAGCTAGGTCGAACCTGTGTGTCGTCCATTTTTTTTTGAGCACCCCTGTTTTGAAGGGAGTGGTGCTCGACTATTGTCTATGAGATGACTTGCTCCTCATAAGCAATTGCTAAGGCTCAGATAGCCCCTTGCGTCTTCGCGCTAAAGGGAGGCACTGGGATGTCAGGTGTACTGTATTTCTCCTTATGCCATTGTCAAGAGAAATCAGACACTTATTTCTGGTGACGGTGACCAATACCGCAATCCAGTGAAAAACTTTGAAAATTTTGAAAGAGCAGGCGTTGCTGACGTAGTCGCAAAAACTTTCCCGCAATGTGGGCTATTATAGTTTGACGCAACGTAAACTGCAACCAGAAAAAAGTGCATTAGATTTTCCTTTCTTTCTTTACAAATATGTGAAAAGCTGCGCGATTGGCCTATTTGTACAAGCAGCTACTTAGATGTTGCATTATAGAAAAAAAAATCAATTTTGTATATTTACTCAGTGTAAGTTTGAAAGCTCAGCATTATCGCCCTTTTCCCTCCGGCGAAAAACACTTTTTTGAATTTTGGACCAATTAAGAGCGACGCCGCTTTCATGACACTGCCAGGAGTCATCCTGCTTTTGCTATCGAATCGCACTCCATATTATCGCGCAGAGAGTTCTTAATGAGGCTGCTACTCCCGGTTCTTTATTCTTTCAAAATGACGTTAGTACGAACACAGCTGTAAACAAAAATAAGCATCTGCTGCTCCCCGCAGGTTTTGCTTAACGCTCTGCCAAGGCATGAATTTTTTCAAGCTTCTACTTAAAGACTCTACTTTCGTTCTTATGTTTCACATATTGAGCGAATTCACCGACATAATCGTTGGATTTTACTTGCACTGAAAAAATTTCGTACAATGAACCAAGAGATCAAAATTACGGCACGTTTCCAAACGGGCAAATGTTCTAAAAATATTCCCTCGCAGCTGGCGTAGTTACTTTGGATTAATTTTTGTGAAGAATTCTACGTAACAAGTCGGAAGACGAAAACTTCGTCGCTGGTTGGCAGCACTGCGGGTTAGAAAGAGGTGTGTGTAAGGCGCTCTGTGGTCAATAATGTATAGTCAACTCGGTATAAGCAAGGGTTGACCGTACATGTAACACGTGTAGTGAGGTGTGAAAGCTCAGTTCGAAAGGCCCCCGAAATGAGAGAAATGGCTTCACATTGCTCAGAACACAGAGACAACACGCCTTTTGTGTTCCCTTGCTTGGTGCTACATACACCACGCCTTTGATACATCTGTGTGGTGCACTGTGTGTAGCGACCGACACCAACGCGTTGCAGGTGCGCGTAATATGGAGTTAAACTGTGCGTCGTCTGGCAGAGAAGGGACAACGGCGAAGCTTATGCTGATGAGTGAAGAAAGTTGGGCGAGTTGGTACTTGTTCATTATTCACAACAGGGCACGAAACACGGACAAAAGAGTCCCCTCTTTTGTCCGTGTTTCGTGCGCTGTTGTGAATAATGAACAAGTACCAACTCGCCCAACTTTCTTCACTCATGGGAGAATCGACAGCACAAGCGCTGACTTCCCAATTCCTGCGACAACAACTCGAAAAAGTCATCTATTGACCTCGCACTGCGCCGTCGTTCTTGCGGTTGCACCCCTGCCTTTCCTGCGACAACCATTCTTTTCAGACAAAGACCAATTGCCTAGAGAAATAATGGAAGCCTATCACATGCATAATTCTGAAAACACTTCTGTCAGTCGACCTTCTGTAATGGTGTCACAGAATGAACTCGATTTCCTCAAGGGTGCCCATCTCGATTGTTAGCGCGATTAAGGACGCGTACAGTGTTATCTTCCTCTGGCCAGAGTGTGTTTTTGTTGTTGAACACGTGCTTTTTGGCTCACGCCTTGTATGACGGTTTCATTTATGTTTGTTTTTTCGAAGATGTATATATACTCTTCCTTTTCCGTAATAAATTTCAGTTGAAGTCAGCGCTTGTGTTGTCGATTCTCCCCTCTTTTGTCCGTGTTTCGTGCGCTGTTGTGAATAATGAAGCTTGTGCTGCACCGCGTCCAAAGGCAGATGATCGCCCTGAGTAGCCCTGTCTCTTCATAACCTATGTACCGTCTGTTGAAAAAGTTTACAATCCTCCGCGCCGTTTATTTCAATGGCGCGGTGGACAGTAAACTTTTAACGCGATAACGTTAAAGGCCCCGTTACTCAGAAAATCCGACGTCGGCGTTGTCGGCGTTGTGAGCGAAATATATGGTGACGTAGGGTGACCCAGATGACCACCCGCCAGAGAAGCAACTTAGGCGGGTAACCTAGGTCACGTGACCTTGTAGTGTCGTCACAACGTACCCACCGGATTGTGAGAAAACTCACCACCGTGGAAGATGCCTTATTAACACTTCTTCTTGGGCGAGTTGGTGCATACTTGATTTGAAGAAAATAGCGCCAGAGCATGCAAACTACGAAAAGACAAGGACGAGACACAAAGCGCTACTCACAACTAATTTTATTGAAACCAGGCAGCGCCTTTATATGGCGAAGTTTCACTGAAAAAGAGGGAGGAGGGCAGGAAAGGTAAAGATTTCAAAGCGACCATCACAGCGTGTGGGAAGACCTATGTCGGCCAGACTGGGCGTTGCATCAACAAGCGCTTGGGGGAACATGCCCGAAATTTATCAGATTTAAAGGATAAATATGCACATTTGGTAGCGCATATTATGGGGTGCGACGGATGCGAGGCACGATTCAGTCAGACTAAGATTCTTGGCAAAAGCGCAGATAAGAAGGCACGTGAATGTCTGGAGGCTTTTCACATAAGAAAACTTGGCAATAGGTGTGTCAGCACCCCATCTTTTTCACTTTTTTCATCCGAGTTCGAATTCTTAGATGCCGCCCTTAAATAATCTTTGTTAACTTTTTTGTTTTTGTTTTGGTTACCGCCTGCTCATGTGTGCTCGCTGTGATGGTCGCTTTGAAATCTTTACCTTTCCTGCCCTCCTCCCTCTTTTTCAGTGAAACTTCGCCATATAAAGGCGCTGCCTGGTTTCAATAAAATTAGTTGTGAGTAGCGCTTTGTGTCTCGTCCTTGTCTTTTCGTGGTTTGCATGCTCTGGCGCTATTTTCTTCAAATCAAAAATGGAAGATGCCTGTTAAATTAGACTTACCACGAGAGGTTACTCTGCATATATGCATATATTGCCCCGCAATTCCGCATATATAGACATTAACTCATTAACGCAAGGGCGCCATATCTTTAAGGCGGAGCTTAAGTGCCCCTTTCAATTTTTTGCAACAAATGGTACATACAGTATGCGTCACCCTTGTGTAAAACTCTCGAGTAGTGCATCGGGCCCCAAATAAAGCGACATCTCTCCGCAGTTACTAGCTGATAAGTTGGCCACTTTTTCTATAAAATGTACTACTTTCCTTGAATAAAATTTCAGTTGTGAGTCAGCGCTTGTCCTGTGTTTTCTTCTACTTTGTCTGCGTCGTTTGCGCTGTTGGCATTCAATGTACCACCAACACGCCCGTTTGGCTATAGTGTTGCAGTTACTAGGTTGAGAAGCAACCCTTGCGAACAATTAGAGTCGCATAAGCCTACACACTACATGAGAACTAGCATTTTAACCGAAAACCATCGGTTACTGTCCGTTTCAATTCAATTCAATTCAATTTTATTCAACATCTTGAGGATGTTGGGTACGCCGACAGAAAGCCAGAGAGAAGGCTTGACAGAGGTCGATGCACCCTACAATAACTTGACAGCAGCACCAGAATGTTGTACAGTCCACGGCAAGTGAGAACACGGGGAAAAAAAATACAAATCATGAGTAAAAACCTCCGTGACACGAAGTGCCGACGGTACCTAGGGTTACAGCAATTTCGATGACTTATTTAATGAGCATGGAAGAGAATAGCAAAACATTTGGCGACCATAATTCGTTCGAGTTTTTGGCACGAACCATGTGAAACCAGTACGGGTGGCGTACTTCTGTTCTTTACATTTTAAGTTAGACAGTTTCATCATAAATGGATTGTTTTGTCTAATACTTGTTTTATACCGCCTTAACAGTATACTTTCAAAAACTTGTGGGAGGGGGGTGATGCTAAGAGATGTAAAAATTGGTTCAGTGTGTTCAAATCGTGAAGTATTAACAATATTCTGAACAATTTTCTTCTGAAGTGTATGTACCCGTTTAATATTAATAAATGATGTTGTGCCCCATACCAAAATGGAATAATTAACAACAGAAGAAAACAATGCATTGTACAGCATCTGTTTAATATGTTTTGGAAAAAGGCACTGCCCTACCGCTCAACGCAAGGGTGTTGTAGACTGTACTCGCTTTCGATGAAGCGCTAAAATGAATGAAGCAAGGGAACCAAGATATGAACAAGAGCATCAACAGCAAAACAAATGCAGAATTGCTACCTTCAGACAACATTCTTGCAGGCTAGTTGGTACATATTTAGTAGGATTTCTACCTTATTTTGTCTTAGTTTTTTGCTGTTTATAAGAATAAGCTCGTACTGATCGTCATGACGCGTGTGTCAAAACGAACTGTCGACAAAGCAACGATTCACTTTGTTTCGGGCGCCTGAAAGACTGGCGAAGTACACAGCGCTTGCCTGCATTACGCAGAGGCCGTCCTTGGACTGTCCCGGCTCACTCTCGAATTACATGTACGATCCGAGGCTGCTGTGAGCTAGAGCAACGCAGAAGTCCGGACCTAATGGACGCTGGTCAGTCAATCTGGCTCGAGACAGATCCATCATCTTTTGCCCCGAAAATCGATGGCCTACGGCAAAACGCATGCGACCGTTGCCAGGGAATAGACGCCCAACGAGCTGACGACCCCAAATCGGTCTCTTGTGGTTGCGTTGTTTTGAAACTGGCTTCTCATTCCTCCATCGACAAACTTTCGGCCAGCATGAACACACCCTGGCTTGCGTACAGAACGTACAAAAGAAAACGGCTGTCAGTTCAGTGAATGGGCAGTAAAAAGTAAGAAAAAATGTGTAGACACAGTGAAGAGTGCCGGGACACCCAGCGACAAATGATCCGTCAGTAGAATTGCACCAAACTTAATTTCCTTGCGGTCACAAGGACTCGATTCATCGTCTGCGGTCCTCATAGATGGACATATGATACTGCCGCCTCTGTTTCCGCAGTTCTGATGGAATAGATCCAGCAAATTTTGGACGGGCACACGGCTGTCGGCGTCTTGATGATGGGACGGAAGCGACAGCCAACGCAGCGAGCAGAAATAAGGTGCTGCTGGAGCCTTCCTTCCCCCAGTAATCTTTCTTGCGTCCTCAAGCTTTCATTTCTTTCTTAATCTTGCAGAGGTTTTGGGAGGTTTTTACTATGCTTTGGCAGTGGACAAGACATGTTCGAGCAGCGGTCAAGCGTCAAGAGCCACCAGACAAATAGATTTAGAAGGTCGTATGACGTCCCCCGAATTTGATCGAAACGGTGTGCGCATCTACGCGGTTTTTCTGTTCATTATATTTTCTTTGTGCAGCGCTCTCAGCCAACTCCCCCACCCCCCCAACCCCCTTTTCTTTAGATTTAGTTTTATAGCCATTGAGGCAAGGAGAGGGGAAGAAGCGAGACTGGTTAGAAAAATAAAAAGCAAATAAAATGGTTGTGTAAAAAACAAAAAAATGCAACATATCAACGCACACCTATAGACACATGAACGCAAAATTATTCGACAAAGTAAAGAAACGAAGAAGCTTTACGGTGGAAAACTGCAGTGGCTTTCTTCGCGTTTAACACCTATAGCAGTCCCACAGCCTGTACGGAACTGTAGTTCTAGACGCATATTAGCATGAAGATTGCAGCAAATGCGCCAACTGAATCAGGCGGTTCTTCCTACATGAGAGTCCTCATGACATGATTTTTCATTTTAATTACTCTGCATTTCCGCTCGTGCGCACTCTATCGGCATGTTGCTGTGTGTTGTAGAATGCTATTTTTCAGTGGGATGTGTTACTGCGGGCTCTATTCTTTGTCAGTTGCTTACTTTCATCGAATACCCCCTCCCCCCTTCCCCCTCTTTCACCTTTCCCCGCCTCTCTTTCTTTTTGTGTTGCGCCTTGATCAGAGGGCCTTTAAGGGTAAAATAAATAAATAAATAAATAAATAAATAAATAAATAAATAAATAAATAAATAAATAAATAAATAAATAAATAAATAAATAAATAAATAAATAAATAAATAAATAAATAAATAAATAAATAAATAAATAAATAAATAAATAAATAAATAAATAAATAAATAAATAAATAAATAAATAAATAAATAAAGCTCGGCAAATGTTACCGCAGCAGGCCAGTGGATGATGCATACCGCTGCTAACTAAATGTTAGCGATCGCCACGGTTCTGTCTGCGTTACCTCGACCGCAGCGGTCAGCGGCATTTAACACGAGTTAGGACAGATGTCTGGCGCCTGAATTTTTTCTGTGCCCCGTGGCCCCCTAAAGTAACAAATAAAAAAGCTGACTAGTCAATTTTAATTATATATTCTTGCAGTTACTGATACATGTTCATTACATAATGTCTGCCTTGCTGTAAAATTCACCTGCGCACACCACACCGGTGTATCTCTCAGAAGTTTCTTTAATAAAACATATCAACGTTTAAGAAATTCACCCTGTATTTCTCGTGCCAAGAAGGTCGGAGTAGCAGTCCGGTCGGAGTAGCAGAGGACCATGCTTCTGGCCTCGACATGCGCCACAAGGAACATGCAGTGAAGGTAGAGAGGACGGTGAAATAATGCGAGAAGACTGCTGCAGAATTTAGCGAGGTGCCAACGGGACCCTAGGCTGCAAAACGAAAGAGGACATCGTACATTCGAAGAGCGTACACAATGCACAGGTGCTAACTTGTGACTAATCTTCTTTTTTTTTAAAAAAAAAAGAGGAATATTTAGCTTGGGTAGGGCAAATAAGAATTAGGTGCACTAGCATTTAGAATTTTCACTTCGGCTTCGCTTCGAGGCTTTTTGAGGTGGTTTTCAAAGTCAAGCAAGCTTCAGACAAAGGTCGCCGAATTCGAACAAGCCCCGCCTTAAGTGTAGGACCCATCAGCCTTAACGAGTTAATGCCCATATATGCGGGATTGGTCATTCTCTACATTACATTCACATAGATCGCTGGGATACCTCATACCCCTCTTGGCGCAGTGGTGCAATGGTTAAGCGATGCGCAACTGCCCTGCGATGGCAGGTACTGCCGTCGATACCATAAATATAAACGCAATCTTCGCAACCATAAATATAAACGTAATCTGAGATTCGGGTTTTATTGCTAGCGAACTAAAAATAAAAACTACAACGACTAAGCTTTTGCTTAAAGGGAAGCTGAAATGGTTGTTCGAGAAATCGAGGTTATGCAAGAATTCGAAACTATGAAGCTTCCAGGTAAAGCCTGCAAAGCGTTAAAATTTAAAATTTCAAATTTTAGATGTCCGCTGCCCTATCCTGCGTACCGCTGTGCGTCGTTCGATGCTGCCAAACAATGCTTCGTGAACTTCTCCTTCGATGGTGTTGGTTTTGCTTCAGCTAAAGCTGGCCCCTGGCGGCGTTCCCGCTGCTCTCCGACTTTGGGAGCACACTGTTAATCTGTTACCACAGCCATGTGGGCAGTGTGGACAGGATAAGGGGCAGCTAGTCCAGATGCTTAGCTGTTAAGCTCGCAGTACTGCAGAACATGCTTTGCATTCATCTAGCGCAGATGATCTGTTTAACCGCGATTCTTTACGCTTCATCTACGGCTAGAGTTCGCGTTTGCCGACGACTATTTTTACGCGCACGAGTTTACCTAATCCCGGCTGCTGGCTGCAGCGGATCTGACGCTTCCGTGTCCGTCATGACGAAGGAGCTGCACGCCACTATAATCCACGGTATCTGTAGAGCGGTGTGGCGTCATCATCACCGCCACCATCATCGTCATCAGCCTAACTACGCCCACTGCAGGGCGACGGTCTCTCCCATATCTATCCAATTGGCGCTGTCTTGTGACAGTTGTGGTCGTCTTATCCCCACAAACTTCCTAATCTCATCCACCCACCTAACTCTCCGACCCCCCTGCTACGCTCGCCTTCCGTTGGAATCGGACTTAGTCCGTGACCCTAAGCTCATTTCTTATTCTTGATTAAAAATTGATCACCCTTAACTCACTATGATTAGTGATATGAGAATACATCTGCATAGAGCAGATATTGACTGCTGATCTTGACCACGAGAGTATAATAACTAGGAGAATAAGAATAGGGTGGAGTGCATTTGGCAGGCGCCCTCCAGTTATAAATAGCAGTTTACCAATATCTCCAAGAGAAAAGTACACAGGGCCGATCGAGAAAATTTAAAAACAGGGATCACATTCGGTGTTGATCGCCATCAATTTCGCAATATAACCTTGTCCCCTAAATCACAATTAAAAAAGTTTATTAGCTAATTTAAGTTATTTAATCGTCTAAATATTCACTCTTATGAGGAACAGAATGTCCGCCTTGCTGTACAACTGCATACCACGACCTCCCGCCGCTAATACGTATACGCGGATGACCCCTAGGGACCAGGCTCAGGCCAGCTGCAGGCGCACCCTCCCTTTGGGGCCATCTGCGCATGCGCACTGTCCGCTGGCGGGTGCGGTATATGGTAGCGCTACGCATTATGCGAGAACTTCCCGTTTACGGACTTTTTCTTGCATTGTGTGTTACCCTGTAAAGCGTGCTCCATTGTTAGCTTTCGCGAACAAGGGTAAGCCCACTTTACGCGATCAGGCACAGAGCACAGATTGTCCAGTAGCGCGCTTGTTGTGACGAATAAAGATTTTTGCCACCTTTCGGCAGCCGTAAACATTATTTATTTAGGCGCTTGAATTGAAGAGAACCTTTGCAAGGGCTGTTGTTGTTCAGGTTACATAAAAACGCGAGCTTATGTGCTTCATGTCTTAAAATCTTCGGCCAGCTGTGTGCAGAGCTCTTTCCTTCTTGTAGGGATTCCACTTTAAAAGTTAAATGAAGACTTTTATACTAGCAATGCACAAGGTATTTATGGCGGCATTATCAGATGCGGGATGTATGTTGGCGTCTGGTCACGAAGAAATAAGATACCCGTTGAACTTAATACCGAGGTGTACGTAAGAACAGGATTTTTACTGCGAAAGCAGTACTTCACGAGGTCTAACCAGCTCACCGAGTTTATGTGAGGCTTGACCTTGAGTGTGACCTTGGACAAACCATAAATAAATATACAAAGTACTCCTGCGACTGGGATTCAATCCTGCAGCGGCGCGAAAAGATCAGCTTCGCTGTGAACTGCAGAAGAACACTATGCTACCGCTGCAGGCGATCATTCCTCGGGTTAAACTGCAACACACTCTCGCACTGTGCCCTGCACATTGTCGTCTTCTGAATTATTTAGGGCGCGAAGACAGGACGAAGGAAGAAAAACACAGGACGAGCCTCCTGTGCTCGTCTGACCTTCTACCTTCGTTTTGTCTTTGCACCCTAAACAATTCAGAATGAACCAAAACCAACTAGCCCAGCAACAAGTCCTCTTATCGTCGTCTTCTTCAACCAATACTAGTATGGAACTAATATACACACTCTGGCGCTGCGCACTGCACATCGTTGCTTCAACTAATGCTACTGGAATGAAGGAGATCACGCGCCGATGCCGACGATGACGAAGCTCTTGAGGCAGCTGGCTGATGTTTGCTTTGAGTTCAATTTGTGGGAATCTACATGATTACATAATTGCAACTGGTAGGTTGATTTGCTAACTCCTTTAAAAGTCTCGGAGTTTTTTTTGTTTTTTTTTAATTATTATTATTCTCGCCAAAATGTTCTTTGTTATTTCACTTCAAATATTCTTCTGTCGTTTTTCATGAATACATTTTTCAAAATTCACGTTTAATCCTATGAAAATTTTCTTATGTATACCACTACACCTTGGCCAATCCCCCCACGTGGGTATGTGCCATTATAAACAGGTGAAGAAGAAGAAGAAGAAGAAGCTGGCTGATGCTCGTGCTTTGCAGCTGCTGCTTCATCGATTGTATGTGTAAGAGTCTTTGTCGTCGGCGCTTGCCACCTCCAAATAAACCACCCTTCACTACTATCAAACTAATATCACCGTCAGAAGTGCCGACAACCCAGCAAAGCACAAGCATGCGCCAATTAGGCTAAACACATTCTTTCGCACATGCACTCGGCTTAAGTATGGTAAAATCCTACCACAGTTTTTAGCGCTCACTGCACCTTCTATTCATTTTTCTTCTCACTACACTAGGCTCATTAACGGAAAGCAAGATTAGTCGACGTCTCGAGCTCAGCTTACTAATTCCCCACTTCACTACTACGCATACGCCTTTGGTACGCACTGCTAATATTTCAAAATATGGAATAGCTAGCGGCAGGAAATCCTAAGGACAATACTTTAATTTTCCTTTCACTCAAAAGCAGTTTGGTATATTAAAAATAAACTTGCCAGTGAGTGTGCCAACCGACACTCACAGTTGTCGGTTGGCACACTCTGAGGATAATATCTCTTTTGAATCGGTAGTGTCACGAGCAGTGCAGTTCATTATTCTGAACTTTTCCCGTCACATTCATTCTGTGCCCAATATTGCCTGACGAAAAAATGTGAGGGGTGAGAAGTGTGACTTCCTATCTCTCTCCCGTTTTTTTTTCCACCTTCTCATATCCAACAACTCAGGGAAAAAACATTTTTTAGCGGGAAACCCTTATAAAAACAATTTTTTTCATATAATGTAAGATTTCCCTATTACAATCAATATATCCGGAGATCACCCGACGACCATCTTGCATTGTTTATCAACGTTTTTGCTGTCATCAAAAACGTTCCCTACTGGTTTTCTATGGAAACCTTAACTATTTGATGCGATTGATGGAAACTCTTGAAAAGAAAGATTTTGCAACATATCAAAAGAATGGACCATTACCTTCAATACTGCCGTAAGAGTATCTCACAGTTCTCAAATTTTCAAAATCTTTGTGCGAAAATGTTGGTCATGTTTTATCAAAGCCAGCACCATCTCTTACAATATGAGGTACCAACTGCTCCCGATCATCGCTCTTTTTAATGAAAAAAGCTCCAGCCGTTTCTGACTTGCAACAATCTACGGGCAATCCACAGACATCACAAATCGGAGATGCCGAACCTGTCAAGTGACATAGGCCGTCCGTCACCTGACACACTGTCACCTGACACACGTCACTTGACATACCGCACAAGAACTAAAATTCTGTGAGTGGTGTAACACGACTTCAGAAGCAACTAGCTGTTAGCATGATCGCTTTCATCTCATTCAACTTTTTTTTTTATTTCGTATGCTTGTCTTTTTTTTGTCATAACAGTTTTCGGTTACCCTTATGTGCATATGTGTGAATGGCTGTATGAGCAAATGTATACGGGCCGTCATGACCTACTCCAGTAAAAATCCCTAACAAGGTTGAGAGTATCTCTAAATAATAATGATAAGCTAATCGGCACTAACTAAGAAATATATACTGTCAATAAGCAGTCAGCAAGCCCACACTCGCCAAGAAGGCATCCTCGCTAGCGCGCACTTAAGAGAAACAAAAATTATCTCTCTCTCTCTATCTCTCTGATTATTCCCTCCACGCCTGCTATTAGTTTTCGGCTCCCCTAGCATCTGGTCGGCCTCTGTTATCCCGAGAACGCCCCTGTTCTCGGAAAAACCTCTTGCCTGGCACTAAGTTCGATTACGATGCTACCGACCAACCAATCTCTGGAGCGAATGTTGGGAAACAAAGAAGCAGATGAAACAAAAAAACAAGCAAATAAACGAGCATGTTGTCGCCTCTTGTTTCCAGGCCCACGTCTTCGCTTTGCTATACAACCGCACATGTTGGAAGATTAAGACGAAGAGGGCGTACAACGAATGCGTCGGCTCGCTTCGGTCTCAGTTGGCAGCGCCCCCTTGTTAGCGTAATGGTTATTAACGACTCCCGGTAACGAGAAAGCACTTCTTGTTTGGAGGCGCTCACCAGCGATCGCGGTCTGGCTGTGTTGAGAACGTCGTGGCCGCTTTCCCTAAAAGCAATGCTTTTGGGCCAAGAAGATTGCCTCATGCCTCGGGAAAAGGGATACGCAGAGATAGGACGGGGCCAGTAATTAGACAACAAAGGCGACCACGCTGTTCCTGGGCGCAGCTGGTTTAACCAAGCGTCGTAGACCAAACCAGCGATATGTGTTTAAGGCCTTGTTTGTTTGTTTTCGCGAGCTTCATGCGCGCTGTGATAGACCTATAATGTATGGTGTCCGTGACGTGTCTTCTCTAAGGAAAGCCCGAGCGTAGGACGCGCTAATCTTGAGTTATTGTCCGGCGATTTGCGCTGTTTCGAGACTTATTTACGTAAACACGGATGCGCTGTTGTTGTGTACTATTAGCAGACAATAGCGCCCGTCAGCGAGGCACTATTAGGCCTGCGGGGAGGTTGGTGGCGGAAGGGATTGGACAAAAAGTATGCCCCGCCTGAACGCCGCACAGCATGTCTAACGAACGGCGCCGTCACTACCCCTGCCCGTCGTGATGGATGAGGAGATTGGAGCGATGTCTTTTCATTTGCGTCAACTCGCCGCAACCCGATGGTCTCGGGAAAGCCCCGCAAAGAATGTAAAGAAACGCGAACTTAGTTTATCCTAGAGCGAGGGCCAGCATAACTAGACATGAACGAATAGAATAGTATTCAGTGTAATGAAAGGGCAGCTTGCAGAATGACAGCACAATAAACGTATATATAGCTCTCATGCGTTGAAATCGCAATGGTGGCCTAGTGGTTTGAGTATCTGCCTCGCATGTGGGAGGTGCGCGGTTCGATCCCCAGTGCCACCGGTCACACACCGGTGATTCAATAAGTGCAAGCTTTCCCCTGCCTGGCACTCGTCTTCTTTAGGGTGAAATGTTTTTGAAATGGGTCTTTGATCCCACCTTGAGAAGACGAAAGCACCTCGAGTCATCGCGCTCTGTGACTCCAGATGACCTTGCGCCATAAGAATTCGCAATCATCATCATCTCATTCGTTGAGTATTCGGCGCCATCATCTTTGTCATTTAGAGAGCGACTCACTGGAATTCAGTAATTTTTCGACACGTACTACGCGCGGCGCACTCACAGTCGGATCAGGTTTGCAGTTCCATTTCGGTTTCATCCAGCTGTAGTCGTTGACCGGCCATGTCCGGCAGAGAGACTGTGACAGGTGGGTGACTGTGGGAGTAGTTTTATAAGTAACGATGCCGAATGATATCAAAGAGAGACCGTGAAAATTTCTGTGAAATCTGGCTGAATCTAGATTTGAACATGTTTAAGAATCAAAATGCGCAGTGTTTCGCACAAGTTTTGCGGGGAACACTTTAAAGTATAATGAGAAAATCTTAGTGGCATGGTACGAAAAACTAAATTGAGAGAAGTGGGACCCCATGGCGTGGACTGACAATGCTGTCACCACATTCTGCAATACTTTGCGGCTTTGAACACAACTAGTGCTCTAGTTCCACGCAGTCCTTCTGTGCGCACATTGAAATTTCGTTTACTGCGAGCGGCATGATTTTTTTTTGTAATGTCATGTTCACCTCATTATTTTCGCTTACGTATACCTGCATGTTAAAATGACAGAAAACTGACAGAAATGGGTCATGTGATCGCAGCGGAAACAAAAAAAAAACTTTATTTGGCATTACATGCGTAGAATCAGGCCCGCTATTGTGATGCGAACAAGAAGTCATTGTCGTATTTCGGCGCCTTGGATTAAATAGTATTAAACGCAGCCACTTTCTTTTATGAAGGATTGGTGCTATCAGTACATTTCACCATATGGTTATGTATCGGTACGCATAACCTATATTTTTGATAAATGCGTCGTGCTTTTTCTTTTAAAAAGCGACTATAGTTTATGGACATTTACGTGTTCTTAAAGCTGTCTTGAGGTGGAAAGGATGCTTATCTTAAAGGTCAGCGCTCTCTTCGCGCCAGCGAGTGAAACAGCGTTGCAGCGGCAGCTTCCATACCACGGCGACGCTGATCCACGTTTTTGCGCATGTGCAGTTCAACTCCAATTACCTGAACGGCTAAAATTACATTTTATCAGCTTAATGAAGTATCACATTTTCAATTAAGGGTCACATTTGTTTTCATTTGCTGACTTTGACGATGTGTAATCGCCTAAGTGCACTTATACTGTTTCTCAAGCATCAAGATATATAAAAATCACCGTGTGTACAGATCCAAAAAAAAAATATTTTTAAGTGAGCTTTGCGGCGCTTATGACTCGAAAGTTACAGGATGGAACACCGCGATTTCTATTGTGAAAAACGATAACCTCTGGTCGAAAACTTGTTATACTCCGGCGGATGTCGGGTATTGTCTCTGGAAGGCGCAGCCTGAATAATATTCCTAAACGTCATCTGACCGCATAAAAGCTCTATAGAGCTAAATAATGTTATCCTATCCTATCCTATCCTATCCTATCCTATCCTATCCTATCCTATCCTATCCTATCCTATCTTATCCTATCCTATCCTATCCCATCCCATCCCATCCCATCCCATCCCATCCCATCCCATCCCATCCCATCCCATCCCATCCTATCCCATCCTATCCTATCCTATCCTATCCTATCCTATCCTATCCTATCCTATCCTATCCTATCCTATCCTATCCTATCCTATCCTATCCTATCCTATCCTATCCTAAACGACACATTAACAACAGAATTGCAGACTTGTAGATGAAGCGATTTCGCCTCCGCTCTATCTACAGTGCCTGCTCCGAGTCGGTTCCGCTCACCCGTCCGGTCGACAAGCCTTCGCAAGCGAGATTTCCCTTTCTCCTGCGTTTTTTAAGCGAGACGCAGAGTACGTGTGCCGTTTTCGCCTGACACCGCCTCTCCAGGTATTTTGCTTCTCTGTTTTCGCTTTCCGGCGGCGCCGTGGTGGGCGTGAAGCACAGTTACCAGGGTTGGAGGGCGGTGGCACAGAAACGCGCGATCGGCTTTCTGATGTGCAGCTACACCTCCGTTCATGTTAAAAGAGAAAGAACTGAACGAGGAAAACTAAAAACGAAGGGCGGAGTAGTACCCATGCCCTACACATGGTACGCACAGAGATAGATGGACCTGAGAAAGGGAAAGAATCGCGCTTTTTTTTTTTGTACGAAAGCAAACGGCGCTACGAAAAATATCGAGCGCAACTATAACAAAACGACGAGGCGTCGTCTGTCGCTCGGACCAATGGAATGCAACTCACTCCCGTGTCACAACGAAGTATTCTGCGCGGAGCAGAGGATGAGGAGCTTGGCTCCTAAATTGGGCCTTGATTTGAATTTTCCTCGGCTTACAGACCGCGCATAGCAGTAAAATTTTGCACAGGTTATCATATCAGCACTGGTCTTTTTTACTTAAAATGTCCAAACCAGGTCAAGGGCCCTTTAAAATCAATTGTCGGCCTGTTTAACATCGCCAGAAGCCTCGGACATACGAACAATTCATGCACCAACGCGTCCGGTCACTCCTTAGGTATGCCTGAAAAAATTGAGAAGTGCTTACGCTCGGTTGTGTCACGCTCTGAACTCAATAGTGAATGCTGCCCTCGTGCTGGTGCATGTATTTTGCAAATCCCATGACCTACAGTAAATACCTTCAGACTTTGTGTCAGTCTGGACTGCCGGAATAACAGCAACGTGCACATCGTCATTTGCCCGGTGGTGGTCAGGTAGTCACACGTAACCGTCAATTTATGACCGGATGTTGACGGCCTGCATGGTACGATGTTGACGGTCTGCGCTCTGAATGCATCAGTGAGGGCTTCGTATAATAGGCGTCGCTCTAATAGAGAGTTTTAGCGCAGTGGATACATATTAGCATAGAGGCATACCGGATTAACGGACGCCGGCTGCGCATACACAGTGGCAAGGGCGGGGCCAGGTGGGACCGCTGCGCGTGCGCAGCCGCGTCCCTTAATCCTGTATGCGTCTATGCTAATGGCCGTCCGCTACGCTAAAACTCTATAATAAGGTGTTCCCTGATGACGTAGAAATCTTCTTGCATCTCGATCCCAAGCTGCGCAGACGGACAGAAGCAATTAGTTGAGATATCGGGATGCCTCTTGGCACTTTTCCACAGATAGGCATGCAGTACGGCGTCTAAGAACTATCCGTACTGTTGGTTTCAGCAGCGGGACGCCTTACGATCACCCTTTTCGCACGACGTGCGTGGATAAAAGGTTAACGGCCATATTCGTGAAATTTTACTGGCTGTCCCAGCCGTTGCAAATGTACCAAAGCGCTGAGGTTGAACGAAAATCAGCGAAAGCTAAGCTTCGGCCACTGGCATGCTGACGAGGGTGAAGGAGAGAAAAGAGCGGGGAAAAGTGGAGCGGAGCGATTCCTTAGCCGCTCTAATTGAAGTGCCTACTAATGGAGGGGCGCCTGCGCTCAGGCAGACTCGCGCCGGCCCAGCCGCCGCCTCCGCCTTTCCAGCGCAAACGAGGACAGATGGAGCGCAGCCGGCCGGCGCGTCGGAGGATAGCACGCAGGCAGAGCTCGGGAAAGATGCCTGGGCGTCAGCAGCCGCGACCTGGAGATCAATTAGGGAGCAGTTAGAAGATGGGAGGGGAGTGGGGAAGATGGGGAGACGAAAGGGAAGCGTCGCCGCGTCGGGACCGCAGCGTTGTATACAAGCCGACATCCTTTTTCCGGCATGTTTACGGGTCGCTCGGCACTGACAACCGTGCCGCGGCGGTGGTCTCGGCCCTGTAGGGACTAGACCCTCTTCCTCCCAATTTCCCCACGGCGCATCCCTATTCGAGGCGGCCCCCCTCGGCGCTGACGTGTTTGTTGTCGAGCCGCCGATTCCGGCCATCAGTCTCCGGTCATTTCAGCACCGTCGGGGTTCTGGCTGGAATGACTCGACGAAGGCTTGATTAATGCCGCCGTCGCCTCACCGCCTGGCCGTCGTAGCGTCCTTATAGGCGGTCCTGTACTGCTTGTTTGTGATATAGAGCGCGCGTGTGATACGATTGTTTGCTTTGGCGAAGCCAGTGGCGTCTTTAGCGTCGTCATAGTCCTTTAAGACTCTGGCGTCGTCCTGTCCGCGTTGCGAATGCCTGCGTAAGCGCGCGAGTAACCGGATTGGAAGCGGACTGTTGTCCTGTTTCCCTGATCGTTGGGTGCGTACCTTTAGTTGAGAGGCTCCTCCAGGGATCGTCCAAGGTTGAAATCCGGGGCCCTGTGTGAGGCGGTGATGCCTTCAGAATGATTGCAACGCGATAACGATTGCTTTCGTGGATGTCGAGTCTAAACATCGCCTTCCCTATTTATCTTGTAGTGCTTTAGTAAGGTGGGCAATCCACATTACACCGCCCGCTTCATTTCTGCATCGCTCTTACGACCAGGCATAACCTTTGAAGTAGTTCCTGAAAGAATACATTTTTCTCCTGACCCGCCTAATCAAAGCAATTCAGTCAGCTGTTTTTCTTTACAGGCAGGTCGATGACAAAACTTTTAGCGCTTGTAAACGAGGACGAACACGAAGAAGACAATACGTGCGATTCATGTTCATCCTCGTTTGCAAGCGCTAAAAGTTTTGTCATGACGTACTAACTTGCCCAAACAGCCACTTGATTAAGCCGACTGATTGGTGGCAAATTCGACCCGCCGACCGATCACCGGACCGACCGACCGACCGACCGACCGACCGACCGACCGACCGACCGACCGACCGACCGACCGACCGACCGACTGAATATCGGCGCAACGAGGAAAGGATGCGTTATGAAGGCCATTAGGGGCAGGCGGCAATTTAGTTATCGAGGTTAGATTTTCTCGAGGGTGGACAGCATTGATGCAATGCCTGAAGATGACAAAATTGTCCTCGCTGCAGCCAGAGACGAACTTAAGCTGGTCAGTTCACATCAAGCAGCGTCACATTTCAAATACACCTAGAGAACCGCAAGAACTAACGCTGACAAGAAAGCTTGCAACTGCCAGGTCGGTCATTACATCTCTGGAAAGTGTTTCAGCAAAATAGTGTGACCTGTCTGCACATTTACTGCCTACGCGAAATGAGAGCATCGTGACTATTTCTTCGCGTCCGCATGAAAGAAAAGAAAACAGAAAACTGAAGCTTGCCTCTAGACAACCGAAAAAAAAAGACAAAATGTAAATGTCATACGCAGTCACCGAAGAGTACGGACAGGATATTCATTCCATACTCACGCTCCTGCCCACCGGACGAGCTAAGGCAGCACACTCTATGTCAGCCTAGCGAGAATCACGCAGCCTCTCGGGGCCAGCCCCGAGATCGGTAGCAAGCTGCCAACAACAAGAGCAACCAATCGAGCAATATGTTCGCTGTCCCTCTGCGAGCGTCGAGGCCACCCCAAAATAAACAAAAAAAAAAGAGTATTTCCAATACCAGAGCGTCGGGTTGGGACCCAACGGAGAAGAAGCTGTTCGCCGGGACATCCACGAGATGAGTCACAGCGTCCGACGCCTGCACCGCCGAGATGTTTCACGCGCGCCGATGTCCACGGGTCATTTGGCGTCCGCCTGGGCGCGCTGTTGTTTGTTTGCGCCCCCCTCTCTTTCTACCCCTCAGTTCGCGCCCGGACGGACACAACAGAAGAGGAGCCAGCGTCGCACTCCCAGCGGCGGAGGCGCTAAGTGGTGCGGCCCGCATGCTTGTCCGGGCACATTACGAACGTGCGGTCGTCATGCCGAGGAGGTCGCCCGAGGCCCAGCGCTGTTTCCTTCACCGAGGAGCGTCGCCGTGCGTTTCTTTACGGGGCGGTGGCTGCGCTTTCTGGCGGGGCTCCTCCTCGATGCAATGATTCGACGCCGCAGAGAGGCGCCGACGCGACGTTGTTGACGCGTTCTGTTTGGCCAGGCGTTTATCTGGCGCGCTGAGTTGCTGCATCACTCGCTCGCTCGTTCGGTTGGCTTTTCGAGTGCCCGCGTTGGGCTCAGTCGACTTGTCAGTTCTGCGTCGCAGATGAGGCTTTTCTTGGCCACTGGTGCGAATGTGTCGTTTAATTTTGGCACCCAGCTGTGGCAGCATTATCACGACTCATTTATCCTTCTCCTTCTCTCTATATTGCTTGCGCGTGTTTGGGTGCTGGCATGACTAACAGTCTCTTCAGTCTGCTTGGTCTTTCAAGTTGCGTTGCTAACATCAGTGACGACACTCCAACGCTGCTGGTGCTCAACGTGTGGGTTCGGAAGAACATCCATAGAACGGGCAGAGGAAAGTGAAAAGGAACAGGCGTTGTGAGAGAGTAAGTGAAACAAGTTAGGATGTAAAGATGGATAACGCAGGTTGGAGTTCCTATGAATACAAGAAGTCCTCAGCAATCGACAATTTGCTGATGCTCTCGCCGTGCTGAGAATTTCAGGGAATATGTTGCAGCGCATATTTCAGGACGTAGACGAAGAGCAAAAGTAGGTTTAACAATTAATGTGAGGAAAACTAACGTCTCTTCATATTACCGAGGAAATGTTCAATTCTATGGAAAAGAAACAATACGATAGTAAAGGAATAGCACAATTGACGATAGGTAGCGAGGTACTGGAAATAAACAAAACTGCGCGAAGAAGACGGGACAAAAGAAAGGCACGAATACACACACACAAAGCGCACACTGCGCTTTGTGTGTGTGTATTCACGCCTTTCTTTTGTCCCGTCTTCTTCGCGCAGTTTTGTTTCGCTCTAACCATGAACCGACTAGCCCAACATCATGTCTTACTTCGGTACTGGAAATAGCAGTACCTGTACATCCATCGAAAGATAAGCACCTCGATATCCATCGAAAGATATGCACATGAGCATATAAAGTAGGCACAGCACAGAGTGTAATATAACGGAAATGGATGAGGGCCCCGTTAAAAGCCAAAACTAAAACAGCGTATACCCGCGAACAAACTACGGGTAATGAAATTCGGCAGTGATTGAGATGAAAAATTACTTAGACGCGGAAGGATATGCGGCTAACAGGTAACCTATGGCCAAGTCAAGGTAACTGGATACTAACGAAATCAATGGACTTGGGCATAACGGAATTTTTTTGATCTAGACGTCACAAGTTTGAATCAACCGGGGGGAAAATTCTTAAACGCAATTTTGTCAGCGATAAATCTATAGTTTCCTGCCGAACCAACGCCAACCAGAGTCACTGAATCGAGTTTTACTGAGAACAAATATGGGATGGACTTGACGAGAGCGGAGAGGTGGGCAAGTTTCCTGTAGTACAGTCACGGACAAAAGTTTGCAGGATGTGGGATCGCGGAAAGAAAATTTCATTCTACGCGGTAAGTTAAAGGAGGTCAATCAGAAGCATTCAAGCATGGAAGGACATGTGTGCTCCATCGTTTGGAACAAATGCACTCTAAACACGATTAAGACTATATCGGGGAAAAAAAAGGGAGTAATATGTCCTCTAGCGCACTCTTTTGTAAAACACAGTGCGCGCTAGAGGACAGTTTTCTCCCCTTTTACAACTTTGTGTTTAGAGTGTACGAACTGACTGGCTTGCAAGGCAACTCAAGAATAAGTTATTTTTCCTCAAATCTTCATCCCGTAAACTTTTGTCTATAACTGCACATAATGAAATGTGGGTATAGCTCAACAGACCATGGCAACAAATGGGAAGGAAGGAAAGGATACAAAAACTTTAAATAAAAAATCGGACTGGTTAAAAACCTGAGTGTCAAAAACACCAAGAAAATAAAGGCTCATCGGTCCTGATAGGCAACAAATTAACTGTCGTGTAAGTAAATAGATAGCTTGCTGACACAAACTGGAAGTCTATTCGAAGGCCGAATACAATATCCAAGGACGTCCAGAATTCGAGGTGGGCGCTGTGGGACACTACACTTGCTGCAATAAGCACCGTCGCCCCAAACAAACCGATGAGTTATGTTTGGTGCTCATGCGTATATTCTGTAGCCTCTCAACTCACGCGTGCTCGATGTGAGCTCTTTCGTTCCGGCAAAAATCTTTGCAGCGCACCGAAGCCAATAACTCTCCGCTAAAGCAATAATTGCAACAACTTTTCCCTTACGTTTTTAATACTTCTGATGCACACGTGTTTCTTTCATTCCGTGACATTGTTTTTTCATGCTTTCTTTTGTTGCGGAATATCTGGGTTTCAGTTGTCTGGTTTATCGCGTAAAGTCCGTGGGAAAATCATACTGGCATATGGACTTTAACGTAACGAAGCAGCTGTAAGTGGGCTACTAGGGGCGCCGTATTAGCGCTGTCCAGAGTAATTTTAATCATCTTTGCACAGCTGACACGCACTGACAACGCACCACACCCGGATGCTATCGCATCTATCCTCTATTGAAATGCAGCTGTCGCGGCGGGGATCTGATCCCACTACCTTGGGCACAGCTTTTTTTGTAGCGAAAGCTACACTGGCCACGAACTTGCGATTTCGCTGTGGCGGTGCTCCGAGCAGGCACAGAGACCGATCTTGAGCCGTTGCCTAGCAACCGCCGCAGCTGGCGGACGCCGCGTGCTCGCCTCGCCATATGGCATGACGTCAAACCGTGCGCCTCGCCGCGGAGCTACCGCCG
Organism: Amblyomma mixtum; assembly: GCF_055824585.1. NCBI lineage: Eukaryota > Metazoa > Arthropoda > Arachnida > Ixodida > Ixodidae > Amblyomma > Amblyomma mixtum. The sequence goes on along the minus strand of NC_143016.1, from coordinate 122,114,590 downwards.
CCGTTTGGTATGACGTCACACCGCTTGCCTCGTCGTTGTGCTCGCCTCTGCTTTCGCTGCATATATCCTCGCTTAGGCGAGCTAAGCCACTGCCAATTTTTCCTTAGAGTCGGCCTCCAGCGCTAAAAAAAAAACCATGCAGGATAGTGTTAAACCTTCGCAGCGCCTAATTCAAACCTTTTATTAACGTGACAGCGTTAAGGAGCTCGTGTAGCAGAAAATCCGGCGTCGGCGTCGTCGTTGACCATGAGCGAAAAATCTACTCAAAATCCCGAGAGAAGCAACCTAGAAGCCAGACCCAGGTCACGTAACCTGTGGTGTCATCAAAGCCTGCCCATCAGAGCAAATTGCCTGCCATGGCAGTAGGCAGCTAAATTAATGATTGGTCGCGAGAGGCTGCTCGGGAAGAGCAACCTGGGTCGCACAAGGCCCACCGGTGGCAGTACCTGCCATCCCAGGGCAGTGGCGCATCGCTTAACCGCTGCACCACTGCGCCAGGAGGGGTATGAATACTCCCAAAGGTTTATGAATGCTAAGTAGAGAATGACCAGTTCTACATACATGGGCATTTACCCGTTAAAGCTTTCTCATTATACCCTTAAGGTGGTGCTTAAGTGTCCACTTCTATTTTTTTTTATTTACAAATGCTGCTGTCTCATTTGGAAGACGATGCTGGATGGGGGTACAGCTTCTACTAGAAACTAAATAACGAATAAATAACTTAAAAGTATTTATACAGATCAACAAGTCATGAGGTTGGACAACTGCACAACGAACCCTTCCATTGGCAATGAGGAAAGCGAACAGTCCGAGTTATTCCACATTTCCGCTGCAAATCGGGGGGAGGGGGGGGGGGGGGGGGAGAAAATTTAAAACAGTCTTCAAGTGGCCTGAAGAAAAAAAAAACAGTGTTCACTGGTGCTTTCCCGAGCAGCACGCGCACTAGAAGGTGCAAGATAGAACGGTACCTGTTTGTCAAGAATACCGGTCCATTGAAGTAGTTCAGGCTGACACTCTTTCTTCTAACTTTCTCCCCCTTTCTCATTATGCCTAATGGCAAACATCTCGAATAAAAAAAAATTGAAATAAGCTTGCGCTTTCAGTGAAGTTTTCCCTGATCGAGCACACACGTTTATGTATGAGTGCCTGACTGCAATTCGCATCTTCCAAATGCACTATAAACAGAAAGTGGTAAAAACGGAGTAAGCAGTCCACTAGTAAACTCTCTTTTATAAAAAGGAGTAAGCCGGAGGACAGCTTAACCTTTTTATACTCATATAGGCGTATTCGTGTTTAGAGTGCACTTGGAAGACCCGGAAACATAAGCATACTGTATCGAAAATTCTTGTTTTCTATGAGTAGGAAACGAATGCCGTACGGAGATAAGGGCTCAGCGCCGAAATGCCAAAGTCACTGAGCCATCACTGCCGGCAGGAGCACGGACTCTCAAATTTCCTAGTGCATTTACCCGTCTCCTTATTTGTGACAAATGAACCAAGGAGAAAATAAAGCTAGGAGGTGAGTATCAGGAATACCACAGACATCGTGCAATGCTATCTGCTTCAATATTCAAGCGACAAAGTACTCGCCATCTGCGCAACCCGTCCCGAAGCCGCAGTTGGCCGAAGTATTAAAGTCCCTACTTTATAATCTAAGTCGGTACTCCGTATTGTTTAATTTGCTCCATCACCGGTGCACGCAAGAATTTGGCTCGTAATTATTTCTGTGAACCAAAAAAAAAATTAAATCTCGCGTTCTAGGTGACGTCTATGACCAGGACAAAACACCAATTCTAGTAAACTCCATCGACAGCACTTGGCTGCGAATAATAATAATAATCACCATTATCAGCCTGACTACACCCACTGCAGGGCAAAGGCCTCTTCCATGTCTCTCCTATTAACCCTGTCCTTCGTCAGCTGCTGTCACCGTATCCCCGCAAACTTCTTAATCTCATTCGCCCACCTGACTTTCTGCCACTCCCTGCTACGCTTGCCTGTCCAGTCCATCCACTCAGTTGCCCTTAAGGACCAGTGGTTATCTTCCCTTCGCATTACATGCCCTGCCCAATCCCCCTTCTTCCTCTTGATTTCGACTAGGATGTCATTAACCCGCATTTGTTCCCTCACCCACTCCGCCCTCTTCCGATCTCTTAACGTTACACCTATCATTTTTCTTTCCACAGCTCGCTGCGTTGTCCTTAACTTAAGCTGAACCCTTTTGGTTAGCCTCCATGTTTCTGCTCTAAAGGTTAGTACCGGTATCATACAGCTATTTTATAAAAACCTGTAATATACGAGTAACACTGTCATAGCGTTGTGCAGAAGGGCACTGTTTGCGCGATGCAGTCGATATTTCTTCCTCTTTCGCGCGCTGACGTCCTTTACCTCCGTCGGGTGCAGCCATTAGACAAGTCTTGCTGTGAGACGAAGAATAACTCATGTCATTTGATATATTATACTAGCCTCGTGCTTTTCCTTTCTTTTTTTTTCCCCTGCGCATCTGTAAACGATCGTTAGGGCGCACATTCGATGTATTTCCGCTCCTTTACGCAGGGCGCCCGGCTCCTCTTACAGGCTTTTATCCTCCGCACGAGCATTTTTTTCCGCCAATTGCCGTGCGCGCGAATTCATGCATAGGCGGCCCTCAACATATACGCAAATCGCCAAAGTATACTTCGGGATGGTCGTATATGCCGGAGGCATTTCGAGCGGATAATGGTAGAATATTTTCGCGCAACATCTCTCGCCAGAATAGAACGTACGAACGACGCCTTCCTAATGCTTCTTTCGCCGCCATAAAGCTTTTACTGCTACGCTTAAACAACGATATATTCATCGTTTCTCCTAATGCTGCCCCGCGGTGCCCTAAGCGGGTGCAATAGAGGCCTTTCACGCACGCATAAGATGTCACTCTGGAAGCCTAAAGTGTCGGATATTACGAATTGTGCGAGTACTCTTCGGCTTCTACGGTTGCTGCATGCACTTAGGAACACGAACAAAAGTAAACAAACAAAAAAGGAATCGCAGCTTCCAGGCGTGACCTGTGTCATAAACGGCGGCAAGGCTGGCTACTTGGAGCACTTTCCGAAGACGACGTCGTCGTCTTTTCCGCCGGAAATGCGCGGCACTCGGCGTCACTTCGATTCGCGAGAAACGAGTTGGAATGTTCACTTTCACCGCGTATATTCCGCGCGAGCTGCCAGCTCTGACATCTTGGAGCGTCGCTGGCAGCGATGGCCGTGTTATGCAAAGTATTTCAGCTCTTCCGTGACGGAAAGCTGCGCGTCCCTTTTGTCTGGATAGGGGCATAGATGTCGGTAGCCCTGTAGCGTCAAATTTTAGGCCATCAGGCCACTTCTTCCTTAATCTCCTTTCTTTCTCTCTTCTTTTCCTGTTGTTTTTGTGCAGGATTGGTGACGCATATTTGTGTCGAAATACGTACAAGAGGCTCCATTTGCGACGCGCTCTTTGGAAGCTCCGAAAGGGCGTACAGAAGCGAACAACTTGTGCATGGCGCAAAACTAAAACAAAAGGTCCTTAGTGGACGCTGTTGGTAGTCTTAAACGTTGTAAGTGCTGAGCTGGTTGCTCGTTCTGTTGGCTAGACACATATCTAGGGTTTTCTTTACGGGCAACTTTGCTATCCCACACCGGTAGTCAAGGCGCTCGACCACCTGTGAGCAAAGGATAAATCTTGATGTTTTCCAGGCGTTTCAGCTCAGGCGTGTGCCCACCGAGGCATCAATGCAATGAATTGAGCCTCATGGATAGTTCTGAAACCGTGTATTTCTAATGTCCGTTCCGTGACCCCGGGAAATTGAATAATTTACGCTTGATTCCACAATCCCAAGGACGAGCACTTGACTGCAGTGAAGTTGAAGCGTAATTTTCATCGCCAGTGCTGCGAGCTGCACCCCCTTCACACACTAATGCTACGATCTCGTGTGAAGTTGGCTCAGCCATCTTAAAAGACTGCCTTCAATCGACTGCCTTCAAGCGTCCTCTTCATAAACACCATACCGTTCCTTCACCGAAAGAGCGTGATTTGTCATTCGGAGTTCTTTTTAACCGATAACTCTACTATATGCAAAAGTTGATCTCCGTGTAGGTGCAGTCCTTGGCCTTTACTGACCTTAATAAGCAAGCTTAGCAATAGAATAACTTTATGTAAACTACGCATAACAGGGGGGCATACCATGCCACCACGTTGAATGACCACAGTTGAATGACCTTTGACCTCGACCTTTGACCATGAGCCTCGACCTTTGACTTATATGTTGAATGCTTGCAGTCACTGACAACATCGTTAGTAATCTTGTGCAATAAAGACTTTAACCCTGCCAAACTGTGTTAAGCCAGTCCAGAAATATCGCTCGACCTTTGGGTATAACCGTGGTTAAACCACTGCCACTCTTTTTAGCCGTTTTTTTTTTGCTTTGGTTTATGGAGTTTAACGTCACAAAGTGACTCAAGCTATGAGGGACGCCGTAGGGGAGGGCTCCGAATAACTTCGCCCGCCTGGGGTTCTTTAACGTGCACTGACATCGCACAGTGCACGGGCTTCCAGCATTTCGCCTCTATTGCAATGCGACCGCCGCGGCCGGGATCGAATCCACATATTCAGTGTCAGCAGCCGAGAACCGTAACCACTGAGCCACGGGGACGGCCAGCCGTTTTTTGCGCACGCCGAAATTCACATAGAGTTGCAGAAATCTCTAATTTTAGGGCTTTTCGAGTACGCAACACCTGCGGAAAAACCGCAGTTTGCTGAAATCTGTCGACCAAATGGAAGCTTGAGCTCTTTGCTGCAGCATGATTTCAGAGATATATAGAATAACACATGCCAACTACATGAATAATACTGCAAAAACAGACACGCTCTTTGTCTTCTCTCTTTATGAAGCAATTGCTTTGCGTTGCGCCATAATTATGAAAGGATAAACCAGGTTGCTTCGTCGTAATATTTGTCGCTGTCATGACATTTTTATTCATGCAGTTCGGGAACTTACACGAAAAAGGTCTGAAATTGTGAATCGCGCGTGCAAGGTGGCGTTGCCGCATTTGATCCTGGCCTTCTCTCCACTGTTCTTGCACGTCGCTAAGAAACCTGCGAAGCGTGCGCAGAGCTGGCTACGTCGCCGGTTTTCCTGGCCGCTGCAAGTGGCGATGGCACTTGTGAGAGCACGTCCGCACTTCGCTGTGCCTCTCACGTTGGACCATAGCTGCGTTACGGGCTGTCACACATGATCGAACGGCGTGCCTTACGCGGGAAAAAGGATTCGAGCACTCCGATATGCTTCACCTGCCACTTCCGTTGTCTGCTTTAGAAGGAAAGGAGGAGGGCACGCATTTTTCGCAGCAACTCAGAACGTGCAACCCGAGCGTCACCGTCCGTTTGCGTCACACTGGTGTGTGGACGGCGTTTTCTCGAACTGAGAAAGAAAAAGAACTTTAGGAAGCGCTTGGCTGAAAAGTGAGTGAAAACTACAGCTAAAGCAATGATAAGATAAGATAAATTAAAGATCACCCCGTTTGTTCCGGGCAGTCGGGGTAAGCAAAGCCGAGTCATTTCTCTTCTTTGTGACCAAGCGCGCATACGCGAAACGAAAATAAATAGAAAGAAATACAAAAAGAATCCGGTCATACCTCGGCTGCTTTCGAAATATGCAAGTAACAATGACATTTCACTCACAAAAAAATGCTAAAAACATGAGAGGAGGAAAGAAAGAGAATAGCCCGCGGCACATCGGGTCCGGAGCAAAAATCTGCGAGAAGCCATGAAAACGGGGAGACAAAAGCGGCCCCCGAACAAAAGCAGCGGCGGCAGGACGGCGCGGGCCGAGTAACGAAATTGTCGTCGTAACTCCGCTCTCCCTCCGTCCCGCAGCCCCTTCTCCCTATTGAGGACGAGCGCGCGACCGGCGGTGGCGCGGCAGGGCACTGCCGAGCGTGGAAGGGGTTTAGGTCCCGAATCCTATCCCAAATTGAGGAAGACCTTTTCGCGAGCAAAGGAGTGGTTGGATGGAGAGAAGACAAAACAAGTGAAAGAAACGCAAAGGGAAAGAGAGCAAGAGAAAACGAGAAAGAGGAAAGCGTTCATAATCGCACGCTTTTTCACAGAATACGAGTTCCCTCTGCCGTGGAGGAGAAACAAAAGGATGGGGAGAGAAGGCTTGGGCTACAACCGGGCGACGGAAAACACATGTACATGAAAAAAAAGGGAAAACCCTTTGCCTCCCCGCTCTCGTTTTTCTTCGTTGCCAGCGCTTTCCCTAGATCCCTACGATCATTTTTCTCGATTTTCTTTTGAACTTTTTCTTTCTCCGTGACTTTTGCCAACGACTGCCGAACCTCTGTTTCATTCTGCAACCGTCTTTCCCCTGCAGTTGGGGATACTTCTACCCTTTTTGACTGTTCCTCCCGTTCTCTCGCCTTCTTCCCTTCATGTCCTCGGCCGTTTTCGTCTCTTAGCACTGGGCAGAGAAAAGGGACCAATTCCAACCCGATTTCGGAGACGGGCCAAAACGGGAGTGGTGCGCAAAGGGATAAGAGATGTCGACGTGTCCCCTCCAATGCGGAGCGGGTCGCCGTCCATAGCCTGGGTGAAAAAAGGGACATGTGAAAAGGCACCAAAAAAAGAAAAAAAAACGTGCGCTTGGCCGCTCGCTCGCGTGTATGCGCGCTGAAATGGCCTATTCCGTAATGGTGATAGAAGGGAAATGGGAATATAAGGGTAAAGGGGCTGCCGGAGTAAAATGTCGTCTTAGTGTCAAGTAGGACATGAAGACAGAAAAGGGAAAAAAGGAAAAAATTAATAAAGGGGAGGGCATATATGCAGAATGAAAAGAACTGCGTCAAAAAGGCAGCGAAGACTAAAGCAAAATCGCGAAGGACAAAATTAAAAAAAAAAGGGTCAGAATCGGAATAGGCCATACAAATGTTTTAGTGAAATCCGGGCGCGCTCGCCTACGAGAGTGGAGCATGTAGGGAAGATAAATCAGGCCGCTCTAATGGGTGTCACAATTCTTGCTGCTCGTATGCACAGAGAAATGTGATCGTATGAGCGAAATTTACAGCGATCGGGTGCGGCTATTTAGATGTTACGCTCCCGGCAGTGGGTGCAATAATGAGATGAACGATGGCTCGACCCTTTGGCCTGCAATTGATTTTCAACAATATTGTTTTTTTGTTAACAGATATCGGGTGCTTTGGACGCGATATGTTTTGTATTTTGTATGATTTCGCTGGGAATTTATTGTCAAGCATTTCTTCTATGGCCTACAGCATGCGTATGTGTTCACAATCAGATCAGCGATTACAAAATAGTCACATATCGTTTCAAGCCACGGAACTTAATCGGCTTCACAAAATTTCGAGCAAGAAAGGAAAAAAAAATGACAGACCATTTAGCGTCGTTCATCGAAATGGTAGGTGCGCTAGCACTTCGGTTTTCATTTTGGTTTCGACGGAGGAAGGGGAGAAGGAAAGGCAGGGAGGTTAACCGGAAGAGTAAACCTGCTTGCCACCATACACTGGGGGAAAGGGATGAGGGGACATAATTATGAAGGAGGGCACCATGTAACAAGAAAATGAAGTCAGTAAGCAAAGTCAGTAAGCGTGCCGTAAAATCACAGCCTGTCGTGTCGGCCAGAAGTTCTCAACATCCAGAGCAGTGCCTAGGAGGCCTTCACCGCCAACGGTCACCGTGACAGTGGCCGAGAACCTTCATTTCCCCTAGTGGGCGTGAATCTAGACGCTCCAGCGGCGCCGCAGAGAGAGTGCCTTTCAGCACTGTATGCGGGCCCTTCACAAAGTATGTGGGCTGTACGTAGTCTCGTCACACCCGCAGATGGCACATACAGGGCTTGTAGCCCCACCGATTACAAAGGAGTAATGATTTTTGAAAGCGACACCAAGCCAGAGGCGACACAGCAAAGTTCATTACGTCGTGGTAGGCCGGATGGAAGCCGGGGCTTCCACACTCGCCGGGGGCCACACACTCGCCGTCGTGGCGAGCAGTTCTCGCGACCTCGCCCGCACGATGATTGTTTGCTATTTCACTGTGTCCTGGAAGCAACTGGTAGATAATATCGTGGCCTTTACTGATGGCATAGTGATGTAGTTACGGATTACCGCGACCAGTTGTTCGTGGGCTCCACGGCGAAGAGGAGCTTATAAGCCTTGCAGAGTGGCTTTGGAATCAGTGAAAATAGACCACTGGTGGGGACTATACTGATTGATGATTGATGGGGGTTTGGGGGATGACCACGGTGCCCGGAGAACTGATTGGGTTCACTGAGCGGTTGGTGTCGACGTGCAACCGGTCTGCATGGTGCTCCTGGGAATGTTCAAAAGTGACGTGTTAGTTCTATCGCCTAAAAATCGACTTTCTCCATGCCCGGTATTGCAAGAAGCACATGTGGTTTGTGCACACTCCATGGTATTGAGGCGGCCGTAAACTGGGAAGGCAGAATGGTGCGATGTGCATCAATGGTGTTTGTAAATGATGTGCGCGGCCTTGTAATAGGTTCTGTGCTAGATAGGTAGTGACTGGATCCTCCTGGGCGATTAGAACGGTTGCAGCCCTAGAGACACATTTCTACAATCGAGGCAAGTCCGGACAGCTTGAGTTTGAACGCGTTGTAGACTTCGAATGTTGTTTTTTATAATGTTTCGAAGTGCAAGGAGGCTGTATACCAAAGAAATTCCGCGAATAATGTGTTGTGTAGCTGCATCATCGACCACACTGGTGCTCCCCCTGACTTTCCTTCATGAAAGACGAGAACGAGGCGTATCACTGTCAGTCTTTTTTTCGTGTATGAAATAGGGGGGTGGGGTGTCCACGATAGATTTCGATAAATGATAATTGCAGGGAAGTGATGGCTTTTTTCGTAGGCCTTTATAGCGCCGTTTATACATACGGTATAATGAGACGTGTTCTTTGCTTGTAAACGCAACAAGTGGACACTTTTCGGTTAAAATCTGCAGGCCTTGCATGTGGAGGTAAGACGCAAGAATACTTGCCGCCTTTGAGGGGACACTTGACCTCCGCCTTAAGGGTATGACGCGATAGCTATAACAGGCTAATGGGAATATATACGGAATTAGTCCATCTCTTCTTCACATTCATAGACCCCTGGGAGTCCTCATATACCACTCCTGGTGCAGTGGTGCAGCGCTTAAGCGATGCGCCACTGCCTTGAGATGGGAGGTGGTGCCATCGGTGGGGCAGGCAACCCTGGTTGCTCTTCCCGAGTAACCTCTCGCGATCAGTCCATTAATTGGATTGCCACCTGACACGATGGACTGTTTTCTCACAACCCAGTGGGAAGGTTGTGATGACGTCACAAGGTCACATGACCTAGGTGGCCCAGCTGTCACGTAGGGGGGCCCCCTAGGGCAGATTACCCACAACCCTGTGAGCATACAGAAGTACAGGGTCCATCAAAAGTTCCCAGACCACAGGGGTCTGCTTTCAAGCGGCGTATACTGCCACTTACGATAGCATCAAAGACATCAAGGTTCTCAGAGGTGAGAATAGTACTTCTACTATCCTCTACAGAGATTCTTGGCTCCAGGGGTGTCGTAGCTGCCGAACTATAGCGCTCTAAAGCAGACCCTGTGGCCTGGGAACTTTTAGACCACCCTGTACCTCACAGACAACGGCTAAGCTGCTGACTGGAAACTGTAGTCCTAACACACTAAAATAGCACTGTTGCCTCCCTTCTTTCCATTCTTATTTTTTGCGTGCGCATGTCGGAGTAAACGCTATTATAATTACTGCTTTGTTAGTTACAAATGTAGTTTCTCTCTTGCAAAGGCACTGCTGTCAGCATCTTCTCCCATCTAGTATCCATACTCTGAGCTGTGCGGTCCTTAGTACCGTTCAGCCTGCTCCACCTCTACGGGTCTGCTTCATTGGTGCGTTTAAGTTGCAACGTTATTTCGAAAGAAAAAGCTTGGCTTTCTAATCTAAAAGGAACGCATCTGTTTACAGCAGGTGGCACAGCTGCCGCCATGACCTTGAAAGGACATGAGCACCTGCTTTTTCATTTCCCTCGCACTTTCTCGCTGTTGGTGATATCATGGGTTTAGGCCAGGTGAACTACATGGTTGTACCTCTCGTCACTGTCTAACGAGTGGCGTCAGCCAGTATGAGCACAAGTACAGAGAGAGAACAGCCCGATGAACCCCCCCCCCCCCCCATTCTTCTCGGTAATAGACTCGTGAAGCATAAAGGAATTACTACAGAGGAAAGGAGGGGGTAGAAAAACCACAAATAAATATCGACAGGAAGATGTCATTTCGGCGTCCGCTTTGCAACTGTTTCAGACAACGTTCCCCTGAATATGCCGGGAATGATAACTGAAAGCATTTCGTGTTTAAAAAAATTTTCAGAGGACGATTGCGAGTGTTTAACGCAAACGTTTGAGCGCTAGCTGTGGTGTGACAGCAATGAATTTTTTCACTGAGATGTTCTGCTTTTTTTTCTTGCAAAGTGAGACAGCCGGGGGTGAATCCGGACTTGCCCAGGACCGCGGTGATAGTCTTCAGTGGGTTTCGGTGAAGCTTCCAATGACCAATTATCCGCAGCCGAGGATGACGCCAAAGTAACTTTGCCATCGATTGCATCCCATCGTTTCTCCATTTTCCCTCTCCTACTTCCCCTCTCCTTACTCTGCATTAAATGAGGAGTATTTCCTCTCTCCATTTTTGCACCTGCCAAACGAGGAGGGTGAGTGGTGGCAGTTGGCGCTGCGGGCGCTGACATGACGACGGCGCGAAACTGAGAAGCGAGCTAATAAGAGCTAACGCTGTAAAAACAACCAAGGAGAGCAATGGATGTCGCGTTGGCTCTTGTTGCGTCATGGTAATAAACAATGTGTTCCCTGAAGAAACCGTCTTCATTAACGCATGCGGCAGTTAGTGCCAGATATAGTTTCGTTCTAGCTATCAATAACATGAGCCTATTCGGTCCTTCGACAGCTCTTGTGCGACACTCGAAGTGGCATTTTTTGCGTCGCTCTGCTGCTTGGAGGTGCGTGGGACTATATCGTTTAGATTTCAGGTTTATGGCTTTCTGGTCGTGTTTAAGCGTAGAAATTCTCTCGAGTGCCTACTGCTGCCTCAGTAAAGGTAGTCGCTGGAGCGCCGTTCGACCCAGCGGTAGAGCTCGCGCCCATTACTACATATTTATTGATTCATTTGGTAGTTCTGGTCACCTGCTGATATTTTGTGCACTTCAAGTACTACACACCTGTTCATTCCACAGTAATTAAGGTGCTGGGACGCATCCAGGGTTTAGGGCAAGTAAAGCCGTAGAGGCATGCCTTCAGGTTTAATGCCGTCAACATAAAGAGAAAGATAACGATTGCGGGCGCAATCAGTTCTACGTTCATCGAGGGACTGCTTTGGATGACAACTGGGGACGGCCGCTGGTTTGAGGAAGGTGGGGGGGGGGGGGGGGGGGGTTGTTTTGTCTTATATTTTTATAGTATACTGTGATTCGTTACTGCAGAAAACGCTCTGGGCTCCCCCCCTTTCCCTCCACATGAAAAAGAAAAGGAAAAAAGAAGGTTTGTCACGTCTGAAACCAACAACAGAATAAACTTAAGCGAGATAAAGAAACAGCGTGAAATGTGTGGAGGACAAAAGCAGAGCACAGGGTGCTATGTCTTCTGAGTATGTAGTGCATTACACTGCCGTAAATTGAAAAAAAAAACAGCACTCGCCGAGGTCACAGAGCAGAAGAAAAAAACATACAAAACATAAACACATTGACGTTTCGGCACTGCTACGGGTGCCTTGTTCACAATCTCGTTTCATTTCCATTGTGAACAAGGCACCCGTAGCGGTGCCGAAACGTCGATGTGTTTATGTTTTGTATCTTTTTTTCTTTTACTCTGTGACCTCGGCGAGTGCTAGCTGTTTTCTTCAATATGCTGAATTTCCCTCGCCGGACGGATTTCCATCGAATCCTCAACTATACACTGCTGTATGTTTGTGCAAGTTACAGTGCTGTATTCGGTAATACAGACGCGTCTCTACATGAGAACGCATGCGATCAGAAAAAAAAAAAACAACTGAACAGTGATAGATTACAGCCAAACATTTTAGTTGCTTTCACTGGGTGCTTCCGTGCGGTAGCGCCGCCGTCGGCAAGAACAAAGATGCTGGAGTCCGCTCCGGATCCCTGAGGGAAATCGTCACCCACGCCAGCTTTGAGGCGCCCCTTTTTGGAAAATGGAATTCACTTTACCAAATGGAGGCTCCATAAGCGAGACCGCTTCAGTCCCCATGTGTGGTTTCTCGAAGCGAGAAATGCGGGTGGCGTATGGACTACCGCGTGTATGCCACGAAAGCGTGGAAAACCTGGAGCCGAAGAAGACGAGTCAGAAAGATCTGTGCACGCCTCCCTGCTCTTGGCTGACGGATGCGCTCTGTGAGGTCCTTAAAGTTCACAGACGCTGGATAGCGCTGAATCGGGGTAGAAGTAAGCAAATCAAAAAAAAAAAAAAGTAAGGAAAAAGATCGCAACGAGAGAAGGAGTGAGTTGTTGGTGGGAGATGGTCTTTTAGGTCGACTACAAGACAGAATCGGCTGTTACATACACTCCAGCGCCGATTCACGCATCGAAAAGCAGGCCGTCTGGCGGCAATATTCAGCTCGGTCTGCTCAGGAAACATATGAACCTTTCAAGTAAGCGTCGTGTGCATGGCCTGTTTTGCGTATCTTTGTTCATATTTGTATTGTTTGGTCCATGATACCCTTTAACTGTGATGTCAGTGGTATCTACGGCGGCCTCGTTTGTTCGCAAAGACTCCGAAATTTGGTCCGTATAGCTTTTCTCTCGTTAACCCACGTAAAAAAAAAAGCGAGGGGGTGTAGTAGATTGTTTGACGGATACTTGTGTAAATCGGCAGGCTTCGTATTTCTTTCTAACATGATAAAACATAACGTAGTTGCTATTGGCTCTAGTTCTCAGCTAATATCAAAAATCGTATACAGTACTGAACGGTTGCAGATGTCCTCAAAGATACAGCTATTCTGTATTACCTTGGGCAAGGTGAGTAGGATGACCACGAAGCAAGGCCCAGACCCAAAAAATATATCAAATGACAATGGAGATACGCGGATACGTTCCTTGACGCATAAATGGTTCGACGTATGGAGCTCCTAGTTAGTGGTGCGTCGTCTTTCTTTGCTATCGCCACTATGAACCTGAATACGCCCATATATGAGTAAAGAGGGAGTATGCTGTTCTCTAGCGCACTCTTTTTTCATAAAATGGAGTGCTTTAAGGACAGATTGCTCCCCTGACACGATTTTCTGTTTAAAGTGCTCCGAACACGCTTCGATGCTCATCCCAGTCACTCGCGCTCACTCTGTTCGAGCCTCGCATCTTTCAGGTCGGGTATAGAGAAGAGCGGCTTGGCTGTTCCACTGACGATGCACTGCTAGCGTTGATGGATGTTGTGAAGCCGACCAAGAGTCACTGGCGGGTTGCAGACATTGGGAACATGTGGAGAAATGGCGATAAGAAAGACCATTAGCGAGTAAGAACTCTAAAGGATGTGAAAGGCGGTTTACATATTGACTCATCTAACCTTGAATTCACACATTACGGTGAGCATGAGAATGAGAGAAAAGCCGTTCGCCGAGAGCTTGAGGAGTCTGTGTGCTCTAAATGTACAGAAAATGTCATTATGCTTTGAAATAAAATCGATTTCTTTAATCTATTATTATGTGAGCATATAACAAAGATTATATGGGCGGTGTTATACACACAACCAATGATGAAAAAAGATTCGGCATCATGTTTTGAACATCTTTAAATTCAGGGGAGAGAGAGAACATGCGGGAGCCACTCAGGAGCCGCGGTAATATATTTTTACCAAGTAACTTTCAGTAATTTTGTGACGCTGTAACCGCTACAAGGGATAATGCTAAAATGAGAAAAAAGCTGCCACCTGGGCGCAACCATACGACTAGACAAGAATACTGCACGTTTGTTCCATTAGGAGCAATCTTCGTATATACCAATAGCAAATGTTGTGAACGAACGCAGTATGTCAGGATTGAAATATATTGATGAACTAAGAATTACACAAAACTTATGGTTTTGAGCGTTTGGAAGGATTTCGCCACCCCAGTTTTTGAGTAGTGGGTGAGCCTCTGTTTTAGAACGGCATCACCAGAATCCGCCTTTTCTGTATAACTTACACCTCTGAAAACTCCACACCTGAATGCGTTGCTTGCAGTGACGGATTAAATGGGCTGACTTCTGATTTTATCAGACCGCGGCCGCGAGTATTTCTACATTAATTTCCCGTCGGCTGTATATTGTGTCCTACGCTTCTTCTGAACATGCATTTCTTATCTGAGTAAATTAATACGCCTGCTCTTAGATGACCTCTCATACAAGAAATGTGCAACAAACGTGAGGTTTCTAATCCCTAGACTACTCTTCTCTGTTTTTTTTTCTTTTTTTTTCTTGCGTTCAGTGGCCAACAAAGTCACGTAACGAAGGGCACGGCACGGCACTATCGTCGTCGTCATCACCACAACCCCAATTATCGTCATCATTACCAACCGGTTACAGATAACGGCATTTACGAGCGAATGAAAGGAAAAAGCGTGCGTCTTATAGAAATCTGAACAAAGGATGACGTCAAAAACGCGTACAGTGCCCACGCCGGAGTGAATTACGGGGAAATACTGCAGCAGGGAGCGAGTGCGAGCGAGGGGAGTTAAAGCGGAGTTTCATCGCACAAATAGCGGCACCAACACTCGCGCGCTTTCAGTTCGTAAGTGCCACCTTCGATATAACGGATAAGTGTGTCTGGCCAGTCAGCAGCGGCGCGCACTTTTTGACGTTCAGCGAGCTTTGATGACGTCCATGTCCATAGCTTCCGCAGCGCAGCGGCCTTGTCAGAGACGAACGCGAGTCGTCTGGCTCAGCGGCCGGGTCGAAATGGGTCGACATTTTTAAACTTCAATTGCCGGAGTCTAATTTAATGCCGACGCAGCGGTGGCGTCACTTGTCGGGCGCCTCTAAAGAAAATTCCACCAGTCTCCCCGGGATAACTTCTGCGAGTCAGTTTTTCAAAGAATACATCCATGGCTTGGGCCGTCGCTAACCCAATCAAATCGCTGTGTGCTTCAACGCTGCGTCACTTAAATGTTTGTTTTTCCTTCCGTTGTTTCTGTTCTTTTCCTGACGGAACTCATTTGCAGCGCTCGAGGCCACGGAAAGAACTCCTGAAAAAGAAGGGAACAGCACTCTGGTGTATATACGCGCACTCTGCGATGAAGAGCATTTTGTTTCGGTGATTTGAAACCATACTGAGTGATCTCAAGGCGGTCACGAACTGCAGTGTTTATATTTTCTTCTCTTTTACCTCTCACTTCGTTTCACCTATAGAAACAGAATTTCTATCGCGTACATGCTTCCACAATTAAGCGGAGCGCGGTGGTGAGAAAATACTTCGATAGCGCTCTACTAATATCTGACTGGACCTATGCATTTTTCCCACAGTGTTATGCACCAATATTTCAAGGCACGGCGCTTTCATACCGTGTTTATATCTCCAAGGCACGAAGTTTTACCCCAGCAGCTGTAGGTTTGCGGCCACGCGGCTTAGGAAAGAACCCGTCGCCCCTAAGTGCTGGCGCTAGTGCTGGCGCATCTTTGTCGCATTTGGCCTAACAAAGCTAATTCGTGAGCCATTTATTTTCTTTGCGCACAGAACCATGTCTGAATGTCCTTCAGAATCTACAGTGAGCGGTCTCAGCATGACGCATGAAATGGGTTTCACAGACGTATCTCTCCCAGCTTTCGCACGTGCGACAGGAGGATACTGGGTGGAGTATTCAGATGCTGACAGGGTTGTGCAGCAAATGGGTCACGTGCAGTATCTGGTACTGTACACTGCTTGATGTAATACTGTCTCGTCCCTTGTAACCATCGCTTCATGGTTTGTTGTCCTCTATATATTTTCTTCTAATAGCTTGGGCGGATGTGGTAGCTGTAACGCGCCTATTCTTTCAATCCATTCTTTCAGTTTATTTCTTTAAACTCCGTTTTGTGTGCAAGCGTCAGTGATGCATTGGTCCCCGTTGTACGTAGTCATTTCCTCTTGTTTTCTCGTTGTGGACGGTCGGACATAGGGCCAAAAATCTACGGGCAAGGAGAGATGAAAATGGAGCTACTGAATGCATCCCTGCATTGCAAACTACCCCCCACCAGCCTTTTCAGACAGGATTTTGATAACTACTGATAAAGTCAGGGGTCTAGAATTACGGACCCCATTGTGCCCTCTTCATTTGAATGCTCCATTTTCAGGGCAGGCAAACGCGCTCCGAAGTCCCCGCTCTAGTTTGTCCCCCTCCTTCTGGGTCGGTCAGCTAGTTCCTCGCACAGCAGCAAGAAAAGCTTGTTCATCGAGCAGGTTTCGGGAATCAAAATTTTAGTTTTACTCATTCTCTCTCTCCTGCCCTCCACGCTCACTGTTTCTAATCTTGTTCGCTGTAGTTAACGCTCCCCGTAAAACTTTCTTTCATGAACGACGGCCATACCAGCTTATGAAGATGACACAAAACCGAGCTGACGGAGGGCAGGGGAATTTATGTTGCAGAAGGCATAGTGGAAAAAGTAGCGAGAGGTTTGGGGAGGGGTGCGTGTCTGTGTGTGGCCGTGCAGTGTTTAGGACGGCAATGGCGGCCCCAAATTAATATCGCGAAAAACTAGCGAGGCGGAAAACGCGGCCGCAATGTTCCTTTCGAACGGGAGAAATTCTAAAAGGGAAGGGGGGGGGGGGGGGAGCAGCGTAGTGTGTGTGGGAAGAGAGGAGGGAGGGGAGCGGGTCGCTTAATTGCGACCCTAAATGTCTTGTCGTCTTCCATGGGGTCTCCCTTTCCGCGAATCATTTAGAGCATTATTTTTGCCCTTAGTATCCCCGCTGCCGACATTCTTAGCTTCCGACAGATTTCCCCGAGTTAGATTTAACGGGCGGTGGTCGCGGGGTTGGAGGGTGAGGGGTCGGAGAGTTATTCATTTTGCGCGCTCTGTCTGAAACCTCGGACCGGAGCGATGGATGGATGGAGAGGGCTCGAGGGCTCTGGGACGGCAGCCAGCGGGTGCCTAGCGCCGTGACGAAGGAAAAGGAATTGTCAGGATTTTAGGACTAGAAGAAGAAGAGGAAGCTTTGCGTCCCTTTGGCATCGACGACGACCACGTCGGACGGACGCGAAATCTAATGGAGTGTGTGGTCGCCTCCCAGAGCAAAAAGGACGCGTGCGCAGCCGTCCGCGCAAGTTGCTCCCGCTGATTCCTGACTTGATAGGCTTCTTTCTTCGGACTGCTCGCGCGCTTAATACGGAACAGAAGAAAAGCTAGCAACGCGCGAAACGCTTTCGCGCTGCTTGGTAAAACGTTGTAGTCGTAAGCGCTCTGCTTTAAGCTTTGTCGTTCCCATTTCGAAATATGTCGGCCAGTTTTCTTCTCGGTAGCGAGACGTAATTCCCGAGCGCTGCTTTCTTCGTTCGGCGAAAGAAAAAAAAAAGAGAAAATGGTTGGCGCTGCAACCGACCGTAGCCGGTTAGTTTTAAATCGCGTCGTGAGTTTCGGGTCGACGACAATGAGGAGATGATGGGGACAACGATGGCAAGCGTTTGTTGCGCCTTGCGAAAAATGCTCGCATAATTCCAGTTGCCATTGGAGACGAGAGACCCCGAAACAATTGAGCTCGCAGGGAGTTGCTGGATGGGCGCAGGAACAAAATGTCCATGTCTGCGGCAGAATTTTCTAAGCGCTTTTAAAGATTTTAGTTCCCGAAATGGTGGCCCAGTAGTTAGAGCGCTCCCCTGCGAGGCCAAGGACGCGGGTTCGATTCCAACCTCAGCCGCCGCAAAGGGCTCGCGTGCGCTGCGCAGGGGCAGTGCACGTTAACGATCCCCGGCTGGTCAAAGTAATCCGGAGCCCTCCACTGCGGCTTTTATTCCTTCACTCCCTCCTTTCCCCTTTCCCTCAAGGCGCGGTTGAGGTGTCTACAGAGAACTGAGACAATTACTGCGCTTTTAATTTCTTCAATATCAATTTTCAGGACGACACCCGAACCACGCCGTAAGGGAAGGGATAAAGGAGAGAGGGAAAGAAGAAAGGAAGAAACAGGCGGCGTAGTGGAGGGCTCCGGAATAATTTCGCACACCTGGGGATCTGTTGCGTACACTGAAATCGCACAGCACACGGGCCCCTTTGCACTTCGCCTCCATCAAAACACGGTCCCCGCGGCGGGTAAAAGCCAATTTTAAATTTTTATGCCGTGATTGCTTTCACGACACTAACAGATGTCGCTATTAAACATCACGCAACGATCATTCCATGATGATGCCGATGTCAGGGCTAGTTTGTTGCATGAAACACTTTACCAATTTTCTTAGATCACCTTCCCCAGACCGCACCTATAGATGAAATGTTCGCATCACTTTAGCGGGCCTCTTTGCGGGCGCGAAAGCAAGGAGAAGGGAGGAAGATTGGAGTGAACGATGACACCGTATTCATTAGACGCCCCTTTGTTCATTCCAAACCATCGAGCTGGCATGGCGGAGTCATTCTACTTCCTGACGCGTTAGCGGACGGTTGCAGGATCATGGGCTCCCACGGAGTGGCGATAGCAGCCGTTGCTGGCCGCGGAAACAGGTTCACCAGTGACGAAGATAAGGAATACGAGATCGTTCTGCCTACCCTGCCCACTTGTTGTGTCGTTTTAAACACGGTGTTTCTGCACGGTGACGTGCGTGTGAGGCCCTACAGGCTCGAGGACTTCAGAGACGCCCTCGCCAACGTTGGTGCGCTCCCCGATGTGGCGTTGGGGGCATACCAGATAAACCACGTGTGGGCGGTTACGTTCAGTAGCGCGGATGCCGCAAAGAAACTGGCCGCCTTGAAGGCGCTCGAAGTGAAGGGACGCTGCTGCATCGTCTTCGACCCGGAAGAGCACCAGGTAAAGTTGCGCCTGCACTGGATGCTACGTGGCGTCGCCGACGAGGACATCTGTGCGGCGTTCGCGGCGTTCGGCAACGTTACCGAGGTCACCCGGGAGCGTTGGCGAGTCGCCGGTGAGAAGGAAAAGGGGTCTACCATGAGGACCGTGATCCTAAATATGAAGCCAGGCATGAAGGAGGACGACCTACCCCACCAGGTTCGAGCCGCTGGTGAGTTGGATCTCATGGTGGTACCCGGGCGGCCGATGCAATGTCTGCGTTGCGGCGGCACGGAGCACGTTCGCAGCGATTGCAAGGTGCCCAGATGCTCGAAGTGACGACGCTATGGACATTCGGAGGCTGACTGCGTTCGCACCTACGCGTCGGCTACCGGGTGCGTAGCGGCGAGCGACTCCGCAGGACTCATGGACGTCGTCGAAGCGGAGGAAGCAGCGAGCGGTGCTGACGACGCGGGCAAAACGGAGGGGGTGGTGGTTGAGCCAGCTCTTGCGAGGAGCAACGCTGACGCGACGGTCGCACAACAGAGCGGGTCGCCAACTAGTGACCCATCTTTGAGGCGTCTGGAGGCTCCAAAAAAGACGGAGCCAGCCGGCCAGTGCCCCTGGAATCAAAGGCGGCCAGCGAGGACCAGGACGAGAAGACCGACGCCCGCATGACTACCGGCGTCATTATCCCGGCGAAGCGTCCACACGCCGAGACCAAGCCCGACGGGGACAAGTCAGAAGAGCCCAGCGTCGGGGAACCACCGGCAAAAGTGTCTCAAGCACGACTGTCCAGTCTGCGGCCGCGCCCAAAGGTTCCGTCCGACAAGCGTGGTGGCAACAGGGCACCTCCTGACCTGGGGCAAATACTCGCGCCGATTGACACCGGAGGCGACGGCAACGTCTAGCGACATGCTAGGCGCTGGAGGTAAGCACCGTACGTTCGGTCTCTTCTTCCTATGTAAAAATGGCTTCTGCGTCTCCGTTCAAAGTCACCACCCTAAACGTCAGAGGTCTGGCAGGTAAAAGAAAACAAAGCCAGCTGTACCGACTTATAACGGAGCAAGATATTGATGTACTGGCTGTTCAGGAGACTAAAGTTGATGGCGAAGAAGAGACCGGGAGCATAGTGCGACGCTTCACCTCTAGGTATTTTGCCGTCGTTAGCCATGCTGTGGGCACATCGGCTGGTTGTGTTCTTTTTGTTAAGAAGTGGCCGGGGCTAGAGGTACAGGTGCCCCAAAAGTAATACGGAGCACGCGAGCTGTGGCCGCACTGGAAAAAACTGCATGTCAGCGCGCTCTATCAGCAGATGCGCGGCAAAAAGCGAGGGTACGGTCGGCACATCCGGATGACCCATCTAGATAACTTGATGCTCGCGTTATCGCCGCCGCGAGCAAAGTTTCTCTGGTACCATGAGTGCTCGCCAGGGACACTTTCAATACATCATGCAATCATTTGTTGTTCGTCCGCGCCGTACAGAAAGTGGCGTTCGGCAGAATGCACTTTTTGCTTTTTCAGGAATGCCACCATTTTCAGCCTGCGAGACCGCCGTGGTTCGCTCTTCGCTTCGCGGCGAGTTTGTGACAATGAAAACAGAGTAAACTTCACGAACGACGCAGAAAGGGAATACGAGACACAGACGCTGATGTAACAATGGAACGTCTTACCCTGATCATCTCCTCTTTCTGGATTCTTCGTGAAGTTTGCGCTGCCTTTGTCGTGATGAACAAGCTCATGATGTGCTCGCCGAATTTGTGCGCGAGCTATAAAATAGACGCTTCGTTCGTCGCTTTGGCAAGTGTGGTCAACTTTTTCTTGTTTTATGGAAGTGCATGAAAAAAAATAAGAACATGCATGTGTTGCCTTCGTTGTTTTCGTTGTAAAGACAGGGAAAGCAATCTACGTTGGAATGCAATCTACCACGTATCAGCCACAGAACGAGTCCAGATGACCTTTGGGAGGGAGGCTGTCAAGAAGATGTGGGGCAACCTCCAAAAGCGACGTCGACTCCTTGTACGAATCTCTTCTTCGGCGCTTGACCTGTGTCGTCAACCTGCGTGGGGGCTTTACCGGTTATGAAACTGTTGAGTTGCATAAAACGGCACATTTCGAGGTTATTTCTTTAACTGTCTCCTTTCTGCCACCCATTTCTACCATTATTTGTTTAACTTTTTGTTCTTCAGTGTAAGAAAGCGATTTTTGTTGAAGAAATTGGTCTTCAATTATTAGAATTTGCTGCGCCTTTGAGCACCTACTTTTATCAAAGACAGCACATGCATGCTATTGTTTTTTTTTTGTCAGGCGTTCCTTAGAGCGAAGCAAAGTTTTCACCACATTTGCCAAAACCTGCTCTACGCTTATACTCGTCAGCGCACAAGTTCGCCGCCATGTGTAACACGAACTTCGGCTGTTCCGCGAAGATAATGCAGTTCCTGACGAAGCATGAAGCGCACGGTGCCGATGGCAAACATTTCCGCACGGCCCGAATGAACAACAAACCATGAGGTATTGAAAGCGCCCCTGGCGGGCAGGGATGGCAGCAGCGCAGCTTCGCTCACTGAGGCGATAACGCGAGCATCAAGTTAATGAAAGGGGTCATCCGGATGTGCCGACGCCCCTTCGCTCTATGCCTCGCATCTGCTGATAGAGCGCGCTGGCATGCAGTTTTTTTCCATTTCGGCCACCGCTTGCGTGCTCCGTATTACTTCTGGGACACCTGTACACGGTCATCATTCGTGCATATCGGGTCGATACGTGTCACTCGATTTTTCGCTGAGCAACACTGACTGGCGTATTGTTTGCTTGTACGCACCTAATGCGGTTGATATGGCAGTGCCGCGTTTTTTGAAAATGTCGAAAACCGGCTTAGCATGGACAGACAGCCCATTGTTATGGGCGATTACAACTGTGTCCTTAGCGCGCGCGATTAGACAAGCGTACACGGATTTCGAGATAAAAGCACTGAAGTGGGTTTGCGAATGATCGAGAATTGCAACCTAGAGGATGTGGCAGAGTGTCTCGAAGGAGCGCGTGCTGTAAAGTACACACGATTCCAGGGCTCAAGTCATGCACGGCTAGATCGCATTTAAGCATCTGTGGCTACCGTACCTAAATGCAATAGTTAAGAAGTAGTGCCGTTATCATTTTCTGACCATTGTTTGTTCAATGCAGCATAGGGATCGTTAAGAAGGGGAATAGTTTTTCGTGGGAAATGTGAAAGTTAAATGACACACTACTTGAGGACGAATTTTATAACCGAACTGTAGAAGAAGAAATATCAAAAATAGAACCAAGTAGAAACATGAGGATACGGCAGCAGTGGGAGCTCACGAAATAATTTTTAAAATTAAAACCAATAGAAGAAGCTACCTGTATACATCATGGGGCGAAACAACAGGAAACGAAGCCAAATGCACTGCTTCAGAAGATGCTAAAACAGGAATGCCGAGCGCCTGGTAAATGGATAGAAGACATAAGAAAAACCAAACAAAAGTTAGAGCTAACCGAAAAAAAAAAAACGTCATCGGAGAGCGCTAGTGAGGGCAAGGGCAGAAGACACAGCTGCAGGGGAAGCGCCAACGAAACGAGCACTTGGTTTAGGAAAAACTCGTGCCGAAAGAAACGGCATTATCGAAATAGAATGGAGAGGTGTTTTAACAACGGATATCGATCACATCAAAGCAGCCTCTTTCGAGCAATATCAGGCGCTATTCGCATCGCATCCGGTTGATGCTAGCACATTTAAGGAAGTGTTTCTAGCCGACATACCGCGTCTTGACGACGAAACAAAAGACAGATTAGAGCGGGACATAACGCAAGGGGACGGGGAGCAAGCAATAGACAGTTTAAACCCCGGTAAGTCGCCTGGACCGGACGGGTTCAGTGCGGCTTTCTATAAAGAATTCAAACATGTTATTTCCCCGGTCGTGAACGTAATCTTCAATGAAGCCTTTAAAGTAAAAGCACTGCCTCCGTCCTATGGGTCGTCCCATACTGTTCTGGTTCCCAAAACGGAAGACATAGATAGATTACGACTGGTTAAAGCATACCGACCAATAGCACTCACTAACGTCGAATACAAAATTTTCATGAAGGTTTTGGCGCGAAGGTTGCAGACTGTCATTCATTACTTAGTTGGCCCCCTCAGACCTGCGAGTTTAAAGGCCGGTCCATGTTTACCAATATTCACACAGCGCGCGGTGTCTTAGATTGCTTTGATGGCACTGACGGTCAGGTGGCTATCCTCCAAATTGATCTACAAAAGGCATTTGACTGCGTCGCCCATGAACTTTTGTTTGCTGTATTAGGCCACGTTTATGTAGGTTCTCTTATCCGTGAGGGTGTGGTACTGGCATACCGGTACTGCACGACGAAATTGATTGTTAACAAGAGTTTGGGGGCCGCCATTCGCGTGCAGCGTTCGGTGCGCCAGGGCTGTCCCCTCAGCCCTCTTTTATTTTGTATTTACGTCGAGAGCCTTTGTTTGAAAATACTGAAAAACAGGAGTATAAATGGATTCAGCTTACAAGCAGCAGAAGTAAAGCTCCTGGCGTACGCAGATGACATTGCTGTGTTTACGGTTGACGAGGGAGGCATAAGCGAGGCTGTTAAATGTCTACGCAAATTCAGCCAAGCGGGGTTAATTGGTCGAACTGCCTCGGGCTTTAGCATGGAAGGTGGCCATCTACGCCTGAACGGTTCGCCAGTGTGCCTTGGACGACGACACTAGATAAGTACTTAGGCGTTCCGCTCGATGCTTACCGAGAAAGTGAACAGTATTGGAAAGGACTGTTCAAAGAGATACGGGAGAGAGCGGATAAGTGGAAAGGAACAACCTTGTCCATTTTTGTCAGAGCCACTGTTTGCAACTAGTTCTTTATCAGCAGGCTCTCGTACGTAATGCAGATGTTGCACTGTTCAAGGTTAAACATTCAAAAGCTGCACAGGATTTTCGCCGTCTTCATCTGGTCGTCTGAATGGGAGCGCTGCAGCCGGACCAACCTATTCCGACGGGTACAGGACGGAGGGCTGGGACTTGGCCATTTGTTTTTGTGGCAGCTGGTAAATCGTTTTTTGTTTTTTCGGGACAAAAGAGACCCGTTATTGCGCACCATATGCCAAGTTGGGCTGCGGCGCATGCTGCCGCAGTACGTAGTCTCTACTACTGAGGTTTACTTTAGGATCAGCGGCTTTTACCGGGAAATTGTAGGGAGCGTGAGATTCTTTTCCGCTCGGTTTTCAAATGTTTTTCTGTCGACTGTAAAACGGAAGAAGCTGTACCGTGCTTTGTGCGATATAGTTTTCCCAGTGCCCTTGTTCAGTGGAGACCCAGGCAGAGATGTCTTAAAGAGGGTTAAAATATGCAGGTGCCGCCAGGAACAAAAACCTTCTTTAAGCTGCACACTGGCATCCTACCGGGTAAAAAAAATTTTAGAAGGAAAGGAATTATTTTTACCCTGGGGATCTCACTGTTTAATTTGCAGAAAGCCGGGAACAATAGACCACATTTTTTTTACACTGTTGGGAAGGGGTTTATTTTTGGGATGTATTGCAGCGAACCCTAAAGAAAGAATTACCATTAGACCCGTATGGCATCCGGTACTTATCTGTAGAAAAAGAGGTTGGGGTATCGTTTGACTTAATATTGCTGATAGGCCTCCACTATATATGGCGCTCGAGAATGGCAGACTACCATTGTGACAAAGACGCAAGACCTGCCCGAACTTACTAGGGTGATCCCAAAATTAAAGTCTCCTGTTCTTTTATATATCGGAATAAATGTTTATATTAAGCAATGTACAAATCACTTAAAAGGCAGACCATTCTTCTTCTTTTCTACATAATCGCCGTTGCGGTCTATGCATTTTTGCAGATGTTGGGGCAGTTTTTGTATACCCCTGTCATACCAGCTTGCCGCCATGCCGTTGAGGAAGCGTTTCACCGCATCTTTCACTTCATCATCGGTGAACCGCCTTCCACCGAGAAGTTCTTTTAGCTTTGGAAACAAGTGGTAGTCACTTGGTGCCAAGTCCGGACTGTAGGGTGGGCGGCTGATGACGTCCCATCCAAACTGTTGCAGAATAGCGACGGTTTGGCAGGCGACGTGGGGTGAGCGTTGTCGTGGAGAGGACTCACGGCCTTGCTCAGCATTCCTCCTCTGCGATTTTGAATCGCCCGTCTGCGTTTCTTGAGGGTCTCACAATATCTTCCCGCGTTTACTGTGGTGACAGGAGCCATAAGGTCTACCAAAAATACCCCTTTTCGATCACAAAACACAGTTGCCATGACTTTGCCGGCAGACTCTGTTCGCTTGAATTTTCGCGGCTTGGGCGAAGAGGAATGCCGCCACTCACGTCATTCTTGTTTGGTCTCATGTGTGAAGTTTAATGCCCAGGTTTCGTCACCCGTAACAATGTAATCCCGAAAGGTCTCCTTTTCATCTCCATAACGCCGAAGAAATTCGCGGTAGGAGTGGACGCGTTGCCGTTGATAGTCGTCTGTGAGCATTCGCGGAACCCATCTTGCGCAGACCTTCCGATATTTCAACTTTCCTGTCAAAATATTATAAATAGTGCTTCTAGAAATGCCGGAAACCAAAATGCAGAGTTCATCGAGTGTGGTCCTCCGAACTTACCGCATCATTTTTTCGACCTTCGCGGCTGTCTCATCAGAAATTGACGGTCTCCCGCTCCTTTCTTCGTCGTGAATTTCAGTGCGACCAGTTGCGAACTCCCTACACGACTTGCGGATGTTTTTAACATACATACATGCCTCTCCGTACATCTTCGTCAACTGGCGATGAATTTCGTTGTGTTGAACGCCTTTTGAGTTCAAAAATAGAATAACTGCGCGAACTACGCACCTGGCGGTAGCGACAAAAGGGATCTCCATTTCAAATGGCTGCCGTGCTAAGACTGACAGTCCCTTTCGCGCTGAGTCATGGCTTGTTTGGGACACGGGGAACAATGAACACTGCAGTATGGCGAGCAGCCACGCAAATAGTTTGCCTGCGGCCGCAGCCCTTTGGAGACCTTACTTTTGGGATTACCCTCGTACTTTCGGGAAAGCATGGACTGGTTTCTGGCCATCCAGAAAGCCGCTGTAGGGCCACCGGAGTGGCTCCCGAGACTAAAGCCGCTGTGCAGTTTGCGTGAGTTTTGATCTGACGAAGCCAGATTCATGCTGGGTGACCCCGACAGTGCCGTGTGTATACAGGGTGTTTCACCTAAGACTTTCTGCAATTTTTAAAAATAAGCTACTTGAATTAGATGCGCGCTTTTTCTGGCATAGCATTGTCAGTGGTGTAGTACATCATAATGCAGCTACGACGTGCTAATTAGCAGGCTTGTTAACCAATATTTAGTAGTTAACTTTTAAACTATTACAGTTGGGCTCCTTAATTATTGAGAGGCATGCAGCCCACCGTAAGTAATGTTCATATCCGTTTTTAGAATTTCGAGAACGCGATTATCCTCGGCGCTGTGGCCCAACAAATTTCGCCTACATCGCGCCAAAATACATGCGGTTTGAGAAGCTTGCAGGCAAAGCAACCTCTCCAGTGCACGTAACTCGTCGAAATAGCCAAAATTTGTTGGGCCACAGCGCCGAGGATAATCGTGTTCTCGAAATTCTAAAAACGGATATGGACATTACTTACGGTGGGCTACATGCCTCTCAATAATTAAGGAGCCCAACGTTAATAGTTTAGAAGTTAACTATTAAATATTGGTTAACAAGCCTGCTAGTTAGCACGTCTTAGCTGCATTATGACGTACTACACCACTGACAATGCTATGCCAGAAAAAGCGCGCATCTAATTCAAATAGCTTATTTTTAAAAATTGCAAAAAGTCTTAGGTGAAACACCCTGTATACAGAGGGCAAAACGCTTGTCTAGAACACGTTCTGGGAGTGCAACGGTCTAAACACGCGATATCTATCAATAGCATTTGGTTAAAAATGGTCTGGATGCAACCACGTGCAGCTAAACGCACAGGATTTCATCTTCATTTTTTACTTTCCTGTTCGCAGCAGCTGTAGGATCTACGGAATGCACAGTTCAGTCGTTCTAGACATGTTTTTTGGCCTGTGTACATAGCATTTAGTGTGTTTTGTTGATGGTTTGTTTTGTTCAATGTTATGTGTCAAAGCCAGGCAATAAAAAAAAAAGCTGGCATGGCAGAGTGGTTAACGTGCTCGTCTCGCACTCCGGAGATCCTGTTTCGATTTCCCAACTCGACCAATTTCCTACTCGGTTTTATTTATATATCTGGTCTGACTAGAAAGATTCATTAGGCTATTTGGTTAATTAAGAAAATAACTAAACTCATTCCCACTTACTTAGAGTATAACTATACGATCACTTTAATTGGTTGCATGGTTACTAGCCAAAGTACAATTGGCCCGGTTGAAGTTCGCGCACTGTGACGTCACGACCATGTCGACCAATTGAAACAAGGTCAACGTAGCTACTGCGCGACGGCGGCCACCCGAGGTCTCGCTTTGGCTGTCGGAGTGTTGCCTTCGCAACAAAAGGGAAAAAAAAAGTGCCGTTGTGGAGGTATACCGGAATAATTTCTAACACCCGGCGATCTTAAATGTATACCGACATCGCGCAATAAGGAAGGGTGTCACGCATGAAGACACGATCTCGCCAGCGCTACTATTCACAGCCTGTTTACAGGAGGTTTGGTTTATTAGGGTTTAACGTCCCAAAGCGACTAAGGCTATCAGGGACGCCGTAGTGAAGTGTTCCGAGGCCTGGATTGGGAGCATTTGGGGATAAGAGGTAATGGAAAATACATAAGTAATTTGTGATTCGCTGGTGAAATCACCTTGCTAACTCACTCAGCAAAATGAGCTGCAAAGCATGATCAATGAGTCAGACAGGCAGAGCAGAGCACTAGGTCTTAAAATTGGTTTGGTTTATCGGGGGTTAACGTCCCGAAGCAACTCAGCCTATGAGGGACGCCGTAGTGAAGGGCTCCGGAAATTTCGACCACCTGGGGTT
Source organism: Amblyomma mixtum (assembly GCF_055824585.1). Taxonomy (NCBI): domain Eukaryota; kingdom Metazoa; phylum Arthropoda; class Arachnida; order Ixodida; family Ixodidae; genus Amblyomma; species Amblyomma mixtum. Next base: position 122,086,591 of record NC_143016.1, on the reverse strand, counting down.
CTTTAACGTGCACTGACATCGCACAGCACGCGGCCCTCTGGAACTTTGCCTTCATCGAAATTCAGCCGCCGCGGACAGGTCTTAAAATTAACATGCAGAAAACCAAAAACCGAAGTAATGTTCAACTGCCTCGCAAGGAAACAGCAGTTCACAGTTGGTAACGAGACGCTGGAAGTGGTAAAGGAATACTTCTACTTAGGGCAGGTAGAGGCCTCTGATCAAGATCATGAGAGGGAAATCACTACAAGAATAAGAATGGAGTGGAGCGCATATGGCAGATTCTCTCAAATTATGAATGGTAGTTTACCAATATGCCTCAAGACAAAAGTATGCACAACTGTATCTTACCGGTACTCAACTGTGGGGTAGAAACGTGGAGGCTAACGAAAAGGGTTCAGCCTAAGTGAAGGACAACGCAGCGAGCTACGGAAAGAAAAATGATAGGTGTAACGTTAAGAGACCGAAAGTGGGCGGAGTGGGTAAGGGAAGAAGCGCGGGTCAGTGGCATTCTAGTCGAAATCAAGAGGACGAAATGGGCTTGGGCAGGACGCGTAATGCGAAGGCAAGACAACCGGTGGTCCTTAAGGGCAACGGAGTGGGCTCCAAGAAAAGGCAAGTGTAGGAGGGGGCGGTAGAAAGTTAGATGGGCGGACGATATTAAGAAGTCTGCGTTGATACTGTGACCACAGATTACAAAAGACAGGATTAATTGGTGAGACATAGGAAAGGCCTTTTCCCTGCAGTGGGCATAGCCAGGCTGATGATCACTTTTATGAAGGTGAACGTCCCAAAGCAACTCAGGCTATGTTAGACGTCGTAGTGAAGGGCTTCGAAAATTTCGACCACCTGCGTTTCTTTAACGTTCGCTGACATCACACAGTACATGGGCCTCTAGAATTTGGCATCTATCGAATTTCCAGCGCCGCGGCCGGAATCAAACCCGCGTCTTTCCGGTGAGCAGTCCCCGAGATGTGAGACAGATACTACGCCATTTCCTTTCCTCAAAAACCAATTTTCAATTTAAAACGTGTCCACGGCTGTCCATCCCAGAGCATTGCGGCGACGGATAGTTTGGAAGCGAAATTTGCCACCACTGCGCGGAAGTTATCCACACATGGTGCAATTATAAGACAAAGAGGTCCCAGAGAATGTCGGAAAGTTGGCGTAAACTACGCAGAAATAGTTACATTTTGGAGGCCATCGGCCGCGCTGCTGGCACACCCAAGAAATATGGGGCGTTGTGAACAGTCCTTTCGTTCGAACAACAAAATCAGAATAATTCTACGGAACTCAGTAAACCTGATGCTTTAAATTGCGACTACAAAAGAATACCAAATAACGGCAGTCCTTTTTCAGTGCTGCCAGTGAATGCGGAGCACACCAGTTCGTCGTACCTTTATGATTTTCGTGTATGATGATGATGATACCAACTTTGTTTTTTTCCGCCAAATAAGGAAGCCCCCTACTCCCCGTCCCCGGCACGCAGGCATTGGTGACGGGGTCCGGGACCTCTGCGATTAGAAGCAGGCGAAGAGGTCTTGATTACTCACGGCTTCTTCCTCCATGCGGATGGCTTGCTGCTGTGAAGCAGGGGCCTCGCTCCGCAGCAGGGCTTCCCAGGTTTCTCTACAATTTATGTTTGCTTTAGTCCCTGGGGAGCTAACGCATTCCCAGATTATGTGGTCGAGGGTCCCTCTCGCCCCACAGTGCTTGCACTTGTCGCTTTGATTCTCATCTCTCTGAACATATTGCCCAGACCGGGTGTACGAAGTTCCCAGCTTAGAGGCGCTGCCACGCGATTGCCTCCCTATTGTTTAAACTTTTATCAGCTGGTGGCACCAGTCTCCTCTGTAAACTATAATTTTCGACAATCTCCGTATAATTCTGCGGACGCTCGTTCATATTCCGGCAGTCGGGCGGCTCCACAGCTACCCGGAAGTAGACAGCTCGGGCTAACTCATGGGCAGCGTCTTTGCCAGGAAAGGACGCGTGTGCAGGAGTCCAAATTAGGCTAATTGTTCTGTTTAGCCGTCTACTGGCCAGACTCCTTGCCGCTTCCGGCGACATCCTACCCTTTCCAAAATTATAGATGGCCGTTTTGCATCGCTAATTATAAAACTGACTTCCGTTCCAACGCAAGCGAGTGCTATCGCAACTTATTCAGCTGTTTCTGTGTTGCGGTTTTTAATGATGGCTGCCAATACGGGGGCACCGCGGCCGTCGACCACGGAGCGACCGGCGCACCCGACTTGCCACTTGCCGCGTCTACGTACGCAACGGACTTGCTGTCCATTGGATCGAAGCGTCTGCTTAGTGCTTCTGCTCTCTTCTCCCTCATTTCAGTGTTCGATAAGGGATGCATGTTAGGAGGGAGTGGTGGTATGATTAGATTTTCTCGGCAGTCCTGCGAAATGCTCGATTTGGCTCGTAGTCCCCTATCTGTTTGCAGGCCTACCATTTCAAGGATGGCTCTTCCCGTGGTTGTTCGGCTTAATCTTTCAAGCTGTAAAATTCTGACAGCCTCCGCTATTTCGTCCCAGGTACTGTGCACTCCCATAGAGAGCAGCTTCTCTGTAGGGGTGCTAATCGGTAAGCCCAGGGGACACTTTGTGCACCGTCGAATGAGCGAGTCAAGTTTCTTCATCTCCTCAGCCCTAATGTTTAAGAAAGACGTGGCATAGCTTACGCGGCTTATTACGTATGTTTGTGTTAGGTTAAGCAAACTTCTTTCCTTCAGGCATGGTCCTTTCCGGAAGACCCTTCTAAATATGCCAATGGCTTGCGTGGCAAATCACTCTAGCCTTTTGATTGCCCCGTCATTATATCTATTGTTCTCAAATAATAGCGCTAAGATTCTGATTTGATCTACCTTTGTAACTGGTTTCCCCTCTACTTTAATATCAAATTCCCGGTTGGGCTTGCATCGCAGTGACTTCGGGTTATAGATGAATAATTCTGATTTTTGCAGAGAGCATGAGAGACCCCTACTGGCAGCATAGTCCACGACACTGTCCGCCGCCGCCTGCAGGCGCTCTTCGATACTCGCATCGCTCTCCTGGTTAACCAAAAGGTTGATGTAATTCGCATACATACTAAAATTTAGCCCCTCTATGGTCCTCAGAGCTTCGTAAAGGCTCCTCATCATCACGTTGAAGAGGAACGGGGAGAAAACCGCGCCCTGTGGCGTGCCCCTGCACCCTAACTGCAGTGTGGGAGACCCGATATCTTGGAACTTCATTCCGGCATTTCTGCATGACCGAAAGTCCTTGATGTAATCGTATGTTCGCGCGCCTACCCCGGTTTCATAGAGACCGCAGAGGATTGCTTGGTGTTTGACATTATCAAAAGCCTTTGTCAAGTCTACGCCGAGAATTACTTTGGCGTCTCCATCTCCTGCGGCCCCAGATCCATAAAGCGCGTCAGTCTGGTCTGGACTACGCGCTTCATCATTTTCCCCATGCATGAGGTTAGGGAAATAGGTGTTAAATTTCCTAGTTTCAGAACCCCTGAAACTAAAATTTAAGGCCTACTTCTCTAACCTCATGCATGAAGAAAATGATGGAGCGCGGAGCCCAGACCAGACTGACACGCTTTATGGATCTGTGCCCGCACGAGATGGTCGGCTTCCGACCGGACTTGTGCACGCACGACGTTATGCTCCGAATGAAACATGACAGATTTTGTGTAGCCGGAGGGATTGCGTCATGCATAATACACACTCGAAAGTGCCAGAACATTGCTGCCGCTAGCAAAACAGTCATTATGAATTCAATTTTCATATTAAGGCGGGAGCCTTTAATGCCTCATCGCTGTAAGTCGGAGCTGTCGACAGAAATGTCACGCTTTTCAATTGGTCGAACTGGTCGTGACGTCACAGTGTGCGAATTTCAAACGGGGCCAATTGTACTTTGCCTAGAAATTATGCAACCAATTAAAGGGATCGTACAGTGATGCTCCAAGTTGGACTGAGTTTAATTAACTGATTAGCCTAATTAACCCTTTATAGTCAGACCAGATAAATAAATCCGAGGAGGAAATTGGTCAAGTTTGGGAATCGAACCCGGGTCTCCGGAATGCGAGACGAGCACGCTACCACTCCGCCATGCCAGCTTTTTTTCTTTATTTTCGAGATTGACATGAAATCAATAAGAACACTTCAGCTACACTTGAGCTGATACGGGTGAAGTTAAAATTTCTTAAGTTTCACTAGATCATCTAGTAGTGTTACCCACTTGTAGAAAGTGCTGTTTATGTGCGGGAATGTTACCAGGCGCAGCGTGACCCACTCCGCCATGCTAGCTCGATGGTTTGGAATGAACAAAGGCGCGCCTAGTGAATACGGTTTCTTCGTTCACTCCCATCTTCCCTTCCCGTTACGGCGATGTTCTGGTGTCCACCGAGACATGCGCGACAGATACATTTCCTTTCCTCAAAAACCAATTTACCGACGAGCAAGACGTGCAGCCGAACGGGCGATGGCGTTCCGTGGACTCCCTGGCCACCGTTTATAAAGCTTTATAAACGATGTCCCTGGCAGCGTTGCGAGACGCTGTCGCGTTCCAGGCGAAGCTTAACATCTTAACCACAAATCAGTGACACAAGCAGCAACACCGCGCTTAAGGCTTCCGCCTCACCGCACTCTAGGTCAACAAAGTGCCCCTCGGAATTTTTTCAGATCACAGTGGGAGATTTTTCAGGGCTAAAAGCTGCTCTGTGCACGTCGTGGCCACTGAAACCTCCACGTGGCTTTACAAAGACGACAGCGAGAAATAAACTTTATTATTTGAAGGAATTCGGGGCCCTTGAGTCCCCGCACGACCTCACTGCACTGAAGCGTTCATGTTCCTAAGGTCCATAACACTGGCAGCCAGGCGGGTGGCGATGGTCTGCAAGGGCTTGTTCTCCGAGCACAGCCGGGTCTCCCAATCCTCCAAGGTATTGAGGTTCTCTAAGCCCCGCGGGGGAGGGTTCGCCGGGCAGAGGGAAATGATGTGGAGAGAAGAGGTGAAGGGTTCTGGGCGTAGGATACAGGCAGGAGTGGGGAAGGAGAGATGATAATGGGCTAGAGCAAAGCCACCTACTTCAAGATGGCGTTAGCTAGAGTAAGGAGAGATTGGTTTATTGGTTTATTAGAGTTTAACGTTCCAGAGAAACTCAGGCTATGAGGGACGCCGTAGTGAAAGGCTCGGTAAATTTCGACTGCTCGGGGTTCTTTAACCTGCACTGACATCGCACAGTACACGGGCCTCTAGAATTTCGTCTCCATAGAATTTCGACCGCTGCGGCGACTGGGATCGAACCTGCGGCTGGTAAGCGCCATAACCACTGAGCCACCGCGGCGGCTAGAGTAAGGGGAGTGTGTGTCTGTAGTCTGCGCAAGGGCGTAGAGTGTTTTCCGGCAGAGGGTGGAGATGGAGCGAGGCTCTGTAGGCCTGCGTCAACTCTACCCCCCGCCCCACCCCTTGGGAAACTTGGGGAACGCTCAAGCGGCTTTAACAGCATCTTGGGCAAGGTTGCACGTAGCAGAATACCACATGCGACTTTAGAAATACACATCTGTTTTTCTATTAATTGACAGAAGGGGTTGGCGCATGCCGAACCCCCACTACCAAAAATTACGTGCTCCCGAAGTGGCGGGCTTTAGACGGCCGCGGTAAAACGGACCGGCGTCCACCCGGGGGACTTCGGCCTGTATGATCGCCGATACCCCAGCACCACGGTAACCATGACTCAAAATGCTGCCCGCTGGGACCCGGTCGAATGCGACCGCCTGCGTTTCCCCAGTGGCAACAAGTGCTTGCTTAAAAAATGTTCTCAAACGCCCGATAATTTACTAAGAAAACGGGACGTTGCCGATTACTAAGGGTAGGTTACGGTCGTTTGAAAATTCAGGGCATGTGTAAACGAGTAGTTTTCTTAATAAAGTGCGCAAACAAATCTCATTCTGTAGATCATTCTGCTTTGCTACAAGGGTGACGCGCTGGGCGTAGCGTCTCCAGTTACCCACGTGCTCACGTGATGTATCGCCTGTGAGAGAGAGAGACAGACAAACTTATTTGAAGGGGAATTCGGGGCACGCCCCAGGGTCCCCGCACGACCCTACTGCACTCGAGTGTATGTTCCTAAGGTCCATAACACTGGCAGCCCGGCCGTTGGCGATGGTCTGCACGGCCGGGTCCTCCGAGCACAGCAGGGTCTCCCAGTCCTCCCAGGTCTTGAGGTTCTCTAGGTCCCGCGGGGTAGGGTCCGCCGGGCAGAGGGAAATGCTGTTGGTTGGTTGGTTTATGGGGTTTAACGTCCCAAAGCGACTAAGGCTATGACAGACGCCGTAGTGGAAGGCTCCGGAAATTTCGACCACCTGGGCCTCTTTAACGTGCACTGACATCGCACAGTACACGGGCCTCTAGAATTTCTCCTCCAAAGAAATTCAACCGCCGCGGCCGGGATCGAACCCGCGGCTTTCGGGTCAGCAGCCCAGCACCATAACCACTGAGCCACCGCGGCGGTGGAGGGAAGAAGCGAAGGGTCCTGGGCATAGGGCGCATGCAGGGGTGGGGAAGGATGGATGATAGTGGTCTAGAGTACTGCTAAACACGATATGCAATTGACTACAAATTAGGAGAGAAAGAACGCTTGACTACAAAGTAGAAGAGAAGCAACCACATAAGATCCGAATTCGCGACCTAATTTAGTTTACGGCGGGCTATAAATTGAGCTAATGCGGCGGATGTCCAAATCTCTTGTGCTTGTACTTGTGCTGCATGTCACCTCACATCAGTCGCATTGGCTCAGTGGTTAGGGCGCATGACTACTGAGCTGGAGTTACCGAGGTACACGCGGGAGCAGCGGCTGCGTTTCGATGCAGGCGAAACGTAAAGGCGCCCATGTGCTGTGCGATGTCATCATCATCATCAGCTTGACCACTCCCACTGCAGTACAAAGGGCTCTTTCATGTATCTCCAATTAGCCCAGTCATTTGCCAGGTGCGTCCACCGTAATCATTTTAATCTCTCCGCCCACATAACTTTCTGCCACCCCTGCTACGCTTGCCTTCTAAAGCTTGCGCCACAATCCATTCGTTCATTAATTTATTCATTCATCTTTATTGACCAGGATGGACAGTGCAGAAGGGGGAAATGCGAGTCTTCGGTGAGGTTTGCTACATCGGACTCTGAAACGAAGTCCAGCAGGGCACTGAGCTTGCGCTTGACGTCGCCACTGGGGGCCGTTCAGTCTTATTTCTTATGAGGGTTGAGGTGTAGGTGGCGCCAGTCGATCCTTGTTCGACGCCATCGACTCAGGATGTTCGGTGTGCACGCTGCACCCTCTCGCGCCTTGTGAGCATATTAAGGACGCTTAAATATGTTTAAGCGACTCTGCTTAGCATGCTACCATGGCGGCGGTGGACGTCGTGGCATACGAAACCTCGACAGAATACATGTGCTTCTATAGGAGCAGAAAGAAGCTGTGCTAGCACTAGGGTTCTTTTGGACATACGAGCGTACTCGCGCTTAACGTTGCGATGGCAAATAGGTTATGAGGACAGGAAATGCGCGGTAACGCAGGTGGTGGTGGTGAAAACATTTGTTCAGAACGGACAGGAGGTGTTTGGATCAGGACTTCTTCTTCTACTTTCTACTTCCACTTTGTAGTCAAGCGTTCTTTCGCTCCTAATTTATAGTCAACTGCTACTAAAATAATGATTACAGTACTAATGGCCCATCGATCAGCAACACAAGTGACGGTTGGCTTCCATCATAAGTATATGTTAACGAGCCCCTTATTTCCCTACCCTACTCTGCTCTATCATTCACTTACGTGACGCCACGCCCCTACTACTGCCAGGGTCATTTCTAAGCTAATCAAAAAGAAGAAAATGAAATTAAAAATGTAGTAATTCGTTGTACTAACTTCGCGTTTTTCGCTCCCCACATGTCCAGTCGCGCCGATAAGTTGCAAAAAAAAATATTTAAAACATGTATACCATGCACATGTACACATACAATAAATACAATGTAACAGTAACAATAAATAGAACATACAATAAGCGCAGAGTGCTAATTAGTGCGTCAGACCTTCTTTGCTTCATTCTTGCAATACCCTATCTTGTCGATTGTTCGTGACGCCCATTGCGAGTATCAAGGGTGGAGCGACTGGCGAAAGTTGCGACAGGAGTAAGAACAGTTTTTAACCGGATGAGTACTGTATTCTCAAAAGAAAGATAATAACTTGTGACTGACCTTCCACATTTCATCATGCGTGGAGCAATTTTTCATTTTCCGTGGCGCTTCGCTGTCCCGTTTGCGTCGCCAGTCGACAAACGCTGATTTGTGCAATCGCAAGCGAGCCGGAGTGCTTTGTCCTCTGCACTCCGCAATCCTTGAGCTGTGGCCCCGAGACGGGTGCCTCCATCCCCGGCCCTAATGAAATATTCCTCTCTGTGGCGTTCCACATCATTCCGTCCTCGTTCCGAGCACAATCGTTGCTTTTTGAGAAATAATTCCGGCGAAGAGAGAAACTGTACACTCCGTCGAAACGTTCCGGGCATTTCAACAGCGGCGGCACAGAGCGCGACGGGGCGCGCCGCCTGTCAGATTGCTTTTCGCTACCCCAAAAAGGCCACGAAGGCCACTGAATCTCCTTTCCACTTCTTTTCTGCTTAACGTGGAGGGAATGTGAATGCGTCCAATTGAAACTTAAGCACCGCATTGTAGCGCGGTTTAAATACACTCGAACCGCCCATTGTGGCGGTGCAAACGGAGACAGTTGAACAAACTTCGTTTCCTCGCTTAATGGGGTGAAGCGCGGGTTGTTCCGCGGCTTGCGCCATTCTTTGCGCGCTTGGACGCATCTTCTTGAGGAAGAACTTGTGCGAACGCTACCCGTGGAAAGCTGATGACGACAAGAAAGCGAAGATTGATCATGCCGCCAAACTGCCCCTAACTTGCCGGAGTGAAAGTGGTTGAAGTTTAAAGTGGACTTCTTGCTGCGGTTGCCTTCGCTGAAAACAAATTTCCCCGGCTCGGCTTCTTGTTTCTCGGGAACCTCTTTACCCAATCTTGGAGTCCAGTTTCCGGACTGGCTAACATGCTTCAAAAAGCATGTCATCTGATATGTCTTGACGGACAAGAGCTTTTAAAACATTTTCCGTTTCTAAATCCTCATCTTCACGGGTGGCGACGCTCGAATTCAACGAAACTGTTCCTATATAGACTTTCGCTACAAAATTCCTCGATGCTAAAGTGTGCCCTAACGGGCAATAAATCTGTTTTTTAGACGCATTGGAGTATAAAACTTTAAGACGTTCATCATTTCCGTCGCTGAACTAATATATGCTAGGAGGTACTCTACGGGAACCTATCAAGTAAACTCTGGTTACCATACACCTAAAAATATTATGCACGACTGATAGTAAATGATGCGACCCTTAAATTTTAACTTGCAGTTGCACAACAGCTGTTTTTTGTTAGGTCTAAATATGAAATAATTTGTTTCTTAGTAGTTCAATTGTAGCTGATTTGATTTGATTTGATTTGATTTGATTTGAACCAGCAGTCAATGTGTCCCACCCATTTATTGGCGGAGTTAAAGACATCCTCAATGCACTGAACTGAGAAAGAAACACTCGTGTTATCAGCATATGACACTATTCATGGCGTGCTTGGAATGTTCGTCTTGTCGTTAATGCACACAAGAAATAAAATTGCACGCAGCATTGATCTGTCAGGAAGCCGCCGTTTAAATCAAGCTAGGAACTAAACTGTTCTCGTGAAAGTGTTTTCGAGAAATGGAATAGTTTGAAATGAATGTGTACGCTATTCGAATAATACTATATCAGGGTGACTTTCTAACCAATATATCGTGATTAAGATACTCACAAGCTTTTCGGAACACCAGAAATACTCCAACAGTGCAAATGTTTTCAGTGTTGCAAATTATGATTCACATGCGATAACATCTGTTCAGTAGACTTTTGTTTCTGAAACCAGGATTGTTCTGCCACTATTGCCTTCTTTTTCGTCAGTTGCTGAACTATTATTTTATTTACATTAGCTTCAGGTATTTTTGAAAAAATTGGGTCGGTTGAGGTAAGTCGGTAATTATTGAGCCTATCTATCGCACCTCTTTTATGCACTGCCAATTACTATTGCAGTTTTCAGGAGTACAGGAAATTCACCTGGCGATTAGACAAGGTTGCCGATATGCGAAAGGCAGTGACATGTTCCTCGTACTAAACGATTACTGGGTTTTGTGATCATTTTGTGCGCTTCTAAAGGGTAGTTACTCATTAATGTAAATATGACTGCCGTGATCTCTGCTCGGCTTGTTGGGTAAAGGGATATAATGGGCATGTCAAGTCATATATCGCATGCTTCACATCTGCATACGGGACTATCACTGCACTGCGAGCCTGAGCTTAGGAAATGCAAGTTGAATTTGTTGGCTGAAACCCCTTCACCTGATAATGTTATCTCATCGATAACTGCTGACTGAGGGCAGTTCGTTTTCGTAACAACCCCTAATTTTTGAAATGTTCCTAAACCAGAAATGATTATTTATTTATTATTATTCGCAGCAGCAAATTTATTCTTACAGCATTTAATATTAGCTTCCTTAATTTTAGAGTTTGTTCGGTTTCTAGACTGCTTTTAAGTTTGCAGAGCATTCCCATTTTCCACTGTCATAAATGTATCAAATGACTGCTTCTTAGTTCAATTTCTTTATAAACTTCATCAGAAATAAGACGTAGGAGAAAAAGAACGACATGTCACCGGTGGAATCAGGATCCCACTAGCGGCGTGTGGTTGTTTTTTCTTCTGCTTCCTAATCAATTACGTTTCATCGATAAAATATTCACGCTATTAATTTCCCATTTATCGACAGTACAAAGTAAAAAAATAAAAAATACAGGTATAAAAATTTTCCTGTGCTTTCCTTGGTATCAGTGACTGTTGGCTGTTTACAGCGCATGTTAACGCCGTTGATGAACCCCAGGTGATCGAAATTATTCCCGAGGACCCTCCACTACAGAACCTCTTTCTTCCTTTCTTCTTCCACTCCCTCCTTTATCCCTTCCTCAAGGCGCGGTTCGAGTGTCCACCTTGATACGTGAAACAGTTACTGCGGCATTTGCTTGCCTCAAAAAACAATTTTAAGTAAATTTTCTTTCAGCATGTGTACGTGTATACCCGTTCCAGGCGGGCACATCACCACAGGCACAGTCTAAAAGGCGTTCCTGTGAGCACGGTGTGAGGAGGAGGAGGAAAGAACTTTAAATGTCCAAGAAGTGCATTCACCCACACCCCTCGGCACTCGCCGGGAGGCAGGAGATACCCCTTTAGATGGCGGCCGGGAGGTCTTGTGTCCCGGCGTCCTGTGAACCCTCCAAGTAAAATTTGGGCATTCCCAGACCATATAACTCGGGAATGCCCAAATTCTCCTGGGAGGGCACTATATACCGGCTGTAAAGAAGCCTGCGAAACCCTGCGTCGTAGCTCGGCCCCTAATCTCCACCTCCGCCTCGTGCGCCGCGAGCACCACGTAGAGAAGAAAAAAACAGACAGCCCTTCTTCCCCCATCACTCTTCCCCAGTGCAAGGTAGCAAACCGGTATCTGTACTTCTGGGCCCCGAATTCGCCGAATTCGTGCCCCGAATTCGCCGCGGTGACTCAGTAGTTATGATGCTCGGATGCTGATCCGAAAGACACGGGTTCGATCCAGGCCGCGGCGGTCGAATTTCGATGGAGGCCAAATTCTAGAGGCCCGTGTGCTGTGCGATGTCAGTGTACGTTAAAGAACCCCAGGTAGTCGAAATTTCCGGAGCCCTTCACTACTGCGTCTCTCATAGCCTCAGTCGCTTTGAGACGTTAAACCCCATAAACCAAACTTTTATAATAATAAAGTTTTTCCCCATCCCTTTCGCTACCCGCTCTCTCTCTCGCTCGCGAAAGCGCTATGTCCCGGTAAGGCACCCGCCACGGTGGCCCAGTGGTTAGAGTACTCGTCTACTCGCCGGGAGTACCAGGTTTCGAACCAACCACGGCGGCCGAGTTTCGATGCAGGCGAAACGCAAAAGGCGCCCGTGTGCTGTGCGATGTCAGTCCACGTTAAACATCGCCACATGGTCGAAATTATTCAAGAGCCCTCCAGTACGGCATCTCACCAATACATCGCTGTGCCCGGCAGCACTAAAACATTTTGACCTCTTCTTTACGGGCAGCTGCCCGCACTGTACAGCGGTGTCTCCGGACACTAATAACATAGTGTGGGCCTGCCCCTCCAACCCGGCTATTTCCTCCGTCCGCAACCCAACCCGGGAGGACTGGAGGCGATCCTGCTCGGCTGCCATAAATATAGAAGGAAGTGAATGTGTGTGATGTATAAGTTCAGTGATCACGCAGGGCGTCTCAGACGTGATGTGATGAGTTTTGTAGGTGAGGCTGCGGTGGACGAGTGTGGACGCCCTGGGTGTGTTAGTGGTATCTGAATGTGTAGATGTGTAGCTGGGGAGGGTTGCCCGGTGTGCAGTCTCCTGTAGAAGTAGTATGTGGGGCATGGGTGTGATGGTGGTTCTTTAAACCGGGCTCAGGTGCCCTCGGATCGAGGATTCACGAAGGAGCGCATGCACTCATTCAGCGAGCTGACGCAGGCCTACAGAGCCTCACGCCAGCTCTACCCCCCGCCCCACCCCTCCCTAGATAACAAACACGCAACGCTCTGGCGCAGACTACAGACACACTCTCTTCCCTCACCCCTTACTCTAGCCCACTATCAACCCTCCTTCCCCACTCCAGCATGCGCCCTGTGCCCAGAACCCTTCGCCTCTTCCCTCCACATCCTTTCCCTCTGCCAGCGGACCCTCCCCCGCGGGACCTAGAGAACCTCAAGACCTGGGAGGACTGGGAGACCCTGCTGCGCTCGGAGGACCCGGCCGTGCAGACCATCGCAATCGGCCGGGCTGCCAGTGTTATGGACCTTCGGAACATAAACACTTGAGTGCAGTGGGGTCGTGCGGGGACCCTGGTGGTGGTGGTGTAAAGCATTTATTTATACTATATACAGAGGTATTGCTTGGACCGTGCCTGAAGGGCCCGGCCCTCACAATCACTAGGAGGGATCCCTAGTCCGGGACCCCTGTGGCCTCCGCGGCGGCCCGGGCTCTTGTCACCAGGGCTCGTTGGTCCTGGAGAGTTGAGCAGCCGAGCAGGGCAGCCTCCCAGTCCTCTCGGGTGGGGTGGGGGTGGGGGTGGGGTGGGAAAGCAGGATTGGCAGGGCATGCCCACACCATGTGATACATGTCCGCAAACACTTCCCCACAGTGTGGACACTCGCCCGAAAAAGCCGAATTGAAATGTTTGTGCCCCGAAAAACGTTAGAGATCACTGCGGCGACCTGCACAGGGGGAATGCGAAAGCATTGACGCCTCTTCCACACTTGTCGCCTTTCTTTGCTGAAGGCAACGACTCACGCCAGCCGGAAACGCCCGAAGCGGAGGCGACGCGCCCGAACTTTCTAGAATGTTCTTCTATCGCGCCACTGCTCACTTCATCGCGCCGCTGCCTTCTCCTCTGACGTCGCGGTGACCCCATTCCAACGAAACGGCATGACGTCACCTGTTACCATGACAACCACATTAGTTCGCCGCCACTTAAATTATAGCCATTGTATCACTTTTTTTCGACATATTGATAAATGAACGGTGTCTAGTTTTTATGTTATTTGACACTTTTCAATTTGTTTAATCTTTGCTATTTTTCACGTTTTCCTGATTTTTCCTACTATTTTATCGTCTTCTCGTAGTATAGACGTCGAAACCTATCGTGACGTCCAAGCGCTTTTTTTGTAGTTCATTTTTCAACATTTTTTTCCATCCGACGTACTCCATATCAACCAAAGCTTTTCTTGTTTTATTAGTCAATGACTTGATGACGTCCACCCACTATATTAACATCCTTTAGAGAGAGAGCAAGTTATCCCTATAACGTCTACGACTCGCGAGCGCACGGCTTAACGCAGCAAAATGCCGCAAGGGAGTATTACAATATACATCTTTCTTTCGATTACTTAATAGAAGGGGTTGGCGCGCACGCCGAACCCCGACTACCAAAAATTATATGCTCCAGCCTCCCCAGTTTGGGGAAGTGACGGGCTTTAGCCGACCGCAGTGCAATGGACCGGCCTCCACCCGAGGACTCGGCCTGGATGATCACCGAAGTCCCAGCACCAGGTAAGTATGCTTTCGAACGCCGTCCGTGGGGGCACGGTCAAATGCGTGCGCCAGTGTTTCCCCAGTGGCAGCAGCTGCTTGCTTAAAAAATGCACTCATATACCTTGCATGGTATCGCGGAAACGGCGCGTACGCAGCTACTAAATACACACTGCGTACGTCTGAAAATTGAGGTCTTGTGTAAGCATGCATTTTCTTCTAGTAAGGCACATAAATAATACGCAGTTCGTGTCTGACTCTGCTTGACACGCGCAGCGATGCTCTAGATCAAACTGTCCACGCGCTCACGTGGTGCATCTGTCGCGAATTAATGATTACTTCCTGGTATTTGCAGAGCCAATTGTGGCTTTGCTGAAAGGCTGAAGACTGCATTCGTGTCCTGAATTATCACATGCGATGGTAAGGGGTTAAGGTCTCAAAGCTGCGCACCAGATATGACGCCGTAGCGGAATGGAGTAGGATAAACTTTACTGATGGGAAAAGGGCGAGGTGATTTTGGGACCGCTGGCTGTTGCTCTGATGCTGTGTAGACTTCTGGTTCGGCCCTCCCATTCGATGACCTTGACTTGCGTGTCCTGGTCTTCGGTGAACCTTAGCAGGTCCCAGGCTTGCTGTGAGGGATCTGACAAGAAGTTCTCAGGAGATTTATGGCGCCTGGAGGCCCATATCATGTGGCGTAAGTTGTTCTTCCCGCAGAAGCGGCAGAGAGGATTTATTCCGTTAATAAATTTAGCAGAATAGTTTGGATTAGGGCAAGTGTCTGTTTGTATTTGTCTCCAGGCTACCTGTTGGTGTCTGTTCAGTTACTTATGTGGTAGTAGGAGAGTTGTTCTGGTTAGTTGTCTTCTTGTTGTGTTCTCATTGTATGTTGTGAGTGGCGCTTCTTGGGTATCCTGGTTGTGAGGGGTACCACCTGCTCGGCCGGCGAGTACTCGAGCATGCCGGTGTGCGGCCTCAATCCTGGGTTCAAATCATTTCTACCTGTTTGTCGAGGGTTCTATGTTCGTGCGCTGCGCTCGGAGGGCCCGGCCGTGCAAACCATCGCCACCGGCCGGGCTGCAGTGTTATGGGCCTTAGGTAAACACTTGAGTGCAGTGGGGTCGTGCAGGGACCCTGGGGCGTGCCCCGAATTCCTCTCACAATAAAGTTTTTTTCTCTCTCTCTCTTCCTGCGCCTTTAAGAGGTAGGCCGCTTCTCTAGAGATCCTGCCCCTAGAAAAATTCTTTATAGGGAGCTTGGCGTCGCTGACCATGCCTGGGGTTATTTGAGGGGCACTGACATCTTGCAGCGCACAGCCGTATTTGCATTTTGCCTGCGTCGAAACGCGGCAGCCGCGGCTAGGATTAGACAGCGCGTCCTTGGGCTGAACGGCCGAAGTCCATACTTGCTATGCAACTTTGAAAACTTTGGCTGCAGCATTTCCGACCAATACTCAGTTAATTTGCTACCTAACAAGAAGAAATGGAACATAGTGTATTATAAAGTTACCAATCGCGAATATATTTGCGTTCATTTCTTGAGCATGTTACCAGAGGAACATCCCTCTGGAGCACGCACGGTAGGAGGAGGAAAAAAATATTTGAGGCCAGCACTAAGGCCCAGTGAAGAGATCAGGGCGTGCAAACGAGTCTATGTACACCAAAGGGCCCTCAGGAGGACCTACCCCCTCGCCACAAAGATCTTAGTAGGGGGGGCATGGAACCGGCGAGATGGAGGTGACCCTTACAAGTTTTCTACTGCTCATGCAGGTGTTTTCGGCGAACATTTCCACGGCGGTCCTTCCTGACGGATATCCGTTCGACGACGTATGCCCGGAATCGGTCGGCAGTGGTTCTTCGTGTACGACTGCATTGTTTGAGAGCTTCGAGTTGTAACAGGGACCAGCCAGCGACGAATTTGAACATTTTACGATTCCAAGCTTGCAACACTGCCAAGTGGGCGTCGACGCTGCCAAGTGTCGGCTACAAAAGCATCGGAGCAGCACTGTAACGATGGGGCATGGAACCGGTGAGATAGCGGTGACCCTTACAAGTTTTCTACTGCTCACGCAGGTTGGTCTTTTTCACCCTTTGAAACCATTGAGCTACATTTTGCCGGTTTAACCCCAAATGCTTCATCTTACTTTTTCCTGTCAGTCACGCCGTTGAGTGTTGTCAAATCGTCTGTATGTTAAGAGGCATTTTTAAGTTTTTCATAGCCCAGCTGCTGATCTTTTTGCTTTGTGGCGGGGATATTGAAATTAACTTTGTCCCAGCAACAGCTGAACAAATTTAAGAGCTGCCGAATGGTCAAAGCACAATTCTTTCCAAGTTATCGCAGCTTACCACGGACGTGACTGACGTAAAAGCCCGGCTTGTTGCACTGGAAACTAAGCTAGGAAAAATCGACGCAATTGAAATAGCCTTAGCCAACGTTGAAGATCAGCAACGAAAAGATCACGAAGTTCTGACAAACATGATTGCAAAAATGAACGACTTGGAAAGTCGTGGAAGGCGGGATAATCTGATTTTTTTACGGCTTAACTGATTCTGATGCCGGTGAGATGGCAGCCAAGTCTGAGGAGCTCATCATAAGTCAGTGCACTGAGAAGCTGGAATTGTCTTCGTTGTCTATTGAACGTGCTCGTAGGCTGGGTAAATTCTCCGAAAAAATTCGGCCTATCATTGTACGCTTCAATTCTTTTAAAGACCGCCAGGCTGTGCTCGCAAACGCCTTCAAGCTCAAGGAATCGAGTGTTGCTATATCTGAAGACTTTTCCCGTACTCTCCGTGATAAGCGAAAGAAACAAACAAAAAGGCGAAAAAGGCGCGCAAGTAGTTTTGAAAGATGATGCGCTTCACTTTAGTAGGCGTTTCCAATGGGGCAGCGAAGCCGGCAACGTACGGGAGCAATGACAAACTGCTGTTCATTCTGCGATGTGCCCAGTCAGCATTTTGTCAATCCATTGCCGCAGTATAAAAAATAAAGTCGATGACTTTCACTTTCTTCGTAGTACCGTACTTTGTTCAGGGAACAGAATCGTGACTTGATCCGACCTTCTCAAGTGCTGAAATATTTCCTGACACGTACGAGTGTTTATGTCGTGACCGTTGTGCACGTGGCGGAGGAGTATTTATTCTAGTCCATAAAGGTGTCCCATGAGCTCAAATGGAATTCTCTGATAGTGAAACTGAATTGATTGTTTGCAAATTAAGACGGCCAAACGGGAAAGCAATGGTTCTTGGGTCATTTTATAGGCCTCCTGGTCCTTCTGCAAACCCGCTAGTTGGCTTATCTAATTTTCTTGAAACTATTAACAATGAATGCCTTGTGTTAGGGGGGGACTTTAACCTTCCGTACATTGACTGGTCAGCTGGCGAACCAAGAGATACAGCTCGAGGGAATCTATACTCAACTTTTTTTTGACATTTTAGATTCCAACACCTTTTGTCAGTATGTGCATGAGCCATCGCAAACGGACGGAAATGGCCACGTACTCGACCTCTTGCTCTGTAACGTGCCTGATGTTGTATGCAATGTACAGGTGTTGCCTGGTTTGAGCGACCACAATATTATTCTAGCAGATTTATTAGTTCACTATGTGAAGGTTGCAAAACCTCCTAGGCGAAATATTTATGTCTACAGCAGGACCAACTATGAGGCGTTTAGCGCTGCTTTCGATTCGTTCTTCCCAACTTTTTATGAACTCGTGGATAACTTAAATATCGAACAGGTGTGAAATACTTTCAAACAGAAACTGTTTGAATTACGTGAAGCTTTTATTCCATCAAGCGTTATATCAAGTAGGAGAGCTCGAGATAAGCCCTGGTTTAACACCGAGTTACGTGCCCTTGTTCGAAGACAGCGACGAATGTATCGAAGATACAAGTCATCTAATTCGTTAGTGTGTTTGGCCTTGCTGAAAATAATAAAAAATGAATTTAGACAGAAGTCTCACATCGCTAACGACTTGTATTTTTCGAATTTAGGAGAAAGACTTGTCAGAGATACCAAAGAATTTTGGAAGTATGTGAAGCGTAATAGTAAGAATGACAGCTCAGTACCTGCTCTGAAAAATCATGAGATAATCATCCATGATAACGAGTCTAAAGTTGAAATGTTATGCCGTCATTTTTCATTTGTGTTTTTGCCGCCTAGTTCATGTTCTGTCTGTTTTTCATTACCTCTTGAAATAGATTGCATGCCGGAAGTTAATTTTTGTGTTGACAGTGTGCGTAAATTATTGAAGGATTTGAACCAGGCTAAGGCTTGTGGCCCTGATGATATTCCTGCCGCAATATTAAGGAATTGTGCGGACACATTATGTCTGTATTTCACCCGGCTTTTCCAAAAGCCCCTTAATGAAACCGACTTGCCTGCTGATTGGAAGGTAGCGCGTGTCGTGCCCATACATAAGAGCGGTATGCAAAACTCCGTTCAGAACTACAGACCCGTTTCCTTAACCAGCATAACCTGTACAATTATGGAGCCTGTCATATATAGTTGCGTTATGGCCCATCTAACTAAAGTCTCCTATGCACTAGTCAACATCATTTCAGGCGTGGATTTTCCTGCAGTACGCAGTTAGTAGAGTTTGATCATGATTTAGCATCGGAAATTGATAAGGAACAAGTTGTAGACTGCGTTCTCTTGGACTTCCGTAAAGCTTCTGATGTTGTCGCGCACAGCCTTCTCTTCCCAAATTGAAAGTGTATTGTAAAGTAATTGCGTGGATTGCAGAAAATCTGTCGTTACAAAAACAGGCTGTTGTTCTGAACGGTATTTCTTCACAGTATGCACCGGTTACGTCGGGAGTTCCCCAAGGCTCAGTATTTGGACTACTTTTGTTTTTGTTGTATATTAATGATATTTCAATTGGCATACAGTCTTCATTCAGGATGTTTGCCGCTGATTGTGCTGTTTACAGAGTAGTAAACTCCACTTCTGATTCGCAAATCCTGCAAACTGATTTATGTACCATAGCAGACTGGTGTGTGCGTTGGGACATGTCCTTAAATATAAACAAAACTGTTCATGTCACCTTCACAAGAAAACGTGCTAATCATCAGTACACGTACAGAATTCAGGATTTTACTCTAAACATAAGCAAAGTCATTTAAATATCTAGGCGTCTTTTTTACACAGGACTTAAGATGGAATAAGCACATTAATTATATTGCGAATAAGGCAGCATCACGTTTGGGTTGCCTACGGCGGAATTTTAGACATTTACCAACTAACTTAAAAACACAGCTGTATTTCAGTCATGTACGCTCAATACTTGAATATGGATGTATCTGCTGGGACCCACACACATCTGAGTGTGTAGGCAAATTAGAGAAAATTCAAAATAGGGCTGTTAGATTTGTTCTTGGTTATTATAATCGGCAAGTTAGTATGACGGAAAGCAAACGAAAATTTAAATGGCAAGAGTTGAAGGACCGTAGAAGGTACATCAGACTGAAATTGTTACATGAGATTTATTATTCGAAAACCGGCATAAACCGCGAACAATATATTCAGGCACCTCATTATACCTCAAAGCGACTGGACCACTGCTTGAAGGTCAGGGAATTCTCCTGCAAGAGTGACGTCTTGCGTTGTTCTTTTTTCGTTAGAACTGCTCGAGACTGGAGCAGCTTGCCATCGAGCATCGTATATATCACATCTAATGATGCATTTTTCCATGCACTTCAATAATTGTTTTATACCTCTAATGAAGTCTGTACCCCCTGCTGTAATGCCTGTGGGGCGATGCAGGCAACTAATAAATAAATAAACAGTCGATTGCCCGGAGACAAGTGCAGACATACCGCAATCTCAGTGTACTCAGCAAAATCTATCCGACTGTTGTCGGATAGATTTAATTGAGGAGGAATTGAGGATGAATGCCCGCTATGCGGGGGGCACCCAGCGCTTTACCAGTTACATGGGCCTGTCGAAAAACACAGGCAGCGCCAATAAACAACACACCAACACTGGAGCAGTTGGAGGTTGCGTTGTCCTGCTCGAAGCCAGAAGAACAGCTCAAACTGATCGACAGAGCTCGCGAGACGGCAGAGGACACTGAGGCTCTGGTCTAAGTAAAGTTTTTCCACTCCACTCCACTCCACTCCACTCCACTCCACTCCACTCCACTCCACTCCACTCCACTCCACTCCACACCACTCCACTCCACTCCACTCCACTCCACTCCACTCCACTCCACTCCACTCCACTCACTCACTCACTCACTCACTCACTCACTCACTCACTCACTCACTCACTCACTCACTCACTCACTCACTCACTCACTCTACGGACGAGAGTTTAGCAGGTAAAAAATTACGGCTCAAGCCTTATGTTTTATCTAAACCGTAGCCTTTCCTCTTCCTCTTTATCTCTTTCTGCAACATGGATTAGTGTTTTTCTTTAATTTTACCTCTTTGTTCATGTTGTCGCCTTTGTGAAGCACCCTCGCATTCGTTGTTGTGACTGAGAGAAGGATGAAAAGGAAAGGGCACGGGCCTGCCGACTGGCTCGAGCCGAGCCACCACCGCTGCCTCGTGCAGATAGAGGAGAATTAAAGGATAAGAGGAAAGAGTGAAAGAGGAGACGCGCGTCACAACAAACGCGTCCACCGAAGCGAAGACGCTGGCTGAAACAACAGATACCCCCACCGTATAGATACCCCTAACAATTCGGCACGTGTGTACTTTGCTTGTGGCCCCCAGTCAACCTCCCATGCCCTAGCACTGGCTTTCATGTATCATCGCATTTTTTAATTTATTTTCGCGCTTAACCACCGCATAAATATTTGTCGCGTACCAGCCGCAGGCTCACAAACTGCTTTCTTTCATATATATACCGTTAGAGCATCATTTCCCTTTAGTTGCGCAGTTAGCGTGATCAATTTATTAGGCCACGTCCAGAAAGTCCTCACCCCTCCACATCGGCGCCGAACTCACCTCCGGCGTGCATCACCTAATCGTTCGTCCCATAAGGCAGCAACGGTTGAGCCCAGCCTCCTGGCGCGTAATCCATACATCGCCGTCGCCGCAGCTATCTCCAAGTGACGCGAGTAATCATCTCGTCTTGCTCCCCTGCGGCAACACGTAACTGTGCAATCACGGCGTGAAGGCGTTATCTGCTGATGCAAACGCAATGTGCACCGCTAAAGCAGAGCCCTCGAACACGTTAATGCTGTGTTCCATCAATCACTCCGCCGGCAGGCGTCGGACGTCAAAACCTGACTGTTGCTCAACAGTGAGGGGATAGCGCGGAAACCGCCAGCTCGAACTGAACTCGCGTGCTCAAGATCACATCGCCATCGACACTGATTCCTATAACATCGATGAGGATCCCAGAGAGGATAGTATCTCAACAGAGCGGAAGGACCAGTGGGAATCGGCGGCATCCTGAGAGACGTTGTGCAGCCCGCGAAGCATCCGTTTAGGGCGTCGTTTCCCCTCTCGTCTGGGGGATACATATTAAGATGAATTGATCTCGCTGACGTCGGACCCCTTAGCGGTGACCGCGTTGATCGCCCTCTCTCGTCCTCAGCGTGCGTGCGAGCGTGACACTCCTTCGCTAATGGCGCACTGTGTCGTCTAATTTGGTTGCCATATTTGCCTAGAGCGAGAATAAGCCGTGCGCAAGTGAATTGAGGTTTAGCTCGAAGCCACCGAGGCAGTATTGTATTGCGCTGAAGAGGCGGCGTGCAGCTTTGAAGACTACATTGCTGATATTGCATTGCAAACTTCCCTTCTCGATGCCTTTCTGCCTATTTCAAAATCAGAGCAAAGGCAGGTTGTGTGAGCTAAAAAGCACTTCTCGCGTTTGCGTATACTACCTCAAATTCAGAGCCTTCCTATGAGAAATATGAGGGACGTTCCGAAAGTAAGCTTCGCCATTTATTTTCACAAGCAAATTTATTGCTAAAAAATACACCATGCCATCATAACGTATACACCTTGCACTAATGTTCGACAAAGTCGCCGCCGACATTGAGGCATTTCTTGTAGCGTGCAATCAGTTTGAGGAAACCCCTCTTGTAAAACTCTGTGCCCTGCGATGCAAGGAAGTGTCGCATAGCTTGCTCCACCTCAGCATTGTTTTGGAAGTGACGTCACGAGAGTGTGGCTTTCAATGCAGGGAACAGGTGAAAGTCCGAGGGGGCAAGATCGGGGCTGTAGGACAGGTGATCCAATCTCTCCCATCCGAAGCGACTAATCTGATCGTGTGTGAGCCTTGCTGTGAGTGGTTTTGCGTTGTCGTCCAACGCAAAGCCACACATGAGTTTGGTGAAGGGGTCCCAGTACCCTGCCGAATTGATGGCCCCTTCATGGAGGAAATCAAGCAGAATCACTCCTCTCGCATCCCAGAACACTATGGCCATAACCTTTCCTGCGGAGGGTGGCACTTTGAATTTTTTTCCTCAATGGTGAACTGAGATGCCTCCACGTCATTGAGGCGGCTTTGATTTCAAGGGTAAAGTGGTGCACCCATGTCTCAGCACCTTTGCCGATCTAAACAGGAATTCATTTCCCTTTCCCGTGTACCGCATCAAGTGATCGAGGCTGATTCCCATTCTTGGACTCTTTTGATCCGGGGTCAGGTTTCTTGGCACCCATCCTGCAGACACTTTTCGGTAACCCAACACATCATAGAGCATGTGATGGGCCTGAGCACAACCAATACGCAATGCGGACGCTACGCCTGACACAATTATGTGTCTGTCCGCTAACACCAAGCCCTGTACTCTGGCAATGTTGTTTTCAATCGTGGATGTGGAGGGACGTCCAATTCGACCGTCACCCTAAACACTCTGCCTTTCTCCACTGAACATGCAACACCAGCGACGGACCATTTGAGGAGACATGACCTCTTCACCATAAATGATCTGTAGGCGCTCATAGAGGGTGGACACACTAGTCTTACATGCTCATTCATACCGGATAAAGCACACATTTCTATTGGCGACCACGGTGTCAGCACAGGTCTGTCTTCCATCGTGATTTATACTCGGGTAACCGCGGGCACGCCGGTCTTCGGTGCTCTGCGCATGCGTCTTTTCTCCTCCGCTGAAGATCCTTCCATCGTTGAACCAGCGACGGGTGTGGATTCTTATGGGATTGTTTGTTTCACCTGATGTACACTGTTCTCTTTAAAAAAATGACGAAACTTACTTTTGAAGCGTCCCTCGTAGCTGTTAGATGATCAGCTAAGGTCTTCGATTCAGCAGGGATTTTTCTTCGCTACTTTGTTGTAGAGCTTGGAGCCCTACCCTCTTGATATTAAGCAAGGGGAACGGTGGCTACCGCCTACCGGTTTCTGTACAGTGAAATCTGCTCGAATGAAAGTTTAGCATGCACCGCTAAGTAAAATTACACTACAGAAAACATGCCAGCCGGTTATTTTCACCCCTCCGTTTACAGCTGTTCTTAATTCTGCACCATTCGCAATGAATTATTTTAACCCGAATACTGCGGATAATACCAGAGCTTAAGGTGTTTAATACTGCACGCTATCTAAAATGCACGTGGGATCCGGGTATCGGGCGGTCTGTCGGGTGTTTTGAAAAGTGCAGTGTACCCCCCCCCCCCCCCCCCCCCCCCCGACCCTTGTCGCGGGAAGCGACGCCTGACCCCGTATGCGCTTCCGTATTTGCTTCCGACCTTCAAGCACCGCAATACTACTGCAATTCAAAAATTATGACACAAATAAAAGCCGAGAACCAAGGCTCTTATTTATATTGCACTTCTTCATTTTAGATGTGAATGTCTTGAAAACTTTTAGATACATCCTTTATACTGAAGAAACAATGCAGTTATCTATCTACAAGCAATTCTTCTCTTCGTGGTTATCTACTATGTCCATGTAAAGCTTTTGTAAATAATTTACGAAAGAAGATGCAACACGTCTTAAAGCGCTGCTCGTGTCCGTGCTGGAATTTTTCTTGTTCGGACGAATGCGCCAGGAGATGTTCGTGGTATTATTCGGAGCCGGTTACTACAAGTTTTGTCATTGATCAACAAAAAAAAATGAAAGGAAGAGCTAGTTACGTATCTGCGCTCAAAAGAAAACGAGCGCATAAACGTCTCACTTCGGTGGTCTGTTGTTAACACAAATACACTCTTCTGTGTGCTGTCATGGTGGTGAGCTCCTGCACATCCGCGAAGAGAACAAATTTATGTAGTATACTCAGGTTCCGGCTCGGACTACGTGTCCATCATGAAGAAAAAAATTCCGCCTGAAATAATTGCACGTTGCTTTTTACTCCACGAAATAAAACTTACAGCAGCCTGGTGACCCAGACTATGCCTCTCTTTGTGCGCAAATAGAAAGCACAGCAAGCTCCGTATTATTCGCTTATTTATTTAAATTTTCAGTTCTCTTTTTTCTGTTCACTGCCCGAAGGCTATTGTTTCTTTTCGATGAACTTTATTTGTTCAATAACTTTTTCTGTTTTGGTTTTTTTTTATTGCGTGGTAAAATGTTTCGTGTCGCGTGACTTTTTTTTTTCTGCTCACTCTTACTGAAACCAACAATAGCTCGAGGAAGTTATGCTTTAAAAGCCCCCCAAAGGCTGCGTCGCAAAGGGCAGTATTTACCATTCATCAAAACGTCGCGCCCGGGCAAAGTGTTGCAATGTTAACACAGGGTAGCCCGAGGAAGCAAGGAGGGTTTCGCAGGGCAGGATCGCGCAGCCATTTGTCTTGCAGGGGGAGAGCACGCTGATAGCTGAAACGTCAGAGAGAGAAAGGGGAGGGTGCCCGCCAAGGCGTACATTCAGATGCAGGGGAGACAACCCTCCTGCCGGCCTTGAAAAGCATTTCTGCCGCCCCCTCGTTGTGTACGCAGAAAAAACAGGGAAAACGTGGGGAGTGTTTGTCTGCCGGCGGGGAGGCTGGTGGAGTTGTTGCTTATCGCTGTTGTTTTTGCTATTAGCGACTGACTGTCTCTTCATTTGTAACGCTTCAGAATCTCTGAGCAGATTAAGAGCCTTTCGTGCCGTCCCTCGCTGTTATTTTCTTGTTGTTTTTGTTTATTGTTGTCTTTTCCTATTGGCTGTGTTGTTGCCGATCGCGAACCGTGGCGAGAAGGGGTGTCTGCGCGCTAGACTAAGAGAAACGGGTTCGTGCGCGATTCGCGTGAAGCGTTAAATCGAGTTTAAATGTTTTTTAAGGCGTCACTGCCACCCTTAGGCGTCGAGAAAGAGCTGAGAAAGTTAAATGGTGCTGCCTGAAGACTGTTTTTTTTATTGTTATTATTCTAGAGTGCGTTTGGAAGAGCTCCATCCAGCGGTAGGAAAACGGGGGAAAAAATAGCGCAGGAAAATGCCATTGGCCTGAGTAATGCACAACGGGTATTTTGCCGCTGGCATGCAATGTTTTCGAATTTCCTGCAAGACCTCACTTTCTTCTTTCTTTACGAAGACGAATCAAAAGTAAGACTCTGCTCTGATCTTCCAATCAGACGGCTTGATTCTCTCACTTGTCTCAGTTTAGTTTTCAAAGCGCTGTCTGACTGCTGACAGTCGGATAGGTCCTGCGTGTTGCATCAATATTCCTTCTTGGGCATCGCTCTTGGAATGATTGCTTCCCATTAAAGAAAGGGCTCCTCGCCAGTTGCTGGACGTCGAAATAAATCGAAGCCTGAAGCAGCCGAAAACCTATTTGCTTTGCTGCAACGGCTAGAGCAGCCGGGCCGGCACGGCTGACGGCACTTTCGTCTTCGCAATAGGAAGTTAAAATGGATGTCGTTCGAGTCACTGAAGAGATGCGGAGACAATGGAAACGCATTAGAGTGATTTTCGAATCTGTTGGCTTCCTTCTTTATAGTGCGTTGCCTTGTGCCATGTTTACGTTTCCCGGCCTTTCGGCTGCAGCGTCGCGTTGGAATGGCGTCGGATGCTTACGGCGGTGCGACTAAGTGGTCTTCAAATTTTGAGCAAACGATAGTTCTCTGTAAGCCGTTTAGTGCGCTGAGGACGTAAGCTAATGTGTCTTCATAAAAACTTTTCCTGTTCGTTCTCCGTTTGCTTTGGAGCGTATTGAAATTTAACATGCTTGATACCAACCTTGCCGCGTGTCCAGATTAGGCTCATGAGAAACAAATGTTCTGCGATCATCAGCTTAGGGTTAAGAAATCGACATTGCTTCAAGAGTTTACGCCTGCTCCTCTAAGATACTTTTCGCACTCTTCTTATCGCAGTATGAACGGCGACAGAATTTCGAAACACAGGGCATAACTTACATCCTGAATGATGACTCGCTAAGCAAGGTTAAAAACCTTGCTGTTGAAATCGGTCTGCCGTATGCTGTTCAGACTTGCAGCATAAGAAGGTAAGACACAGCTGATCCTCGTGCGGCTTATATACTGAAACATCAAGGAAAAAAGGGTCAAGAAAAAAGTTGCCCTGAAGTAAAAGCAGTAAGTTGCAGAGTTTTATGAGAACCTTAAGGCGAGGAACCGATGGTTGCATTGGTTAACGAAAAAAAAAAGTGACTCAAATTGATTACATGTTTAAATGGACAACAGAAAGAAAGCTATGGGTCAGCTAATGTGGTGGGGGACAGTGCAGTTATAAGTGACTCCGAGGACGATTTCTCGAATGAACAATAGAAGCTCACAATGACATCAGTACTCATTTAAAATGGCCAGAATATTTCGCCAAATAGAGGACCAGTACTATAGACGAGCAATGTTTCAGGAAGCTTTGGGTAGTTCTCTTCGCAACAAGCAATGTTTCTCTGCCTCGAGAACGAACATTACGATTTTAATAAGCTCCTCGACCCTGCGTTTAGTTCTAGTGTCCTGGCGGTTACAAAAACCTGGTTCTATTCTTATCATTTTATTCCTGAACTTGATGGTTACAACTATGCATCTTTATCGCTAGTTCTCTCTTTGTAATGGGCCGTTGTACGAGTTGCACAGTTCATTAAACTGTGGTCGCGAATCACTTGTAGTTGAACACTGGTCTACTTCTTCCTCTGCTGTGCCGGCTAACTACAGATCATGTTACAGCAAATTACTGAAAATATCCTAGATCACAGCCTATTGTTGAAAGTGCTGTGTTGCTGATTGGTGGCTTTAATATTGACCGTTCTTTTCAAAACTTTGAAAATATGATTTACTTGATATCATTCAGTCTTACGGCTGTTAGAGTGCAATCAGTCATCAACAAGAAGTAAACTCGTAACTCATACGTATAACGCTGGACTTATGTATAACGGTTCACTTAAGTGACCAGATTTTTTCAGCTCCATTCTTTAGTGACATCAGCGACCACTTACAAATGTTTTGGACTATACTATATTATAGTGAAGCTAGTACTATAGTTAAGCTAAAGCTTGCAGGACACCTAATTACAATCAGCGGTCAGAGACAAGGGTGTACAGGACTGCGTGACTCGTTATGGCATACATCGCATAGCACACGGGCGCCTTTTTGCGTTTCGCCTCCATCGAAACCCGGCGGTGCGGTCGGTTTCGAACCCGGGTACTCCGGCTCAGTACACGAGCGCCCTAAGTACTGAGCCACCGCGGCGAGTCCGGCCTATTTCTCGGTTGCCGCGTTTCTACCAAAACGTTGCCTAAGCAAACGCAAGCAGAGCTCGTCTTTCTGTCACTACTGCCACGTGATTCAAAGCACGACTGAGGTTTGGTCTATGGTTTATTGGGGTTTAACGTCCCAAGGCGATTCAGGCTATGATGGACCCCGCAGAGAAGGGCTCGGGAAAATTCGACCACCTTGGGTTCCTTAACGTGCACTGACATCGCACAGCCACGGGAATCTAGAATTTCGCCTCCATCGAAATTCGACCACCGCGTCCGGGATCGGACGTTCACTGACCGAAAGAGCCAGTTATGTGCATTTCTTTTCTTTTGTGACATTTGCGCACAGAGGGAAGTTGTTGGATGACGATGTACTATCGCGCTCAATATGAGTTGCAACGCGCGGTCATCGACCTGAGCTCGTTCCGTGGTGTGCCTCCTCCAAACAGTCGCTCGGAATTCTGGGAGAAACTGCTGTTCCAGGAAACAACAGCACCCCCGCTCAGGAAAAAGTTTTCCCAGAATTCCGAGCGACTGTTTGGAGGAGGCACACCACGGAACGAGCCCCGGTCGATGACCGCGCGTTGCAACTCATATTGAGCGCGATAGTACATACAATGCGTAGCGTGAATGTGCGGCAGTTCAATGCGAATCGTGATCGGCTGTGACGATAGCAGCGTGCTTTCGGGCAGTGGCCGCCGAAGTTGATCTACTCGCGCTGCCGCGGGTTCGAAACCCAGTCGCGGCAATATTTATTTTATTTCTCTACGCATCTGAGAGGCTTCAGGCAGACACCACTTCTTTCGGGATTGCAAGTGAAGTACTGCTCTCGCTTTAAAACAGACGACTCCTCCTTCCGGATTCGCAATCCTATGTAATGCGAGGCGCACACACTAAAAGTTTAGCTAAACCTTTCTACTTGCGTATATGTGTAGCCAAAGTTGCGAGATACATGTATACCCGGAGCGCTCTCCTCTGTCGACCGTCTCCTTATGTTTCTGTTACCAAACTTCCAAACTTCTAGCCGAGAATCGGGGCTCTTGGAGAGTAGTTACACGTCGCCAACGGAAAGTCTTCTCACAGTCTTGCAAAAAAGAAAATAGCGAACAATCGAATTAAGTAAGCGCAAGCGTTCAGAGCAGCGAGGAATGAGGAGAAATGCGGGGAGAGGCTGATGGCAGCAAGTGTGGCTACGTGGTTGGAGCGAGTTCAATCTGGGTAATGCGGGGGCCATGACGCAACCTGTTGAGCCATGGTTGTCGCTTCAATGCCCTCCAGACGACACTGGGAGGGCTGAACTTCTGTGCGGAGTTCCCGCTTGTCGGCGCTGTCGACGGCGGCTCCTTCGTGCAGGGTGCCAAGCGTGTCCTTCACTTTAGCGCAGTTCGCCTTCGTTTTTACCTTTTGCCCACGTGATAGAGGGAAATAACTGAAGCCAAGCACAATGCAGGCCCCAGTGCAATCTCCTGCAAGGAATGTAAGGCTGAAATAGGGAGGTATACCGCGAAGAGAGAGGGAGACAATATAACAATGAATGAAAACGAAGGAAAGACGATGGTAGCAGAAGATTCTGCGGCAACGGTGGAAACTGCCGTCACTTCTGTATTGCTCGCATTGATAAGAAGGCATACAAAAATGCGGCTATTTTGATACCGCCATGCCGAACTTTACCAAAGAATTTTGCTAACGCCTAGGGGCGGAGTTGTATCTGTAATACAATATGGGGCCCAGAGGCTCATGCATTGTTTCAGAACTACAGGGAGCATCACGGCACATCACTTCGAGCTTTCACTGTGTAGTAGTGTTGTCAAGAGCTTCGCTATTCTTCTGGTCCTTCCTTTTCTTTTAATTAAGCAATGCTTGCATAGGGGCTGGTTGATGTTTTTTTTTATGATTGTTCCTAACCGCTGCACGAAAGACTAGCGAGACATGACACTCACGCTCACCAACGAAAGAAACTGTGCACATGAAGGGGAAGGGAAAACTTTATTTACACTAATGGTTTTTCCTGCGGTTGGGGGGCATCTTCAGAGACGTCTTGGTTCTACCCCCAGGAGCCTTCTCTGTCGAAGTCGTCCGCCTCTAATCAGTGGTCGGTTCCTCCTCCTCCTCACAGCGTGCTCACAGGAACGCCTTTTAGACTGTGCATCTGGTGATGTGCCCGCCTGGAACGGGTATACACGTGCACGTGCTGAAAGAAAATTTACTTAAAATTGGTTTTTGAGGAAAGTAAATGCCGCAGTAACTATTTCACGTATCAAGGTGGACACTCGAACCGCGCCTTGAGGAAGGGATAAAGGAGGGAGTGGAAGAAGAAAGGAAGAAAGAGGTTCTGTAGTGGAGGGTCCTCGGAAGGAAGGAAGGAAGGGAAAACTTTATTTACACTAATGGTTTTTCCTGCGGTTTGGGGGCATCTTCAGAGACGTCTTGGTTCTACCCCCAGGAGCCTTCTCTGTCGAAGTCGTCCGCCTCTACTCAGTGGTCGGTTGCCCTCAGTCCAGGGCTCCGCTGGCCACTGCCGCCCGTTGAGCTCGCTGCACCAGACCTTGTTGGTCTTCACAGCGGTCGCTGGACAGCAGAGTCTCCCACTGCTCCGCACTCGGGTTTTGTATTTTGGGGACCACGTGTAAGTTTTGGCAGGCCCATGTGATGTGGTATAGAGTAGGTTTTTCGTTGCACCAGGGACATTTGTCCGTGTATATCGTAGGGTGCATTTTGTTTAGTATATGTAGGTTTGGGAAAGAGCCTGTTTGTAATTGTCTCCAAGTGACAGCTTCCTCTCTGCTGAGAGATTTGTGCGGTGGGGGATATCGCATTCTTCTGCCTCTATAGTCTTGTAGTATGGCCGAGTATTCCCTGGGTGCTGGCGCGAGTTCCGCGGTCTCGTCGGAAGCTCGGAAAGTAATGTATCCTCGAGCTATCCTGTCGGCCTCTCGGTTCCCTGCCACCCCCGTGTGCCCCGGTACCCACACAGTTTTGTTTCGGATCTTGTCGTTTTGTTCTTCCCGGTTTTTAATTCTGTCGCTCGCTGCGAGGAGTATACGGAGCGCGTGACGACCTATCCTGCCATTCATGTAATTTCGGCAGGCGGTTTGAGAGTCCGTGAGTATTGTTAATGACCGCCCGGTTCTATAGCCCTCCGCCACCGCTAGAGCAACGGCTACTTCCTCGGACTCTGCAGCTGTGCAGCCTCGGAGAGACGCGCTGGTCATTTCGCGTAAAGACGAATCGACCACCGCCGCTACAGCGATTTTGGTATCTCCTCCTCTCCAAGACGCGTCTGTATACACGGTCGTGGCTTGAGGAGCGTATGTTTTCTCAATGAATTCGGCCCTCGCTTCTCTTTTGCCTCGATGGAGGTTTGGATCCATGTTTTTTGGTATTGGCGCTACCTTGAGGGTCTTGCGAAGCTCGTCGGGGATTGTTGCCGTCCTCGACATTTCTCGCATCTGCTCGCGGTATCCGAGCCTCTGCAGGAGCGCTCTTCCTGTCGTTGTTTGCAACAGCCTGAGTTTTTGCGACTCAAGCTGCGCCTCTCGTAGCTCCTCAAAGGTGTTATATAATCCCAGGGCCATGAGTTTTTCTGTAGACGTGTAGCGTGGTAGTCGGAGCGCTATCTTATACGCTTTGCGTAGCAGGGCATCCGCTTGTTGTATTTCGTTTTTGTTGAGGCACTGGTAGGGTAGGCTGTACGTGATTCGACTAACTACTAGGCTTCTGACTAGTTTTAGTGTGTCCTCTTCACGCATGCCATGTCGCCTGTTGGGGATGTGGGTGATCATGCGTGCGTGTTTTTGCTTCCGCCATCTTTTGGTGAGACTGCGTCTCGCTTCCCATAGTCTGAGGAGGTGGGCGTCTACTTCGGGCGTTGCTGTCGTTCTCCTTAGACTTTTTGTGCATCGTTGTCGCGTTTCTATCAGCATGCCGCTCCATTCCTCCAGTGATTGGATGAAAAAGAAGCGCTTTTTGCGTCTGCAATCAGTATTTCGTTAATCTGCGTTAGTGTCATGTTTCCCTAGTCTTTCGTGCAGCGATTTACAGTCGCCTTCCTTTTCTTGACGTAGAATCGACATTTTAGCTAGTCGGTATAGCATCATGGAAAGAATAGCGCACTCAGGACAACGGACGTCCTTGCCCTTGGTCTTCCTTGCCTGTTGTCCTGAGTGCGCTATTTTTTTCATGTTCCTTTTCTTGCGCTGACATGTACTTAAAGAACTAAAGAAAATGTGTCACTTTTGCGTTCTCGCGTGCAGATAGCTGTTGGTCCACGCTAGGTCGTTTCACTTGGTGCGCATGTGTACTGATTGCATGCACAGTCTGCCCCCGGTGCGATAACGGTATTTGCAGCCTGACAACGATAATCTAGTACGTTGGCCGTGGCATATGCGCATGGAACATGTGCCAAGCTCGCTCCCAGTACGGAACCGGCATCGGTAGAGATATACGGTAGAGCTAAACTAAAGCGATCTGACAGAAAGGCAAGGTTATAGTATGGAGAGTCTAACGACTTAAATCTGTACACTGGAGCTCTGAAAGACGCCGTAGTGGAGAGTTCGGGATTAATCTAGACCACCTGGGATTCTTTAATGTGCAGTGACATCGCACAGTACATGGCCGAGTTGGCCTTTCGCCTTCATCTAAATGCGGCTGTCTCGGCCAAGCTTAGATTTCGCATCCTTCGGTTCGGCAGCCGAACGCCATAACCACCGAGCCGCTGCTGTTAGCATGGAGTTATCTTACAGCAACCGCCACCCGTCAACAGCGCATGCGCATATGGTGGCAGCGGTAGGATCATTCTTGTAAAACCGCGCGAACTACGTCCTTCGGGTTTGGCAGCAGTGCGTGAGGATTTCACAACGCTCATTCAAGTTCTTTCTCGTACAGGTGCGGAGCGCATACGTTTTTCGGCGCGATCCGTTGGATTCTGCGTGGGTCGTGGGTACAAGCTGCGCTGGGAAAGAAGGTGTCTCACAAGCTAAGGCGTTGATTGCGGTGAACATCGCTGCGCTGTTATCCTCTGGGATAAGCTGGTGAACATCGACGTTGCCGCGCCTGCGCCGTGTCCTACCAAGCCACAGACTACGCCTACATATCCGGGCCGCTTTCGCGGGCTCGCCTCAGTTTGGCAGCAGTGCGTGCGGATTTCACAACGCTCATTCAAGTTCTTTCTCGTACAGGTGAGGACCGTTTTCCTCATTTTTATTACTTTGCTGTTGTTGCGCGCACTGCTGCCAAAGAACAGTCCTTGTGTTTTCAATCAGTTATCTGTCATGTCAAACACGAAGGAGCTTAGTAAGACGCTTGAGGATTTCAAGCGGGAAATTCGTGCTGAACTTCGCTCCTTTACACAGAGTGTAGAATATTGTAGTGAATCTTGTGACAGTGTCAACGCACTCTCCGCAGAAATAAAGGCTCTACGTGATGAACTGGCCGCAACGCGCAACTGCAACCAAGAACTCGCTGCAGAAAATCAGAAACTGCACATGCGAATCACAAAATTTTATTTATTTATTTATTTATTTATTTATTTATTTATTTATTTATTTATTTCATAAATACTGCCGACTGCCCTTTGGCGGTCAAGGCAGGAGTGCACAAAGAAAAAAAAAGAAAAAATTACAAAGTAGTAACAACCAAATAACAGCAACAAAGGGCGATTACAGTACGAGAACAAAATTCAATAAGACCAACGGGAAGCAAAAAAGTACAGGCAAATCATCCGACGTCAAACAGACTAAGTGAACAGAATAAAAACAAGGAAATAGAAATTGGAACAGTACTCACGGGCCAATAACCTTGAAATTAAGGGTGTGCCTGATAGTGGAGATGTTTTTGACACTGTGCAGAAGATGTGTGAAAAGGTAGGGGAGCCGGTAACTATGGACGATGTTGACATTTGCCACAGAGTGCCAACGAGCAAGTCTGATGTAAAGGACACTGTCGTACGCTTTGTGCGCCGTGACAAGCGAAATGCTGTTTTGGCTAAAGCCAGGAAGGCACGCATTTCCACTAACGACATTGGTTTCGAAACGGATGCTTCTGTATTTGTCAATGAACATCTGACTAGGCAGGTCAAACAGCTTTTGGGAGCCGCAGTAGCACAGAAACGAAAGGTCAGATGGAAATTTGTTTGGACACAGGGCGGAAAAATTTGTGCTTGGAGGACAGATTCATCAGATATGGTAAGAATCACCTGCCAATAAGACTTGAACAAAATGCAATAGTAGGACTTGCAATGCTTTTACAAACTAACTTTCGCATTAACAGCGATATGGCTGCCACACCGGAGTGTAAATACTATGAACCTGATAATTTCAACAAAGCATTTAAAGCGCTGTCTCACTACTTCGGGGCATTTCACCTAAATGCTCGTAGCATTAAAAATAAAATGCACGATCTGCGCATGTTCTTCGATGACTTACGGGACAAATTTGATGCTATATTATTCACAGAACCCTGGCTTTCTGTAACTGATAGTCCTCCGACAATACCAGATTATATTTGGTTTATGGTTTATGGGGTTTAACGTCCCAAAGCGACTGAGGCTATGAGAGACGCCGTAGTGGAGGGCTCCGGAAATTTCGACCACCTGGGGTTCTTTAACGTGCACTGACATCGCACAGTACACGGGCCTCTAGAATTTCTCCTCCAAAGAAATTCCAGCCGCCGCGGCCGGGATCGAACCCGCGTCTTTCGGGTCAGCAGCCGAGCACCATAACAACTGAGCCACCGCGGCGGGCCAGATTATATTTATCACGGCATCGTGCGGCCCGCAAACCGAGGCGGTGGAATTGCTATGTTCATCAAAGCCTCAATTACCTGTGAAGTTGAGAACGAATTAACATGCATTACACCCAGTGTTGAGTGCCTTGTGGTACGGCTGCAGTATATTCTTATAGCAGCTGTCTATAGGCCACCATTGGGATACAAGTCCCAATTTTTTGAATTCATGGAAACTTTACTGTCAAGCCTCCATTCAATGCAAGGAGCCTTCTTAGTTATGGGTGATGTGAACATCAATATGCTCGTGCGAAGATTCATCTTCTGAGCACCTAGAAACTATACTTCGAACTTTCGCTGTTCAAATATGATTTCCTTGCCCACCCGTGTTACCGATACCAGTGCCACACTTCTAGATATCTGCATTACCGATGTACCTTGTGACCAGTGCTTATCAGGTGTGCTTTCCCTTGATATCAGTGACCACCTCCCGGTTTTTACATGTTTGCCGAAGGCGATTGCCAAACAGAAAGTCACTTACAGCTCTTCTTATCGTGACATAAGCTCTGCTACGCTCGAGAAATTTTACGATGCGATGGAAAATATTCACTGGGATAGTATCTACGCCGAATGCGATCCTAGCCAAGCGTATTGTCTTTTCCTCAGCATATTTAGGACCTGCTATGAGAAACACTTTCCCTTGGTGCACAATTCTAACCGAAAAAAAAAAAATACGAAAGCCTTGGATTACGACCACCTTGCACAATAGAATAAAAGTAAAAAAAAAAATGTACCACACTTTCCTCCAATCACGTGATATTATTCTACTAAAGCAATTCAAGGCATTGCGCAATAAATTAAATGCCGATTAAAGGAAAGCAAAAATGTACAACTATCAATGTCTATTTGCTGAAATATACAACACCCCAAGAAAGCTATGGCAAGAAATTAATAATTTATCTGGTAACCTTAAAGCTAACTGTCCTCTTAAGATTGCAGCTTTTGCTGATGGGAAGGCTGATATAGAGGCGTTAGATGCAATGAATGAGTTCTTTTCCAACGTTGGCGAATACATTCCTCCAAACAGAGACTGTGCTAATTCGTTTTCTGTACTTCGCCCAAGGCTTGGAAATTCAGTTATATTCTCCCCAGTTACTTCCGAAGAAGTCATCAGCTTCATTGCCAGAATTCGAAAGAATGTCGCCACTGGACTAGATGACCTGAGCAGTGTCCCTATTAAACATGTAGCACCGATTATAGCCATCCCACTCGCATTTATAATCAATCAAATGATTGCAACTGGTATCTTCCCTTCTGACCTTAAACAAGCGCGTATAACCCCGGTCCACAAAGGTGGAAGTATTAGTGATATATCAAACTATCGCCCGATATCCGTTTTGCCCATATTCTCTAAGGTTTTTGAGAACGTTATTAATGCTCAACTTACAAATTTTCTTACTAAATACTGTGTTATAACTTATCAGCGATTCGCAGTACGGCCTCCAGAAAGGAAAATCGGTTGAAATGGCCTTACTACAAATCAAGGATGAAATACTGAAAAACATGGATAACAAACAATTCACTGTAGGCTTACTCATTGACCTGAGGAAAGCATTTGACTGTGTAAACCATAATATATTACTCTCAAAGTTGCAAGATTATGGCATACGTGGCGTTCCCCTTGACCTTATCGAAAGTTATCTTTCAGACAGAAAACAGTGTGTAAAAGTTGGTGACCTCACGTCTTAGATTACAACGGTAAAACATGGTGTACCTCAGGGGTCGATCCTGGGGCCTTTGTTGTTCATCTTGTATATTAATGACATGTGCAATTTGCCTCTTTCACCGAAACTGGTCATGTACGCTGATGACACAAATATCTTTTTCTCCGCACAAACCGTAACCCAATTGAACACTGTCATAAATAGTTATTTGGTCAAACTTGAAGAGTGGTTGCATAAAAACAGATTAACCTTGAACGTTAAAAAGACTAAGTATATTATTTTTAAGCCACATAAAAAAGCCTGTGACACTGAGCTAGTCCTAAATTTTCAAGATACAACTTTGCAGCGCGTGACATCAGAAAAATTTTTAGGTGTATGGTTCGAAGAAACCATGCTGTGGAACACGAATGTTAGCAAGCTGGTGATAGAACTAAGCAGAACAGTTGGCTGTCTCTAGAAGCTGAGAGAACTACTTCCACTCAGGCTCGAAAAAGCAATATATTTTGCTAACTTCTACTCTCGTCTTTCATATTGCATCTTAGTTTGGGGAGTTACAACCATCCATAATTACAATAAACTGGAGCGACTACAAAAAAAGCTGCTACGAATTCTTGAGAACTTTTATGGAAACTCTAGCCAGCTATCTACTGATCCCTTGTTTACTAAACATAATATGCTTAAAGCAGCTAAGTTATATGACTACAAACGGTCTCTGTATATGCATAAGCATAACCTTCCAAACGATGCCCACCGTCCCATGCATGCTTACAGCTTACGTAGGGAACTAAACCAGTGCCGCGTACACGAACGAATTATGGCCGGTCCACACTTGACTTCTGCATACCATCGCTTTATAATAATCTTAAACCCCACATTGATTTTACTGCCCCACTTAGCTCATTTAGATACGAATTAACAAATTTTCTGATGAGGAAATGAATATTACTGCAATCCAAATAAATGACACTGACCAATAAGAACTGACACCACTACTCGACCGGCGGAAAACTGATGTTTGTAAGCTGTTTGTGAGTTTCATGTTCATATTCATCTTGATACCTGTTGTGTGTGTAATTATTTAGGAAATGTAAGCACTGCATTTCCATGTTCATATTAATTTTTGTAGTGCTGTGTGGTCCACTGCGTGATGCTGCCTTAACTTTTGTGTGCATCATAATGTGCTAGCATGTATTGGTTTGTTTCTTTTTAAACGTATTGAAATCAAATATATTATATTGAAATATTATTGCATACCTCTTCAGGAAGTGTAAACACTGCATATGCTGTTTGTAAGTTTCATGTTCATATTCATCTTGATATCTGTTGTGTGTGTAATTCTTTAGGAAATGTAAGCACTGCATTTACATGTACATATTCATTTTTATAGTGCTGTGAAGTCCACTGCATGATGCTGCCTGTAGGCCCCCAGGGCCCAGTCAAGCTGTCTGTGACAGCTTTTTGCCTGCGGGACCCCCAACTTGTAGGTTGGAAAATAAAGTGTATTTGGATTTGGATTCTTGTTCTTGCCGGTGGCAATTCGTGCTGTTTTGCAAGAATACATCTATACCAACTTGCCCCACGGAACGTTCTGCTTACCGGTAGGACAACTCTATGCTAAAGCTTCCTGCCAGAGGTTGATCATGCACACATGATTATCATCATCATAATCTATTGCAGCGATAACTGTTGATGCGAATGTTTCCGGGTGAAATGTACCGCTGATCTTTGTCAAAAAGCGCGCTTGCAGCCAAGCGTGACTCGGAGATGGGCAGAAGGGGACTGTACGAGTACCCCGAAGGGGCGCGATCACGGGACTACCCCGAGCACATAGCCAGTGCATTGTACGTTGCGCTAACTTTCCCAGAACAAACGGACCTAAGCTTCCCGGAAAGGCTTGTTTGTGTTGGTAGTCATTCGTGCCCGTGCAGCACAGCGGAATCAGGCAGAGAACTAGCGGCAACTATCTGCGCTCAATCATTGTCGCGTGCAAGCTAGCGCCGGTTTTCCGTGTAACCAGCGACGCAATCGCCATTTAGTTTTTAATTACCTTTAAGGACCCCTCATGAGGCGTTATATAGGGGAGAAGTACAGAACTGGAGGTAATAACGGGTCACATAAAATAAACCTAAATATATATAGCAGGGGCAAATTATCGCTTATGTTGCACTGTATTGCACTTTATTATGCACTTTTATTGTGCACTTGCACTTTATTATGTGCCCTGTGAGCGTTGTCGAAGAATATGTCAAAGTATGTTGTATCATTGTTATTAATATCTTCTCGGTGTTCTATTTCGTTTGTATTACTTCTGTGCTTTATTCTTTGTTCAAAGAAATCTTTTTCTTTGCACATATACACACCTATTCTGGTTTGGTTTGGTTCATTGGGGTTTAACGTCCCAAAGCGACTCAGGCTATGAAGGACACCTTAGTGAAGGGCTCCGGAAATTTCGACCACCTGGGGTTCTTTAACGTGCACTGACATCGCACAGCACACGGTCCTCTAGAATTTCGCCTTCATCGAAATTCAGCCGCCGCAGCCGGGATCGAACCCGCGTCTTTCGGGTGGTGGTGGTGGTGAAAACATTTATTAAGAAGGGATCAGTAGCCGAGCGCCGTAACCACTGAGCCACCGCGGCGGGGCGTATTCTATTTAGAAAAATAATCTGTGCTGTGTTTACTTAACAATCGTGTACTGCACTCAGAAGGTGTAAAAAATATCATTTAAAGTACAGTCTGCCTACAGGCGTTCGAAGCCGCGCAGGTCGCCTTCGCACGCGTGTTCCTGAATTTCGGCGTCTCCTTAATTATGTAGACTTCAAAGCAGTCACGCCTCCACCGCTCTGATATCGATATTCGACCGCACCCCCATCACGCACGTGGTTCACCCGTGTGTTTGAGGAGATGTTCGCTGCCCAGTGGAAGTCGAGTGATTCCCACATACACGCATCGCAAAAGAGTGCGCGCACTGGCTCGTGCATATTTCTCTCGCTTCACTTCACTTATTCTCGCCGAGATAAAGATATTAGCCATTTCACGTCTAATTTCTCTGGCTGCGCCGTAGAAAGAATGTTCTGCTAGCGCTAAGAGAAAGAATTCATCAGTCATTGTTCTTAGCAGCGATGCAGTGAAAAAAGGCAAATGTGAGTTCAGGGCTGTCGTAAAGGGTTCCACTTTCCCTTCTTTCAGACCGACCGTTTTTCAACGAACTATGAACCGCGCCATTAGGACGAGCCGAGACAAAGGCGCGGAGCGGAAGTAACGAAACGTTATAATGTGTTAACGGGCTGCTTAACACTGTCTTTATCGCTTGCTTAGCGCGCCATAACGTCTGCTATGCCGTGTACTACAATCGCATCGGCCGCCTTCCGGCTTCTTGAGCCGACTCGGCACTTCAACGTCACCATTCAACGTCTCATTTTCCCCCTTTCTCTTTTCAGTTTGCAGGGGAAGTGGGGATGCCGGGACCCTCCCATGTATCGCCACCCAGCATTCTTTCCTTGCCGTTGGGCCTGCACAAAAAAAAAGGCTCCCTAAAAAATTCGTTATCCCTTGCTTCGTTTCGCCGGGGCCGAACAAAGCGTCGTTTTGTCTTTGCAAGTACACGCTTCCTCATTGTTGAATTCTTTCTTTGTTACTGTCATTGTTGTTTTACATTTCCTTTCATTAATTTTTTTATATATTTAAGGCAAGAAGGGGGACCTTAAGGAAGCCGCGGCTTCGCCCGGCGCCGAAAAAAAAAGCGCTGCTTTGTGTCAAGTCACCGAGGCGACTCGATTACCAGCTTTCGCCGTGCTAAGCAATGCACGCCTGAGTTTTTCGGTAATCGTCTCTCTCTCACTCATTCATCTCTCCCGCGTGTGCGAGTTTTTCTACGTACGCGACACACGGTTGTGAGCCAGCGCCCGTATCGTGGCTGCTTACTGCGACGCGAGTGCTTCGAGTTTTTGACCCAGCGTACTCCCGCTGTTCGTTCGAGGGCGCGCAGGTTGAAAATGAGACGACGGCAGACTAAGCAAGAAACAGCCGTAATGAAGGAACGCGATGGATGGTGAAAGCGAGAGAGAGAGAGAGAGAAAATGAACGAGCTCTGCTTTAAAGCGGACAGTTTGAAGCCGCGGCAAATAAAGGAAGGAAAGGAAAGAGAGAAAAGAAAAGAAAGAAACGAAATCAGCGCGCCGGCCTAAAGGAGACGTTTGGCTGGAGACTGGGCTCAAGGCAGCGAGTGCGACAGCAAAGTGGCGTTCATGAGGCGTAAGCGGACGATCATTAAGGAGAGCGATGAGACGGGATGCTGGGGTCGTTTTCGGTTCGCTTCCGCCACATTTCCTTGCCGCCTTTGCCGCGACAGGCTCTGTCTGCGAAGAGCGCGAACGCGTTAAAAGGCCCGTACAGCCGGGCTGCCGAGGCGAAGAATTGCATTTGGCGCGCCCTAACAGGACCTCTTTGCTGCGGTGTAGTCGTCGAGCTGACGTGCATGACGGCCTCCCAATGTGCGAACGGCTTGCTTCCCGTTGAGAAACAAATCTCCACTTCTGTCTGTCTTCTTCAGACTCTTGCCTCATGTGCAGCGTATATCATTCAATGCATATACGCGTCGCTTCTGTTCTTGTTTCTTTTTTATTTTTGTTAAGGAGGTCCATGGTGCGTGAATATTGCCACTGAACCCGTCGTTTGGGTCGAGAAGCCCATCTTAATCTTTCCTATCGTTAGTCAGCGCGTAAAATGAGCCGTGTTAACTCGAGGAGGCTAATTCGGTGAAAGGTTCTGCTCCTTAAGTGTGTGGAGCTTTGTGCAATATTGATAGCGGGTCTTGATTATTTTGCGTTCTTATTCTATCCACGTTGAGTGTGTTTCGTTATCTCCATTGGCACATTCCTTTTCTTTTTCATTATAATTCTTCTCTATCGCTCTGCCCGAACCGGAAATCTGGACAAACACTGCTAGTTCGCCCGGCTGACATCAGGTAACGCATGGCGCTGAACACTCAGTATCTCAGCGGGAATTTTGGAATGTTCGGAACATCCCATTCATTTTCTATAGCCGTCGGAAATAGTTGAGGTGGTTGCAGGAAACATTTTATCGGTGAGATTTTGCAGTGAGAAGGAAGAGTAGGTCGTGATAATCAACACGTTTGCGCAGACTCTCCCGGATTTCTCTAGTTTTCTAAAAAATACGTTTCAAATATCCCTGCTAAGTTACGCGGAAATCGCTAATGGCGGTCAACCGATGACGCTAGTTGCCGACAACCAGTAAAGCTGCGCATGCGAGTTCCGACCGCCTTTCTTTTATGAGTTGCAAACCCAAGTAGTTCATGAGAACCTATTCACTCATTCCTTAATAAGGCAGTAATTACTCATTGACGTCTACCCGAGCGTAGCCATACGGCTACAAAGGAAAGCTATACAGCTTTCTCAGAAACTTCGTAGTTAAAGAAAAATTCGTCCTGGTCCGGGGTTCGAACCCGGGACCACCGCTTCACCGGAGCAGTCGCTCTACCAACTGAGCTAACCGGGACGGCAAGCTTATGGTAGGGCGAGAGCGAATTGATCAATAACTCGAAGTGGGAACTGTGTTGGTCAAATGTTTAAGGGAATCCCCCAAGGTGGAGTAGATTTGTAATAAGGGAGTAATTACTTACTGAAGGGAGTAATTACTCATTTCTTCTTGCTCGTATTAGTATTATGGGCGTTGTTGCTTCAGACAGACATGACACAAACCTTCTTGCTTCCGGGCGCTGCCGGATACGTCCGGTAGTGTATGCTTTCATATGCATGCGGTAACCAGGACGTCTGACTGTGTAACTGCCGCCTGCGACAAAACTCCCCATTCAGTTCGTCCCACGGCCGCTGACGTGAAAAAACGAGGCTTATAGCCAGCTAAACAGGTGCAAAGGCCATACGCAATATACTCAAAGCTTCCTGTCAGGCCGTGCTCCCCAAAAACACGGGCGAGGCGCTCCTTCGCCGAAACGCTTCTATTTGAGAGGAGAGCACAACACGGTAGGAAAAAAATAAACGTAAAAGATACAGAGCGCGAGCGCCAAATACCCTCTCGAAGTTCTTTACTTACAGCACCCATTGTCACCGGTCCGGCAAAAGGGCCGTTCTCGTGTCCGGTGAGGCCAGCGCAGCATTTCTGGCCCTTTCTTGGCATTGCGCTCAGAAACAAATAATCGGCGCCCGGTTCCCAACGCTGTACTCTCCCAGAGCGAGAGATTATTCGCTTCACTCCCAGAAGCTCCAAGCATGCATGAGCGCCTGTGTATTCCGGGTCTCGCGCGACCATTTCAAATCCCGAACCACTCAACTCTCCCCTTACATTACCTCCCCCCCCTCCCCCTCCCCCTCTGGCTGGTGAGAGCAGTAGCCTCGACGACGCATCTATTGGGAGCCCGTCCGTAATCGTTTGCGGATTAATTCGCGAAGAGCTTCCGGAGGAACCCGCCGGGAGCCGACAGTGCTCCCTCCCCCCCCCCTCTCCTCCTCAACTTCTTTCCATTCCTTCCCCTTCATCCTTCACCGCGTCGCAGATTCCCTACGCTCCCGGTCCCCTTCCCACTCAGCATGCCGTTGCCGCTGCCATTCCCACGAGCGCCGGGCGACCGACTGCCCCGCGTCGGGAGCTGCGACCCGCGCGGAGAGGGCGTTCGCGCGCGCGCGCGCACATGGTCCGCACCGCCCGCTGCGCCGCACCGCGCATGCGTCGCCGAGCGCCTCCGCCTTCCCCATTTTCTTCCCTCCTCCTCCTCCCTTCTCTTTTCGCCGGGAGCATCTCGGCTGTCCCGACATCGCGAGGAGCCTCCCTTTCGAGTAATCAGTTTAAAAACGGGAGCGCTTCCCGCGAACCGGCTCATTCGGGACGGAGGCGCCGACACTTTTACCCGCGTGCAGCGGTCGCCGGACTCGGGCCGCTCGCCGGTAGTGCCACGTGTTCGCCGAAGCGTCGTGCATGTTAGTAGTACGTGATAGGTGGTGCGTTCGCACGGTGACAGGAAAACCGCAGCAGACGTAACTGATGGGTTCTTCACTATAGCTCGAGCCTGACAGCTTGTTTTTCTTATTTATTATACTTTCTGCATCATCAGTCTTGTTGCTCTTTACGTCGTCAATGGCTTTCTCGCCGCGGTGTAGGACTGACTTTGTGTAAAGAGTTCCTGTGGTGCTGTGGCTTGACACTGAAAGGCTCCGTGGCACTGACCTGTGTTGATGCACTGGACTATGAGCTCAAGAACAGAAGTCAGCAGTGGACCGATTGCCTTGTTGTGAGCCGATAGCGCGACCGGACTCAAAGCTGCCCTGGTTGAAAGGGTAGCCTTGTTTCAAGTGAGTGTGCTCTATTCTCTCAATGACGTACGACTTTCTCTTCTTGCCTGCTATCTTTGTGGCATGTCAAGGGTCTCTGTGGAGCCCCGTTAGCAAATGATCCGTGGGTGGATGTGCCTATACTTCATGCCCCACAAAGGCTAACTCGGAACTCAGGAAACATGTCTGGGGTCTTTGATGAAGTAGAACGTGTAATCAGATTTGCGAGCAGCTCTGCTGCGTACGATTGCTGCCATTGAATGGGGGAAAATCCGGTGAGGTCGGGACAGAGTCATGACATTCTGATGTAGAAGAACTGCGTGGTTTCGTAACCATTTATTCACCAGCCTACTGGTCATTCTTCAGCACTTTTTCTTTAATGCAGAGCCGTTGATTGGGATTGCTTGCAAGTTATCAGCTATGGAGTAACTTGCTCCAACTATCGATGGTTAATGGACAGGAAGGTAAAAAGAGTTGTTATCAAATACGGTTTAAAGTTCAATATTTTATGCGCGTAATGTCGCTGTATTTCGAAGTTTTTGTCACCTCTTGCATGAAAATATAAAATATAGGTACAAGTCTAAGCGTTTAGATGTTAGGTCGCGTTTAGCATTCCGCATGTTGGCTGCGATCCTGCCAGTGCCAAGCTCACAGTCATGTGAAGTGAAATCCCAGGTTACAGCATTTGATTAGCATTGCATCCGGGTAGTTCTTGCTCTCGTAAGTTTCCATGCGACAAGCAGCATTCATAAATAGCCGAAAGAAACAATCTTTAAAATTATAGAAACGATATGAGCTGGTCCTCGATGCCTGGTCCTTCTTCCTAGCTCTTTATTTCACTGTAGCAATGCCGAAAAGGGTACGAAGGCCATGTTTTTTTATTAAGGTGCGCGTGACAACGTGAGATTATCTGCAGTTTTCCGCGGACACAGTATTATGAGCCTATAAATGGCACATTTGGTCTGCGCATTATTTTTGACCTCCTGGTGTTCATAATAACGTGCGCTAATACTGAATAGCACAGGAGCCTTTTAGATTATGCATGTGTTGCAATGTTGCAACTGGGACCTGGATTCGAACTCACGACCTTGTGATCCGCAATAGCAGCGATTGAGCCATCGCCGCAGCTCTCACTGGTAGCTGGCGCAGTATACTGTATTCAGGTCACTGATTTCACTGACTACGTTGTTCGTTAGCTGTCGCGCAGGAAGGATTTAATGATAGGGTGGTAGGAGAAAAATTGCTGCCGAGTTGCTGGCTGAAAGTGGTTTATCAAGTACGTAGTATTTAATGTTTGCGTTCGAGCTTCGACGAAAAAAAAAAGGCTATAAAAATTGAAATACAGAGAAAAAGGGCTTTTTTTTTTGGTATGCGAG
The DNA here is from genome assembly GCF_055824585.1 of Amblyomma mixtum. Lineage (NCBI taxonomy): Eukaryota > Metazoa > Arthropoda > Arachnida > Ixodida > Ixodidae > Amblyomma > Amblyomma mixtum. Next base: position 122,041,724 of record NC_143016.1, on the reverse strand, counting down.
ATAATTTTCGACAAGCGTTTCTCGCTCCAGTCGACTGAATCTAAAGTGGGGCTTATCTTCAGGCATGTTAAGTTTCAAGCGAGGCATGCTTAAGCAGCGACACACGTTAGTTTGGTTCGGTTTATGGGGTTTAACTTCCCAAAGTGACTCAGGCTATGCGGGACGCCGCAGTGGAGGGTCCTGGATAATTTCATTCATCTGGAATTCTTTGTCATGCCTGACATCGCACAGTTCATACGCGGGCATTTAGCACATCCCTTCCATCAGAAAGCAACCGCCGCGCACGGGATCGAACCCACGTGTTTCGGGTCAAGAGCTGTGCAGCTTAACCACTGAGCCACAGCGATGGTTTGTTAGCAATTTCACTCTGCCCTGCGTGTCGCGATCACGTTATAAAGGAACCCGGCCACGCTTCGTGTAGAAAACGTCATGTGCGTCGTTAGCGCATATACATAATTGCCATCAGAGCTGTTGCTTTTGGCAATGCTCACTGCGTATTGTCGTTAGAGTGTAGGCGTAAAGTTAAAAAATGTATAATTTGAAATGTGGGACCAAAAACAGGCAGGAAATAGCCTCGAACTAGTTCGCGAAAAACGGGGGATGATTTCTAAATTTAGGAATGTTTTTAAAATTTGTGGCGCATGAAACACTAGGTAGCTAAAGATGGTTAATTCGGATAGTGAACATTATTGTTCCTAATGCACCTCAAGAGCGCACAAGAAGAAAATTCCTGAAGGCGCCGACGCATAGAAACATACTTATAGCACAAGAATACCTTAACATTCCGGTTTCGCGCCTTCATTTCGGTAACGAAGTTTGCCATGCGGAAAATTAGCGTGTTAATCAGTGAAGGACCGATGCTTCGCTATTCTCTTTCTTTTTATTTAGTAAAATTCCTGTCTATTGCTTCTTCTGGCTCTATGTCTGGAGCTGCAGTTTCTTTGTGAAGGCAACACCGTGTTTCGTTAATGTGACAGGTATTCATCGGACTGCCTTGCCAATAATGAGAGCTGCTCATTCAGTTAATCAGCTGTTGCTCATGCGGGAGCCTTTTAAGAATGAAAAGCCTTATCAATTGAGCTGCTACAGAAAAAAAAACCTTGAGAATTTTTTCATCGATAGCCTAGGGAAGTACTTCATTCTAGAGATGAAAAAGACGGAGTTGAAGAAAGAGAGGTTGAAGAAGTGCTTCTTCAATTTAGGAATGGTTGAATATCCGTTGAATAACTATTGGTACGACCTCACAATCTCAATTCCTTTCTACTCGCCATTTCTTGAGAGCCCCCACGTTAGTGTTTCTAAGGAGCCTGTGAGCTGTGCGATGCCAGTGCACGTTAAAGATCCCCAGGTGGTCGAAATTATTCCGGAGACCTCCACTACGGCACCTCCCTCTTTCTTTCTTCTTTCACTTCCTCCCTTCCCTTACGGCGCGGTTCGGGTGTTCAGTTCTGCCTGCTCGCACCACTTCGTTCGCTTGCGCCAAATGCTTTGAGTTTTAAGAGGGAAGGAGAGAGGGAGAGAAACACGAGGTACATCTCCAAAGAGGAAGATAATTTCGATATTGGTCGAATGTTTAAGCGAATCCCTCAACGCGGATTAGATTTGTAATAAAGGAGTAATTACTCATTAGCATTCGTCCAAGCGTAGCCCCACGGCTAAAAAGGAAAACTATACAGCTTTCACACAAACTTCGTTGTTGAAGAAAAATTCGTCCTGGGCTGGGGTTCGAACTCCAGACCACAGCTTCACCGTAGCAGTCGTTCTACTAACAGAGCTAACCGGGACGGTTGGCGTACGGTATAGTGGCAGCGAATTGATCAACAACTCGAAGTGGGAACGGTGTTCGTCCAATGTTTAGGGGAATCCCCAAAGTGGAATGGATGAGTAAGTGCTAATCAGTAGTTACTCCACTATTACAAATCTACTCTAATTACCTAAAGACACGACCACCACCGTTCCCACTTCGAGTTGTTGATCAATTCGCTCTCGCTATACCATACACTAACCGTTCCGGTTATACCAATTGGAAGAACGACTGCTACGGTGAGTCAGTGCTCCACAGTTCGGACCCCGGACCAGGAAGAATTTTTTTTCAACAACGAAGTTTCTGTGAAAGCTGTGTAGCTTTCCTTCGTAGCTGTGCGGGTATGCTTGGGTGGATGCCAATGAGTAATTAGTCTTTTATTACAAATCTAATCCGCCTTGGGGGATTTACTTAAACATTCTACCAATATCGGATTGTCTTCCTCCTTGAAGATGTACCCTGTGTTTCTCTAACCCCCTCCTTCCTTCTTCAAACTCAAAGCATTTGTCGAAAGCGAACGATGTGACGCGAGCAGGCCGAACTGAACCACAGAAGTATAGATTCTCTCAATAGATTCAAAGCGAACGCTATCAATTTCCAGCATGGCTGAGAGATATATTGGGGAAAAAACTGGCGGCTTAAATATCCCTTCAGGTTGCACTGTTTGCGAGAAATTTTACAGCTTACAGGCGAGAAGAAATATTATGGCATAGTCAGACTTCTTTACTTTCTTTCTTCCCTTGAGACAATTGATTTCGCAGCAAGGCAGTTTGGGCGGTTAGTTAGTACTAGTTGTTCAAGAAGGGCGCAGAAAGGGATCAAATCTACTCGAGAATACCAACATCAAAATGTTTATAGAGTTGGCAACTAAATCTACACTTTGCCATAACAGATGTCGAAAAAGAAAAATTCAGTTTTTTTTTTCTGCTCTCTTCCACATCGTAACGCAGGTGACCGTCGGTCAGCTGCACAGCTCCCGAACATGGCCAGGGCGTCCCTCATCCTTTTAGAAGACGTCCAACCGTGGTAGCTCTCTTCATCGTTCTTCTGTCGTCTCCCTGTCGGATGCCCGACATGGAGCAGCTGACGGAGTTCGTGTCCAAGTCGTTCACGCTCGACAGAGCCGTCGCCCTGCCACCGCCGCTGCCTGTGTCCGGGCCCATGATCACGGCGGCGGCCGCGGCGGCGATGAAAGCAGTCGTAGCCGGGCCCGTGCACGGCCGCAGCGCGGTGCAGTCCACGCGAAGCCTCAACTTCACGGCGCAGAACCTGGCCACGTCTTCCCTACGCGAGAGGACGCCGCCGCCCCCGCTCGTGGTGCCCGCCTCTCCGGAGAACGCGTCCTCTCGCCGCAGGTCCTCCAGCGACGCCGAACTGGACAAGGACGACGAGGGAGACTCGAGGGGAAGCCCCGGTAAGTACGCGAAACGATTCTGTGTTGTCAGCAGTCTGATTCGCGCACCAGGTTGATGCAACAGCCTAAAAGGAGCGACAATGAGCAGGAGGTGGCCGCTGTAAGAACTCATTGAAAACCGCCAAGATGGCTCAGCGGTGATAGCGTTCCGAAGTTCATCACCGTGTTGCCCGTTTTACGCCCGTTATGGTTTGGTTTGGTTTATTGAGGTTTATCGTCCCAAAGCAACTCAGGCTATGAGGGACGCCGTAGTGAAGGGCTCCGGAAATTTCGACCCCGTGGGGATCTTTAACGTGCACTGACATCACACAGCACACGGGCCTCTAGAATTTTGCCTTCATCGAAATTCAGCCGCCGCGGCCGGGATCGAACCCGCGTCTTTCGGGTCAGCAGCTGAGCGCCGTAACCACTGAGCCACCGCGACGGAATTACGCCCGTTATCGGCAGCCACGTTAGCACGGAGGCCAAACGAGGTAAAACGGCCATATACGTACTCAGATTTTCATTGCGCTCTGGTGCTTGATTTTTATCTACAGCCTCCTATTACGGTGCCTCCTCGTAGCGCATGCTGTGGTCCTGTGTAGGTGAAAATCCGTGCATTTTTTTATTGCGAGAGCGTTAGGAGGGCTACGACGGGGAAAACTGTCCGGCGTCGGCAACAGCGTGAAAGCTGCACCTGCCAACAGTGGCAAGTGGCGTTTAGAGTGAGTTTGCGCCCTCCACCTGCCGCACGCTATAACACCGGCTAGACCGAAAAACCGGCCATAACTGAACACCGGAAAAAATGAAACATCGCCGACAGAAAGATGCTAAGGGTGCTTCTGTAACATGTGATAGTGGCTGGGGTCTAGTTATGATAGTGACATAGTGGAGTTGCAACTAGCTGGAGTGGTCATAGAGGTAAAGTTCGTGCTCCAGACTGCGTGGCGACAGGTAAAGAAAAGAAAAAGAAGATAAGGTAGAGAAGAATACTCTCGCTTTTCTTTCGCATCAGTCCAATCAATCGTCCCTCAGTTTTCTTTTCTTGATGACGTGTCGGTTGCAGGGAAGCAGTGCCGGATAATATCGTCGCCAACTAAGCAAATCTTGCCCCCCCCCCCCCGAGTTTTGCCAGCTGCTAAGATTAACGTCGCAGACCGAAGGCTTTTCAAGAAACGACAGGCGACGGAAAATCATTATTTCTGAGCGTGCATCATTTCTTACCTGCAGGCTTGGGCACTCGGACGCGTAGGTCAGGCTATCGCTTCGATCGAAAACACCCTTCCGCAGCGAGTGTGATACCGTATTTGTATTGTGGCTTCTCCACTGTTCTCAAGCTGGTTAAACTAAATCATCAATTAATATGCACTCAGTAATCACTGTGACTATAGTACTACCCGACGTGCATCACGCTGCTGTTGCAGATTCAGTTCATTCAGTTCTGTGCATTGAGAATAAGAGGAAGCAACTCAGACAGCGGTCTGCCTCACCGCGCCCTCCTTCACTTCCGTCAGAAGACAGGACTTCATCTTAACAACTAACCATTTGCCTATTTCTCTGCCGCAATACAAAGAACGACTTGTAATATAAAAGGAGGGTTGGGGGCGGAATTTAGAACGAATTGTCGATCGCCAAGCGGTTACAGCTTGTCGAGCTGCCAGCCCCAATAACTGCCGCTGAATTCCAGCTGGTGTACCTGCATGACTTTAGCCGTGTACGACCTTCTCGATGTTCACATCCACTCTTGCAGGCGGGCTTATGGCTTAATTGCCAGGCCCTGAGAGGACGGCGCGATGGGGGTCACGTTGCTCCAGATTTCCCCTGAGTGCGTATGTGTGTTCAGCGTAAAGAAGACGTTCTTGAGATGTCCTTGACGGGCCAAGTCCATTTAATGGAACCTGAAAAAAAATATAATTGCACTGAATAGAGCTTTTGGTTGCCTTCAACTGTCTGCTTTGTCCCAAGCGCGAAACGTCTGTGCTGACGCTTCGCACTTCTTTGTTTGTACGTAAGTTACAATTAGATCAATCGTGATGCGGCTAAAACAAAAGGACAAAACACAAAGCTAAACCCAAGAGCACATGGGGCATAAAAGCGCAACAAGAAAAAAAATCGCTTTTCAAAGCCGCCGGCTTTGGTGTTGTCATTGCATGGAGAGAATGATACTGCGGTGCCATTCAACCGCTTACCCTTCGTGACCATAAAATGGCGGGATAGGGGGGGGGGGTTCCCTCTCTTAACTTTTGCGACTGCTCACTTAGCATCCGCTGCCTTTTCGAGTGTGAAGCACCGTGCTTCGCTCTCGCGGGTCTATGTTTTGTCTTCCCTCACGTTGGGTGTACAATACGGAACCTCTCACTTCTTAACTGTCAGCACAAGGATATGGTTTACACCCCCCCCCCCCCCCTTCCCCCGCGCGGGTACTAACCTTTCTTTCAGACGTGTATTTTCTATAGTGGCCTTCTGTAAGTGAAGAAAGCGCAACTATACCCGAGCGTTCTTTGCACGAGTGAGTCCGCACAGAAAACTGTTGCTCATAGCAAACAAATATACACATAAGGAAACTCATTCTTTCCTGTCGCTTGTATACGAAACAATTAGGGCACCGACTTTGTGCAACGCTTTCAACGTGCGCTCGACGACAGTGTGTTGTTTTCGTCGCAACCGCCACGACCACCTCAGGAGCCACTCGAAAGGCGAATGACCTTGCCCTGCGTACTTTCTACAACCCCCCCCCCCCCCCCTCCACTCTATACTAAAGGAAAGAAGGAAATTGGGATGGAAAACGCAAGCTCTCAAATTCAGTCTTGTTGAGGCTGCCCGTGACAGGCTCATTACCGCCGCCAATCAAGAAAGATAACTGTAGCCGGAGAATATGTATTGTTTACGGATGTACACTTTCCAAACCGAATAAAATAGTATGGCTTCGCTTCCGAATCGAATACAAATAGCGGAGCTAGAAACCGAGTCGAATAGAATCGAATATTAGTACTAATATTCGCTACTAATGCGAATATTCGTACAATATGAGCAATCATGCGAAACACTGAAGTGACAGTTGCGGCACTGCTGTTTAGGTGCTATAAGTTTACAATTTGTGAAGTTAGAGCTATAGCTGGCAGAAAACGCAACACTAACCTCTACGAACGGGTCGCAACACGAAGTCACTGCTTTAACTCTAAGACCATCATGTCATAGGTATAGGAAAATTATGATTTGCTTGCTTTGTTCAAAGGCCCATTTGCTAAGCATTTCAACCCAGAAAATCCGAGCAACCGGACAGAGAAATCCTTGTACCCATCAAAAAACCGATGGGTACCCGGCGGGGCAAGAACCACAGCGCTGAAAATGAGACTGGCGCCTTCTACGTGTAAGACACAAGTGAGACACAAATAAAATGCAGTGACACGCTGCAGCCAAGCCCATTATTTTTAACTTGGGAGGAGATAAAGGGTCAGACTCCCGCTCTCTATTTATTGAAGCGGCCCCTGCCTACTCAAGATTGAGAAAGAGCAAATTTGTGCCTGGTTATATATTTGAAAGGATAATTAATTTTATGAGAATCAAACTGCAATCGAGCATAACCTGAATTCAGAAGTCGCGCGTACAGCAGCGCATTTCAGATATTTACGAGCTCTTTTATTGGGCTCACAACGGCTTGCCAAAAAATTTTGTTACTGCGTTTGTATGTCTTCAACTCGAAGTTTACCATGCCTCCGCCGCGGGTGTGGGTTTTTATAATATTTTGTGAATTCTGAATCGCAACGGCTGTCTGAAACGCAGGCTTCAAAAACACTCTCCGTGTCTGGGGACCGAAGTCTTCTTATTTTTATTTAAAGGTGCTTTTCTGAGGGCACAGCAAAATTTTAATGACAGAAATCTATTTATTCACTTAGAGATACTATCAGCTCAAATAGGACCTCGATAGGAATGGTTTCATACAACCTATTGTGAAAAAGGGAAAGAAACAAAAACATTGCAAAACAGTGCAAAAAAAAAAAAGCACCGTGCAAAACACATCAATAGGAGTGGTTTCATGAAACCTATTTAGAAACGGGAAGGAAACAAATACATTGGAGACAAAACACAATGCGAATATATGCCTTAGCAGAGGTTTGTTACAACCTAGCATGAGAACATAAGAAAACAAAATAAAAAGCAGTGCAGCAAAAATGCAGTGCAGTACACCTCAACAAAAAGCGAATTGGGTCACTTTTCAAAAAGATCCAGAATCAATGATGAGAATACTTCACTCTCAGCCCTTACTGCTTGTTTTGGAAGCTTGTTTCAATCGCGCTGTTAGCCGAAAAGATAAGTATTTAATACAATCCTTCGAAAAGGTCCGCTCTTTTATGGTTCTAGAGCCTTATTTCGTGTTATACGTGACCGAGTTCCATCGATCTATTTGCGTTTATCAATGATGTTTTTGTTATTTATGTAACGACTAAAAGCGCGTCAGATACAGGACGGAGGCAGGCGACAACACAGGATGGTCGAAGAAAAATTCGTCCGCCCTGTGTTTTCGCCTACCTTCGTCATGTGTCTGTTGCGGTTTTTAGTCGTTATGTGTCACCAACTGGCCTTGAACTTTACTCTCCTAAAAAAATTTATTATTTATAACAACATAAAACGAATTCAATCTTTTTTATCTTTCTTCAGGCTTCTAGTGGCAGTAAGTCAGCTCTTAATATACAATGGGGAAATTTGTTCCTGTCTTCAGTACTTCGTAAAAATCAAACGCAGCGCATGGTTTTGCATATGGTGTAGTTTTGAAGCTAGGCACCTGGTGTGAGGGTCCCAGATTTCACAAGCATGTTCCAACATTAGCCGTACCATGATTTTGTAAGCTATTAATTTTGTTTCTGATGAGGCAAGTTTCAGCGATCGTCTTAAGTAACGTATCCTAATTTTTTTATTGACTTTTCCTATTATCTTATTTATATGAGTGGTCTAACTCAGGTTCCAACTAACTGTAATCCCTAGGTAGCTATATTCTGTGGCCTTTGATAAGAGAGTGTTCTCTAATATGTTCTTATATTGTTCTGCATGAGGCCCTCTTTAATAAGCTCAATAGGATAAACACGATCTTATTCTTTGAAGAGCTATCTATGCTGTAACGCGCTGTAGTGTGTGCACCAACAAGGAACTTTCTAACACAGCCCAACGAAACACGAGGGCAGCTAACTTTCGCTTTTGATTCTAATTTTTGTTTTGTAATCTTGGTTTTTTTTTTTGGCTTGATGTTATAAACGGAAAGGAGAAACTGAGCACAACAGTGAGACGATGGATGAGCACACTCAGGAGGAGAAGGAGATCCCTGCCTTCGGTCTACTGTACATACCACGCATAATGTCAGGTGCAGAGCATGTACGGCAAATATGCGCTAGTCCGACCCGCCTGTGTTGCGGCTAGTCGTGTCGTAACGTACTATAAGCCAGCACATGTAAAAAACTCGTGAATGCCAAGAGGCTGAAGCTGGTAAACCTACTTAAGTGGCAGAGAGGCGTTCCTATACTGCTCCTTCCTTCACTGAAGAATATCACTTGGTTCTTCACCCTCGGTTGTCGAAAACAAAGAAGAAACAAATAACAGCACACTGCCCCTCTCTCATACTCACTTCCAAGGGGCGGCTTCTTTCATATGCAATAGTGACATCATCATTTGGGTAATTCTGATGAACCGCGCGGCACTATTGAACCTGACGCCATGTACACTATAAACATTAATACACCTATATGGGAGTAAAAAACCAGTAAGCGGTATTCTAGGGCACTCCCTTTTATAAAAAGGTGTGCACTGGAGGAAAGCTTACCTACTTTTTAATTCTTTCTGTTTAGAGTGGAATCATACATTCAGAGTAGAACCATGTATGAATTGATTGCGATTCTTAATCGCAATTTTAAGGTTACTGTTACACCCACCTTTGCAAAACCCATTCGTGCCGCATCTCTCCCAGCGCGACATGAGCACCGGTAGAGATGGGGTAGCCGAAGTTGTTGCGACAACAAGAAGCGCGAGAACGCCGCTGTGGACATTACTCTGAACGCAAGTCATTGTGGCGTCGTGGCGCTTGCTCGCGAATCCATTGCTGCAAAATATATAAGGAGACTGGCCGAGCATAGAGGTGAATACATAGCTTAGGTTGTGCCAGCGCTGGTTGAGTGAAGAGGAAAAAATATAAAAAATTGGTGTGGTTTAGCTCTGGCTAAACCTGGTTGGTTGCGAAAGGAATACGATGTTATGCTTGGTCACATCCGCTTGGCTTCACTCCGTTTAGCTTGCCTAATCCCAGCTTCTGAACTCGATACAGCTTGTTTAGCTCTTTGGGCTTCTCGTCGTTTCCGCAGTCGTTCTTCTCGTTGTTCTTCCGTTTCTTGGGCACGTTGTAACCTCTTTCTTGCATTCTTCCTAGCTTGCTTGGCTGTCGCCTTAGAGTTAAACTGTTCAGAAGCAGTAGAGCAACTAGATTCAGATATAGACTCTTCGTCGGTGACTTCCATGGCGAGACTCATCGAAGAGCGCGGCACGACCGGCTTCTCCTGGCTGGGGTGGAGAGAGCAAGCTGACGTCACGCGTCGCCATAGCAACAAAGAGGCTGACGTCATACCATCTGCTAGGCGCGGCGGCTGCTCCTCGAGGAGCAGGGGGGTCCAAGGACCACGCGACGAGCGGTTAGACCTCGTAGTATTGCTTTCGCAATAAAAATAATGTCAAGGTCCTAGTGATGACCGAAGGGAAACATTGGCGTACAGACTCTGTGGTGCGCGATCGCGAGGGCTAACGCCAGATAACACATCATCATAACGGTTACCAACTGGGCATTTCTAGACCTTAAAACTCATCTGTCCTGCGCTATAGCTTGGCTCGACATTTTTTTTCTCGATCTTACTCCTTGTCCCTAATATTCCTCTCCTCCCTATCTCTTTGGATGGAACAACTGCCGCTATACCAATGAAGAGCCCCGCCGCGGTGGCTCAGTGGTTACGGCGCTCAGCTGCTCGTTCGAAAGACGCGGGTTCGACCCCGGCAGCGGTGGTCGAATTTCGGTAGAGGAGAAATACTAGAGGTCCGTGTACTGTGCGATGTCAGTGCACGTTAAAGAACCCCAGGTGGTCGAAATTTCCGGATCCCTTCACTACGGCGTCCCTCATAGCCTGAGTCGCTCTGGGACGTTAGACCTCCATAAACCAATAGACTATACCGATGAAGAAGCCTAAATCTGCGTTGTCTCTGTCCGCGTCAACGTACGCCATCTTTTTTTCAAGGGGTGTCTCTTCCTCCGGGGGAAATGTGTTGCCAAGGTCCCTCTGTGAGGAAACGGGAAGCCGTCCCGTCTTTGTTCGTATGATTATCAAACTTCCCTAGCGCTTCCTGTTCGGGAGGGGGAAAGCAGGACGGAGAGGAAAGCGGTGCCTTTCCATCAAGCTCACAAAAATTATTCGTGGGACCGGTCATTAATTAAGCGGTAAGGCCTCTCTTCTTGAGGGAAGGCACTTAGCATGCGGTCATCACAACGCGCCTCTGTGTTCGCGCTAACTCTCACGTTGAAGGGGAGGCCACGACGCGAGCGCTGAAGCAGAGCAAAAATAAATCATAAACAACAAAAAAAATGCACGCCATGAATAAAAAGGGGACGTGTCTTAAGAGTGGCGCATGCGTAAAAAGCCTAACGTTGCCTTCCCCGCGCGGTAATTAGAAAAGATGTCACGAGCACTTTTGACGCTCTCATCGAGTCCGCCGGTAATTACATTAGGCTAATTACGTCGTCGGCACGGTTTTGTGTATACTCGCTGACCCTACTCCCCTCCTGCATCACCCCCCCCCCCCTCCCCACTTCCTCAACTCTGCAGCATAGCCTCTGTAGCTACAGCCCGTGTCCGTTTAACGAGCCACTTAAGGCTCAGCGCGTTCTTCGACGCCCTGTACTGTCTCTTCGCACACGAGGAAAAAAATGAAGAAAAAAGAACATACCGCTTGGCCGGAACCTGAGGCAGGAAGTCGACCAGTGCTTTTGCTTGTTCTTTTTTCACTCTCTCGCCTATGTTTCTTTGTTTTCTTTATATTTAGTTTTTTTTTTACTTTATTCGAGCACTGTGGTGCGTGATCTGCCATGCCCTTTCGGGTTTGTTTTTTTTTTGCGCCGTGATGTCAGTGCTGCTTATTTGCTGGCCAGATGGCGGTCAAAGTTATCGTTTTGCTAGCGTTCATCATGACACGGAAATTACTGATGATGATGTTAGGGGGAGGGGGGGTGCTTCGAAACGTGTAGTTTCGCTTGTAAAGCGAGCTTTTCTTTTAAAAGATGGCATTAGCGGCGTTAATTCAGTGTTTCTTGCTGAGTGCGTCTGTTTAGAAAGAAAACGATATTAGCATTTCCTAATGGCTGTTTTCTTTAGTTCCTAAAATAATTCCGAAAAACTAAGGCGAATTCTTTGAATTGACGAAGCATAAGTGGTTTTCTGCTCGCGGCTAATCTTTTTGCCACTTGCTTCAATGCCCGCATGGAAGGATGGCACGCAAGGGATAACCAAATCAATGCTGGGATACGACATATCAGTTATGCGCATCTCTCCAACTAAGAACTTTTGAGCTGATACTAGCATCCGGGAGTACGTTTGCATGGGTGACTAAAGACAGATGCATTAAGGTTAAGACTTGAGTACGTATTGGCCGCGAAGAAATGAATGAATGAAATCGCCCTCTAAACCAGTCAGAGGAGAGCTAAGACTGCGCGAATAGGACGAGGATAAGAGGCAAAGAAACGAATATGACACCACGGGCGATCCAAACTAGTGCCCCTAGCCGTGAACCACCTAACTTGTTGTTAATAACAGAGATTCAACGCCAAAATCATTTTTCGCTCCCATGTACTTCGCGTCTCAGGTTTCTTAGGAATCAAAAATAAATTTTGCGGTTTTTGTATGTACTTGTGTAAAATTCGGAACATGTCTGTGGCATGCTCCAGATGGCATCGTCGAGGCACACTGGGTTCACCTGAAGGGGGGAGGCCCACATTATTTCGATAGCAATATCACTCTAGTTAATGCATGTGCAGTTGTGTGTACTTTTTATAGATCACTTAATGAGCATACGCTTAACAATTGCTACGAAAAAGTTGGACTTGACTTATAGTAATTGATTGCACCCCTTATTTCGTTATATTCATTAACGACCATGACCACAAATGCGACATCGCAGAGGAGCTGAGCTTAAAACAGGTGGACTGACGCCGACACACTTACTCATTCGGCGGACATGTATCTGAGGTCGCGGTTAAATGCTGATGGCCTTCGCTCGCATTGCATGCGACAAAGAAAGGAGTTGTACGAACCTAACATGCCACATGAAAGCAGCGATTCACCAGTTGTTGCGCAGGACAAGAGAGTGCTCAACTTTCTTATCGAAGCAACACTGAAATGAAGTGCGGAAGGTTTCAAGAACAAAAAAAGCGCTAAACCGCCCACTTTTTTCTTGGTTTTAAAGAAAAACTATACGTGATGGTACATGCAGAGAAACTTCTTATTAAAATGGGGCATTCAAGTCCTGGCTTCTATGGCGGTTTTCAGAGGTGGGGAGATCTCTTATTCCTTACATAGTAGCGGACCGTTTCGTTGGATTTTGAGGTTTAAATGCATTCGCATCGGGTCATCACGCCTTTTTGCTACTTGTCAAGCATTTTTGGGATATATCAAAGGTTTTTATGCATATAAAATGCTCTCAAATGCTGCTAGTTACCCTCAGGAGCACTCTTTTTGTCATGAAAAGGATTCACGCTGACTTAACGGCGTATATCAATGTATAGAGATGTAGCGAATAGCAACTGTTATATTATTAAATTCCCTTTCTTGATTACCGCTCCTTTGCTTTATAACAATATTACGCCGAAAATATGAGATTTACAACCAATTAGATGTCAGTGCGACGGCAGCCAAGATAGAAAAACAGTTCGCGCACGCTTCCAGCAGACTGGCTGTCATTGCAAGAGCACGTTGTTTCCTGACAGTGTCCTATGTGGAAGAAATAATTGTGCATGTCCTTTCTGGATTTCTTTAAATCCTTAGCTATGCAGAGTGTTAGCGGGAAAGAAATTATCTAACGGCGCACTAGATTTGCTTTTTCATTTCTGTTGTTTGTTTTTCTGAAATCTGACAACGAACGAAATTTCTGGCGTTTGAGCTTCAGCGGGTCTTCCCCTATTCTATGATATTTTTCTGTCCAGCCTACAAAAAAAATGATAACGAAGTGTAGCACTTAGCCTAGTCGGTGAAAGGATAGGAATTCATTTAACGTTCAGCACATCTGCATACGCGCGAATAAGGACAAAGTCTGTTTTATAATAGCATTTCTTTCTGTAAGCTTTTTCCAATACTTTTTAAGAGACTCCTTTAAAGTATATTGCAGATCGGCCTAGAAAATGCCTGGTTATTTTTTTTTCTCTTTCCGAGTATCCCTGAGTTGTATTTTGTCTCAGGAATATCACGCCGTCGAGACCAATTTCCAGCACGTGATGAGTTGCATCGTAAATAACCCCAATGTTTCGTGCTTATCCTGACTTCTGCGCCACTTTCATTTCGCCACAATTTTTCTCGTTCTCCACTTTTGTATTTTTTTGTATTTGTTGCAACAAAAAAGTGCTGTTTTGACGGCCGTCTCTCTTGACGGGCCCAATTTTAACCGGATTCTCCGAAAACCGAGCGTTGAAGGATTGGGCGAAGAAAACGTTTCATCATAAAACGCGCACTTAGTTCCGAAACTTCGCTCTAATATTCACTACCGCCTGCATCTCGTTTGGCGGATTTTATCTCCCTCTTTATCGCATCAACCGCGTGACAAACAGGACTGTTTATGGCAGCCGACGTTCCATTGCGAAGGACCACCACGCGTGCACTCGGAGTGGCTTTCAGTCCGTGTTGGGGTAAGCAGCCCGAATCACTTACTGCTTCGCGTGACGCTCGTTCGCATAAACATCACCGCCTGCGCCCTGCTGCGCCGCTGACGCGTCCCGACCCTGGCCAATAATGGGTTGACGAGCGCGCCATCTCTCGAGACAGTTTTGAAATATATGGTGGCGAGTGACAAAAACTGAGTTACTTCTGCTGAGGAGTCAGTCTGGAAAACAGGACACAGGGAAAGGCAAATAGGAGGATATAAAAGGAGGGAGCAGTGACGGAAATGTTTCTGCCAGCGCGTTAGTTTTAACGGATTTTTGTTTATAGTTTTCATTTCAACCGCTCTGCAATGCATGTGATAGGTTCAGCTGAGACACTTACACGGGAGTGTAGGTGCATCTGTTGGTGGAATCAGCTGATGCAATAAAATGATTTTCACGAACCGCTTCAAACAAGCGTTAATTACTTGCGAGGCTGGAAGGCTTACTGGGTGACCAACATATTATTTTCATTCATTCATTCATTCATTCATTCATTCATTCATTCATTCATTCATTCATTCATTCATTCATTCATTCATTCATTTTCTTTCTTTCTCTCTTTCTTACTTCCCTTCTTTCTTTCTTTCTTTCCTTCTTTCTTTCTTTCTTTCTTCCTTCCTTCTTTCCTTCCTTCCTTCCTTCCTTCCTTTCTTTCTTTCTTCTTTCTTTCTCTCTCTCTTTCTTTCTTTCTTTCTTATGGGACCCCGCCTGAGTGATAAGATGATGGGAATCTACGAGTCCCCACATTCTATCCTTGAGATGCGCTTGCATCTGAGCACCAATGTCGAAGGTGGTGCATGCTTTACGGGAAAAAAAAGAATCGTGGCAAATTTTTTACGAATGAAACCAAAGCTATAAAGCCGAAACACGCCCTCTCCTCCTGTACAACGCAATCTAGTCCCCGGCTGCAGTTAGTAGTTTTCTTTTAAAACGAATTATTGGCAATATTTGTCAGTTACGGCACATTTCTAACATAACTGCCAGTTTTAGACGTTAGAGAGCCACTGCAAGCCCAGTTCTATTACAACGAATCTTCTGGGCCCGACCTGATACAATAAACTTCTATAGATGACGCCAACAGTCCCAGAGACAGAACGAAGAAACCGCACAGCGAGCAACGCGCCAGGCCACTAGGTGAATCGTCCTGTGGCCGCATCATTGCCTTAACTAACAAGATAAATTGCCGCCGAGTATATAGAAAAATAAATGTGAACCCCACATCCTGAAGTTTCTGTTGAGTCTGGGCTTTTCCGTGATTTATTGAGATTACAGCTGACGATGGTGTCTGCATAGGGTCGTCCTCAAGATGAATGGCATTGACGTCCTCAGTGATTTTACATTTCCTAGTAAACCGCGCTGACTGCGCATTTATATTACCCCTGCGCCCACCTCGTGTTTTGCTTGTTGCAGTCGTTACAGAATTTGATAATCGTTGAAATCCCTAATTGAGTCGGCGAATTCAAACAGAAATATCTGCCCTTTGTTAACCTTTCGTACCATCTCCTCGCAACACTCTAAAAATGAAACAAACCAAGCTAGCGTGACACCCTCAAAAATTCCGCGAGTCCTGCCGTCCCTGTCGTCTCTTACCTTTTCGCTCTACCCGCTGCGTCACTTAAAAGAAATTTCAAGATATCTTCGTACACAAGGAAGCTACACTTTGATTATCCTTATTGCAATGTGGCCTTCTCTACATTGCATTACAAATTCTTGTCTAGCGGTCATGCCTATCCTACTTAGTGCACAGCTGCAGCAGCGCCGTGCAACGGCCGCTTGCTGCATTTCTCCCGCTACCTCGTCGCTAGCCTGTCGCAAAAATCACCAACTACATAGCGTAAATATCGAAGACTCCATTCACGCCAAGCTACCTTCCTCCCTAATGGACGTAAACGACGCAGCCACGGCACGGCGCTCACAAAAAATAACCATATAAGAAAACCAGTACCGATAACATGAGTGGAGACGAGCGCAGTACTTGACGGGCGGAGGGAACGGAAAATTGCCAATAATTCCGCGCATAATTGGTTAGCCCTCCTCGCTGTACTCCACGGGTAACTCAAACTTGAGTCAGCTCCGGCCCTGTATTGAAAGATGAGAACGGAAGAGTAAGGACACGACGACGATTAGCGAGGCTAAAGTGGTAATAAGTAAAGAAAAATTACTATGGTGGGAAGAAAGGAGGGGGGCAGTGAGGGAGTGAAATGCGCGAAACCCTAACGGCAGGCTTCGCAGTTTCAGCGAGGTAACGGGCATACGTGTCCGCGCCGGACTCGGCGCGCGCCATCGAGTACGGCCTTGTTTTGTCTGGGCGGCCGAACCCTGCAGCCAGTGGCGGCGGCTATAAAAATCCAATTTGGCGGCTCCCGCAAATGGGCCCGCGAACAAGGTGAGCTCTTCGGACGGCCGCCCTTTTATTGCCGCGCATTGGGCCACGTCGCTTCTCCGCTCGGTCTCCGTCAGCCGCAGCGCGATCCCCCCCTCTCCTCCCCCCCCCCCCCCAAAAAAAAAGCACCTGCAGTGCGGTACAGGCAGGTATAGAACAGGTGTAGTAGCTGGAGTGTGGCGAGGGAACGGAGGTGAAGGGCGACTGCGGAGCGGAAAGCTGCGACCAACGCGATCACGTACGGGCTGTCCAAACTTACGACGTGTCCAATGGCCTGTTCATTCGCGGAGAAGCCTCCCCGACTAACTCGCGCCTCGCTGCTACTATACATCCTCCATACCTTTGCTGCCGGTCGGCCGGAGGATGCAGAGGCTGCGGCGGTAGCCGCGCACGTGTCACGGAGCCCAGCCTTGGATATAGAGAGATAAACACTCTGCGCGATGCCCGCTTCCCCCGTTCCTCCCGTTGCTCCTAACCTTACAGGGAGCTTTGCTCTCCGCTTCCCCCTTTAGTGGAGAGGAAGCCCCTCTCTCCTTCCACTTCTTTTTCTACTGCCGTTCTTTCTCTCTCTCTCTATCTGTTGTTTCCTTCCAGCCTGTCTAGCCGGTTTTCTGCTCATGGATTAGAGCTCCTCGTCGGCGCGTTTTGTGAGGAGGCTGTAACCGAATTAAGGAGCAACTGCCCGGGATTATGAAACTTTGATGAAGGCAGTCGGCCCAGCCGAGCCCAGCCTAGTCTGTAGCTAGAGGACAGGGGCGCCCGTCGTCAAAGCCGCGAGGCAGGATATGAAATAAACGAAGAAAACAGAGATGGCAAAGAAAGTATAGTGACTATTCTTCCCCCTCTGCGCTGTGTGGGTTAATCACGGTGTTTCCTCTTGGCTCGTGCGGGGGCTTCTCTGTCCGCGGTCGAGCTTATGGTTCGCTCATTGAGTTCCGTGAGGGAAGCGGCGGTCGGGATTCAATTTAAAGGTTACGAGCGTGGGCCGGGTGGCCCACGCTTTAGGTTTGAGTGAAACGACTTTTTGTTTGTTTTTTCGGTGACTGCTTCTCCTGAAGCAGCGTGTTTTTCGCAGGACAGTAAAGCGAGAGAGAGGGTGATGCCTGAAATGTTACTGGGGCTTTCGTAGAGTTCAAAAGTTTTGGGCCTCGTACGTTTAGCAGTGATTTCGTGTTTTGTTTGACCCTCAACGTTACACAGCAACGCGAGAGCGCAGATAGCGTGCAGGGAACAGTAATATAGAAAATTATTTGTACAATATATTTTGAAGAAAAAAAGAATGGAGCATAAAAGTCAGGAGGAAGGTGCGACCGGGAAATAAGAAAAAAAGGAGGTGTTAAAATAGCCCAGGGTGTCCTGTTACGGTTACGGTTTTCTTTTTTTTATTATTTTAATGATAAGCCGAGTTGAAGCGTTTCCTCCCTCTTATGGAAGGGTTGCTGGATGTGGACGGTACAGTCAGGAACGCAACAGCGCTTTTTCGCTTTCAAACGCGGGCGTCAGGAAGCTACGAATAAGCGAAGTGCCAACGTTTTATTTTTAGGTTGAACCTACAAAATTTAACAAAACTTCTTTTTTAACAAAACTTCTGTTTGGGCTAGATGGTGCATAGCTTATATTGAAATGAAATTTAAGCGCACACAAAAAACGCACACAAGAGGAGGATACACACAGGACAGGCGCTAATTTCATCTGATTTATTCGCAGGTAAGGGAGCGAAATATATACATAAAACGAGACATGCGCAGTAAAGAAACAGATCGTCATATCACACTGCGTGCTCAAGGTATCTGTATTCTGCCTGCAAAAGATTAACTGACGTGACGTGATATGAACCTACAAAAATACAGTTAAGCCAAAATAGGCAAGCATATAAGCAAGAAAAACATGCAGCTTGTCTAACGCTGAGCTTCTCCAAGGCGACGTCGTACTTCTTGAAAATACGACGTCGACGGCAACGCAAAGGCGATATAGTGAAAGGCAGAACACTACGTACGTCGTGTTCTGCATGAGGAACTTTTAAATCTAGTACATAAATAATAAATTCCGAAATATTGACGAAGAATGTTATACACAAGTAAACGCTTAACTTGTGCGAGATATTGTGAAGTGTGGAAAGCGCTGTATTGAGTTTGTTAAAACTGTCAGGACTATTTGGCTTTTCCAGTTAAGTGTACCCTGAACGCGCGAACGTAACTTCGATTACCTACTAAAAATGCTACAATCAGTGTGTTGAGTTTGTACTTTGAGCCTAATTGTGTATCCTTTTACTGAAGAGAAAGCGGCCATCTCACTAGGAAAGGTTCGTCGGTACTCTGCGGCCGAAACTAATGCGATTCCAACCATTCAAACCACGTTGGACTGTACACGACAGGCCGGCAAGCTTACGCGCGGCCTGAGAGAACTCTTTATTGGGATAACCTGTACACATTAAAACAGAAACGAACGAAGCGACGAACAAACTTGAACTTCTCACTAAACCTTGAAGTTCGTGCCTAGCTTATCTGCAATTAAAACAGAGACTCGATTGTTTCTAACAGATCACGTTATATCAACGAAACATAGCCCGCGCACAGCATTAGCTAGTGGGACCATGACAAGTAAAGTAAATAAAAAATCATGGTGCCGCCTAGTATGTCAGTCATTAAAAATGTTAAGCAGGTCGAAAACAAAAGTATGAGGACGACGAGCAAGCGCAGAAACGACAGGAGTGACGCTGTGTTTGCTCGTAGTTTTCGTCTTTTTTCTAGCTGTTTTCATTATTTATTTATTTTATTTTTATTTATTCAATACTGCAGGCCTTTACGGCCCAAGAAGGAGGGGCATACAAATGACATCAGTGTACAGAACGAAGATAGCAAATAATAATTTCAAAACACTTGTTGTATGGGCAATAGAACATGAGCAAAACAAGGACTAAACGAAATGCAAACCGAGCTCTTCATTTGGGAAAGTCAAACATAAACAAACACAAGTAAGTCAATGAATGAAATATGCAAAAATGAAATGTCAAACTTGCAGCAAGGCAAAAACACGATCAGTTTGGGCAACCAAAAAGCAGACAAGAAAAATATTCAAGAGCAATTCAAGGTTTCAAGTGAATCAATGCTGGTTAGAAGAGGCAGAGGTAAGTTGTTCCAATCTGTTATCGTGCGAGGAAAAAAAAGAATATTTAAAAACATTAGTTCTGGTGCTGTATGGCGTTAGAGAGTCATCGTGTCGATGTCGTGTTCGGCGTGCCGTGAGTAGTGTTATGTACGGATCAGTAGTTAGAGCAAGAAGGTTATTTTTAAGAAGGAACATAAATTTTAAGCGCTGAATTACCGTCATCATTGCCATGATGACGGTCCGGATAGCTTTACAATGATCTCAAGAAGACATTTTTCTTATTAATTCAGTCCCTGGGAATGTACGCCAAATCGTAGCCTATCGAGCTGGCATGATTCTCTCATGAAACAAAACAGTGCCTGGCAGGACGACGGTCCGGATAGCTTTACAATGATCTCAAGAAGACATTTTTCTTATTAATTCAGTCCCTGGGAATGTACGCCAAATCGTAGCCTATCGAGCTGGCATGATTCCCTCATGAAACAAAACAGTGCCTGGCAGGGCTTCAGAACCGACATCCTTTCTATACTCAGCTGTTTTTCCTCCTACGTCTTTACATCCTCGATTCTTCCCACCAGTGAAGGAGAGTAAAACCGCTAGCATCTCCTGTTCAACCTACTCTTCTTTTCTTATCTCTCTCTCTCGGGGCGAGGAAGTGACAGTGATAGGCGCACTCTAAACACATTCACGTCTATATGGAAGTAAAAAGGTAGTAAATCGTCCTCTAGCGTACTATCTTTTTATAAAAGAGAGTGGGCTAAAAGACAACATACTCCCTTTTTACTTATTTCTGTTTACAGTGTACCGTCGTCCGCAGTGCCCTTGATTCGTCCGAGAAGGTATCACAAGACACAGGATCACAAGACACAAGACTCTTAGTATCACAAGACACAGGCTCACCTCGACCACACTCTTCTTGACTAGAGGTATACGAGGGGGTACCCAAAAGAAACCGGACTTATTTTTGTTTGCACTTATTTGTTCACATTTTAAGCACAGACCTTCAATCTCCTTCAAAGTATTCCCCACTTGCAATGATACGCTTGTCTAATCTTTCATTCCATTTCTCAAAACATTGTTTAAATTCATCTTTTGTGATGCTTGACAGTGCCTCCGTCGTTTTTTTCTTCACCTCAGCAACATCAGCGAAACGCTTTCCATTCACCTATTTTTTCATTCTAGGAAACAAAGAAAGTAGCACGGGGCAAGGTCGGGAGAGTATGAGGGTTGAGGAATAGGGGTCATGCCATTTTTGGTCCAAAATTTTCGTAGAGACAGGGCTGTTTGAGCAGGGGCATTGCCATGATGGAAAAACCAGTCACCCGACCGCCACAAATCTGGCCGCTTCCACCGCACACTGTTGCCCAATCTTTTCAAAATATCCAAGTAGAAAGCCTGGTTAACTGTCTGACCCTGCGGAACAAATTCTCAATGGACGACTCCTCTCACGTCGAAAAAACAAATCAGCATTATTTTGAGGTTTGGTTTCACCTGACCAGCTTTCTTGAGGCGAGGTGAATTTGAAGTTTTCCATTGGCATGATTGTTGCTTTGATTCGGGATTCGATTCAGGAACACTTGAGTTGTCCCCATAGCATCGTCCTTGTACGTCTTTCTTAATATTTCAATAGTTTCCATTCAACTTTTTTCGAGCAAAAATCAGAATTTCACCGGCGCACCTGTTCACGAAAATCAGCCATTGCAAAAACGACATTCACACAAAACAGTCGTCACTCTAAAACTCTGCCTAAACTAGTCTGACCTCCTTCAACGATGGCAATCGGCTTACTGACTCTGGAATGTTCGTTCTATGCGCTCCTAGTGGCAAAACGCGGTACCACAGAAGCTTTGCCGACCAAAAAATTTAGTCCGGTTTCTTTTGGGTACCCCCTCGTACACTGCAACACTACACCGTCACTGGTCAAGAGAGATGCACGTGGTCACGGGGGGGGGGGGGGGGGGGGGGGTTGTCGTCTCTCGAATATTTAGTTATGATAGTGACACTACGAAGACGACAGCCTCAACAAAAACGCTGAGAAACCTCACAGATTCAGTTATTGCCGGAAAAATGCACCCAAATGGCACTGCCCGCTAACGGAGTTAAGTTAGCTTGATTCACCCACCGTTCGAGCTCTGCTCACTACCGGTTCACGAGTCTGCGCATTGCCGTTAGAGATCAGAGCGCTTTGATCATGTACGAAATGCGAAACTCGACATAGGGCCTACGCATCAAATCCAGTAGTTTTATTGGGCCAAAAATTGTAGTAAGCTGAATATCGCGTTGCCTGTGTGCACTAATAGAAATTGTGCATAAGTCGTAGTGACGCGGTGGCGCATGAAAACAAAATCAGGGACACGAATGAGTAAAAAATGCAATGATCAGCAGTCCAACAGACTAACTACAAGCTAAAAAATGCAATGAATCTCAACGTTTTTTAAGTTAGCGAAAATGAAATGGACCTTTTATTTGGCGCTCCCGGCAGGCACCTCCCTCAGCTAATCGCCGCGAAGTGGTCACAGTGAACAGTCTGATTTCGAAGTGAGTTTTGCGATGAGTATAATCAAAGAGCGGTTACTAGATTTCAGTGGTACTTCCTCGCTATTTCGGAACTATCTACGGTCATTAATTGGGAGCTGTCACTTCGAAGTCTGCATGCACAGCAATTTATCCACCTTGCCTCTTCCACTCCGCAGCATGCTGCTCGCCTCAACCCGACGGGCTGACCAAACTGGCGGCGTTGTCCGGAGGGCGGGTGATGTCGGCGCCGTCTCCGCACCGCTCGGAGGCCGCCGCGCCGGCCTCGGAGAGGAAGTCTGACCCCCACCATCACCCGGCGCCCCCTCTGGGCTCCGGTCCACCGCGGCTCAAGGAGGAGTCCGTCAGCGGATCGGGAAGCACCGGTTAGCCTTGTCTCTCTGGTTGCGCGGGCATAAAAATAGCTTATACACCTTTTGTTAGGCATTATATTAGATGCAGAAAGATGGTTCTTGGAAGCGAGGCCGACTTCATCTAGGGGCCGGAGATAAGTCTGCGCCCGCTGACCAGCCTTCCGACAGAAGGCTTTGTCAGAGCGGAACGCTTCGAAATTTAACTACCTGCTTGAGTTGTTCAACATTTTTATTTTATTTCATTTTATTTACAAATACTATAGCCGGAGGAAAGTATGCGTCCGCTGACCACCCTTCCGACAGCAGGGCTTGTCTTTGTCAAAGCGGGACACTTCGTAATTTAGTTACCTGCAGCCCCCTGTTCAAAATATTTATTTTATTTCATTTTGTTTATTTGCATATACTGCAGGCCCTTTTCGGCTCCAAGCAGGAATGGTTACAATTGTATGAACAAAAACTAAACAGACGTTAAGGTCACTTGGGAAACAGTAGCGCAGGAATATACTGCGATGGGTGGAAAATTGCAAGGTCGAAATAAAAAAAAAACAATGAAACAGATCAACGTCAATGGCACTTAGAAGATCGCTTCAAATTGATGTTTTGAATACACTCCACAAAAGCGTCAAGAGTACAACAATTTACTTCCGCACCAGGCAAACTATTCCAAAGGGCTATCGCACATGGGAACAAAGAATATTTATATGAATTAGTATGACTCTTTGGTTACAGTACTATTTGTTGTGGTTAGTACGTGCAGAATGACTGAATGGTTTGTGAAGAAACACTGATCGGGATGTTTTGAAATGGTCGTGATCGAGCTGATATATGAATTTCAGCCTGGAAGTTGATCTGCGCTGTGCCAGCGTTTGAAGGCTGGCCGTATTTCGTAGGTTAGTTACGCTGGACTAGCGTGAGTAAGTCTTGCTAAGAGCGAAACACCTGTCCATGAGCAATCTTGTGTGCGGCGCTAAAGAGGTGCTGCACTAGATAAGGATAATAGAGGACATCAGACACAAGGCAGCCAAACGCGTTTCCTACTCTCGCATCCCCTTTCTTTTTTAGTTTTTCGAACAGTTCGTTTAGAGCGTCTGCTGTCATGCAGGAGTGAACATCCCGCGGACCATGCGAAACGCGAGCGCTATCTGTGCGCGACATATTCCCGACATTGAAGTGCATAGCCTGATATCACCGCGTTTTCCTCTTCAATATCGTGGACCACTCTTAAAACAAGTTGTGTAGTTTCCTATTCCCCACGCTTCCCCTCTGGAAAGCTTCACACACATCTAGCCGTCGTTCTCTATTAGAAATAAATATCTAGCTATTCGACTTCTAAGCGCGCATTGCGTTTGAGCTTTCACGTCATGAAAAGTATGCCCCAGACGATCACGTAGTTGTGCGTTTGTAATGTTTCTTTTGCGGATGAAAGAAGGATGAAAAGGAAATTGCACGGGCCTGCTGACTGGCTCGAGGTGAGTCACAACCTCTGCCACGTGCAGATAGAGGAGAGTTACAAGATATAAGAAGAAAGAGGGAAGAACAGACGCCGTGCTTTTGGACGCGAAGGTTGTGTTTGTTCTACCTCATTCAGCTAAATCCTAGACCCACTTCGTACTACGTACCGTGCTTCCGATTACGTAGAAGCAACAAGGATTCATTTTTGTGCTCTTCTTTAAAAGAAGGACCCTCGCGCAACTGCGCTTCCGGTTCCCTTTCCGAGCAGGCAGCGCAGCGAGCAGCGGAAGCAGCGGCGGCGGAAGCGGAAGCGGAAGCAAGGTGAAGCAGCGCCGCTCGCGAACCAACTTCACCCTGGAGCAGCTCAACGAGCTGGAGCGGCTGTTCGACGAGACCCACTACCCGGACGCCTTCATGCGCGAGGAGCTCTCGCAGAGGCTGGGGCTGTCCGAGGCGAGGGTGCAGGTACGATACACTCGCCCCCCTTCTGCGGGCCGGCTACTGAGCGCGAAGGGACCACACTCTGAGCAGAAAGGAGTAGAAAAAGGGAGTAACCATGTCCTCTAGCGAAAGCAGTGCGCAGGAGAACAATCTACTCCCTTTTTAGTCCCATACATGTGCTGTTGCAGGAGTCCCATACATGTTGCAGGAGTAGCCACGGCTAATTGATACACAACAGGTTAACACGAAAACGCATGCACAAATGTACCGATAGCTTGTGATAATCATAATCAGCATCAGCGTCCTTGTTACTTTTACTGCGGGACAATGGTCCCTCCCTTTAACAACCAGTTAACCCTACCCTACCCCAGCTCTGGCCACCCTATCATCGTACATTTCTTAATCTGATCTACTAATATGACTCACCCGTTCTCTACTGCGATTCCTGACTTCAATAATACGCTCAGCTCAGCGATGTTCCACTCGGGGAAGCTGCCCTTTGTAAGCGAATTTTAGGAATAAAATTTAGTGAAAGGTTTTAATTAAAATTCAGAGAAGAAGCGAAAATTTCTCATTTTTAATTTTTCTGAACCGATAGATTTTCAAAGGAACTGCAGGAAAAAAGATATTAAATGGGATTTTCTAGTCGTAAATAAGGATATAGGTTACGACATGGAACACCATTGACTACGCTACATTGACGGACCACCGGCTACCTTCTGTTCGCTCAGCACCAGAGCAGCAATGCGTTATATAATCCATGGCCGAAAGCCATGAAATGAAACAACTGATTTGGTGATGAAACCCTTGTACGCAATGAAATATATAAAACGCTGGGATTTTTTTTTTATGAACCCCCTGGCACGTATAGCAACTTGAGCCTAGTACTGGATTGTAAAAAAAAAAAAAGGATAGAAACGGGTGTTTTGAGATGTAGGCGTGTTCAGTTATATCTTTGTCCTGTTTTTTTCTTCGCTATCAGATTTAGATCAACGTATGCAACACCAACAACAAAGCTCAGCAACTCGGACGTATAGAAATAAGTGCTAGATGTCACGATCCGTCCTTTGTACCACACTCCTCAACTCTGCCATCCTTGCATTATACCTTTCTGAAACCGTTTGCCGCCATCTGGACTTTTGCTGAACCAGCGCAAAGAACCCAATGGATTAGAGGTTAAAAGAGGATGGCACGCACGAAAGCTCTGGTGATCGAGATCGGCAACTGTACACTTGCATAGGCAACATTTCATGTCGGTACATGCGTGTCAGTACAGCCTTTTTCTTGCCCTACCTTGCGAGAGAAGACAAAGCCGACTTTCACGCGACACCTTTGCCGAGGTCAAGGTTACCAACGGGAGCAGTTTATGCGTAGCCTTCGAATTCATCCTCCTGCTGCATCGAATAATCTCGCGGATATTTACAAACACGTCGTTTCGCTCTTCAAAGCCCATCGGCACCCCGCTGTCACGAAAGGATCGGGTGACCTACACCAATATAAAGAAAGAAACACAAGCCATAACCCTCGAAGCAAGCCATTTAGGGGAGCCATAATCCCGCACACAGACACACCGACACACACACCCGCGGGCAGAGTCTCATCATCGTGAGAGCCTACGAAGGTGGCCTTAATATCGGGACATTCTCTACGCCACCCCCCTCAATCTTTTTTTGTTCCCGGTCCTCCATCCCTCGCAATGCTCCACGGCAGCGTCCGTCCTAGAGTCCCCTGCTCGACCCCGACCGACTGCAGGGGAAGGATCCCTTCTTTCCCTACGTCCCTTCCACCCCTGCGCGGGTTCCCGCGTGAAGCGAGGAGCGGTCGTAACGCCGTGCTAAATCGGTGGTGATGTACGCGATCGGCCTTGAACCGGGGCCAAATCGCGAGGGTCGAGCGCTGTGCACGCGTCTGATCGGTGGGTGGTTCAAAGAACACACTGGTTGCGGTGGCAGTGAACCTGTTGTTGCTGCTAATATATCTTCACTGCGAGACTGCCTGTCTGCAAGAACAAGCTGAAGACAATGATGGAAAATATTTGATTTACAGAGTGCCTATCCTGTAAATATGTGCTAGCTAAAGATGATCATGCAGAATAATGTAGTCTATGGCTATGGCTATGGCCCTGACTGGGGAATTCGTAACAGATTGCACTCGTGCAAGCCATTTTCTATTCGTAATGGCTGGCCACATTCCGGCTTCATGTATACAGGCGCGTCGCGGAGGTATGTAGGAACCCGGGAATTCGCCACACAGTAGCAAGTGAAGTGGAAATTGATTATTTTTATTGTGTTGTATTATCACTATCGTGAAATGAGCTGCAAGAGTGCTAAGTCTACATGCGACGCCTGCTTTTCACGCTGCAGTTGATTTGTCGGCTGCAGTTGAGTAAAACGGGAAGTTTTCTTCAGCTGACTCTATGGGATACCGAAATCCATGACGGTATGACCCCGGATGCTTCTCTGTTTGGTGTGATCATTTAACCCTTGCACTACTTAAGTAGCAAGGCCAGACTGAGTCATGTTGGCAACGAACATTAATGAGCATCATTGCAGATTTTGACACAGATGGCTATTAACAGCAGTAAACAAAGTTTAATTCTCCTGGGTGCCATGAAATCCAGGTGGGATAACCTAGAGACCGAATTTTCGAGATATATGCTAAGGCTGCGAGGTGAAACCTGGCATACGGCTCCATGCGCGTTGTTCTCGAAGGAATTTGTTTCTTCTTGCTCGCCTTGCGTTAATTGCCGAGAATATGAGCACAAGACACTCATTCATGACGCCTTATATTAGTTATCTGGAGGAATCGTGAAAACCTACGAAATACGGAGATTACCCGCCATGAGGTTCAACCAGACATAGTTGACTTGGCTGCACTTTAGGATCAGCCTTTTTTAACGAGATGTCGCGCCCTGTGGGCAATACACAAAACTGCATCTGCTCCACAAAAAAAAAAAAAAAAAATGAAGGCGACACTTAAGCTCCGCCTTGAGAGTATGACGTGATAGAGCAGTGGGTTAACGCCCATAACGGCGGAATTGTTCATTCTCGAGTTCCATACCCCTAATGTCGCAGTGCATGGTGCAGCGGTTAAGCGATGCGCCACTGCTCTTCGGTGGGTTTTAGCGCTGGTGGGGATTGTGCGGCTCATGTTGCTCTTGCGGAGCAACCTCTCCTGACCAATAATTAATTTCCGCTTGCCACGGTGCTCACAATGCGGTGTGGGCAGGCTATGATGACGCCACAAGGTCACGTGACCTAAGTGACCCGTCTAACTTGCTTCTGCGGGGAATTTTCGCTCACAATGCTGACGCCGGATATTCTGCACAACGGGAACCTTACCGCCATCGCGTTAAAAAGAAAACGGTTGAAAACACACGCACGCGAACTCCTTTGGCACAGGAAGCCTCCGCAGGGCTCCAACTACGCACGCGAAGGGGCAGGTTTGTGCTTGCAGCTGCCGCTTGCGCCTGTCACCAAAACGAACTGCGCGTGCGCTGTACAAGCTCGTAGTTTGTTTGCAGCGAGCGAACGCGGGGGAGGGCACAGGAGGAGAAGAGGGTATCAGCAGGACTGCCGCGGGAAAAATGCTTTTAAGGTGACGGCGCTTAATACCTCAGCGTTGTCGACAGAATGTTGTCAGCAGAGGTGTCATGCTTTTCTAGTCAGGGCAGACATTTGGGCTAGTTGGTGTGAATTCATGGTGGAAAAAAGAGCGCAAACTAAGACAGAAAACACAGAACAAGAGGGGAGACACTACAAGCGCTTGTAGTGTCTCCCCTCTTGTTCTGCGTTTTCTGTCTTAGTTTGCGCTGTTTTTTCCACCGTGTTTTCTAGTCAGGCCAGAAAGAAAGTCTTTGTGCACGATGGGAAACAGACCACCATCCTTCCTTTCCGCAGCCGAGCGTGCTAATGGCTACGCTACTTCTTTTTTTTTATTTCAATGTATTTGTTTACATGGTTTTGTACAGAAAGGATATATATACATATGTGTTTGTGTATACACAAATAAAGAAAAAATCTATTGCCAACGCATACATAGTTATCCATGTCTAGGACGCTGGAGAGTGTTTGCAGAAAGGCGTCGAATCAGACGGATGCCTCCCAAACGCCCTAAAGTGTCTCCAGCATTTAAGATTCACAAACAATTGTGTAGTACCTAATTAACATCTTAATCACACATCAATGACACAAGCAGCAACACCGCGCTAAATGCTTTCGCCTCATTGCACTTTAGGTCAACAAAGTGCCCCCCCCCCCCCCCCCCCCTGAATTTTTTGCTTCGGAAAGCCTTTATATTTGACATAAATGACTTCCTTCTAGCCCTTATCCTTCTGTAGGGTGTATTTTGAGCCTTCATGGTATTTTCTGTATAAGGCAGCCTAGATATTTTTCGTTTGCTTCTTGTTTTTACATTTATCACGGCGGCTCGTCCTTCAGGTCTGTTTCCATTTTCGCATTGTTTAGCGTGAACACGGTTTACGGACGAACACGCTAACCTCCGCGTTCTTAAAAGCGTATTTTTCATTCAAAATGCGTCTAAGAACGCCGATAGCCAAATTGTTTAGTACCTTCTTCCTATTCAATACCTCCAAAGGATCTGAACCCACTTGTATTGAAAACAGCTACTACCTCGTTTTTGAACATAGCCACTTCTGAAACCAACCGCTAGGGCTGCGAAACCACAATTAGGCTGTTTCGCCTCGCGAACAAGACGCGCAAACTTCCATTTCAAGCTGTTGATCAAACCGACGAAAAGGAAGTAACGATTTGTGAAGGCAATCATCTGTGTTTAGTGGTGATAAAGAAAAGCTATGCACTCTAAACATGAATACGCCTGTATAGGAGTAAAAGAGGAGTCCTCTAACGCAATCCTTTCTATAAAAGGGTGTGCACCAGAAGAGAGCTTATTCCCTTTTTATTCCTTTCTGTTCAGCGTGTGCTGTCCACTAGACTGTCCTCGCCTTCGCCCTCTGACGGAGATGAAAATGCTCGGACGGTGGCAGCAGCGGTAGACAGCTATGGAGGCTTGCCAGGCGCTGCTCAACTTCTTGGTGGCGCCGCACCTACGATATCGGTTATCACTTCATGGAAAAAATGGTGCTTACTTGACATATCTTTGTTTTAAACTCACCGCTCCTTTCTCGGTCCACTCATACACCGTCTTCCCTTTCCCCCAGTGCCAAGTCGCGCACAGGAACCTTCTTGATTACCTCGCCTTTTGATTACCTCGACTTTTTTCGTCTGCTCCCTCTCTCTTTCCCATTCTTATGTATATTGAAGCTCAATGTGTAAAACGCTACAATCTGGACCTTGCAGTTTTTACCAATACGCGGAAGCCGCCAGGAGCGCCGATACCCTAATGCCAACAAGAGAACGAGGTCATCCGGGCTAAGTGCTCACTGCCTCGGGGCTTTGTGTGCACCGCTTCCCGCGGGCTGAGTATTAAACGATTAAAGCCCCCCCCCCCCCCCCCCCCCTCTCCCGTAGGCACGAGCAACGCCACGCTCCTGTTAGTTTCGTCGTCGAACGTCATGTGAACGTGTCCTTGCTTAATAAAACCCGAAAAGAGGCGCGCAAAGAATGGGGATCTTCTGATTTTTGTTTACTTTTTTCCAAATTATGAGTGTGCGCAATGCATGGACATGGCAACAGCCCGCGCTCCGGACGCCCCACGTGGCGGCTTTGTGAAACAGCCGCGCCGCGTGGCAGATTGGACATGGCCGCTTGAGCAGCGCTAGCCCCCACAGAAGAGCCAGGCTGACTCGCCTGTTATGGAAATGTAAAAGAAACCGCGCCTGTATCGACGGTGAATTAAGGGATTATCCCAGCATGCCGCGCCGCTTTGGGGCCACGCGACATCAAAAACATGAAAGGCGGAGATTGGCTGGTAGAAAACGGCTTATGTTTTGTCATATGCCGTGTGGTGAAATATAAGCGTGGCAAGACACGGTTATTATTACGTTGCAAGGTTGAATGTAAAAAGCGTGTTCAAAAATTTCTGGCTCCTGGGCTCTAACCTGTTAAGTAACGCAATCGAAAGCGGTCGCATCTAAATGCAGGTAGAGTGGGTCGATTTCCAAGGAACACGTAACTTTTCAATGTCGACGCCACAAGCGACGCAGTACTGTGACAATGCTGTCATAGAAGAATGAGGGCGCCACGACGCAGTGCACGTTTCAGACTGAATATTACCCCTTCGTACCTTCGGAGCCGTATTCGGTAACGTCTCCTATCACTTTCGTTTCTTCTGGCCCCCTGCCATAGGTCGTGGCTTTCTGGTGACGTAAGCCATGGAAGACAACAATGGCAGGCGGCGAAACAGGAAAAAAAAAATGGCAGTGGCTTATCTCTGGTTAAGCCTGGATATACAAGCGAAAAGCTGCAGTTATGCTTTGTTTGACGTCATGGCTGTCGCAGTTCACGCACAATGCACTGGGAGCACCACGATAACGGTGTAGGCAAGCGCGTTATATAGCCCTCCTTCCGCATGCGTAGTAACTGTGGTAAACACGCGGCTGCAAGTAGCGTCATACGAGGAAGCGCCGATGCACACTCGGTAAACGCGCGCAGAGCGCGCGAACGACGGTGAAGGTCGACCGGCGGAGCCGCTGCGCCTCTCCAGTGACATTCCATGGCAAACTCGCGCATGCGCAGGACAATAATGCCCCTCCGGCTTTCTCCTGCGCACACGCACTGCCCCCCCCCCCCCCCCCCCCCTAACCGCTATTTCCCTATGCCCTTAACCGATAGCGTCACCCTATTCTAAAAGCCTCTAATAATTTCAATTCAATTCAATTTATTCTCCAGTTATAAACTGGAACGTTCTCCGGGCTAAAAGGACCGACTGGGCCTTGACTGAGTCCCGGAGACGTTTACAGAGCAGCGACAGGCAGTACATACGGAGAAATACTATACAATACAAAAGTTAAACAGAGTTTACACATATAAAAAGTACATACATATATACAAAGCACACAAAAGAGGACACTTATACAGAGTTATATAACTACAAAATGCGAGGAAGAAGGCAATTACAATTTACTAAAGTATTCGTGTAGTTTTTTACGCGAAAAGTTATTCATATCTTTATGGCGATTTAATATAACAGGTAGATTGTGCTTTATGGACTGCAATTTATAATTGGTGCGAAAATGAGGAACGAGCCAAGGGTCGGTGTTACGGGTAGCAACATTGTGTTCGTGGCGTGTCAATGAAGATACACGTTTAAAAAAAGATTGGAACTCTTTTGTGGAAAAGAGAAATGACTTCAAGATGCGATACTCATAAAAGTGATGAATTCGGATAATATTGTAGTCAGCAAAACTATCGGCGGTGGTCAAGCCAGGATCAATATTTGCGATGTGGCGCATAATTTTCTTTTGAAGGATACTGATTTTGTTTATGTTGGTTTGTGTTGTGGTAGCCCAAACTAGATTGCAATAGTTTATTTGAGAGAAAAATAAACCATAATATACTTGAAGCCTAGCTTTTACAGGAAGTAACATTCGACAGCGGGATAGCGCGCCAGCAACGACAGAAAGCTTCTTACAGATGTGACCGATATGATTGTTCCAATTCAAATCGCTGTGAAACGTTACGCCTAGGATTTTATGTTGTTCGACGAGTTCAATAGGTTGGCCTTGATATTGTAGTACGCTGTTCATTTTAAAAATCTTATTTCGGGCGCGAAATAATATTGCTTTGGTTTTGGTAGCATTAAGTTTAAGAAAATTAGACTGTGACCACATGCATATTTTACCGAGTATTTCATTACATTTTACAACTAGTGTGTTTGG
The DNA here is from genome assembly GCF_055824585.1 of Amblyomma mixtum. Classification (NCBI taxonomy): domain Eukaryota; kingdom Metazoa; phylum Arthropoda; class Arachnida; order Ixodida; family Ixodidae; genus Amblyomma; species Amblyomma mixtum. The sequence continues at coordinate 122,009,527 of NC_143016.1, read as the reverse complement.
GTCACTACCGGTAATTAGAAAGCTACTGTCGTCGGCATAAATGAAAAATTTAACTGTTTTGTCAATTTCCACTAAATCGTTAATGTACATGTTAAAAAGAACGGGGCCCAATATACTTCCCTGCGGCACGCCGCAGACAATAGGTAACAAGGAAGATTGTTGGCTGTCTAGGGATACGCATTGTCTTCTGTTACTCAGGTAGGACTCAAGCAGCATTAGCGGTTCTCCGCGAATGCCGTATGAATGTAACTTGCCAAGAAGAATTTTATGGTTTAGGCAGTCGAAGGCCTTACTAAAATCAATGAAAACGCCTAGTGTAAATTGGTTGCTGTCAATGTTTTGTACAATTTCTTCTTTTATTTCCAATAACGCTGATTCTGTTGATCTACCCTTTCGAAATCCAAATTGCGCATCGCTAAGAATATGAAATTTTTCTATGAATTTTGTTATGCGGAAAATAATTATTTTTTCAAGTCCTTTTGAAAAGACGGGAAGCACTGAAATTGGCCGATAGTTAGACATTAGGTTTTTGTCGCCGCTTTTGTAAATTACCGATACTCTGGCTACTTTCATGGCGTCTGGAAATGTATGTGTTGCAATTGCCAAATTAAATATGTGGACAAGCACAGGAGTAATATATTCAAGGACATATTTGATTGGCTTGATTTGCAAGTTATCAAAGTCGAGGGCTCTACTGTTTCTAAGGTTCAGAAATGAACTGAAAACTTACTGAGCAACCGCTCGTAAGCGAGTAGTTACTTATGCTTTATAACGCCTCATTTCATTAGTGAACCGTCTACGTTGTGTGCTTCCTGGTTTTCACGACATCATCTACTGCAGATGGCGTTTCGCTTTATGCTTTGGCAAAATAGAAAGCGAAAGAGAAATGAAGAGGAAAGTGACCGAGGTTAACCAGAAGTGGAGTTCCGGTTGGCTACTCTGCTAAACTGTACTAGAACACTTCTAGTACACTTCAACTCTGCACCGCGGAAAAAGGAATAGGGGATGCACAAGGGTAAAAGGTGTGTGGAACAGGAAGCAAAAACAAAAGTCGCAATCTATTGCTCTTTACCATAGCGTCGCTTGGACAGACTGCATCGATGTCTTGTGACTTTGCAGCAACGTTCGTCTATTTTACAGAAAACTTATTCCCTTGATTGCTGCTTTCTTGCAACTTGCGTGGGTAGCTTTCTCGCGCCCGGAGAGGCGAGCAGCTTCGACTTTTTGCACGCCCTTGTCATCGAAAGAAAAAAAGAAAGGTTGGTTGGTTGGTTGGTTTATGGGGTTTAACGTCCCAAAGCGACTAAGGCTATGAGAGACGCCGTAGTGGAGGGCTCCGGAAATTTCGACCACCTGGGGTTCTTTTACGTGCACTGACATCGCACAGTACACGGGCCTCGAATTTCTCCTCCAAAGAAATTCAGCCGCCGCGGCCGGGATCGAACCCGCGTCTTTCGGGCCAGCAGCCGAGCACCATAGCCACTGAGCCACCGCGGCGGCTCAAAAAAGAAAGGTACCGGGTGCGCAAGACCCCTTCATACATTTCTCAATAAACTACTGGAGCAAGAATGTCTAGGTTGATGCTTTTAAGGAGACATGCCGTTGCCATGCATGGCCAGCGGTCGATAGCAACAAATACTTTCGCTACGTGTTAAACACATCTTTGTGTTTAAGATGAGCTATTTGGCGCGATACAAAATTATAAACCTGCGAAAAACAGAACCTCCGATAAGTTGAGCCGTTCGTGTGTATTCTGCTGAAATGTTTTAGTACATTTCTAATCGTGCAAAATAAAACTTAATAAACATTCTCCAACATTAGCTTTATTCTTTGTAAAGAGCAGCTGCCTATAAAATACGAATTAAAACCCACCTTGCCAGCAATATCCATGGCCGTGCAGTTTCAGTCCAATGACTGTGTATACTCATGGATTAATGCGGTGTTGTGAACAGAACTTTGTAACATTTGCTAAACACACATGCAGTAACGACCTTCAGATTTTCTGAGTTGTTTTTTAATAATGAACGCCGTACTCTAAAGAAAAAAAAAAAGAACCCCCTCACTGCTTTTCTGTGACAGCAGTCGTGGACGACGCTTGCAAAAGAGGGAAGGGAGGGGGGGGGGGGGGCAGTACAAAAAAAAGCAATAAATACTAAAAAGTAAGGCGCAATCAAAGCATGCCGAACCAACGAGCGAGAGCACGCAAGCGAAGCAACAACGTAGGAGGGAAGAAGAGCAGCTCCTGGCAACCAATCAGCGAGCAGATTGCCGGCAGCGCTGCAGCGCACTCACGCCCCCTGTTAGCCGCCGCCGAAAGCCGGCCAGCTGCCGCTGGCTCCCGCGCGGCGCGTCGTCTGGTGCTACCGACTGTGGCGCTCCTGTTCTCGCGAATAATACGCTTAATGGCGGAATTCAATTAGGTATCGCTGTCCGGCTTTCTGACGCCGCCGTCCCTTCCCTGCCACTCACTGTACCCCTCCCTGTACTCGCCACGACCGTAATCCTTGCTACTCCGGCCCCTTTTTACGACCCCGACGCCTATTTGCATAACGCCCCCATCCCCGCTCCTTCGGCGGTAACGGCGCGCTGTCGGCGGCCTAATCTCTATTCATTACCAAATTGGGATTTAAACGCAGTCGCAGTTAGGCGCGTAATAAAGCGGCCGCTTCTCACGGGGCCCGTCGGCATACAAGGGAAGACGGGCAATCATTCGGGATATGGCTCCTTCCCTTTCACGATCCCGCTGACGCGGTTGATCCGCTTTCTTTTCGCAGGGGCGTGTGAATGTTCCCCCGACGCCTCCTTTTAAGCGGCGTTTACGGCCTCACGCATCGGCCCTGACCGTATAGGGCTTCCACGGCTGAACAAGGCAGTTTGTGGGCGCGTCACACGTCAGATAAGCTGGCTCAGCGTCCTGCCTTTGTCGCACCCTATTAAACCAAGCCGCTTACTTACGTGATTCCGAGTGTTTCCAAAGCTAAGCAGCTCTCCCTGTTGTTTGTCTAACTGTCTGGGGCTTTGTGTCCGCGTGGACGGATTTCTATTGCGTGGTCAGCTGCTATCCACACTTTTCGGATTCTGTTGCCACCCTTTCTGTCCAGAAATCCTTTAATCACTGTCTCGGCTTCATGGTCCCTATCTATTTTCCCTTGATCCCGTCCTGTATTGGTTTCTCGTATCTTTATTTTATGCGAAGCATACTACTTTAGCTACCACTTCAGCCCTTCACCGTGGTTATGCGCCTCCAAATCACGTGATACATGACGGCACACCACGTGACACGATGACGTCACGGCAGTGGAGAAACGGTGGCCCACCTCGCGCCGTCGCTGTGGTTGTGCGCCTCCAAGTCACGTGATACATGATGTCACGACAGTGCAGAAACGGGGGCCCACCTCGCGCCGTCGCTGTGGTTGTGCGCCTCCAAATCACGTGATACATGACATCACACCACGTGACACGATGACGTCACGACAGTGGAGAAACGGGGGCCCACCTCGCGCCGTCGCTGTGGTTGTGCGCCTCCAAATTACGCGACACGATGATGCTTCGCATTCTCCAGGCTTAACCAAGTTAAGCCTCAGCCATTTTTCTGTCCCAAAACACGGTGGCACGAAATATTCTTTCAAATGAATTTGAGGCTGTTGCATTCCGCCTTTGTGCAAAAAAAAAAAATTATGTAACGCTTACCGTTCATAGCAATATGCAGTGCTCAAATGGGCAATTCTATCTCTACCTAACTGCTAATGCTATACGCAAAATATGGACGTGGGTACTGAACTCTGCTAATAAACACTTTGTTGTTAAAACTTTAAAGAGCAGAGCGTCTCTTGCTAGTTATTGAAATGTCAACTAATTAATCAAGGGAAATACTGAAGTCGGGGTGGAGAAAGACAAAAGAGACATCAGAACTCCAGATCTTGAACTACTGTCGAAATTTTTTTATCTTGAGGTACTGTATATATCGCCCGAGAGAAGGATTCGTACACATTGTTTTCGTAAGCATCTGTTAGCACCGTGACCAGACAATGAAAGGGTCGGATAACCTAGACAGTTACTTCAGAACTCTATTTAATCAGTAAAGCTTCTGGGAAAATTCCTCATCTCGAACCACGCCTTCAGTAACCAAGGTATCTCTCTGAGTAGATTTTGGAGTGCTTGCGAAAAACTGACTTATTGGACAGCACAAAATAATGGGAACAAGGCCCAGGGGATGACTCAGCACTAAGCCACAAATTTAAAACCTTACAACGAGAAGTGATAAAAGCATCCTAGTAACCTTAGGATCTGTCATGTATATTCCATCTGATGTAATCTTTTAATAAGAGCTTGCACCTGGTCAGAGCAAAAATAACACTCCGAGAGAAAAACGCGCTACACCTGCCTTTCTAATAGTTCATATCGCCTCTATTTTTTATTTCGTCTTTTTTTTCTTTATTTTTATCTTGTCTTTATCCTCAACTACCTTTACCTTCCGTTCTCCACCTCCTGGTTCCATTTCTCAGACTCTTTCTTCCCGCGCTCCCTTCCTTCTCTTTGTCTTGTGGCAATCTCTAACATGAAACAGCTAGGTTTTTTCTATTCCGTTTCTTCCCCTTTCCTTTTGTGATCGTTGTTTCTCTTCCTTTTCCCTTCCCCGTATTCGGGTCTGCCATGATGCACGATTTCTGTATCCCAGTTTTTTCGTTGCAACTATCTCTTCTCATGCCACCTGTCGCGGCCCATGTGAGTGGATAGATGTACAAAGTTGGTCAAATGATTTAGGGGAATCCCCCAAGGTGGAGTAGATTTGGGAGTAATTACTCACTGACGTCCACCCAAGCGCAGCCATACGGCTACAAAGGAAAGCTATACAGCTGAGAAAGATGTATAGCTTTCATTTGTAGCCGTATGGCTGCGCTCGGGTGGACGTCAATGAGTAATTACTCCCAAATCTACTCCACCTTGGGGGATTCCCCTAAAACATTTGACCAACACTGTTGCCACTTCGAGTTATTGATCAATTCGCTCTCGCCCTACCATAAGCTTGCCGTCCCGGTTAGCTCAATTGTTAGAGCGACTGCTCCGGTGTAGCGGTGGTCCCCGGTTCGAGCCCCGGACCAGGACGAATTTTTCTTTAACTACGAAGTTTCTGAGAAAGCTGTATAGCTTTCCTTTGTAGCTGTATGGCTGCGCTTGGGTGGACGTCAATGAGTAATTACTCCCTTATTATCGATGTACAAACATTTTTTTTCAAGTTCTCTTTCCCCAATTCTCCACCCTCTCCTCTTCCCGGGATTTCGTTCTGCTGCGTGGGGTTATTTCTTTACCGCAGTTTTTTTCACGTCAACCGGACTAACCCTGTTTACCATGCAACCTATTCCAGCCCCCATGACTGGGGAACAGTCCTTTTATGTTCACGCTCCATTTCTCCACCCTTCCCACATCACACCCTCCTCCATTTAACTGGTGCTTCCTCCTCGGAGCCGATGATGATAAACTGAGGAGACTGCGGCGAAGTATGTAAATGATAGATGTAACGTAAAGATACACGAAGAGGGCTGAGTGGGTCAAGGAACAAACGCATGTTAGTGACATTCTAGTCAAAATCAAGAAGAAATGGGCGTGGGCAGGGCATATAATGCGTAGGCAAGACAGTCGATGGTCGTCACATGTAACGGAGTGAATTCCAAGAGAAGGCAAGTGCTGCAGGGTGTGGAAGAAAGCTGAGATTAGGAAGTTCGCAGGGAAAAAGTCCCGCAGCTGATACAGGTCAGAGTCAGTTACAGGAGCATGGAAGAGGGTTTTGTCCTGCAGCGGGTGTAGTTCGGCTGATGATGATAATTAACGCACTTTAATGACGAAGGCACATTCTCTTGTCGAAACGTTTGCTACGGGACTGGGGCTACCCCTCAACCCCTGTTCGCTTTGTTTGTTTTATTTTGCAAGTTATTCGACACTTTCACAGATTTGTCGTTGAAAAAATAAAACCGGTACTTGCCTGTTCATGTATCCCAAGTGCATTCAGAGAAATTGTGTCGGAGGTGCCTGTAAACGGACTCCCATTTAAGTTATGTTTACTGTTTCCTTTTCAGGTGTGGTTCCAGAACCGGAGGGCGAAATGCAGAAAGCACGAGAGCCAAATGCAAAAGAGTAAGCGCGCGTTTTATCTCGCTTCACTTAATTTTTTTCGGTATACTGAGATACCCAGAGCTCGTATTCTATCGCACGATCGGAATGGAAACCTTGAAGAGTTAAATAAAACTTGGTGCTGGGTTAGTCGGCGACTTATTCTTTGGAAGTGAAGGTACTGCTGTAAGGAAGATCAAAGTGCGAAAGGACGACGCGACAAAGAGTGCTATTAACAACTAGTTTTTTTTTCTACCTCAGGGTTCATATTCAGCAGCAAAAATGCTCGCTTGTTGCATCTTGTTCATACCAGAATCATTTCTTGTTATTGCTTTGCCATAAAGTGAAGGTAGGTAAGAGTGTGCTATGGCACTTGCATTTAAACGGCTGTCGCCACCCCATTGTGCGCATGCGATGTGACAAAGCCTGTAAATATGAACCCCGGAGCGAAAAATAAACCGATTGTTATAGCGTTCTTTTTCGCGTTGTCCTTTCGCACTGCGGTCTTCCTTATCGCGCTACCTTCACTTTCAAAGAGTTTAGGAAATCGAAGAGCACTCGACATTCCTGCCTGCACCAAGATACTCTTATCGCGTACGTGAATGACAGAAAAAAAAAGCAATAAATTCTGGGTGATGGAACAACAGAATCAATGTTTAAGAGTTATAACTCCAGAGAATTCTCATTGTAGCCTTCTCTGCCTAGCCAGGAACACCTTCCACTCATCGCTATAGAATTTGCTCATCCTGTTTGCCTGCGCTGGACAAGAACCATTCGGCGCTGAAAAGATCAACCAGCAACCAAAGAGAGAGAGAGAAATGGACGGAAAGGCAGGGAGGTTAACCAGGCGATGCCCAGTTGGCTACCCTACACTTGGGAAGGTGAACAAACGGAAGAAGAGCGGCAATGAAATGAGTTTTCAAAGTGCCCAGCGACCACTATGCTATCAAAGGTAGCATATGCAGTAACTCTAACTTAGACTTGAATACAACCCCGATACAACCAAAGGCTCACCGAAAAACGACTCTGATCGTCCATATAAACATTTATTTACATTTGTAAAACATCTTGCAGAGGTTTCTGGTTGTATAAACCATGACTAGAAAAAGCGGCTCCAAACACTCCCGAGGACGCCGCTGTAAATAAGCACCCCCACATCGCACCAGACACATGGCTCGCCGGGATAGCGGTCGTCACCGTTCAGGCCACCAGTTCGGTGATCTTCTGCACATCGTAGCGGCATTTCGAGTAGGCGGGTGTGCAGGCCTTCTTGTCTCCCTTGAACTGGCGCCGCCCCTCGTCGAAGGCGTCCTGGTATCGACTCAGCTGACTGTCGTCTCCGCCGAGTGAGTGCAGCTCCTTGATGAAGGCGGACAGGCGTCGACCGTAGGCGCCGTACTCCGCCGGCTCGGCTCCTACCTCGCAGCACAGCTTGAGCATGCAGCCGTCGACGTCGATGTCCTGGATCATCTCCACCGTGTAGCCGAGCAGGTCGGCCACGGTGGCCTTCTCGCCGTAGCGAGGCTGGCGGTACCAACCGCGAGGGGGCGTCACCGGCGTGGTCGACAATGGCACGTTCCGCTTGAACTGCACCGATGTTGGAAAAAAGTGAATGAGAAATCTAAAGGCTATTCGCATTACGATACGAACTGCATCAGGTCAGCACTCCTCAGAACGACAGCAATATTTGTCACTGATGGAATGTCCACAAAAGCATGGCAATGAACTCCTTATTTTGGGCAGGCAACGAAGATACTGGCAAGCATCGCCAAGCTATAAAAGCAGCACCCGGTCTCCGCATTCATAAGTGATGCGTCGAAAACGATGTCATGAAATACCAGAGTAAGTAAAAATACAGGCCCCTTTTTCAAAAAGCTACTTGGAATTAATCGAGGTAAAAACTAGTGTTTTGCTAACTTATGACGCACTGCAGTCAGCACGTTGAAGTGGGCAGTGAGGCGTTTTGCCAAGTCCTACAAGTAATTCAGCACGCCACAGTCGGACACAACTTAAGAACGCAGCGACTTTTCCAGCCGATTCCATGAACCTGCTAGCGTCACAATGCAGGGAGCGGCACTACAATGGAGAGAGGAGTCTATCCCCGACCACAGAGGGAAGGAACTATCCCCTTTCATCTGCCACTCCCTGCTTTGTCACACTAGCAGAGTGATGAGAATCGCGCGATGCCATTGACGGAAGGGGATCCTTTGACAGGAAAAACCCACTGCGTTCATAAGTTGTATATATTGAAGTGTAATACCAGGAAGAACCGCCATTTTGTTCTTTTTTTTTTCAGCGTTTACGTGCGCGTACCTTGCCTCGTAAACTCATCAGGCCTAGTGTTCTAGGAATTCTATAAACGCCTCTGGCATGCAGGCTGTGACAGGACACAAGGATCGCAATACTGACGGACCAAGAGTTGATCACCGCGTCTAGACATAATTTCAACTCACCTTGCCCAGACCAGCTCCGGCCGATCCGGCAGCCATGTTTGGGTAGTAGCCGCCCCCCACGACATGCGCGGGATACGGCATGCGCGGCCAGACGCCTCCGCCGACGTAAGCCGAACTCTCCGCCTGCTCGTCCTCCCACGAGGTTTCTGGTTGTTGCGTGTGCGCCGACCGCTGGAAGAAGCCGGTGCCCACGTTGTCGTCCTGGAGCATGCTGCGCACGATCTCGGCCATGATGCCCGGCACCATGTGCAGCGGCAGGTTGGGCATGCCCGGAAAAAGGGCGCCCGTGGGCAGCTCCATGGTCCGCAAGTCCACCTCGCGACTAAGGGTGTCGTCGCTGATGCCGGCGCGCCACCACGCAAGCAAGCCGAGCAGCTTCACGCACAGCGCGATCTTCACGCCCGCGATGCCCGACAGGTTGTAGACAATGGTGTACGGCAGCAGAGTTAGGCTTAGCAGTGGGCCCAGGAAGAAGCACTGGCTGGTCTGCGCCAGGAGCAGAAAAATGGCCAAGAAGAAGCATGTCGAGGTTGACGAGAAGTTCATCGTTCTTCGAAGGTTGTTTCCGACCGGGGACCCGCAAGCAGTGGGGTGGACCTTACGTGCGATGCTTCTTGCACTTGCGAGACCAAGCTGTCGACAGAAATAGAACTCTTCGGCGCGGATTCTTTTCTGCGTCCAGTTGTGCGGGGCGTCGAGTTTTCGCGGTTAAGCCAAGCAAGGCAGTACAGAAAGTACAGGACCAAGTATAGCACTTTGAAAGACTTACACTTGGCCGCCTCCTGTCGCACAAGCATCTGCCCCGGTGCGTCTCTTGTGATCTCCGAGGTCCGTGTGTCACTTCACCTGCCGAAAAGTCACGCCTTGCTTGCCACGTGGTGTTTTCACCCTCTCACTCTTACTACTGTGACGCACGTGGCCTTCCCGTCATCCCCTCTCCTCTGCCAAAGCATGACTGGTTTGGAAGGCACCGCGTTAGTCACCTGTACAACCACCAGGCGACAATACAAAGGAAAGGAAACGCCCTAGTCATCTCTTCTCCATCTTCTTCCCTCTCCCACCATCAATGTGTGCTGGTCCGCGCTTCACCCTCTCTCAAAAACCCCTTCCAGTCTTGTCGTTTCGCAGAAAGCAGCTGACTAATGCCTTATCTTCACTTTCCCATTTTTTTTTTTCAGGTCAACTAGGTGATTCCAGAGGGGGGCAGAGAAAACCTATCCTTTATTTGGGATTTAACGCAAGTAGACGGCTTCCTGAGCGCATGCAGGAGCCCAGACATAAAGCCGGAAATAAGTGCCTGCTCAGAGACCGGAAGGAGGGAGTGTCTACTCTTAAAATAGTGACACGGCCCCTTAAAGCATGAGGGAGAATGGGAGATAGAGCGGTGGTTACTTTCATAGAGTTCGAAGAAAATTCTTTCGATGCCTCGTTACTAAGCGACTAAAGTAGGTGCGGTGAATTTGAAGGACAAAATCCCATACTTCTGTAGAGCGTGCGCATATGTGTGTTTCGAAAGTTGGCCCGATATCCCGTCGCCAGAGTTTCCTGTCACTTCTTCATTGAATGTTATGCTGGTATGTGCTTTTTTATGCCTGCAGGTTCGCAAACTACTCAAAGCACAACTAAATTCGATTATTAACAGAGTAATATTGTAAGGATCGCTAGGTTTACAGAATTGTTAACTTGTTAAGCAGTCATCTAGCCAGCCCCAAACTCCCCGTTCTCTTGCTAAGTTACAGCAGCGAATTGCAGGGATGAGTCATGTGACTCCAGGCAGCAGCTGGGTCAAACTTCAATCGCATTCGCTGGCATATAACTGTGGTAACACAAACCGACTTGCCTGCAGGCACGTGTATTCAACGTAGCACGTTTTTTTTGTTTTTTTTTGCATCCACTCGTCGAGACTAGGCGCGACAGGGTCTGCTAGCCTTCCTTTCCTGGCGCATATCGGCGATACGTTGCCCACTAGAAATAGTTTGCTGCAGGGATAGTAGACGTTTAACCCTTTTACCAGATGCCAGCTGCGCGCGCGCAGTGGTAGAGTCACATACACGCAGGACCTCCTCTATGCTAAAAGTCTGTATAGTCGAACACAACTCAAGAACGTAGCAGCAAATGCCCCTCAACGGAGCCACTCCATCCAGTGGCGTCGATCGGTTCTCCCCTTGACCGATTCTTCCCTCTCGCCTTCTTATGGAGGACCCGCATCTGTTCTTTTTTTAGCCACTTCCATGCCGATGGGTGGGGAATGGCTATTTGCAAGTTTCTCGTGCAGTGTCGCCGCCGGGTGTAGGAAGAAACGTCCCCGGAAAAAAGGTCCCCTGAAGAAGCACCGTCTAGGAAAACATGCGCCCAAGTGAAGAAAAAAATGTCTTCCCGAACCCACTTAACAGAAAATTGCCCTCGACTCTTCTTTGGATTTGAGAATAGATGTAATCATGAAATATTTTGTAGTAGCAGACCGCGCCATGGTCATGCAGTCCAGGCCATGCAAAGGAAAAGCACTTCTGCAGGTGACTTCGCAGAAGTGCCGAACGATCCAGAGACGCAGTTGCTCTGGACCACTTCCCTTTCGCCGCCATCACTGTTCTTCATGGACGCCCCGTATCTGGTCGTTGTTTTGTAGCTTCAGTGCCGTCGCATACGGCGTCATGGGATAGCTCGATGATATGTGTAGAGGACACGCGCAGTCCTTGTGCCTACAATACGATGCCCAGCAAGAAATGTTCGGTCATGATGTCAAGTGCCTTCGTTATGATCTGATGATAGATATGTATTTTTTACACTTGCTTTCTGCAGTCTAGGATATTTGCTTGTATTTAGTTTGTGTATTGAGATGTCCTTTTCATCATGTGTTTTGTTGCAAACCTTCCAAGCGTTGAGCGATAAACCACTGCCGCACTTGCGTTGCTCTGGCCATGCCGTTTCGTTTACGGGTCAGTGACTCATTCCACCGGCAAACAACTTGTATCCTCCTCATGCGAGCCGTAAAGCGGCCGGACAACTTGCAATATTGCGGGAAAGCTGACTTACAGGAAGACGTTTTGCAACCAAAAACCCTCGTTCACAGACACGTTTTCGCTTCCTGCAATGCTGCATGAAGGGTTCAGCGCGAGGGGAGATGAGTCAGCAGCCCTGCACTGTGTCCTTCTTCGAAAAGGTGTGCGGGGCTGCCCCCAAATCTGCGTGAACCTGAATCCCCGCCGGACATTGCCAGCTTTCGAGGTAGATTGTAAAGGAAAGTTGTGCAGAGGTTACAATGATGCATTCCCTTGACAAGTACCTGTCTCGACCCGCTCCTGTCGTTCGCGCCTGGGCTCTTTTGTGTCCTTTCAAGAATTTCCCTCCTATACAGATAAAGGGACGTCTCTCCTCTCCCTTTTCGAAAAAGAATGCGAGATTGCCGTCTGCGTACGAGTGTTTTTGGTTGGAAAATTGTAGAGGGCAGATATACTAATGAAACATAGGGCATTATGGGGGTACAACAAATATGAAGTACTAAGAGGTATTTGGAAAGGAATGGTGCCGGGACTTACTTTCGGCAATGCGGTTCTGTGCTTAAGGGCAGAAGTTCAGTCGAGATTAGACGTAAATCAGAGAGCTGTTGGAAGCTTAGCACTAGGTGCTAACGGCAAGACCACAAACGAGGCAGTACAAGGGGATATGGGCTGGGCATCGTTCGAAGCACGGGAAGCTAAGAGTAAAATACTATTTGAAGAACACCTGAGGAAATTGGACGATAACAGGTGAGCAGCTAAGGTATTTAAATATTAATACAGAAAGAGCGTTGACTCACAGTGGCGGAAAAGAACTAGAAAACTAACCAGTAAGTATGCCGGTCATGAGGACGGAGAAAGAAAGAGCATTAAACGACAGGTTAAAAACGCGGAAGTTAAAAATTGGATGAATTCAATGGAAAAGAAACATAGTGTAGAACTATATCGATAGTGGAAAAGGCAGATCAGGAAAGAATTTTTCTATGATAACTCAAGAGGCAGTGCCCTACTTTTTGAAGCTAGGTCAGGGTGTCTTAGAACGCGCAGCTACAAAAATAAATTTAACGAAGAAGATGACACATGTGCAGTGTGTGGTAGATCTGTGGAAACAATTGAACACCTCATAATAAAATGTGATGGTATCCATCCGGATGTCGATGCAGGCGCAGTCACTATTCCTGAGGCCCTAGGGCTTAAAGTTAACAATGGTCATGTAAATAAATCTGCAGTGGAAGTTAGCAAAAAGCTATTGGAGGATTGGTGGCTGACAAGCAGAGATGTACGTGGCATAAGGTTAGAATTGTAGGAAACCGTAGGTAAAGATGATGGCGATTCTTAATGAGAATTGCCAACCCAGTAAACAAGAAAAAAAGAAAAGCTGAGCATAGTGGCAATTGCCACCACCCCGTTTCAAAGGGGGCGCTCCTATCCATCCATCCATCCATCGTTGTCCAATGGACAACTTACGATACGTTTGATGTCACTCGTTTGGGGACATTTTTTCCTACTTCGCAAATCGGAACGTTTTTTCCGGGGATGTATGGTCCGGGGACGTTTTTTGGGGGGGACGTATCTTCCGGGGACATTTTTTCCGGCTCCCGTCGCCACCACGCGGCCGCCTCCAGAACTGCCCGAGAGATGATACCGGCGGAAGGCGCCAGGCTTGGACCGAAGTCTCCGGCCCAATTTCTGTACTTTTATTTATTTCGCGTAGCGCTTTTAGCGTGTTACTGCGTTTTGCGTGGCTTTTTTCACATAGCCATGTCATACGTTAACGTAACATCCAAGCGCGCCTGTAAAGCACACGATTTCGACAGAAAACAACTCTAATTGCGTTTTCAATCGACTGCAGTGCTTGAACTGTACGGTCAAAGGCGATATAAATTTGCGAACGTTCCCTCTAGTACTAAGCTCAAGAAGGAGTGGATAATCAAGATGATTAATATCTCAGTGTGGGCAAATCTTAATCCACTAGAATTGAGCTTCTCGACGCTGACCGTGAGCCCATAAACAGCAATGAGTGCGCGGAAATTCTAAATAAATACTTCTGTTGAATGTTCTCCTCAGCAACTAGCAGTCCAAGTTTTTTTCCAGCCACCTCAGCAATACCCATGTCCCAAATCACAATCACACCGGCAGGAATAGCAACCTTAATCAGTTCTCTCAAAACTTCATCATCGGCTGACTGTGACAATATAAACAGTAAACTCCTGAAAAATACTAGTTCAGTCTCAAGCTTAATCCTGCATCTAATTTTTACCCAATCATTGAAATCCGGCGAAGTCCCCGACGACTGGAAGATAGCTGAAATCATTCCGATATTCAAGAAAGGTGACCGCACAAATCCGTCCAACTATCGCCCCATTTCGTTGACCAGCATTCCTTCAAAATTACTCGAACATGTTATATCGTCTAACTTAATGAGCCATCTAGACTCAATTAACTTCTTTTATCCCCACCAACACCGTTTTCGAAAACACTATTCCTGTGAAACCCAATTGGCCGAATTCACTCATGACATCCTACACTTTATGGACAATAACCTTCAAATAGACGCCGTTTTTTTTAGATTTTTCGAAAGCATTCGACCGTGTTCCTCACTCGCACCTGCTCGCAAAACTCTCCTCCCTAGGCATTCCTGGTAACCTAATAACCTGGATTGATCATTTCTTAAATGGGCGCATGCAATTCACTTCATGCAATGGTTACCGCTCACCCCTTACCGATGTATCATCAGGTGTCCCCCAGGGCGCTGGATTATCACCACTGCTATTCCTCATTTATATCAACGATCTTTCAGTAAACACAAACGCCAAATTAATACTGTTCGCGGACGACTGCGTAATATACAGCCCCATTCGTGATCCCACCGATAGTCACCTACTACAAAAAGATATTGACATAATAGCCACATGGTGCGACCGATGGCTCATGCCTTTAAACCTAGATAAATGCCAACTGTTGTCGTTCTCTCGCAAACGCGCAGTTATTCATCATTCATACAATATTAACTCAGTCCCGATTGCCTCAACAACGTCATACAAGTATCTTGGATTACATCTGACATCTTCACTATCTTGGGTAAACCATGTCCAAAGAATATGTTCTGATGCCTCCCGTGTCTTGGGTTATCTCCGACGTAACCTCAAGTCAGCATCTCCCGAAGTAAAAAAACTTGCTTACCTAACATTTGTTCGTCCCAAACTTGAATTTGCATCATCCATCTGGCATCCCTCTCAAGCGTACCTTAGCACCGAACTTGAGGCCATCCAAAACAGCGCGACCCGTTTTATCACCTCTGATTACTCAAAAGAGAGTAGCATCACTGCACTCAAACATTCTATCTCCCTCCCCACACTTGAATCACGCCGCATCATCTCACGCCTTTGCCTACTACACAGCTTTTTCTACCATCCGATATCAAAACACCCCCTGCTAAAACCACCGATCCGAACTTCCAGTCGCCTCAGCCACAGCCACCCCATAGCCAGCATCAAGAGCCGTACTTTAGCAATGAGCAGTTCCTTTTTTTCCTGACGCAATAAAACATTGGAATGCCCTGCCCAACGACATAGTATCATGCAACGATCGCAAATCATTTCGCGCGAAACTCACCAGTTATTTTCAGAACACGTGAACCGTTTGTTGGCCTTTACTTTTTTCTCTATTTTCCCTGAGTTTTTCTTGTATTTTTCTGTACTTTCTTGGCTTCTCTTATTTTATAACCACTTGATACTCTTTATTTTTAGCGTTTGCAGTTGCAGTGTTTCTTTTATTGTCTATGTTTTCATCATGAGTGCGTTCACACAAAACAACTTGTAACCCCCTCCTTATGTAATGCCCTCGGGCCTTTAAGGACGAAATAAATGAAATGAAATCGTTTTTGAAGCTGAAATGGGTAAATGAAGCGCACAAAGGACAGCACACAGACAAAGAATAACACAAGACAGGCGGTTCTATTGAAATGGGAACTACGAAGAAACACACAAACGACAGCACTATCGCTGTAGCTATCCTATTGGTTATGTTCTTTCAATCGTCGTTATGTGCACGCGGCTGTAAATTTGCTGCATAATCAAAGTTTGCAGTGGTAAACCTGTGACCAAGACTACGACAGTTTGCGTATTTCTGCCCAAATTATTTCTTCTAGCGCACCACTGATGAGCAGCGCTCTTGACTGACATAAGTTGCGTACCGCCCTTGAAGGCAACGTTTTTTCAGCAGCTACCACTTGACTGTACAGGTATTTTTTTAAATATAAATGAACATATTTCTTGCATGATTCAATTTGTGCGGCGTTTGCGGTCAGTAGTCGCCGAATGCACACTTAATTCGGAGTCTGTTTAACTTTAAGACGAAGTGGAGCTACGATTTACGTCAGTAAAGATCGTTGCGTACATGTAATGCTCACAATAAAATCAGCCGGATCGCATTGCGCACTAAAGGCCTTCTTTAGGTCTTCGTATTCTTGCTTTATCTTGCACCTAAGCCATGATTTTTTAGGTTTTACTTGTCTAGGCAGCCAGATACCATAGCATGTGGGCTGGAATCAACCATGTGGACAACCGGGCCACTGAGTGCGAACAGCTTGGAACGCTGGCGTCCGCGAGTAGCATAACAGGATAAAAGCCGTCATTTTCTTGGCATCCGTGTTTTCTCTCGGCGCACATGTCCCCGCCACCTTTCTTAATTAAATCAGATTAATAAATTACAGCAGAAGAAAACAACCATATGCCGCCGATGGGAACCGAACCAACGACCTCCGAATTCCTCGTCCGGTGCTCTGCCAACTGAGCTGCGGCTACGGCTGTCCAATCTGCTTTCGAGGGTATTTTTGTGTAGTGCAAGCGAACATTGACAGTGTTACACCAGCGACACCCTCGTGCACAGCGGCGGACGTGGCACGTCCTGTATTACAACGAGTGCCACGTAGGCATCCTACGACACATTTCAGACAATTGATCTAATATTACAGAAGAATTGTTGTTTGACAATGTGCAGTTTCCTTCGAATCCACAGATGTGCACCTAACAATTTCGGTTTCCCTAGGCTGTTCCTGCGTTTGGTTTATGAACACCTGAACAGCATTTCGAAGATAGTAATGATAGGCACAGTTAGAAGTATACGGCACTCAGGTTAACAGGTACATTCCACAGTGTTTATAGTGCTTCAACTCCATTTGTTTGTTAATGATTTTTCTAGCAGTATGATTTCTAGCAGTATAGTACGATGCACATATATTATCCAGGAATTCGGATTACACAAGAGTGGCCTCCATCGTATAATGTGACTGTGTGAAAATAATGGAATGCTTTTCAATCGATTTGACAGTTGTGAACAACAGGAAAACACGCTTAGTGTGCTTTCATATTTCCCCGAAGCCCGCATCAACGTACTATTCCAATTATATTACACAGCCCAGATTGTGGCAACTGCACTTATTTTATTTCGTATACTTAAACAGTAAACACTTCAGTATCTTCTCTTACTCTGATACGTCCGGTACCACAGCAAGTTTGTTACCTATCAGTATGTAACTTCGAAAGATGGTTGTTTGCTTTGCTCAAATTCGTTTGTCCATTAAAAGTTAGAAAGCGGATAGTGGATGTTTTACCCTGCAGTTGGATGCGCTGTTTTTATTATTGTTCACATTTCTGGCGTAAAAAGATTACTGTACTCTGAAATACGCACTAAAATGCTTGCGTTTTCGTTAAAGTTTCATGTGCTGCTTGTGCAGGCAAAATTGTTATTTTCTTTTCAGGTTTAGAAATACCTTTATTTCGATATCGTATTCGCTCACTGAAGAAGTCGAGCTTATAGATTCATCTGAGCGAAACAGTTCTGTGTCCCATGTACCAGTATTCGTCTGCTCCATGCATTTGTTCGTTTTATTCTTAAAAGAGTGGCGAACGATCTTGAGCGTACGCTTTCTCTTAATTTTCCAACAAAATGTCTGCTGCAGTATTTCTTTGAACAGCAGTAAAGCTATTGAAGTCGTCTTTATGGCTTGCTAAGTTGACCGAGTGATTTTTGAGTTCCTGACTTGACGCCTATTGCCAGCTGGGCGCTGCCCCACAATCGTTTTAGTGGTTTAAGGTGGCTCGAAAATGCAACAAGATATGGAGTTAATAAACTCTCATATTTGTAGTGAAATCATTTCACCGCGTTTCATCGCAGTGAAGTAAAATGAATCATGGTGCCTATAGAAATCCTTCTCCTTTTCTCTTTTCGAATTCTCGTAGGTCTCATGATGGCGGCGAGTACGCCCATCGAGTCATCGCGCATCGCCCCCTACATCAACGTCAGCGCTACGCCGCCCCCACCACCGCCACAGCCGCCTCGGCTACCGTCGGAGCGGCTCTTCCTGCCGCCCCACTCCGCCGCCGCAGCCGTCACCAGCGGCGCTGCAGGCGGCGGCGCGGGTGGCGGGACGGCAGCCGCAGCTGCCGCTGCCGCCGCAGCCGCGGCCACTTTCCTGCCCTATGCCGCCGATCCTACGGGGTTACTGGCCGCCGCGCACCACTACTCGGCCGTAGCGGCTGCGGCCGCTGCTGCCGTCGCGTCCGGTCACGCTCCACCGCCCGTGCCGCCACCGCCGCCGACGTCGGCCGCTGCGGCAGCTAGCCTGCTCTTCTACCCGGCGCACGTTCCGTTCGCCACAGCTGGCAGCCTGACGACGGCGCTGATGGCGGCTGAGCGGCTCACTACCAAGAACTCGAGCATTGCTGACTTGCGGCTCAAGGCCCAGAAGCACGCGGCTGCGTTGGGTCTGTGACGCAGGCTGGCGCCGCCACCGCTGCCGTTGGACCTGCTCCACTGCCGCCACCGGAGGCGCAAGCCCTGAAAAACTTCACCTCGCATTCGAGCCCTGATGCTCACCGCCTCGGAGCGGCGGAGTATGAAAGACTTCGAAATCGGACTAGTTCAGTGTCGTGGGAAGTGAACTCAAACACAGACTCGTTGGACGACGCAGTCTAGTTGCACTTTCGAACTACTGAAACAAGAAAAGTATGCGCTTGTTGGTGCGACTGTTCAGCGCGAGGGTAGCATTGTTATTGCAGGCAAGAGAACTCAGTCCCAAAACGGATGTCCATGTGCCGCTGCTGTTCGCTGATGTCCAGGAGATTTCTCATGGATGTTTTCAAAGCTTCTTGAGTGCGTCGTGAAGACACCCAGTATTACTGTGATGCACTTCAGTCGCTACATGAATGGTGGACTGATAAGGTGGTTGAACTGATATACTGTGCCACAACGCCAGAACCATCTGTGCTCAAGTCTTCGCCTCTAGCATTGCGACCTGAGTGGCGTGTGGCCTCGATTGTTTAGGTGATCGTGCCGCACAACTGTAGTGGCTGGCATAGTAAGCATGATCTAGTGAGCAGAACACGAAATACCTTTGGAGTTACGAACAAAAGAACTACCTGTTGAACGCCAGCTGAACTTACGGTAAATGCTGCAACCTACGGTATGCACTAAACATGACGAAAAGGTGTACTGAATTTGAGAACTTTCATGCCTTCTGCTTGAACTGACTAAAATTATTGCGGCCATGAAGAAAGTGTAAATGGAGAAAATAGAATGCACCCACGATCTCCAGAGACAGTGGAAGTAACATTTCAGGCACGCTGACACAGGTCGATTCTTAAGTTTGCTTGTAGAAAGCATTAATAAGAAAGCTGTGAAAGAGAACCGAGGCGTTCCTTCCTGCCAAGATAAAATGACTCGACACCTTTTTAATTGACCAGCATGCGGCTGTAAACGCTTTTCTAAGGCGGGAATGGCATCGGCTATGCCGTTTAGAGATTTCGAACTACGGCCTGTCCAGTTGACGTGCAAACAGTGTCATTAGTTAGCGAAACTCGGCATTACGAAACGTTGCTTAGCTCACAGATTGCGCGTACAAAGTTGTAGTCAGTGGGCTATTGGGCCGACGTTTTTTATGGCCATTGTGTATAGCTTCAATCAATACAAGTGATAATTGGTTTTGAAGCACAATGGAGAAAGGATATAAAAAACATACTAAGAACACAAAAAATAGGTAAATGAAACATGGAAAGTTCTGCCGCTATTTTATGCAAATGTGAATGCTAGCGTCACGAGAGAGAACGACTTCTGGAAGTGGCGTTCTTCAGCTGGGCGCGTTAACCTACAAAGAAGCTATGCTGATTACCGTGACATTGTTCAGCTGAGCGTGTTAATCTCCAATGAAGTTCTGTGACATTCTTCAGCTGGGCGTGTTCACCTGAAAAGAAGCTGCGTCAGTTACTGTGACATTATTGAGCTGGGCGTGTTGACCTAAAAAGAAGCTTTGTCAGTTGCTGCAACTCCTTTATTCATTAGAGTCTGCTCAAACTTGCAGCTTTCTCTCCTTACGGGTTCGCGCATAGGCCTGTGTACTGAAGCAAAATGCGGCAAAGAAAACAGTGCCATCAGATACGTATATACGTTTATGCAAGCTTGTTTGTTTTAAGACTGATTTCACCACTTCGCATAGTTCCTATAGTGTAGAGCGAACTGTGTACAGTCCCATTGTTGTAAACGGTGACTTATGACACTTTGAGGTGCCGAAATCGAAAGAAGAAAATAAAGCCTATAGCATAGCGTAGCATTCGAAGTGCATGGAAATCTTTTGTATGAACCAGAACCAACACGTCACATCCCGTGCAGCAAATGCGTGCACCATATAACGACACATTTTATTCACGTAAAAGCGTTTTGCACTAGCGAAGATGACACGGGCATCAGTGACGCAGGGTCCATATCAAGTGCACGAACACTGACATGTGCCCTGCATTTGATCCGCCACATTGAAATGCGACGACCAACACGGCAGGAATTGAGGCCAGTTGGTTGTTCACTGTGCAGTGAATTGAGCTAAACTGTTCTGCACTAAAATGCACGCCTCCCTGCACAGTGACGAATAATCTTTATATAGCGCTAAAAAGTGTTTGGCTTGTACATTTCTTTTATTTCACAAATGTCTGAATAGATATGGCTCTGCTATGGGGTACATTCATGCATACATACACGCATAGTTATATGTACAGCCCCTGCCATATTATTACACAGCACGCTTTGGCGATCAAACTCTTCTCACGCTTTACCTAGCAAAAATTAGGAACTACTTTACGCATATATGAGTACATGCCGCTGGTGCACTCGCGTATTAATCCAAAAATCCATTTTATTTTCCTTACAGAACTCGTGAGAAATTTTCAAACGTTGAAGGGTTCTCCGTGATACTGTGACCGTACCTGTACGTACCGTCTTAACCATGACTGCTCTTACCGCTTCCCATGCTATGGAAGCTTTTTATCATCCAAGACAGGATAGCGATGGCGCAGGTACTGTCCACGTCAGACAGGTTATCCCCAGAGCCAATCTTGAGGGCTGTCGACTGCAGCGCCGCCACACGGCAGCCTGGTTACTTTTGGTGACTATGGTACACACGTACGTACGTACTTATACCCACCGTCGTAAGTTTGTGCAACGAAAGTTTGTCGAAGGAGTTTAATTTTCCTGCATCTAGGTGACGTTGCCTGATCGGTAATTAGGCTGCATGAAAGGTCAGGAATTGAAAATTTTTTGTACTATCGCTTTCCTTAACTTTTTGACTGCGGGTGTACGTGTGTACGTACGTGAGGACTACAAGCTCCCCAGTGACATAGTCGTCGGCTTCTACGGCCGCTTACAGCTACGTGCAGCCGGGATACCTCGCCGCCGAAAATCGAGGCGGCGGGGAAAGAGAGCCCCCGGCCGGTTCATTACGTCGGACGCGGGCCGCGGGCTCTGTTCCGCCCAGTGACTCCGTGCCGCGGCGCCTGTGTGCGCAGACAATTACGCGGGCGCCTCCGCACACCCCCGTATTATGGCCGAGCACACGTTCCTCTACCGAAACTAGGAGGAGCTCCAGCGGCGCGTCGAGTAACTTTGTATCCCCTACATTTCACTCCCGCCTTCCCTCTTTCGCCCGGACTTTTTTTTCCCTCATGACCCTCACACAGCTCCCATCCCCCCAAAAAGCGCGTTGTTTTTCTCCCGTTCCGTCGTTACTCAAAACGCGCTAGCACTAACGTGGCGGCAGCAGCAGCACAGACGCACGAACGTAGCGACACGTGTAGAGCGGCGTCCCCTTCCGCTCCTCCTCGCCCGGAGTGAAACAAGAGGAAGCTGATTGGAAGACAAACACGGCGCGGACTCGGCGCGCCCCCTAGGTGGAGACGGACGCCCGGCGAAGGAGAACAAACACAGGCCGTAAAGAGGTGCGCCGCTGCAAATGACGCGCCGGGCCAGTGATCCTCCCTCAGGGCAGCAGCAGAAGAAGTCGGTATAACTGCGCCCGCTCGCTTCTTCCCCGTGTTCTACTGCTGCTGGGGTACCCTCGGCCGCCTGTTCTTTTGAGCTTGAACGCTCTTACGCTGGCCGCACAAAGCGGTGCGCTGTGCCGACGAGCATTGTGAAGATTGACACTATACTTGGAGGACGCGGTTACGTTTAATAATATCACCACTCGCGATTGGGCAGCGTGTTCATGGTGTTTCGACACGACGGGAGGTCGCGAAACTTCCTTGTTATGCAAGCTGATAACTGGAAAACGCCTGAATATTCTCGCATCGGCAACTTTTTTCTCTTTATTTTTAATGTTGCAAATTTTTCGCAAGGGCAGCAATTCATTCGTTGGCTATGCTATTCATAAATCGTTTCCAAACGATGTTTGGACGCTTGCAGTACTTGGAAGCAATGGTCTGTTTGTGCGCGTCTTTCTGCTCAGTTCTATACGACAATTATCTGAGTCGAAAGCAACGTTTGAGAATTCTCCACCGTCATAAGGCAACAGCATACCTAATTAGTTGTTGCAACGGCACCTCCCACTCAAGACTGCTAATTTCGGCGTGCCGCTAGCTGTCGGGTGTGCCGTAGGTTTGAAGAATCTCGAGTCCCGTAACGAAAGCCGTTCCAAAAGCGACGAACCCCTATCACAGCTTCAAACCACCGAAAAAGCGTGCCTTCAGTCAGACACGGTAAACGATGCCGCCAGAGCCTTAGGCTCGTGTTCTGGAAAAACGGGGACAACGTTCACGCAATCCGACCGAGCCGCATATAGCGACGCCGCTTTTTGTAAACATCGAGGCGCTTCTCCGCCCTCGACCGGGACGACTGCCAGCGGCGTCGGCGGCAGGAGCTCGAGCGGAGGATATGGCAGGGTGCGGGCGTTTACACTAATTGCTTTACCGGTAATTGGATCCGTGTTTGTCAACAAATAGCGGCACTCCGTTTGCCCAATCACTTTGGTCAGCGCGCCCGAGCGCCGGCCAGTGGCGGTGCCTCATCAGGCTGATTCAATTACGACCGCCCGGATTTGTAATTTAAATGACGCGCGCTCTGGAAGCACACCCCCTTTGTTCGGGCCGGCGGCTCGGAGGCCCACGCTGCCAGCAGCAAGCGAGCCGCGGCCGGGAGCGTTGCTTTTATTTTATTTTTTACATATGCAGGTATACGTTTATATATGTTTTGTTAACCGGGGGCATGGTTCTCTGCTCTGCGAGAGGAGGGGGCGTGGCGATGAGGGTTCGGGTGCGTTTTTGTCGTTGTCTTTTTTTTTTTTTGCTTGTTATCATCGGAGTTCTAGCTTCCAGCACTGTGTCCGGTTTAAGAAGCACGCGTGTGTTAGTTTTGAGCAGGTAACCATGTCTTGGTTTCGAACTTTGTTTGGACTCAAAATCAAGTGCCGACTAAGAGAAAATGAAACTTTGTGATTGGCCTCAGTGTTGACCATCGCTTGCGGGCCCGTGGCCCATGTCTTCGTGCCGACGCTGTTGAAACTTGCTGTGCGCCCTTGCACAAACTAGTGCAAACGAAGGTTTCGCTTGCACATCACGTACTTCTTGTTTCTAGTGTACTAGAACTAGCAGTAGGCGTTGCAGTAGCGGCAGTATAGTAATACTAGCACTTGTTTGGTTAGCCGTAGTTGTAAACGGTAATGTTCAGAGCGAAAAGACTGTAACAGCCAACAAGGAAACAACACCCAGAGAAGAGCGCACGACACGAGACTCAGGGCGTTTTTCTTTCTTGTTAGCTGTTACTGCCTATTCGTTGGGCACAAACTAGCTCATGGTTTATGGTGGTTTAACGTATGTCCCAAAATGACTCAGGCTATGAGGTACTCCGTAGTGAAGGGCTCCGCAAATTTCGGCCACCTGGGGTTCTTTAACGTGCACTGACATCGCACAGTACACGGGCCTCCAGCATGTCGCCTCCATCGAAATTCTATCGCCGTGGCTGGGATCGAACCCGCTTGTTTCAGGTCAGCAGCCGAGTTCCATAACCACTGAGCCACCGCGGCGGCTGCAAACTAGCTCAGAAGCAGATTCTTTTGTAAAGTGCAGAATAAGGAAGACATATGCGTGAATTACTGAATAAATTCGAGTTAATATTATCTTACAGTGGCAGTGAAGAGGAGAAGATAGGCTCGACCGAGATGCGCAACGCTCGGAGCTGATATAGCCGATCACCGCTTTAAAGGTGCACTGAAGCGTAATCTGAACTCGTATTTCTACCGCTGGAACTCGATCTACACGTTCCGAGCGTTCTTGGAAACTTCGAATTATTGCCCTGTGCGGCCGATTTCCTCAATTTAAATCGTATTAACGTCCGGCTCCCGCCTTTTTTTTTTAATTCCCCGCAAACGGTGGGAGGAGTCGAGCAGCTTTTCAGCCAATCCCGTGGCGGCTTGCCGCTCTGCCATCGGCGGAGTGATCGGCGAAAGCAAAGAGTCCACACGTATTTTTATTTGCGTGGGCCTAATTTGCAGCTATGTAGTCTCTGACTAGATCTATTTATTCACGGAAACCTAAAAAAAAAACAAAATAAAAGCAAAGGCAAAGTCGGCACGCGACTGTCTGAAAGGCACTCCATGCGTCGGTCGACTCTTCTCATCGTTTGCGGGGAATTCATTAAAAAAAGGCGGGAGGCGGACGTTAATCCGATTTAATTAGGGAAATCGGCCGCACAGGGCAATAAATCGAAGTTTCTAAGAATGCATACTGAAAACTGCGCAAAAAAACGAAGACACAGAACGAGAAGGCATGACACGGGCGCAGTTTTTAAAGAGCCCATTGAACAAGAAATGTAGTTAATAAGAACGGTAAACTGGGCTAGTTGGTAGGAATTCGTACTGAAAACTGCGCAAAAAAACGAAGACACAGAACGAGAAGGCACGACACGGGCGCAGTCGCCCGTGTCGCCGTGTCGCCGTGCGCCCGTGTCGTGCCTTCTCGTTCTGTGTCTTCGTTTTTTTGCGCAGTTTTCAGTATGAATTCCTACCAACTAGCCCAGTTTACCGTTCTTATTTTCTAAGAATGCTCGAAACGTGTAGATCGAGTTCCCGCGGCAAAAAGACGAGTTCAGATTCCTCTTCAGTGCACCTTTAAGACTGAGTAGATTGCAAGGGAAGGGTACTTATTGGCGATTTTCACGAAATCGACGTGTCGCTGCGGTGGCGTTGCGAATTAGTCCAGGAAGGATCAGCGCACGCGGGATAGTGTCGTTTGCTGCGTTGCCTATATGGTTCGTCGGCATAGCCTGACGATGCTGTCAGAATTTTTTGCACTTTTTTAATTTCGATTATATCGATATTTGCATGCCAACAAGACAGAAGGGCGTCACTGCGCGAGTTTTCTAGCGTCAGCAATACAGGCATAGCATTTGAGCAATATGTTCCTGTAGGCTTTAGTGGAATACTTGCAAGACCATGACAGCTGAATTCTTGTCAGGCATTGAGCATATATTTCTAAAGAAATGACTTACCTGGTTCAGAAGGGCTTATGTAGATACGCGGCGTTCTTTGTTATTAAGTATCACTGAGCCCACTGAATAACGGGCACATTTCAAGCGAGAAGAGTTTTGTGCTCGGTTGTCTCTCCGAATACGTGCCTTATTACGGCATGCATGCTTTCTTATATGTTGGAGTGTGGGAAGAGAGTGATATAATGATTTTATTCGAATTCCATTTAGTTCTGATTTTTCTTCCACTTTAATTGTTCTATGCCCTCGCGGTCGCTGGAATAGGTCAGTTAAAGGGCAAATGGCAAGAATAGAACGTCATCATCATCAACCTGACTACGCGCACTTCAGGGTAAAGGCACCCCCCCCCCCCCCCCCCCCCATGTCTCTCCAATTAACCCTGTCCTTTGCCAGTTGCAGCCCCCGTATCCCCGCAGGCTTCTTAATCTCATCTGCACACCTAACTTTCTGGCGCCCCCTGCTACGCTTGCCTTCTCTTGGAATCCACTCCGTTACCCTTAAGGACAAGCGGTTATCTTGCCTTCGCATTACATGCCCTGCCCAAGCCCATTTCTTCCTCTTGATTTCAACTAGGATGTTATTAAACAGCGTTTGTTCCCTCCCCCACTCCGCCCGCTTCTGGTCGCTTAACGTTGCGCCTATCATTTTTCTTTCCATAGTTCGCTGCGTTGTCCTTAACTTAAGCTGAACTCTTTTCGTTAGCCTCCAAGTTTCTGGCCCATAAAGGCTGAAAGAACATAATCGGTCCAAAATAATTGCATCATTGCGATCTTGCATTCACTGCATTTGTTCAAATGGCATCTTATAAATAAACTGAGAGCACAAGGTACGGATAACTGCTTCGAGAAGGCAGCGTGTGTAAAAAGGTGAATCTGTATTCATATTTAACGTCACACATGGTTAATGAAATTTATGAGCACGGAAAAGCGCAAACGTGCGCAGCTTTGTAATTTGAAACTGAAGCGACTGTGAGTGGCAAACTGTTCTTGCTTGGTAGTTAGTATTCAGCACAGACACGTACGAAAAAAAAAAATAAAAGAGTTGTACATACAAGACTTGTCTCACAACTAGTTTAGTCATTTGTAAGGCAGCAGATTTAAAGCATGGAATGACATGAAAAACAAAAAAAAAGAAAAAAATCTGAGAGGCTTGTCACGAAGGTTAGAACTACAACCGATAAAGCCATAAATGGTTTGGTTTGGTTTATGGGGTTTAACGTCCCAAAGCGACTCAGGCTATGAGAGACGCCGTAGTGGAGGGCTCCGGAAATTTCGTCTGCTTCCATGATAGGCCTGCCTGCAGGCTATATGACCGCTGCTGCAAGACACGCCATTTATTTTTCTGTGAAAGAAATAGAAAGATCACTCACGTAGTTATCACCACCTCTGGCTATGACAAAAGTTTCTATCGCTTTCCTGTGCGCCGCTCGAGTCTCTAGTCCCCTACCAAGCACCACGGTTTTGCGGAAGAGCAGACGACATATTTGGCGCAGTATTTCGACAGATGAGAAAATTCTGTCGATAACAAGGAATTATTTTGCTCAAACAGCCGCACATTCAGGCAACGGCCAGTCGTAACGGCATAGTAATCGCCATAAGAAAGTGGTGTATATTATAAGCTGCTTGTATCATACACGGAAAAAACCTTGATTTATGTTTAATGTTGCAGCACTTTGCTCTTTTTCAAGCGTCTGCTTTATTCTGCACCAAACAGCATAAACTAGGCATTTTCATGAGAGTAGAAAAATCCGTTTCAACTTCATACCGATTAGCACATTACACAATGCACTGGAAGAAAAAAACGATGTAAGGCAGAACAACAGGCTTTCTTTTTTCAGGCAACAGAATAGCTTTTTGGAATCATAATCCTTCACCGAACGCAAAAGTTTTTCACATCTGCTGTTCAGTTGCAGCCTGCATTTCTCAGTCTAACCTCTTGTGAAAATTTGGTTTGGTTTTTTGGTTTTATGGAGTTTAACGTCCCAAAGCGACTAAGGCTATGAGAGACGCCGTAGTGTAGGGCTCCGGAAATTTCGACCACCTGGGGTTCTTTAACGTGCACTGACATCGCGCAGTAACGGGCCTCTAGAATTTCTCCTCCAAAGAAATTCCAGCCGTCGCGGCCGGGATCGAACCCGCGTCTTTTGGGTTAGCAGCCGAGCACCATAACCACTGAGCCACCGCGGCGGCTTTTTGTGAAAATTTGTATGCAGGCCCACTTTATATGATTTTAAGGGAACGGCGCCGATCGAAAGTAGCTATTGCTGCTTTTACAACACGAGAGGTGCCAAAATGGGGTTGAGTAATGATTTGGTCAACCTAAAGGGTGGTAGCGCCAACAGACGCGTTTGAAAACAAGATTAAGCAATAAGTCTGTAGAAACTGCACGTAGTTATCAGGGAATAAAAGTTAAGGCCCGGCTAGCACTTTTTAAAACTTTCAAAATATTGTTACGTGGCATAAAGCCGACCAAGTAGTGGGTGAAATTGTCAAAAGCAGTAGACACTAAATAATCATCTGCTAGACGAAAAATGTTCAGGGATAGACCACTCAGATTTGCTTCAATGGCTCTATCAACTTCGTGTTTGTTCTGTTATTGCTCGTGTGAGCATATCCTTTCTTTCGTTCGTGTCTGTCTGGGCTGAATTATAACCATAAGCCATTCGCCCAATTTAGCATCCTCTTGCATTCCCTCTCTTCTAGCTTGTTTTCTGTGAAGCCGCTTTACAAACTGACCATCGCTGGGTCTTGCCTACCTGATTTTCTAATTTTGTCAGTCACCTATTGTAAAAGCGTCTCTGTCGGAAGAATCTAAAATAGATTTTAAATTTTCCGCGAATCATGCGTCGACCACCTACCACTCCACTTTCATGCCCGCTTTCAAACACCTTTTTCTTTGTGTGCCGGTTATTTCTTCTACGCTGTCGAGAAATGAGGCTGTTTGGCTCACCCGAGGTCACTGCCATCGACAATCGAACAGTACGTGTTCGTCATGAAATTTCGAAACAAGCGCGACTCTACCAAGACTGACCCCGGGCCTCCGCAACGCTGCCAGATTGAATCAATTCAGGTGACCCCTGTAGACAGTGAAAATCGCCAGTAGCCAGGGTCAGCAGAAACCGAGGTGGGAAAATGAGATTAGGGAATTTTCCGTGCTGGGATGGCCGCGGTTGGTGCAGCACAGGGCTTTCTTGTGGCTATCGTGGGAGGAATCTTTCCTGCAGTGGACGCTAGCCGGCTGATAATGCCGACCAAGAACTAATGGAACAACGCGGCGGTGGCGTTCACTTGAGAACGAAACGCGTACGAAGTGCCCTTTATATTTTTTCTCTCTCTCCGTACTTAAACATCCTTTTGACGAAGCAGTGTATGTTCCTATGAAAACAAAAAGTTAGGGACCTTGAAATTGATATTAATGATACGCTAGAGTGATACTAGAACGAGCTACTTTGTTCACGCTTTAGTAACTGCTGTAGAACCTCCCTTAAGATAAATTACGTAAATTCTGTGGAATTTCTTCCGGAACCGCTTTGCCACTGGCGTGGTGTTATGGTCGGCCATGTTTCGAGACACGTGGACCGACTGCGCAGGTGTTTCTTCGGAGAAAGAAAAGTCGCTTACTGCAGCAAGGCGATCTGCGTAGCCGCATCCGGTCAAGGAAGAGGGTTCGTTTCCTCCCTTCTGCTGGAACAGATGAAGCCAGGCCGCACCCTGCCTTTCAGAGACACGCAGGCATCCAGACGCGATTTTCTAAAATCCAAGCAAAAAAGGATTTCCTTGAAACTGATAGAGGTGACTAGTCTTTGCCACATTATCGGGACCAGCTGTTTCCTGGAACCCCTGCTTCGTCAGGAGGGCTCTTTTTCTGGCTGTCAAAGGGCGGACTAGGGTTTCCTGGAATGGAACAATGCCGGGATGAAGCACGGTCGCGCACCTCTTTTCCTGGACTAATTTGGGGCGGGGACCTCCCCTCCCATCGGGTTCGAGGAACACCATCTGAACCGAACTTAATCAATAGAATTGTGTCTACTACATTAAACTTCCGGCCTTTAGGGGGTGCTTCTAGAACCTCTCCAGTCGCTCTATAGTGAGATACAACAAGGTTTCCGTGTTTTCGGTATATACTGATAGATACGGAAAAATCACCTCGGAGGGCGGTTTCCTCTGAATTTGATGAAAACCGAAAAACAGCGAATTTGAGCTGCCCTTTAAAAAAAAAGAACGCCATCTTCAAGTGAAAAAATCTCTCACTAATATTTTTTCTCGTTCACCCGGAAAACAGCCACGCTGAACTGTCCGTGGCTTCGCATTTAGGCTAATAATAAGTCCTATGGAACAAAGAAGAAAAGAGGGCACGGAAATACCCAGGCCGATATGTCGACGGTGGTGCGACGCCCGCGCGAGACGGTCTGCAAGCGTGACGGTTTGAGATATTCGTTTCTCATGTGGCACTCCCATGCCTTTAATTTACGCTACCAAGGCATGCTTCTCCGCGTCGTGTTAAGCACCGTGCGAATAACACGGGATCAACGGTGAGGTGGATACCTACTCCTGACAGAGAACGTTTTTACATCCTTTCTCACGCGTGGTCCGAAACCGCGGGAAGATCGTAAGACAGCGGAAAAAAAAAAGCGCTGGTTCGCGTTACGCGACCATGAAAGTTTCAGACGCGACGATACACTCACTGGCACGAGTGAAGAATTCTCGCAACTGCCTTCCTTTTTAAAGCACATGGTTTGCTCCCCTGCCCTGCAGTGTGACGCGTATTGCAACCCAGAATCCCTGAACTCATCTACACGGAGAAGAGCTTCCCCACTCACCCCTCCAGAGGTTTCAGGTTAGAGGAGGCGCTACTTTTGCTCCAAGGCCCAGGGCAAAATCTGGGGGTGTGGAAACTTATGGAAAGGACGGTAAAGCAAAGGTCGATATGAGTCGATTAATGCCAACATCACCTTGCAGGTCGTATCTACGCTTATGCGTCCCAAACTGCCAGCATGTTTCATTAAAGTAAAGTTCTGTCACTCATTCACCTCATCGAGCGGCGACCTGAAATAGTTCCAGTTTGTCGCAAGGGCTATAGGGACAGATCACCGGCGAAACAAAAGCAGCAGCTTGGTGTAGGCAGTAACGCATGTAACTAGCCACAGTTTATGATGATGATGATGTCCTCAGGCTTAATGGCACACACTCACAGGGGGGGGGGGGGGCAGCCAGGGTGCATAGCGGATAGCCGCCGTTTTTAGTGCAAGATTTTATCTTCGTCCATTTCAAAGGCATATTTTCATTGCGCTTTTAGAGATTTTTTCCGCAAACACACACACACACATACATAGCAGTTAGGCTTGGCTATCTCTATACAAGTGGATTGCCGTGAAAAGCGTATATTGGTGGCAAGATCAGCTTCCCGTAGGTGTAATAATTCAACAGCACACGAATTTTCATACATTCTCCAACAGGCTATAAATATTTCAGCCATCAGCATCACCGCTCATATATAGAGGTTACGACAGCAATACATACATCATAGAACTATTGCAAATGTAATCGAGCGAACCTCGGGTGGCTCATGTCCAACGTTCTTGGAAAAAACATTTTGAAAATTGTAAAATTGTAAGGTGCTTTTGTGTAAATATTGAAGGTAATGGTTCCATTCTTCCGATGAGCAGCAAAGTCTTTCTTTTAAACTTTTTTCCATCGCATGCATCGAGCAGTTAAGACAGCCATAGAAAACAAAAGGGGAAAGCTTTTGACGACAGCAAAAACTTTAATAGCAAAAAAATGCAAGCCTGCCGACGAGAGATCTGCGGATATATCCATTGTTATAATGAAATCTTACAATGTATAAAAAAATTGCGTCCATAAACTATTTCCCGTTCAAAAATGCTGTCGCCCAGAATTGTTGGACATGTTTGAACTATCACGGAAGTTATGAAATAAAGAAAACTGGGGCAAGAAAAGCGCCATGTTGGAGGAGAAACCGAGGAGAAATGGTGGAGAAACCGCGTACGGCCGTTCGTCTCGTGTTTCATCACTTTCCTTGTCCTTTTGAGTCCCTCTTCATTTCATCTTGAATTCAAGGACACCTAACTGGCAGTATTAATGATATTGGTTTGGTTTATGGGGGTTTAACTTCACAAGGCGACTCAGGCTGAGGGACGCCGTAAAAAAGCACTGACATCGCACAGTACACTGGCCTCTAGAATTTCGCCTCCATCGAAATTCTACCGCCGCGTCCGGGATCGAACTCGCGTCTTTCGGGTAAGCAGCCGAGTGCTATAACCACTGAGCCACCGCGGCGGCTAGTATTATTGATATTATAGTCTGTTTTCAGGTCTAAAGGCAGAGGTGAGCAAAATGTCACCGCTGAAAATAAATGTTAACTTGATTGATTGATTGATTGATTGATTGATTGATTGATTGATTGATTGATTGATTGATTGATTGATTGATTGCGTTCATTCATTCATTCACCCGTTTGTTTGTTCACTCGTTCCAATACTTTTCACATCTTCAAATAAGATTTGCTTGAACGGATTCACGACGTACTTAATGAATGAAAACAACCAGTCGTTCTTTATCGAATTTCCTTGTAACCTGTAATTTAATGTACCACCGCCTGTGGACTCCCCTTATAAATTCACGTGACACAGCTACTTCCAAGTTTTGAGTCAAGGAGTTCTCGTTCCTTATTCTCTTCATCCTGTTGACAAAGGAAACGAATGTATAGAGTAAAAATTTAAAAGAAAATTCTGGATAAAAACTCAGCATACGAGGAAAAAAAAAACATTTCTCCTAAGCAAGCGTTCCGTGCCCTCAGGGCATCAAACTCGGCGCTGAACCTTCGCAGGCGCGCCAGCCAGCCTCGCGAGCGTTATGCAAAATCAAGTTTACACCGGCTCGAGATGATTGCGCGGGGTAGCTTTGTCTCTCTGTGTAGACACGTAAGCCTCGTCGCTTCAGTCAATTTCGCGGCGTGTTCTTTGGCGTCTGCGCAGCTGGGACCAAAGGGGAAGATGAAAAGGGGCATGGCGTCGGCGCCTGCTTACTCTTCCAATTTAGCCGCAATTGTTATTGTTGAGACGCGCTGCTGGAGCTTCAGCCTGGGCCCTTTATATTAGCTTATTCGCCGCGTCGCGCGCTTCGCAAATTTCTCTCGATTGAGCCCCAAGACTATGGCAGGAACGTTTTTTTTTTGTTTGTTTTTTTTTAAGCCAGGGGAAGTGGGTCCGAAGTGATTGTGTTGATTTGTTCTCTTACTTTAACAAGGCCAATGCGCGTGTACGGCCATGCAGGAAGGCAAGAATATAAATAAGATTTTTTGAAGGTATCTGAGTTTGTGTATAAGATTTATATGCATGGATTTTGTGATTTTGTCCTCTCGGGCTTTTGTAGAACAGAACGAGAAAAATGACGTGTTTTCCCTGGCTTGTCAGCCTCGTTGAAAGGAGGACACAGGTAAAGTTTTAGACATCCAATTGTATTATGACAAAAATGAAAAAAAAAAAAGGTCCCGGAAAAGTAACCTCACCTTATCTGCGGCGCAAACTTCGACCGCCAAACAAGTATAACGGAAATTTCTTGGAGAAAATCGATGTGATGAATCAACTTTGGCTCAGTGAAGTGCCAGTTACATGTGAAAGACCGAGTTCCAAAACGCGACTTCTGTATACGCACTGATTAACCTCTGGGACCTCCAAGTATCATTTGGTTCATTATAATGAAATGGCTGCGTTAAAAGGAATGATATATCGCCGCATATTCTGCAGCTATGCCGAGCCAGGACAATGGGAACTATAGTTATCGTCAAAGGTTTCTGAAACAAATTATAGCATGTTTGTACGCTAGGGAAAGTTGATTTCAAACCTATAGATTGGTCCACAGCTGAAACTGAATTGAGTTGAATTTTTATTCTCCAGATAGCACTGGAAGGTTATCAGGGCTAAAAGCTGCTCTGGGCAGCTTGGCGTGGCCACTGAAACCTCCACTTGGCATTACAACAATGACAAAAACAGTGGAAAATGCAATAATAGTTCACAAACACAGAATCAAAAACACAACTTGTAACTTCACACAACACAACATAACGAAAAGTAGCAAATTATATATCATAGTTTATAGTGAAAAACAATCAGATTTTTTACATTGCAACACCTATTTGAACTAAGCATAATAAAAGGAATTATATGTCTCAGTTGAACATCACATTCAAACGACA
The DNA here is from genome assembly GCF_055824585.1 of Amblyomma mixtum. NCBI lineage: Eukaryota > Metazoa > Arthropoda > Arachnida > Ixodida > Ixodidae > Amblyomma > Amblyomma mixtum. The sequence goes on along the minus strand of NC_143016.1, from coordinate 121,975,953 downwards.
GTAATTGACACAATAAAACCTAAATAAATGGTGACGTGTTCGCCATTGCGCGACTTTAACGCATGATTTCCTTGGCTTTGCTATTGGATGCTATAGGTTTGGAGAGCGAGTCCGCTTGAATTACTACTTCCTGCTAGTAACTCAGAATAATATCCTGTTAATATCTGCTAAATATGGTTTTCTTAGTGACCTAAACCGTGCTATGTGAAGATGACAGGATTCCACCATGCATCTCAACCCATCACTTAGACTACAGCTTCTTAGACTCCGCCTTCCCGACAGAGGCTCCCAGTTTAAGCTGAAAATACTGAAAATTCTCCTGGCCATGAGCATTCCTATGTGAATAAAGAACTTTCAACTCAACATTGGAACGCATTAAGGAAGCCATCAGTCACTGGTTTGGTTTGGTTTATGGGGTTTAACGTCCCAAAGCGACTCAGGCTATGAGGGACGCCGTAGTGGAGGGCTCCGGAAATTTCGACCACCTGGGGTTCTTTAGCGTGCACTGACATCGCACAGTACACTGGCCTCTGGAATTTCTCCTCCAAAGAAATTCAACCGCCGCGGCCGGGACCGAACCCACGTCTTCCGGGTCAGCAGCCGAGCACCGTAACCACTGAGCCACCGCGGCGGTTGAACGCAAGGAAAGCATATGGGAATGTTTCTAATTTAAATTTGCGGTGTTGATCAGTGAGAAATTAGTAGTGCAATCATTTTATGGATGAAATATAATTGATTAGAAAGTAGATTAGACTGCAGCAGTGACCTAGTTGTTTGAGCACTAGCCTTCCACGCGGGAGGGGCGGGGTTCGATCTCCAGTGCCGCCGGGTGCCCAGCGGTGATGCAATGGATTCAAGCTTTCCCCTGGCCTGATGATCGGCTTACCTAGCTGAGGTGAATTTCGCGGGAAATGGATCTTTGATGCCACTTTGAGTAGACGAAAACACCTTGTGCCATGGGGCTCTTTGGCCACAAATTCCCTTGCGCCATAAACGGTTGCAACGGACTTCTGCAAGACAGTTGCGGGTGTACCGACTGCTTCGAGTTCCCGGCGTGTTCCTCCTGCCTCACGGGAATCAGCTATCGATGTAACTTTTTCTCGGGAGGAACTCGACGCTGCTCTTGCGAGATGTAGGCGTCCGTCTTCACCAGGGCCAGATGGAATCACATATGCTGAGCTGTCCCACCTTGGCAACGACGCGCGAGAAGAACTCGTCAAGCGTTATAACCACTCTTGGCTCGACGGTGTTGTTCCTAACGAATGGAAATCGAGTCAGCTGATACCCCTACTAAAACCAGGAAAATCTCCGCTCGAGCTCACATCGTACAGGCCAATAGCCTTGTCCAGTTGCGTGGGAAAGGTCATGGAGAGAATGATTTTGACGCGCCTTGAGTGGAATCTCGAGTACTATAAGATATACGCCGATGCTATGGCCGGTTTCCTGCGGGGTCGCTCCTATATTGGCAACGTCGTTGATCTCGTATCCACGGTTCAACAACAGAATCGAACGAAACGTTTGTCCGTGGCACTCTTTCTTGATGTGAAAGGTACCTCAACATATGGTTCATGACGCCATCCTTGATGCGCTGGAAACTGTGGGCATTCTTCCCTGCTGTTAAAAAACCCATTGAGGTGGCTCTGACCTTGCCAGTTACTACTTGCCCTGTCGAAAGCTCCTGCAGTACAGTGAGGTGAGTGATAACCTGGCTACAATCAACAATGGCAAATAACAGGTTGGACAGCCTTTGTATGATGAGTATGCAACGAGAGCGTGTAATGAAGCACAACGATGACTTTATCCCCCGTGCCATCACGCAATTTGCCCAGAAAATCCCGAGGTGTTTGCGGCTGCTATTCAAGGAATACTGACGGACTGCAGTTAAACGCCGGTGAACATATTGTGTCGTCTGCTGGTCATCAGTTCACGTGAGTCGAGAACCCGCACGCAGCGAGACTGACCATTCTCCTTCACGAAGTGACAGTAACTTTTCGCATTTTGCATATTAAGTTTAATGGTTCGTTAATAAATTCCAGTGTTTGTTCTCCAAGCCTAGCACTAATTTGCTCTTTCTAATTTTTGTTTCATGTGCGTAGTTTAGACCACAAATAGTGCCTTTTTGGTGCTAACCTACCGCCTTCCCCATCCCCGGCCATCGCCCCCCCCCCCCCCCCCCCCCCTTCCTCCGCAAAAGGTTCTGCGGGCGCCCTTGTCCGGTTGCAATAAGACATCTGTAGCGCTGGACGTTAGGAATAGCCATATAAATGTTTAGAATTTCCAAAACGTGACTACTCTCAGACAGAGCCGTGTATTCCCTTCATATATGGCTCTGCTCTCAGAGATGTGACTCAACGAGTTTAGGCTTTTTGTGCCCTTTCGAAAAGCGCGGTCAAAACAACTAGTACACGTGATCTTCCTTGTCCCGCCAGCGCTGCTTTGATCCGCTGCTCCGGCTGGCCAGGTAGAGATCGGATTGTAGGGTTTATAGCTTCCCGTAACGACTCAGGATAAGAGACACGTAGTGAAGAGCCCCGGATTAATTAGACAACTTAGCATTCTTTAATGAATACTGACAACGCACATCACAAGGACGTTTTTGTATTTCGCCTCCAATGAACCAAAAGAAGCGGGTTAGATCCCGGCCGCGGCGACCCAGGTGGTCGAAATTTCCGGAGCCCTTCACTACGGCGTCCCTGAGTCACTTTGGGACGTTAAACCCCCATAAACGAAACCAAACCAAAACACGGCCGCCGCCACTGAACTACCGCGGCGGGTACACCTGGAAGAGTGGAAGCATAGTCCTTCAATTCTTTCCTTCAATTAAAAAAAACATTGAAGGACTATGGTGGAAGTCATGTGACACCTGCGCCACGGAGTGACATCGAAATTTTAAAAGAACTAAGCAGAACTTGCACCCCAGTTCCCGCGGTGCTAACAGACAACAAAAACGAAAGGCGGGAGAAAGCCAGCGCCTAACACATGATTATAGCAGACATAAATCAGTTCACAATAAATTTACAAATAAAAGCCGATGAGAAAGAAAAAAATGGGAGCATAATATGAAAAGGGGTGTGTAAAGGCGAGTAAAGCAAGGTAAAAGTATGCACTGAAGGAAGAATGAGGGAGGAAGATGTCTGTTGTGCCCAATGACTTGAGTACTTGCTGGTTGGTGGGGGTAGGTCCGGCCAGCCAGGAGGCCAGTGCAGAGCTTGTACCCATTGTATCAGCAGCGTATGCCCGGTGGCACTGTGCCTCCAGCCTCCAACATAAGAGGAGGATTCTCAAACAGCTACAGGCCACATCTATAGTCTATTTATAGACAACTAATAGGCAAATAGTCCAATAAAAAATACATCAAACAAAAAATTATAGCATATTAGATTCCCTGATACTGGCTCATACATGAAATTTGCAGGACTATCACTAGGTTTAAATTTGATGCACATGTGCACTAAAGTCCTTTGGGAACAGCGCAACATCATAAGGACACTGCGCTTTTATGGCTTCTCTGAACAGCACAGCCATGTGTAGTGCTGGAGAGTTGTTGATCAGTAAAGTTATCTAAATCGATATTGCTCCTAGATAATCATTATTTAGCTTCCACATAAGCAGGTTACCCTGTGAGTTTGTTATTAAAGACTGCCATAATTGCTGTCATAAAAGTTATGGTCCAGCTCTGAAATTGTAGAAGCTGCTCTTGCTTTGATACAGACTCGTATCAGACTAACAGGCGACTCATACAGCAAATACAAAAATGTATTAAACCACTAAAAACTTGTATTAGAATTTTCACTAGGGGTGTACTGGTGATATTGCTTTGCGCACACCAAAGACAAGCGTGTTTCAAAAGGGGCGCAAAAAGGCCTCAGTTTGTTGAGCCACAGGGCTGTGGGTAACTGCATTTTTGAGATTATAAAAACGGACACGGCTGTTACTAACAGCCAGCTACAAATCTCTCATTGCAATCTCGAGCCTAATGTACTTCTCTGACATCATACACAATCGCAAATAAAGCTGTGCCTGCATCAGCTCTGCATGAAGGAAGGAAGCAGCTATGACATAGGCACAGCTGGTATACCTTACCTGTGTCTGGTTATAATCAACTTTGCCATGATCTGGTGAACTAGGAAATCTGTACTACATTCTCATCGATGTCAAAATAAGCTGTTGTTGTTTTGAATTAACACATTAATCAGTTCGGTTATGTGCCTAAGAGCAATCTTCACCATTCATTCATTGAGACTGTAAGCATATAATTTACCATCAGCTTGCCTAACGCAAGGCTTAACTGCACTCTTACTCTGTGCCAACTGCCAGACGTGCTCAGGACAAATAGAAGTTTGCTTGTATTAATAGAATACTGCATTCTAATGACAAAGATGATACTTGTACTGAAAATGGAGTTTTATAAGCTCGAAAAGTTCATAAATTAAATAGAGGTGCCACAGTCGCTGGCTGATTTTGCAGGTAAGTTGCAATGTGTCAATACAGTTCATTTACCTGTGGATTCCAGAGAATAGACTGCACTGCCATTCACTGCAAAATGGTGACCACAGAGTACTTTTTGGTGTAGACGTACGAGTTTGGATCGAATAGCGGAAAAAATTTTAAATGCAAATTTCTATGCCGTAAATACATCCTTTACTGCCTGATGCACATGAACACACTCAAAAAGAGCCACAGATGCGACTTTGCTAAAAACAAAAACTGAATGGAGTTTTCCTCTGTGTCCTTACAAATTTGGAAGAGCAGGCACTAGGCATGCAATGGTGCCAAATCAACAATGTGTAGGCATTTTGTGCATTTTCGTATTTCAAACGGGAGAATTAAGTCACTGAATGCCGATAAACTGTTTTGTAAGCAGCACTCTCTGCTGTCTTCCATCCTAAAATTGCCCAAACTTGCGAGGCACACAGCTGCAAATTGAGCAAATATCTACTATGGTTCAGCATGGCAGATAAGAGAATGATAGCTTCACAGTATTGACCCGGCATACAGTTGTGATCCCATTGGCTCACTCTGCATACAACCCTTTGTAGAGTCTGGCATAGCCTCTGTCTTCAGCAGAGCTAATATCCATTACCATGCAGTACTAATGGGCTAGCAGTCCCCATACCAGGATCACTTTGGTCTAAAAGGTGGTGATAAGGTAAACTTCACAGGGGAAAAACTTCAACGAAATGAAAAAGAGATACTGTGCAAGTACCTATAGTTGCACGATGGTCTGCCAAGTTGCTGCAGAAAGCATACAAACTATGCTGCAAAGCCGCAAAGCTAGACAAGCTTTGCGAGCATTTTACATGGTATATTTACATAAATCAGCAGTATCTATCATAAAATATGGCGAATGAGATTGCCGAAGGAAATTGCTCAGTGATTTTCCCGACCGAGTTGCGCTGTATAGTGTCGCCTGCAAATGTGAAGTACGGCTTTGCCGCACAACTTGGCTGCTTTCTGCAGCAGCTCGGCAGGCCCACACGCAACTCTAGGTACATTATACAGTAACTCCAAGATGTAAACTATAAACTTGTTAAGATCATTTTCATAGTCACTTATCTCCAACGCCCAACTGCAGATTTAAAAAAAAAGTAACCACAATTGACCGCTAAAATGAAAGCAACCTTTTAGCGAACCATGATATTAGTTTTGCAGCTATTTCTTTTGACTTGTTGAGTCACATTTCATAGAGCGAGGGCTAGGTCTGCAATGCTTTTTCCAGCATTGATTCTCTTCCCTCCACTTCTGTAACCCATTTAGTGGCTAAAGGGGTTCTGAAACACCTTCTGAGGAGAGTACATGAACTCACTAAATCAATACATTCTCTCGTCATGAACACCTGAGCTAAATAATAAACTTCTGCACGTAACAGAGAAATCACAACCACATGTGAAAGTTGGGGAGTTCTTTCCGGCGATTTTCATGTTCACGTCCTCCTCCGTAACACGCTCTTGCTTAATTCTGATCAGGCCGCCGCGGTGGCTCAGTGGTTATTGTGCTCGGCTGCTGACCCGAAAGACGCGGGTTCGATCCCGGCCGCGGCAGTTGAATTTCTTTAGAGGAGAAATTCTAGAGGCTGGTGTACTGTGTGATGTCAGTGCACGTTAAAGAACCCCAGGTGCTCAAAATCTCCGGAGCCCTCCACTACGGCGTCCCTCATAGCCTTAGTCGCTTTGGGACGTTAAACACCATAAACCAAACCAAACCAATTCTGATCAGAGATTGCTTTGGTTAGGTTCTTTCAAGCATCAGGCAGCTGCCATGGCTGCAGCCAGTCAGCAGCGTTGCTCCGGCGAGTCAGGAAGCTCCGCCCCCTGAGGAATACCTGCAGTGTGGCCAGCGGAGCAGTGCTGGCCTTTGAGCATGCAAAAAGTGACGAGAGGAAAGGGAAAGCCGCGAAGGCACTGAAATTCAAATTCTGACTACAGATAAGTGGGCTTCTACAAATACATTAAAAATTTACGGAGGACATTTGTGAAGCGACATCCTTTAACATCTGAGAAATACTGCACCTTTTCTAACAGCCCCTTTCAGAGTCTTCTTAACGTGCCCACATATTGTAAAAGCTGTCGCACCTTTCTTTTCTACAATAATCTCTACTCTTCCACGAGGAAAGCTTCTGGAAATATTTCATGCAAAAAAAATTTACATATGCAGTCAGAACAGAAAAGGCTTGGGCAGGTTGACAATTCATTGTAACAGTACTCATAGCGTGGGATGACAAGACAGTCATTTTGTATCGGCACCATAATGAACTGACTAGAGAAATCAAGGCAGCGTGTGGGATAGCACGGGCAGGAGATCAATGTGTCAGCAGACCGTCTGTGGCATTATCGAAGAAGGAACTCGATTTCATGACATGACGGCATGTGGCATTTTGTAATGTTTCTTCATGTTTTTCTTTCTATCTGCTGTATCAGTATGTATATATGCTCCTGACTGCAATAAATTCCACTGTGTCGAAAGTTAGCGCTTGTCCGTCTTGTCTGTCCTGCGTTGTTCCCACGCTATGATTACTATGTTACATATGTAGGAAAGATAATCACTCCTCATAGAAGCATCCGACAGTTGTGCGTCTTCTGAAAGGCCCGTCTAAGAACAGCAATCAAAGCAAGTCATCCTTTTTCAGAACCCTCATTGACAGAGATGACATTCAGAGAAAGAATAACCTGCACGAGAACAGTCCTTGCCTAGAGGCAGAGGGTGCAGAAAATGGCAATCTTTTAGCTTCAACTCATCTCAAAACGATAACAGGAGATGCATACCGGTGATCCTCAGATACAACCAGAACGTTAAAACCGCAGTCATAGAGTATTTGAAGCTGCATACACACAGGTTCAGCACAAGCGCCCCAGGCGAAAATCTTAACTGGTCAAACTGGTTTAGGGAACAATTTCCCAGTTGAATACCAGTTGCATCCAACTGGAATCCAACTGGAATCAACTGGGAAATTGTTCCTTAAACCAGTTTGACCAGTTAAGATTTAGTCGTCTAGTAACCATCTCGTTCATGCAAACATACACACAAGCAAGCACGGTTTGATCCCGCACACGCCAGTGACAAGTTTAAAAAACAGTCTTCGCCACATGCTCCTTTAATTAACTTTATACTATAAAAACATCCCAAGAAAGCTTACAACACTCTCCGTAGGAACAAAGGGGCGACATTATTTCGAGCCGCACGTCTATGGAAGCGTTTAAAAGCAAAGGCCGAATGAAGAGCTAAGCTCGTAACAACCACCGTCAAACAGTGCCGGCACTACGGGTCCACCCCTTTCCTACGTATCGTGTCTTCCAGCTTCTGAAACTGCTCGTTGGAGACCTTCTCCGTCTCGTCCACGACCTGTTCCACGCTTTTCACTTCGGGCACATAGAACTGCAACATGTTTTGGATTCCCGCCTTCAGCGTCACCGACGAGCTGGGGCAGCCTGTGCACGAGCCCTGCAACTTCAGCTTGACGACACCGTCCTCGAAGCCCATGTAGAGGATGTCGCCTCCGTCTTCCTGCACCGTCGGCCTGATCCTCGTCTCGATTAGCTCCTTGATGGCCAGCACGGTCTCGCTATCCCCTTCCCGCGGCTGCGTATCTTCGGAGACCTGGGCCGAGGCGCTGCCGTCGTCCAGAACGGGCAGACCGGTCGTGAAAAAGTCCATAATGGCCGCGAAGATATGCGGCTTGATCACCTTCCACTCGGTCTCGTCGTCCACTTTGGTCACCGTGATGAAGTCTGGCCCCAGAAACACTGCTTTGACACCTTCTACACGAAAGAGATGACGGGCCAGCGGTGAGTCCTTAGCGCTTGCGATATTGGGAAAGTCGCGGGTGCCCTGTTCGAGGACCTTAGAGTTCGGTAGGAACTTCAGACAGTTGGGGTTGGGAGTGTCTTGAGTCTGGATAAACATGCGCGACACCCAGGACGTCCTGAAGCCTCGACAGTTGCGCACGTGCGACGATGGGACGCTGCAATGAAGCAGGGCATCGCTTCGCAAAACATTCAGGCAACGGCTGCGTACCAACGCGAAGATGCGAGACGCCATTTTTAAAGAGCCGGCGCCGTCGGCGCTGTGGGTACAGTGTTTGTGGGTGCTTCCCTCTATGCGTCACATGTGCCATTTGTCCATGTGTCAAGGCCGAAATCAATCAGCACATTTATTAACAATTCAGTTAACTTTTATAGTGCATAATATTTAGTATCAATATTGTATGCTACATCTAAAACCCTGGTTTGTATAGTAAGTAGCGCGCATATTTTCTGCTGCGCTCTACTGAGGGGTTGCGTGTGTCATCTGTCCAGCAGTTTACACAGGCGCGAATGGCGGCGCCCAGCAGTAAATGCACGCTTTGTATGGCTTTGTCTTAAGAACATTGCGTGTTCCAAAACTCATTTAAATTCACACGTCATAACGCTACAAACAGTAATGTGGCTGCACCATTAACATTTCCAAACCCGCGCTAGGGCCACTAAGGCTTTGTTGGCTGAAGAATGGCTAGCGGAGTGGTAATGCTACCCGCAGTGAAACCAGCTTTCGCTCGCGCTGGTTTTTCGTCGAGAATCAAGCGGTCATTGACTACGTGGTCTCGTTTGGCTTCGCGTTTTAATAATATCGGTAAGAGGAGAACCAACTTTCAACTTGGCTTCGGCGAACGTTCGGTGAGTGTCAGCTTTTCGTGACAATCTTGCGTTCTGTCCCTGAAAGTTTTCTGGGGTAGGTTTCTAGAGTAGAAAATTTTGTAGAGTAGCTTTCGGCTCTTTCAGTTACTCCAGCAAGTTCTGGGTTCCCATGCGTTTGCGACGTTTGTGCTGTGGGTTGTTCGTGGGGTGGAGCCATGGGCGTTTTCACGCACTTTCTTTTGTCTGCTCTACCATTCAAATTATGCTGGCGGACTGTAGCTGCTATCCGCTTGAGCCATTAATTGACCGCCAACGCAAAATTTACGCTTTTTCGTGCCTTCCTTTTGTCATGCGCAGGGGTTGTTCGGCCACCCAGTGCTTCAGGAGCCAACGGGTTTCTACCTTCTGAAAGAGCAGGCTACCGAAGATGCCGAGAAATACGTCAAAGAAGCAACCGATCCCAAGCGGAGGCGGAAAATGGTCCAAGTGTTTGACGATCTGTCAGACGCCCTCTGTCGGGTGGCAGACATGGTTGGTTACTACAGTTGTCGTCCGTTTACTTTTATCATCATTTTTCGGCCATTTCTTGTGGTAGAAAGATGAGGCAATGTGTGAGCTATAAAAGACAATTTCAGGGATGCAATGCTAGCATTGTTCGCCAGTCAACGCCTCAAGTTCTTTCGTGCTTCTGTAAAGCGAGTCACTGTGAAGGCTTCAAGACTATTGAGTTTTATGCTTGGCATGTTTGATTTCCTTGGAGGCAGAAATTGATGCGTAATGATTCATTGTGTTGATAGACTGAGCTTTGTAAAGCTGGTAAATAAGACTGCGGCACAAAATTCTTATAAGTCTTTTGTGAAGATCAGTGGTAGGTAATGAGTGTACAGAACTGAAGGTTCCGTACTGTTCTAGCATTTTATTTTCTGTGCAAACAGCTAAAGAGCAGAAAAAAAGATTGTGTTGATGCATTTGCACATTGTTTTTGGTATTGTTTCTGCATGACTGTTAACTGGCTGCTTGTATTTTTTTGTTAGGCTGAATTTGTCCGGATCGGTCACCCAGAAGGAAGGTTTTCCTCAGCCGCGATGGATGCCTCTGTTTCCATCAACAACCTCGTTGAGAAGTGAGTCGACAAGTTGGTTGCAGAACAGTCAGGCTGCTGCTTCAGGACAACCCGGGTGTCATTTTTCTTTTGTCCTGAGGTTTTATTGGCTGCTAAACAGATTGTTGTTTCCTAAGCTGTGTGCTGAGCTTTCAGCACAAAACAATGCTAGCATGTTGTTGTCACATAGCCTTGAAAACAAGTAACAGAGAACTTTACATAAATGGACTTCATGCAAAAATCTCTGGTGGGGTTGAAGATGTAAAGGTATGAATGATTTGCATGTTGATGCTTTTGCGTTGAAAGACCATTACAGGCATAGCATTCTTAAAAATGAACTTGGAAAGACAGCACAGCGGCAGTAATTAATTACAAGCCACTTTTTCGTGTCACACTTCCCTCCAGAGCTTGCATCAAAATATTCTTCAGTGTCGCTAGTGTCAAAAGGTAACATAGAAAAAATAGCGAAGAAAACTTCGAAAAATAACTGCTTGTGAAATTATTGATGTGTGTGCTGCAATAGAATATAAATCAAGTCAGCCACAGTACCTCGTTCTTGTTCATGTTTATTTGTGCTGTGCTAATAAAAGGTCCATGAAAAGTAAAATAATATTAATCAACTACTTCTCTAATTGTTCAGTTAATTTTCATGGGCTGTAATTGACCACTGAAATCACATTTGATCACATTTCATTTAATGTAATTATAATTGCTTACTTTCTGCAATGTGTGCAAGATTGATTTGAAGCTTGTATTAGGATGCAGTTGATACAAAAGGACCATTTGACCATCATTGCATCTCACCCTGTAATATTGTATTGTCTTCAGATATTATTCAGTGGTCAATCTATACCACTTTTCTTGTGTGCCAAGAGCAACGAGATTACACTTGCAGGGCACAGTGGCTAAACTTAGTTGTCTGCTTCGATTTGTAAGCTTTTGCTATTACTAGCAAGTTCACACATGATGAGTCACCATGATGTACCTGCGTCTCCTGTTTTTTTGCTTTTTTTCGTGGAAGGTGACCTTCCAAGAAAGACCTTTGTAAGGCGCTGTGTGATTGGCAGAGTGCATGATTGCTGTTCTGTAGACTGCTCTCTAGCTTCCAAGTTTACAGAAAGTGTTTTGCTCAGTGCTTCGGTGGAAGTGTTGTTGCCGTGCCCTACTTTCGTCTCTCCAGGCTGAACACTAACAAGCAGCTGTATGACGCGCTGAAAAGTGTCGTGGAGAACGGCGACGTTGTTCCCACCACGGAAGAGGATGACCACGTGTCCAGGCTTTTCCTCTTCGATTTTGAGCAGAGTGGCATCCACTTGGATGAAGCCACTGTGAGTGAAATCAGAATATTGACTTATTCAGTTAGAGTTTGGGCAGAAATGAAATGACACTTTTTGGAGGAAAACAAATGGCAATGCTTATAGACGAAATTGGAGGTTTTGCAGAAAAAAAATTCAGGGGGCACTTCGGCTCTCTAAAGAGCTGCAAGGTCTTTCCTGGCGCACTGTTTGGCAAACTCCTTACGCCACCTGTCGGAGCGGATGACAACTATTTTTTATTAGTTGTCTTCTGCTCCAAAAGGGGGTGTCAGGCATTCATGGGTGACCTCATTACTTCGAATCCGCGCACTCTGACGTCATAACTATTTCGACCAACCGAAAAGTGTGACATCTCTGCTGACAACCTTCTGTCGACAACGATGAGGCACTGAAGGCTTTCGCCTTAAAAAGTAGGCACTTTTCCCTTAAGATGGCTTGAGAGCACTTACACAAAGAGGGTAAAAAGAGAAATACGTTTTATATCATTGCATACATCCTGCATTAATTGTAGAAAATTGGGAATAAAACTTGTGCAATATACGCTAAATCACATTTTAAAAAAATATTTGCTGCATGCAACAAAATGAAACGACACATTGCTCTAAAGAAAAAATTTTTGTTCTGTGGACAGTCGTATTAATCATCGTCATAATGTCATAATAATAATCATTGAGAGCAGTTTGAACTATGGTCACTGACTGCTTCTTCAGCATCGCATCAAGCCAACCCAGACGCATTTCCTTTGGAACTCTTGATGTTGGTCTTGTACTGTTCATTGTGAATGAGAAACCTGTATTGGTTCCCTTGCACCTTTCTTTAATTTCATTGTCAGTGGGGGCTGGTTCTTTGTTTCATTGTGCATAAGTGAAACTCCTGTTCAAATTCACAAAAATATTCAGCCTCTGTACAGCCTCTGTTTGTCTTATTAGCAGGTAAGATGTTAAGGATTATATATTAATTGGGTAATTTGATGTTTCAGAGCAGTAGTTGCGCTTCATTTCCTCGTTCTTAAAAGTAAGTGCACAGTGATGCCTTGTCTCTGATGGCACAAGACACGTGTCATGGACATTAAAAAATTTCTTTTCAGCGCAAGAAGGTCGTTGCCCTCAATGACTACGCCCTCCAAGTGGGGAGTCACTTTTCCAACAATGCACTGCAGCCCCGTTCAGTGAAGAAGTTGCAGCTCCCAGAGTGTGTTCGTGGCTGGTGCGTTGTATCCTTACTCATTCAACTCACTGGCTTGCTACACTGGAACTTTCTATGGTGCAGTGTACTTTCGTTAATTCCAGCTCCCTTAATTTGAGCGGTTTATTCAGCGTTACGCTACCGGCCGCGGCAGTCGAATTTTGATGGAGGCAAAAGTCTAGAGGCCCGTGTACTGTGCGATGTCAGTGCACGTTAAAGAACCCCAGGTGGTCAAAATTATTCCGAAGACCTCCACTACGGCCTCCCTCCTAGCCTGAGTCGCTTCAGGATGTTAAGCCCCCATAAACCAGCGACGTGTAAAGTGAGTCGCGACAGCCGTGTTGCCTCTCAAGGATGTCAGACGTGCAGACTTCCCCAGAAACAGGGTTTTTGTGACAGAGAAAATGGCATAAATGTCAGCTATACATGTGGTGGAGTTTACAAAAGACTTTTGCTTGCCATAAATAATGGCATTTTAGGAGGAGTGTGTAAATATTCGATAATTTCAAATATTCGGTCAAATAGTGTATGTTTCGTTACTCGATTCGATCTGAATGTTTGGTATTCGAAACATCAAAATATTCGTCTTGAGCGAAAAACGTTTCTGCAATGCTTGTTTCATGTTGTTTCGGTTCATCGCACCACCTCAGGAATGACACTGTGGTGCTTGCACAACCAAAGGCCTGGCTTCAAGGATACATTTTAGGCATATGCGCCGCGTGCCTGTGTACTCGTACTTATGCCAAAGTCGGTCTGTGCATGTGTCGTAGTCATAGTTCAGAGCAGCAGTCAGAGGCCCACACAGAGGTCTTGCATCCCACAAATACGTCGGGGTCGAATTAGATCGAATCCTGCAATTTCCGATGACAGCTTTTGCAGAAAGTCGACACAGCTTGAGTTGTTTGACAAGGCTTTAAAGCACTCTTACTTTTTTTTTTCATATAATGGCTTTGTGTCGGAAAAGTGCATGATTTTGAAAATGCTTATTGTACTGCTGAACATTTTTTTGTGTGCTAGAGGTATTCAAAATATTTGCCTCGAAATTATTCAAAGAAATTTACTATTTGCTTCAAACGAGAAGCGCACGATTCACACACCCATTCATTTTAGTGACGAACAAATTGATTGGCTGTGGCTCATAAACTCTGTTGATTGATAATGTTCAGAGCACAATAAGACCAGTTACTTTGTAGCCTTAAAGGGATACTGAGGACAAACTGTCGTTGGCCTGTATCCATAGATTACAGTGTTCTGATGACAGACTCTGCTTGCACTGTAAACGGAACTTTGTTGTCCAGAAAAGGAAAAAATAGAGCTATTGTCATCACTGGCCATTTTCACAAGAAAACTGTGATGATATGACATTTCTTCAGTTAGGGGTCTCAGGCTACATTTCCGTTCACTTTCAGATGGTGCTCACAAAGTCCTTCTTCATTCGTGGGTTCTAACCGAGCCGCAAGTTCTAATTAGAGCACTGCACGGGCCTCAATCTGAGGCCTGAGCCCGGCCCGGGCCCGAGACCTGAAGCCCGAGCCCGGCCCAGGCCCGCTAAGTTATCTTTTTAGCGAGCCCGGCCCGCGAATCTCGGAGTGAAACCCAGCCCGGGCCCGGCCCGGCCCTTTTCACAGTAACGTTTGAGGTTTACTGCTCACTCGGAGCAAGTAGACTGCTACTACACCGATAAGGAACTGGCCGACAAAGATTCTGAAACCGCAGTTTGGCTTGCAGAAAGTTGGTTCTTTTTAACCCAGAAGAAAGTTAGTAGTGCTCGCCAGGCCTGTGTTTTGGACTGTGATCATGTGTAGGTAGGCAAATTTAAGCTCGGAAGTTCCGAAGAGCCAAATAAAAAGGGCTGCATACGCACATAATAGACCACTTTGCATTCCCCCATGATTTTGATCAGTTATATTTTGTCACCTGCGAAGTATAAACATTAAAGCTGCGTAGCAAGCAGTGGGATGACATTTTTTAGTGAACACTATCTCACGGGTTGAGCTCATAGCCGAACTGGTTGCCTTTCAGCAGAACTGAAAAGCTAATAGGCTTGAGTATTTCACGGTGTGTGTTTGAAGACTATAAGCGTCCTAAACTAATATGTTCTTCCTGAATGCATTTTTAATAATGTATAGGTATGTTTTGGGATGACGGACGTTCAATGGCCAATTAAGACCTGTTGAATTTTACTCTTACTGGTGGAACAGAAGATAACGCGCGAACCACGTGATAACTTACAGGGCAGAACAGTTGTCATGACAACCAGGCTGAAGAAGCGAGGAGGGATAGATGTGGTTATGAGATGACATTTACAAACTCTCGTGAGCTTTTGCGGCTTTTGCATTTAAGAGATGTTCCGTTCAGCAGATCAAAAAGAAAACCAAACACACTTTAGTTTGTAAATTTTCTCACATGAGAAAAATATAGATATAAAATAAAAGCTATGTTTTTGGGGTTTAAGGGCCCAAGGGGAGTCGGGCAGTGAGAGACACTAAAGCAGAGAGCTCAGGATCATTTCGACTACCTGGGTTTTTTCAACGAGCAATGATGCTACAAAGTACATGTCTGTCATGCTTGCCCCCTAAGCAGAAATGTGGCTGCCGAGGCTAGGAGCGAACCCTGGTTCCTCGGCTCAGTAATCAAGCGCCGTGACCACTAAGCCACCGCGGCGTATAAATAAGGAAATAATTAAGTCAATGAATAAAGCTTAGTTGTTTTTTTTTCTGAGCGCATACTATAACTCATAGCTAATCCGTGTTACTGCTCCAATGCCGCAGTTGTGTACTTCCCTCTGCAATACTGTATGAAAAGTCGCACACCAGCCGTTTCTGTACGAACCCAAGCACGGCTCGGGCCCACAACTTCAGGCCCGGGCCCGGCCCAGGCCCGGCAGAACAGATCATATCGCGGGCTGGGCCGAGCTGAGATATGATCTGTTCTGCCGGGTCTGGGCTTTCGGGCCGGCCCGAGCCCGTGCAGTGCACTAGTTCTAATTGAGCTCTGGGCAACAAATGTTCCATTCTTAATTCAGATTTTCTAACTAACAAATACATGTTTTTGTTGCCAAACATCAAAATAACCACAAAGTACCAAACAAATGATTTTCACTGCTGGCCATAAACAGGTCATCAGTTAAAAAAAAAAAGAAAAGAAAAATGCACTTAGAAAGAAGTAATGAAACAATTTAACTAATGCAGTGCAACATAAAAAAAAAATGAGACTAGACCAGATGAATACTACTAAATGCTAAAATAAAGAAAACAGAACTATTACAATAACAAAATTAGTGCTGCCTCATGTTCTTGCTTGCATTCCCATTGAAGGAATTGAAAGACTATATCGCGTGTAAGCTCCTTGAAGTACAAAGCTTTGTAACGAGTTCCTGGAGGCCTCTGGGTCAGATTCGCAGCATTTCGTGTGCATTCAGACATGTTTTCTTGCACAAAAAATGCCGTCACTAAGGTTGTTTGTGTTGGCTATGCTCTCACTGTGACTAGCGACATTGTCTGTGGCATAATTACAAGAGACCTGATGGAGACAGTTTGAGTGTCACTTATTGTAATGGAAGCTGTCAGATGGTGTTAACGAAGTGCTTGGGCCAGTGGTTAAGCTAGCAGACTCGAGCCCTCATGATGAAAATGAGATACAGCCTAGCATTTTATCATGCGGGTAGTTCATGCAACCGCTGATGGTATCATCGGGATACCCTTTGACCATGTTGGCTGCATGTATTCACTTTTTTTTTTACCACAGCTTTGCCAGTGATGGAGAGGACGTCCTTGTTCCCGGCCTGTACACAGACGCCAACAATGAGCTGGTGAGTTTTGCATCTCTTTCATTCTTTTGAATTCCTTTGGTTGCTAGAGAGGGAAACTGCAAATGCACACACTCTCATAGCAAGGGGTCCCTGGTCTCAGGGGTGTACATTTGTGCTCTCTTTACCTGTCAGTTATGTACCGGCTGGGCACACAGGAAGTCCTCCTGAAGCACATTCTTTTTAGTCGTTTTGACCATCTAGTGTGAGTCTACTAGATCCCAGATAAATGACCTACAGCTGTTTCCAAATGCCATTCTGATCTGTGGTTCTCATTGTCTTTGCACTGTATAAGCTCCTTTGGCAAGAGTGGGATTTAACATGCCAAGGCTGCATGGGGAGTATAAGAGATGCCATAGAGGAGACCTGGGGTTCTTTAGCGTGCACTAACATCACGCAGCGTACGGGAGTTTTCATGTTTCATCCTCATCAGAATGCGGCCACCACGGCCATGATTCGATCTCTCCACCAGAGGGACAGCCGCCGAAAGCATAGCCACTAAGCCACCGGGGGCTGCTTTGAGTTGCAGTGCCTGGCTGCATTTAATTTGGAGTGAAATACAGGAATATCTGTCTGCTGAGATTTCAGTATGCATTTAGGAATCGTGAGGGATTGAAATTATGCGTTATGAACAGTAGAGGCATCACTTGCGTGAGAGGACGACCTCTCTTTAGGAAAAAAAAAGAAATGTTATTTTCCCATCGAGCCTAGCCTAACGCTGAAGAGAGTACTGCTGCGAGCCTCTGTTTGATGACATGACTATACTGTATTATGCATCCTGGTCAGTTTGCTTGGAGGGTTTCGAAGCTTGCCATATCCGCAGAAATCGGCACCCATGTGTGTTGGACGGGCATCTACTGTGTCCTTTCTTCTTTGTTTTGTGTGCCTTCTACGATGTATTAAGCGAACAAGGGAAGGGGAATGAGGGGCTCGTTATAAATATGACAGAAGCCAACAGCCACAGAAACCAAGGGGCACAGGGGATTTTTTTTTAAATTTATTTATTTATTTTGTGGTGTTGATCAATTTAGAATATTACAGAATATGTTATCGCTTAAAGATAATTGATTAGAAAAGCAGAAGAAAAAACAACCACATGCCGCCGGTGGGATCCGAACCCACGACCTCCGAATTACGCGTCCGGTGCTCTACCTCTGAGCTACGGCGACGGCTGTCAAATCTTCTGCTTTCGCGGGTATTTATGTTTACAAGCAACCTAACCTTGAGAGTGTTCACCAGCGCCACCCACGTTCATAAGCGGTGGACGTAGAACGTCCTGAGTTACCGCAGGTGTGACGTAGAACGTCATCGAACGGAAGGGTGGAAGCTGCGATGTATGTAAGTTCTGTGTTTTCTTATTAAACCCTCAGTTGCAGTCAGTGCTTGTGGTGTCTCTTTCTTCTTTTGGCCTCACTCTGTTTGTGGTGTTCCTTTGAATAGCATCGAAGTATCAAATCTGTGCTGCTCACTTGGGGTGCAGGTGCGAGAGGCGGCGTACCGTGCCTACCTGTACCCAGACGAGCACCAGAGTCAGCTGCTGGACGAACTGCTGGCGGCCCGGCACGAGCTGGCACGGCTGTGTGGCTTCCCCAGCTTTGCACACCGCGTCCTGCGTGGCAGCATCGCGGGCGGCCCCGAGGCTGTTGAACAGTTCCTCGGCATCCTCTCTGCTGAGCTAAAGCCAAGGTCAGTGCTGCCATTTCTCTCACGACGGGCTTGTGTAGCTGTTTTCATGAGTGGAGTAGAGTAGAACCTTGGTATGGTCAAAAAAAAAAAAGAAGGGAAAAAAAGATATTATTTGGGAAAACACACGATCCAAACCGGCTGTTCTCTTGAAAAACTGCACAGTTTATTAAGGTACGACGGCATTTATTTGCAGTCTGACTTTAAAAAAATGATTTTAACACTCACTTTCTTTCATGAAAATTGAAAACTTTTCTTCATGAAAATTGAGCCTGAGGGCAGCAGGCTTGTTACAATGGGATACAAAACTGAAACCATGCTAGGAACTGCTGCAGCATCATTGACATCGCAATATTTTCAGTAAGACTTTTTCGTGCTGGCTGTTGACACTTATTTGACAACATAAGGTCCAGCAGCTTCATTTCTGAATTTTTGTGCTTTGCATTCTCTCTTTCTGCAAGCTTGAAAATTGGCCTCACATTAAAATAGGGGCATGTTAGAATCAGGCAATTACTGTTTGTGGCTTGAGTGCTAAATTAGTGTCCATGGGTAATCAGACAGCTTGCACATATCCATTCTTAGATTCAGCTATCATAACCGTGAAAACAGTGGCTCTTGGCAGGTAGTGAAAATACTAGTAAACAAGTTAAAAGGATTTCACTTGAAAAAAAAAAAAATATGTGAGAGAAGCCATCAAGGGAAGCATTGTTGGCAGGAAATGGCCTTCTCTCCTCATTCCCATGCTGTGCAGGAGTGAGGGAGAGTGTTTCGTTCAGTTTTCCAGGTCATAGATTATCAATCAGATTAGTGCAGTGTTCTGACTCCAAGCCTGCAGAAAGCATTCTGCTACATATATTAATCCAGTTTTTAAGCACTTGAAAAAAAGAAAATGCTTTCCACTGTCTTATTCTTTGTAACTGCTACTAACTTGCATGTGGATAGAATCCATGTCCTAACTACCATGTTGCTATTTTTAGACTCACACGCATGGTGAACAAGGGAGGGGAAAGCGTCAGGGTACTTGAAAACGTTTTGATGAAGAACTTGTCTTTGGACCAAGCGTTCTTCATTGGTGGGGTTTAAATGGGGCCTTCGCTCCGAGGAGGAAGGCTTGGTGAGCGGGAGAAAGACATGAAATGGGAAGGTTATCAGGATGGAGAGTGTGAAGTTTGTCCTGGCATGATGGCAGCCAAAGAGGATTGACCGGTTTACCTGTAAAGCTGTGAAAATAAATTCGCCAGCTCAGTAAAAAAGGAATCCGGGGGAGGGGAGGGCAGAGACAGAGAGTGAACATGGTTGATTTGGTTTGGTTCATGGGGGTTTAACGTCCCAAAGCGACTCAGACTATGAGGGACGCCGTAGAGTGAAGGGCTCCAAAGGAGAGAGAACATGGGTTTGAAGCACTGTGTGTGTCCCCGCTTCGGGGAGCTGCAACAGGTGGCATGGTATGGCTGGTTGGGCTGACCTGGATGAACTACAACACAGTTGGGCAGCAAGGCCGAACAGAATGCCAGGGTATGAAGAAAAAAAAGAGGAATGCAGAGAAAGAATGAAAGAAGAGGGGGAGGGAGTGTGAAAGCAAAGGGTACCTGAGAAATAGTAGCAGGCAGTGCAAAGCTGAAGATAAAAGTACGTAACAATAAACCATAATAAAAGAAAGGGGGGAAAAAGTAGGAGAATAGGAAGGGTAGGCAGGGGAGTAGGGTGAAAGCACGGATGAAGAAATGACATAAAACACTTAAAATGCTGGTGTACTTTTTTTTTTTCCTGCCCACATGCAAGACCTTTTTAAAGAATTACATCAGTGCGCGGAATGTACTGGAAAGATTCTAAGTTTCCTTTGGAGATTTCTAATTATGTGTACTGATGGAAAGTGAGAACAATGAGGTTCCCTTTTTCCATCTTCTCAGAGCAGAGCAAATCAACTGTGTCTCGTTCTCACTATGTTTCTAACCAGTGAGTGGAAGGCATGCAATCAATGTAAGGCTGCTAGAAGGGTACGGTGAGGGGCTAGTTGGTATTAAGCCCCTCACCGTACCCTCACAATTTATTCTTTGTCTTGAGAAAACAAGTGTGCAAGAGCTGTCTCGTTGGAGCTTTCTTAAGCCAGACACTCTTCCGCTCCTTTAATAACGTTCTCCCTCTCCGTAGCTGATTAGAAGGGGGCTTAGGGGGAGCTTTTCTCAATCTTTGCTGCGCATTCTTCTTATAGATTTGCTCTTCGACCTGAAGTGTCCAATTCTACTGGACGCTGTGGGCTGTAACGAATTAAGGAATCAGTAAATGCTGCTACTTTTCTTCCATTATTTCTAGTGGTAACATGGGAACATTGCTTGTTTTTGCCAGGGCTGACAAGGATTATGGCGAAATGCTGAACATGAAGACATCCGGAAGCGGCAGCAAAAGTGTAAGAGCGCTTATTTTTGCCACAGAGGCATTGTTGCAAAATTCTTTCGTACTTGCGACTGCACTCAGCACTAGTTCTAGGTCTCCTGTACTGCTAGCCTTCTTCACAGGCATTAGCTTCCATATTTCTTCCACTCCACTCTTTCGAGAGTGTGGCAGTAGAAGTGAGCAGCTGTTGAATCCTGTAACTATGAGCAGGCATTCTCTGCTACAGTCCTGGAGTGCTTGAAAGGCAAATTTAACTTGCTTTCTTTTAAACTGTCATCATTTGACCATTTTCACCATTTGGGTGCCTCAGCTTCGGACAAGTGGTCATTTTATGAAAACTTGGAAGTCCTGAAACACTGTTGCCTTGCTGTGTACGCTCCTTGTGGAGAGTGAAAAACCTACGGCCTGCATTACTGTATTGATATCTGAAAGTAGCAACGAAGATTGTGAATAGCAGTTCTGGCCCCACTTCAGGCCTTTGAAATGCCAGGAGCACCATGAAGTTTGGCATCAGCTGAAGTCATGTGTGCGGTGGTTGCTTAACCTTTGACAGAAACTTTCAAGTCTAAGATACTTGCTGTGCATGATTTTTGTCCTCAGTGTTAAAAAAAAAAAAAAAAAACTTTTCACGGTGTGCTTGTTGAAAGGCTTGCTTGGGCATAGCCCTCTTTGCTGTCACTACAGAGAAGACAGAAACGTGGAAGAACAGAGAGCTTCAAGTGAATATATGGGCTGTTCTTAATTGTATATCTAATTAAGTACTTGAGAAAAGGTGAGCAAGTGCTGCTTTATGGTGATAGTTTGGGAGAATCTAAATACTGCCTGTGTGGTGTAGATGTACTTAGTAAATGGGAACGGTCATCTTTCGCCTCGTCATGTGTCTTGAACTGTGTTCCTGTTT
This sequence comes from Amblyomma mixtum, assembly GCF_055824585.1. NCBI lineage: Eukaryota > Metazoa > Arthropoda > Arachnida > Ixodida > Ixodidae > Amblyomma > Amblyomma mixtum. The sequence continues at coordinate 121,954,454 of NC_143016.1, read as the reverse complement.
TTATCTTTGTACAGTAGCCGACCGATCTTTTTGGACTCTACAATAATTCGGACTTGCATGATATTTCGGACTTCACTAAGGAACTGTCGCTCACCTCATAGGAACGTTTTTCAGGACCGATATTGCGGAATTTGTGGAGTCTAAAAGTTCGAATTTTCGGACTAAAATAGACGTCAGCGATATTGTGGAGATCATTTTTCAACTGAAAGTTGGTTATTTCGCCCTAATACAGATGTGAGCGGGCATTGCTGTCGCAACCAACCCATTCTCCGCCATCGTGAAAAGTGCCATCTTGGATTTAAATGAAATCTGCCGGTGCAATCGGACTAGCTTGGACAGGCTTGGCTATTTGTTCTCCATCGTTGCCATTCGAGATAATGTGATGCTATCCGTTGGCATCGAGATGGCCTACAAAGAGTGCGTGATTGCTTTGAAAACGGTACAACAGGACAGTGGGACAGCTGCTGCGTCCGCCGCGGCTTGGACGGGGCAGCAAACACGGTAAAGGTGGGGAGGGGCGTCTGCATTCGGAGGCGCGAGCTTGGGTTACCCATGGGTTACCTTTCGGTCTTCGTGAGCGTCATTGCCCCATGCAAATTGACTGTTCTTGATTCGTGCAGCGAGTGCATTCATTCGCGGCATGACTGCGGCCGCGTCGCGCTGTCTGGTATCATAATGTGATAGGATGCGGACATGACGAAAGCATGGCTACGACTCAGATGGAGGCTAATATTATTGCTTGTAGGCGGAACATGGGGAGCAGCGATTTTCCATACTTTGAAAGCCGGTTTTTCGCAGAAAAGTTTTTGGATATTCCGGACTGTTCGATTATTCGGAGTATTTTTCGGGTCCCACCAAGTCCGAAAAATCGGTCGGCGACTGTGTTTTGTCTTCATAGCACTTAAAAACTTCTTTGATAGAGTTTTTTCCTGGTAGTAATGGAATTTGCACAAAGACATCGGGATAGAGGCAAAGAAAGGGAAGGGACAAGAGCTAATATTCAGCAATTCTTCACTGAAGCACACATACAGTGACAGCAATCTGTGCATGCGCTGAGCCATTTCACTGATGGCCATGCATTGTTTTGTTGTGAGGGTTTCAGTGTAAAGCAAGAAGCTAGAATATTCTATGGGACACCATGATAAATCAGGTTCATGAAACACAGTTCTTTCTGAATCATGTTTATCGAGAGTGATCTGATACAGGGGTCACTTTTTGCAATCTTTTTTCTGCTTCAAGCGGCTCACTCTGAAGATTCCCTGCATGTTTTCCATTAACCAGTGTGTTGCGCAGCAAATAATAACACCCACAAGCTTGCAATGGACTAGAAGATATGATCCATCGTCGCTGATCAGGAAAAGTAAAGTCGCATGCTTGCTTAGTCTGTTGTTCAGACAGCAACCAGTCTGTCTAATAAATACAGACAGTGGTGAGAATTGTTCGCCATTTGAGCCAAACTGGTCCATTGCGTTAGGCCTACTGCATATGCTTCTATGAATGGGCCGTTTCACCATTTGTGTGGCAAAGTCTGATTCTATCAGTGAGCAGAAGCCACTGTGAATGCCAGTTAGTGGGGGCCATCACCTTGTTCATGGGCATGACTTTACGTGACATAGACCAGATGTGCCTATCCCTCTTTTAACTAGCTTCGAGTGGGCCGAGTCAAAGGGCAGCACTGTCAATAGTGAAGTAGTTGGTGCTCACGCTGTCCATTTGTTTCCGTCCATTCTTGTTTCTTTTGCAGTGATTCCATTACTATCATGTCTTACCAACAAGTTCAGATCGCCACTCTTCTTTTCACTGTCGGATATGTTTAGGAGTGAAATGTTTGGAGGCAGTGTCGGGCCAGTTTTGAGGAGTGAATTTGCACAAACAAAACGGAGCACCATCGCAAAACTTGCAATTCCTTTGTATAGGAAGAAGATGAGAAGGCGAACTAGGTGGCAGCTCTTACCATCCTGCTTCAAAGAGGATGCGGATATCATCCACTCATCCAAGCATTTCTTAATTGCGCGTGCTTGCGGTGACGAAACAAACCTTTTTTTTTTCGTGCAGGTTCTTCAAGCGTGGGATGTCCCCTATTACACATCCTGTGCACGACAAGCAAAGTGAGTGCTGCCTTTGGTGTCGCAGTTTTAGCCTTACACTCCAAACAGAAAGGAGTAAAAAGGGAATAAAGTTGTCCTCTAGCGGACACTCCCTTTAAAGAAGGGTGTGCGCTAGAGGACGTGTTACTCTCTTTTTACTCCCATATAGGAGTATTCGTGTTTAGAGAGTACTGCACTACTCCCTGCCTGCTTCCTGACTTTGTTCACTGTGCACTGGGTTTTTAAATGCAGGCACCAGCAAATGGGCTGAGGTTTACAGTTTTTCTTGAAGTTTTTTCTTTACTCTTGGTTTTGTGTTTTTGCAAGAATTTTAAAAATTAAAAAGAGAAACATGAAAAGCAGCAAGAACAGCACAGGAGGACAGACATTGTGAGTGTTTCCGCACAACCTCTCAGCTGGTGTGCTGTTTATTCATGCAACAGGGCACTGCATTACATTGATGTAAGCAAAAGCATGAAGCACTATCCTCACAAGTAATGAAACGAATATGTAGGCCTAACTAGGGCATACAGCTATAAAGTTGATTTGCCTGTGATTACTGCATCCCTCTATTAGAGAGTTTTGCGAGAGGCTGGCCAATGCAAAAATCACTCTTTGCTAAGTGATGTGCCTTATCTGGCAAGCCTTGTGGGTTCTTGCCTTTTTATGCTCAATATGGCCTGCTTTGTCAAAAGTGACTTCGCACCTGAATGTTTGGCAGCAGTTGAAATTATGAGATTTATTTTTTTGTGTGCGTCATTATTATGTTCTCAAATCTCTCTCTGATTTAAGTATCATTTGTTGTAAATATTTCCTGCCTCTTCAGCCTTTTATAAAGCAGCCAGAGCAGACTCACCGCCGTAATTGATGCGTTTCTCAATTCGCCGAACATGTGTTGTACATGTGGTAGCACCACAACATTCTCAAGTTATTCCCCGCCATTTTTTGCCAGATTTGATGCAGTGTTGTGCTGCAAGGTGGTTATATAGACACCTTAATTGCTACAGGAAATGAATGCCTAGTATGACAATGTGTGCAATTTCTACAAAAACCACTTGAACAGATTTCACTTTCCCCGCACCTTTTGCATTGTCTGTGAGTTGTAACTGTGCCCTTCTGTGGTGCTTGCCCAGGTTCCAGCTGAAGGCCTCCGACTACGCCCCCTACCTCTCTCTTGGCTGCTGCATGGATGGACTGAACGAAATCTTCCGCGCCCTGTATGGAGTCTACCTCGAGACGGAGGACGTCAAGCAAGGGGAGGTTTGGCACCAGGATGTTGTGAAGCTGGTGAGTGATTGGCTGATTAATTGATCAATGCCTTTATTTGGCCCATTTGGCCCATATTTACAGTCTCTTGGGTTTACCCATCACTCCAAGCTGGGGTCAGTAGCTACTTTCCTTACTGGCTTGCTCTGGCAAGGCTTCTAGCCAGCGTGTTTCTCTGGCCTTGAAGAATGCATTCATCAAAAGCGCTGCTCAGCTTATGGCAGAAATTCATATGTGCCTGTTTCTAGGAGTGTCAAAAGTGCTGTAGAAAGGCTCCGAGTGGCTTTTGTGAAACCGTCACTTCAACTGGAGCATTGTAGTGGCATTAGATTTAAGGGGGGACCCTGATCTTGGGAAAAAATTTGTTATTAATGAAGTCACAGTTATAAAATTTTCAGGCCACATGCATTTTTGTGCGCTGATTCTAGATATGTCATTTAATTTTATGTAAAACAATTCCTTGAGCACTTCTGCAATTTTTATGCAAGTATTTTGGAAAAAGTTTTGCAGAGCTTAATGTAGCCCAGTTTTCTTCTTAGTGCCAAATGATGCTAAAGGGTACCTGTCCAGGATTTATCGTTAAGAGTAAACAACCGTGGCATGTAGGTTGGGTGGTTGTGATCGCCTTTGCAAAATGTCACAGCCATGCATATGCTGTGAAAGGTGGTGAAAACTGAAATGGAAGCCTGCTCATATGTCCTCTTACCGTAGCCTTTCCTCTTTTGCTGTTACAAACTTGCGTTTGTGACAGGGATTGTGGCTGCCTTTTGTGACAGAAGCAGCATTGCTTTCATGCTTACATACCTGTGTGGTAGAAGTATTACTCAGAGCCATGGATGACATGGGAGGTGTTTGCTGAAGGGATTGGCAATTTTGACAGCAGTATGGCAGAGCGAGGATGGAAAGTTTTGCTCATACTTGACAATGCATTGCACATAATGTGCTGTGTGCTTCAATCACCCCTTAATTTCTTCTCTCAATAAATTTTAATTTTCTTTTCATTCATGTTGGCATTTTTGTATGTAGCCCGCATATCATAAACTTCAGGGTACGACAAACAAATGCCACATGACACTCGGGTCCATTGTAAGTGGGCTGGACTGTATTTTTGACTTATTAATTTGTGTCGCTTTTTGTGTCCCAGCTTTATTATAGATCTGCATGCACATATTTGGTGCATTCTGAATCTGTTGCTCGCGCATTAGTGCACCCCACATATATGCTACGATAATTGCATTATTGCACTGTGCAGTGTGTGATGTGCTATTGTCACATTCCCTCTCCAGGTGGCAAGGTGTTGGGTCACATCTGCCTTAGTTCGGACTATAGTATAGACTTCTGATGTAGCTTTGTACCTCCTTTGAAATTTTATATGTATGGGCTGGTTGGTCAATATGCGAGAGAAACAGTCTTCGAGAGGGTATGGCTGAGAAAAAAAAATGAGTAAAATTGGTTGGTTGTGAGGGTCATAATTCTTGTATCTATGAAATGGTGAAGTAAATTTTTATGGCTGTGTTCCTTGAACGCTGTTTTACAGCCATGAGATTGTGGCAAAATCTTTAACTAAACATGTACATTAAAAACGTCAATGCAACAAAATCAGGAGGATATGCATTTACTTCATAGCACTGAAATTTCACAAGGTTCAAGGTCATCTCTTAGTCTGTAAAGAATACTCCAAAATGTTTTGTGGGTGCCGTCAACTCTCAGAAAAGCCATTATTTCTAGGTAAAATAGCCAGGTATCTTTCATCTTTCATGCAGTTTTCTCATCACAAAAAATTCACTCTGTCGTGGGTCATGCCTCTGCGGTGGCTCAATGGTTATGGTGCTGGGCTGCTGACCCAAAAGACGCGGGTTCAATTCCTGCCGCGACAGTCAAATTTCGATGGAGGGGAAATCCTAGAGGCCCGTGTGCTGTGTAATGTCAGCACATTAAAGAACTCCAGATGGCCGAAATTTCTGGAGCCCTCCACTATGGTATCCCCCACAGCCTGAGTCGCTTTGGGACGTTAAACCCCCATAAACCGTAAACTGTGTCGTGGGTCACTAGCGGGTTACATTTTGTATTCCTGCCGTGTGGCACAAATACCGAGTGGCATGATGAAGCCACGGGAGAGCTCAAATTTTTCAAGGACCCTGCGAAAAACAAATATGGCAAATCACAGTTGCCATCTATTTGCAGTTTCAAGAAGTTGGCTTCTCCAATGGCTTACCAGTCAGTCACACCACTCCCATGAAAATTTCAGGGTGGCCCACCAGAGGGCCACTATGCACAAGGATTAGGGCTCCAAAAATTGCTACCACAGTGAATGTGCTAATAACAGTGTATGCAGCATTTATGCCCATAGGGGTTGTGCGATGGCAGTGCATGTTAAAGAGGCCTGGGGGGCTCTAAATTAATCCGGAGCACTCTATTATGGCACCACATCTCAAATACAACAGATTTTAATGTAGGATAATATAGGATAATGTGCGGCACAAATACCGAGTGGCATGATGAAGCCACGGGAGAGCTCAAATTTTTCAAGGACCCTGCGAAAAACAAATATGGCAAATCACAGTTGCCATCTATTTGCAGTTTCAAGAAGTTGGCTTCTCCAATGGCTTACCAGTCAGTCACACCACTCCCATGAAAATTTCAGGGTGGCCCACCAGAGGGCCACTATGCACAAGGATTAGGGCTCCAAAAATTGCTACCACAGTGAATGTGCTAATAACAGTGTATGCAGCATTTATGCCCATAGGGGTTGTGCGATGGCAGTGCATGTTAAAGAGGCCTGGGGGGCTCTAAATTAATCCGGAGCACTCTATTATGGCACCACATCTCAAATACAACAGATTTTAATGTAGGATAATATCGTTTTGCATCAGTTTGCCAATTTCTAACTTGTACTTTTGCAATCGAACCAGTAGAGCTCAAATTACTGTACACATTAGAATAGAATACAAAAGTAAAACATCATGATGGCCACTTTTTTTCTCATTTGAGATTTTAATATGGCCTGCATTACAAATGGCGGGATGTCGGAACCTGGTGAATCCACTTTTTTGGCACAGCTCGTCATGAAGAGCAGCAGTCACCAGTGACTGAACACGCTTTAAAGGGTCACTGAGAATAAATTGAAGTTGGCCTGTGGGTCGACACATTACCGCATTCTAATGATAAAGATGCTTCTTTTGCTGCAGATGGATTTGCTGCAGCTAGAAACAGCGAAAACATGACATACAGGCTCTTCCACCAGTGGCTGTTTTCACGAGCAAACTATGGCACGTCAGACCAGTTTTTTTGGGGTGGTGGTTGTGGTAAAAACTTTTATTTGATGAAATAGAGTTTGGGAGCCACACAGTGGCCCTGCTACATGGTCGGCGCCCCTAGTCCGGGACACCGCATGACGAGGCCCCGTCTCTCGCCCGTTTCACCAGAGCCCTTTGGGACTCAAGCGAGGAGCAGTTGAGGAGGGCAGTCTCCCATGCCTCTCTGGAAGGGGTGGGGGAAGGGGGGAGGTGGGGATTTTGAGTACATGCCCACACCATGTGGAAGATATCACAGGTCTCCCCCCCACAGTGTGGGCATCGCCCATCCATGTTAGGATCGTAATGCTTTAAGATTGCAGGACAGAGTAGAGTACCTGTCTGCAGGCGCCTTAAAGTTTGCTCCTCCTTCTTACTCAGCCCCTTTGCAGGGGCCGGGAAAAGACGGTGGTTGTGGAACGCAAATACCTGAGGCTACTGTGCATCGCCATTTGCTTCGAAACTGTGATCACAGAACCTTTTCTGGTGCAGATGTCATGGGTTTGATCTGAGTGAAAGGGAAAACTTGTTAAATCCAAATTTATTTTCTCAGAAATATATATATATATATATATATATATATATATATATATATATATATATATATATATACATATATGTATTAGGGGTGTGCGAATAGTGGTTTTTTGATTCGAAGCGAATTCGAAGCGAATAGCAATTTTCTTCGAATAATTTCGAAGCGAATAGTTCAAATAGTACTTCTGGCACTAAAAAAAGGTTGAATGACTGTAGGCATTTCCAAAACTATTTATATTCCTAACGCACGATGCCATTACATACTGCACTGAGGCTTTATTTAAAACCATGCTTCAAAATTTTGAGAGAGCACCTAAAGTGAGTTAACAATTTTTACCGGTTTGGTAATAAAAAGTTATAACACATAAAAATACCGCCTGCTTTCTGATAAGAAATTAGAGATAAAATACAAAAAATGACAGTATAACAGAACGGTGCCAGTAGTACAAACAATAACTGAAACCATAGGAGTAACTGCACTGCACTGCAGCAAGAGCACTGAGAACAATAATGAAAAAAAAAAGGGCATTCTGCACTACCGGTGACCAGTGGTCAAACGGGTTGAATGTCCAACACTGAGCTAGGCAATCACGTTCAGTGCACCGACTTGCCACTTGCGTTTCCATAGTTTAGGATCCTCACTTCTTGGCTTGGATTGCGCCTTCTTTTCGGTTACGCCCATGGGACTGCTGCGTCCAAAGATGTTAAAACGGAACATAGGCTGACCGGACCTCCTAGCAGCACTGGCAGCATTGCACCATCGCGTATCCACAGCTCCCACAGCACCGATAGGTTGGCCCTACTGTCGGGGACAGAGCGTTCAGGACGCGCCGCCCATGGCTCAAATGCATTGCCATCACCTTGCGGCCCGAGATTGGCACGTCTATTTCGCTATCTGAGGGGTGCTAGCATGGAGACATCGGCTCTGCTCTGTCTCCCTCGGGTTTAGTGCGGCAAACTGGCGCTCTTCCCGGCCTATGCTGTCACTCTGACAAGGCGTGTCGCACGATGCATTTTTTTTTTTTTGCATTTCACTAGCAGCTCGCGGCTGCTGTTCGCCGGAGCGTTGCTTCGCTTATCAAGCTGAAGGATCGGAACATCGTGTTTATCTTCACATCGTGTTTAATCTTTTCCGCAGCTCTATTGGGAAAAAAAAGGGGGAGGGGGGGTATGAACGCGGCCAAGCGATACCCGCGCTCGAATACTTGCGGCGTCCGAGCTCATCGATAGCGTCACCGCCAGCCAGTGTATATAAAGGGTTCACTGACAATAAACTGAGGTTTCTTGTTTTGAAGCTTAGACGACTGTCGGCTGTGTTCTTCCTTCATTGCGTCTGCCTCGACACGGTGGCAGCGACGCGGCTTATGGCAGCCTTAGTGCGGAGGTTCGAAAACGGCGAGAACGCAGGATCTTTCTCAAGAGCGCGTCGCCCTCACTTTTCTTTCGTTTGTCGCTGGGTTCGGACCCCGGCCTGATCGTGATTTGCGTATTGACTGACCCCCGAGGGTTGAAAGCGCAATAAAAAAAAAGCCATCTATGCGGCAATACTCGTAACCGAAACCAAATAAAGCAAGCGGGCAAGCGTCCCAGTAACACTATTCGCGCGAGACGAATACTTCGAAATTTCGAATGCCGAGAATTCGGTTCGAAGCGAATATCGAATACCGTGCTATTCGATCGAATATTCAAAATTATCGAATATTCGCACACCCCTAATATATATATATATATATATATATATATATATATATATATATACCGTAAAATTCCGAACAAGCGCCCCCACAGATGCAAGGGCCCCCCCTAACTTCACTGTCAATTTCACATTTCCGCACCATTCCGGGAAAGCGCCCCCTGCCCCCGACCGCGCCCTTATTACGCACCGCGCCCAACCAACACTGGTCTGCCCCGTCCATTCCAAAAATCCAATCTAATCCAATCCTGCTTTTCAAGCCATTCGCATGCTCGTTCGCACGCGCCATTAGTGGTCTTGTTTTGGCATTGTGGAGTTTGCGATGCCGATGCATTTGTACACACTGGCGAAGAAAGTGTAGGTCATACAATGGCATCAGGAAAACGGAAGAAACGTGCACAAAGCCTCTCGACATTTCAAGCTCAACCACAAATAGATACGGGAATGGGGCCATAATTTTAAGAAGTTGCTTCAGTGTAACTACGGGAGAGCAATACTTCGGAGACAGCTGAGCAACGGTGGCCCAGTTTTCAGTGAATGCGTGGACGATGCTCTCTTCGAGTTCTTCAAGTGTGAAACAACGGCTGGACGTGCCGTTAATAGCCTGCTTCTCTCTAAAGAGGCTGTCAGAATAGCCAAAAACATACAGTGGGGAAACTGCATAGCCGTGGCGCCAGATAACCGGAGTGGGCCTCAAGCGGAATGCTGTGAAGTTTTTTTTTTCGACTGACTCGGAGGAATCTTTTGATAGTTTTGATAGTGATTGACATAACAGTTGTAAATCTTTCGCTCAATAAAGTTCATGTTCCTAGAGATAACTAAAATTTAAATCCATGCGCATTGCGCTTTTTTTTCTCGCGGAAAATGTCGCCGCCATCTTGAATTTCGGCGCCGTTCCGGGATAGCGCCCCCTCCTACTTTGCCACTGATTTCGACTTGCTGGAGGGGGGCGCTTTACGGTACGGCGCTTTACGGCATCGGAATTTTACGGTATATATATATATATATATATATATTGCTGCCAGGCAGCTGCCATCATGGCATAAAGGATCCATAGAATTGATTACATCTGGGAATAAAGATTGGATAGAGTTGTCCTCAGTGTCTCTTTAAGCTGTACTGCTCTGCGTTTAGAAAGGTTTCCAAAAGCTTTCTTTTCTAAATTGTTTGCGTGCCTGTCTGAGTTTGATGTCGTCCAGTGCTCAGTCTGAGACGTGTCTGCCTCTCCCCATTATAAGGCGGTGAGAGAAGGGGAGGAAGGGAGGCTGCTGGGCCACATCTACTGCGACCTCTTTGAGCGGCAGGAGAAGCCCAACCAGGACTGCCACTTCACCATCCAGGGGGGACGGCTGCTGCCGGACGGCACCTACCAGGTATATATGGCCACCACTCTGCTCTGGCTCTCTCGACCGGGGACATGTTGGAGTAGTGGAGAGAAAGGATGAGAAAGAAGCGTAAGAAGGAAAGAGGAGTTGAGGAGGTGGAAGTAAGGGAAGAGAAGAGACAGAAAACACAAGGGAAAAAATAAAAAGACAAAAATTGCCAGACAATTGCTGTAGTTGGTGATGCAAAATTTGAGTGGGGCTCTTCACACGCCACATGCCACCGCTGGTGTGTCGCACTGCTAGCCACCCTCTGGGATCTTCCCATGGCAGTCACCTTCCAATTGGCATTTCACTCGGCTACTTGGACAACCAGTTACACCAACTACAGCAACAATACCAATGACTACGACGTGGAATGCAGGAACACGCAACCGAGAGCTGCGCTCTTGAAAAATTACCTAAAGCATATTAGACCACTTCTGCACTGTATTCTTTGTTGCAGGTTGGTGCATGTGTTCTGCATCTTGTTCTCTTAGTGCTATCACTTGTCAGTGGTGCATGTACTGGTCCCTTGAATATGGTAGGGGATGGCAAGTTTGCACAAAAAGACGAATTTTTCAGTTATTTCTCAACTGAAGTTGAAAGTGACTTTTGGATATTATATACGGCAAGGGTAAAACTAGTTCGAAAACAAGAAAAAGTGTACCGGAAAAACAGAAAAAAGTAATTATTAATTGAATGCTCAAATTTTGTTCCCTTTCATGTTGGAGGGACCTGTACCAACTAGACTGCCTGAGTACCCTGGTTCATGATCATTTTCTACTCTATATCGAGCGTGGAATATTTGAAGCCCGCATTCCACAATGTTCAGGCAGTGAATCTGAGGAAACGGAAGTAGTTCTCAGCAGCGATCGGACATGACGAATGATTTTGTTGGTGGGCTAGCATTTTTGTACAAACATAAATTTCATCAGAGTAAAGCGCAAAACAGTCGGAGAATGTGATGCCTGTCTGTTGCCTGCTCACTGTAAAGCAGTGCTAAGCTTGGCCAGCCTAATCGCCTGTCTCCTATGGCAGTGAATGTCAGTTGACAGGTGCCTCTCATATGGGTGTGCATGTGAATTGTCCCTGTGCGCTGTTGTGTGGAGCACGTTTTTGTGTGCATCAAAATGGCCTACAGTAAATGTATTGCGAGTTTCTCTACAGCCAACACTGCATGCAGCGGTGGCATAATGGTGTGAGCATCTACCTTGTATGGAGGAGGTGCAAGGTTTGATCCCCAGTGCTGCCTGATACCCACCGGTTTCATAGCGGGTATATAAAAGCTTTCCTCTGGCCTGGCGTTTGGCTTTATTTGGTGCGAAATGTTTGCAGAATTGGAAAAAAGGAAAGGGAAAGTGCAGTAACTGCATCACTTCTTGCTGGACACCTGAACTGCCCAATGGGGAAAGGGATATGAAGACAGCAAGAAAGAAGTGCTGTATGGCAGGGTTATGATTGTTTTCAGCCACCTGGGTCTCTGTTTTAATTCACTCTGACATTGTGCAGCACACAGGCATCATTTGAATTTTGCCTGCATCAAAACGTAGCTTCCATTGCCTGGCTTTGATCTCGCGTACTTGTGCACAGCACCCAGACACCGTAACTATTGAAAACCTATGGCAGATACAATTCTTGGAAAGAAGGGTCTTTGACCCGATTCTCTGAAGACCGAAAACAAGTCATCTGTGGCACTCTTTGGCTAAGCTGCCCTTGCGGCAATAAGATTCACCATATTAATCATTGTAACCCTTCACGGCCGTCCACCTACCTGTGCCACAGCTGCCCGTGGTGGTGCTCATGCTGAACCTGGGCAGTGCCCGGTGGGGGGCCCCCCCCCTGCTGACCCCTGCGTCCCTGGACAACCTGTTCCACGAGATGGGCCATGCCATGCACTCCATGCTGGCCCGCACCCGCTACCAGCATGTGACGGGCACCCGCTGTGCCACCGACCTGGCCGAGGTGCCCTCCATCCTCATGGAGTACTTCTCCTCCGACCCACGGGTGAGGGGCCGCCCATTTGGATACTGCTCTGCTTTTAAAGGGATGCCGAAGGCAAATTGAGATTGTCTGATATCAACAGATTACGGTGTAAGTTATTTTAGCCATGCATTGAGTTTTCATTTGTAACAGAATGCTTATCGGGGCTCAGGCAACAAATCCCTGTTCGCTTCTTGTGACTTTTTGTTTAAGCATGGAGCACTTATGAACTGTGCCAGCTCATTTCTCGGGAATTCCTGGGCAAATGCACCCTGAAAGTGATAACTTATTGGATGTCAGAAATTGAACAGAACAAACTGAGCAGTCTCAATTGCTATTGCATTGAGTGAGTTTTCTTTCCATACTCCCAGTATCCCTCAAGAAAAAAGTATACAACAGCTGTATCTTACCGGTACTCACCTATGGGGCAGAAAGGTGGAGGCTAACAGAGGGGGTTCAGCTTATGTTAAGGACAACGCAGCGAGCTATGGAAAGAAAAATGATAGGTGCAACGTTAAGAGATCGGAAGCGGGCGGTGTGGGTGAGAGAACAAATGCGAGTTAACGACATCCTAGTCGAAATCAAGAGGAAGAAGTGGGCTTGGGCAGGGCATGTAATGCAAAGGCAGTATAACCGCTAATCCTTAAGGGTAACGGAGTGGATTCCAAGAGAAGGCAAGCATAGCAGGGGGGCGGCAGAAAGTTAGGTGCACGGATGGGATTAAGAAGTTTGCAGGGATGCGGTGACCGCAGCTGGCAAAGGACAGGGTTAATTGGAGAGACATGAGGGAGGCCTTTGCCCTGCAGTGGGCGTAGTCAGGCTGGTGATGATGATGACTTCACATTAAAACTTGTGGGGCACCACCTTCACCTGTGCATGCTTTTGAAATGCTTTTTGGAAGGATTTGCATATTGATGTGTGCTTCGTGCTTACGCCCCTCTTTGCGCCCTGTTCAACTGTGTGTGTGTGTGCTGTGCGTGCAGGTGGTGTCGACATTTGCGCGCCACTTCCAGACGGGTGAGCCCATGCCGTACCAGATGGCGCTGTCCCTGCGGCAGATGCGCTACCACTTTGCGGCCAGTGAGACGCAGCTGCAGGTGTTCTACGCGCTGCTCGACCAGCGCTACCACTCGCGCCATCCGCTGGGCAAGAGCACCACCGAGGTGCTGGCTGAGCTGCAGGGGCAGCACTATGGGGTGCCCTATGTGCCCAACACTGTGAGTGTGCACTGCCACCGCTCTGCCGGCGGTGTGGGAAAGGATTGCTGTGGGAGTGATGAAGTGCAGTGTATATGGATGGAGTGGGATAACTGTAAGGATAGGAATGGGGAGGAGCGCATTTGGCAGTTGCTTTCAGATCATGAATACCAGTGTCTCTGAAAAGGAAAGGTTATAATGGCTGTATTGTTGTCAGTACTCATGTATGATGCTTAAACTTGGAGGCTAACTGAACCCTAAATTGAAGAATGCAATGAAATGAACCCGCCGCAGTCGCTCAGTGGTTACGGTGCTTGGCTGCTGGCCCGAAAGACGCGGGTTCGATCCCGGCCGCAGCGGCTGAATTTCGAAGGAGGCGAAATCCTAGAGGCCCGTGTGCTGTGCGATGTCAGTGCACGTTAAAGAACCCCAGGTGGTCGAAATTTCCGGAGCCCTTCACTACGGCGTCTCTCATAGCCTTAGTTGCTTTGGGCCGTTAAACCCCATAAACCAATCGTAGAAGAATGCAAAGAGCCATAAAGAGAAAGATGATTGGGGTTATGTAACGGGGTAATGGATTTAACAGATTTAATAGGCAACGGGGTTAACAAGATTGGGTTAATGGGGTAGGGTAGTAGTTCTAAGCAGGTCAGGTAACCTATTCTAGCTGAGATCAAGAGGAGAAAATGGGAATGGGCACGACATCTAACGTGGCAGACAGGTAATTGATGGTCACTTAGCATTAACAGAGTGGATTCCAAAGAAAGGCAAATGGAGCACGGGGTGACAGAGTTAGGTGAGCAGATGGGATTAGGGATTTTCAGGAGATAAGGGGAATGTAGCTGGCACCAGGCACAATTTACTGCAGGTCATTGGGAAGGGCCTTTATCCTGCAGTGAATGTTGTTGGGCTGCTTGTGATGATGATGACAAGGAATTCCAAAAAGTCTTGATTGTCCTCTGTTTTTCCTAATTTGTCTTGTGCCGTTTCACCCCTGCATTACAGGCTCTGAAAGCACGTGACCATCTTTCTTATCCCTCACTTTTCACAGCTGATGCGGCAATGGTGTAGAGATAGAGCATCCGCCTCGTGTGCAAGAGGACCAGGGTTCATTTCCCGGTGCTGCGCAATTCTCCACCGAGTTTAAAAAAAAAAAAAACACATGTCGATGGAATTGCATAACCAAGTCTGGAGTATCGCATGATCTTGGTGACCAGAACCAACAACGCACTTCCTCACCAGAGCAGGATTTGGCCACCCTGGTGTATAATACTTGGCCGCAACCTTCTAAGAACAAACCTTGTATGAGCCTTTCACAGCGCAGCCATTAAAAACTCTAGGTTGAACGCATATCTTTTCGTCTGCCACAGGTGATGCCAGTGAATTGAAAATAACGATCGTGCAGAAGTGTGGCCATGGAAAAAAAAGTCCGGCTCGCTATTTGAACTGACGTTGCCGTCTGTTTTAAATAGGACATCTGAGTTACCTACTGCCGCTTTCCGTGGCACTCCTACTTTCTTTTCTGATAGATTAAGGGTGCTGTGCCATTTCGGGGCCTGGGCTAGTGTTTAGGCTCTAGTATTCACACATGACTCCTACTTTCTCTTCTTACTAAGCAGGGCAGGCAAACGCTGCTGGAAATCCACTACATCATATGAACTTTTGCTTAAGGCTGGTGCAAATAAGTAGAGGGTGTATCTAGCAAGATCTTTTAAAGAGACATTGAGGACAAGTTCATGCAATTTTTGTTCTTGTTAAAAATCAATGGTGTGGTTTTGTGCAACTATATCGGTCCTTATTCGGCAGTAAAAGACGCATTCATTGCTGGGAAAAGGGCATTTAAAAACGGAACATGCTTTCTTCTTGCCATTCAATTCAAACTCATGATGTCAACGGGGATTTAAAAACTGTACATGCTTTCCTCTCGCCACTCGATTCAAACTCGTGATGTCAAGACTGAAAAGAACTCCAGGATTCGCAGTTTATAAATGAAATGGTTTGGTTTGGTTTGGTTTATGGGGTTTAACGTCCCAAAGCGACTAAGGCTATGAGAGACGCCGTAGTGGAGGGCTCCGGAAATTTGGACCACCTGGGGTTCTTTAACGTGCACTGACATCGCACAGTACACGGGCCTCTGGAATTTCTCCCCCAAAGAAATTCTAGCCGCCGCGGCCGGGATCGAACCCGCGTGTTTTGGGTCAGCAGCCGAGCACCATAACTGCTGAGCCACCGCGGCGGCATAAATGAAATGGGAGTGCAGCTTAGACTCATGGATCTCACGGTCGTTGCCATATTCGCTATTTGAAATCTACTGGTTCCCTCGAATCTCTCATGCCACCATGCGTCCCGGCTTGCAGGCCTGGCAGCTGCGCTTTGGCCACCTGGTGGGCTACGGAGCCAAGTACTACGCCTATCTCATGTCTCGGGCTGTGGCCGCCTGGACGTGGCACGAGCTGTTTCGGGAGGACCCCTTCCGAAGGACGGCAGGCGAACGCTATCGACGGGAACTGCTCTCGCACGGTGGAGCAAAGCCCGCACACCAGCTAGTCAGTGGTGAGAACACAGTCTTGTTTTTTTCCTTTGCGCTCATGCAAGCTCGTCTTCCCATTTTGGCCCTTTGCTATGAAGTGCGCACCTTGTCACTGTGATTGGGCAGCACGAACACAAAAGTGTTGGTACTTCGTGCACTGTCTGGTGACAACTGCTTTGGTTGCCTTCTGGGTGGCATTTGGACTGCTTTTTGGGTGCCATGCTAATGTGTTCATCACGTGCCAGCTAACTCTGATAAGTGATGACTTCTGCAGGGATCCCCAAATTATGAAATGTTAGGTCGAGTGAACTTAGAGTTTCACTTAACGGAATGGAAACACCAAATTTTTGGTTTGCCCGATCTTTGCATCAAACATTGCGTATTGCTCCACAATGCATAATGCATGCTCTGAGGCTGATGTACGCCCGCTAAATAATTTGTTATTGCATTATTTTACTCAGAGATTTAGGTTTCAGTTCAGGAACTATCTTGTGTACGCATGCTCTATATACTTGTATATACAAATCCGTTTTGAAATGCCGAAAAACGGCCAGTAGGGCGATGTGCTGAGAAAATCCGAGTGAATGAGGATGGCACCAATTTCCGTGAGCTGAACCTAAGTCGGCAGACCATGTATGTTAACGCAGTTTCTGCATCATCTCTGGCTCTGCGCTTTTGCCTATGCTTGGCGGACAGCTGTGTTGGCAGCCTGTAGCTGAGAGTGGAGCGTTCAGGCAGCAGTCGGCCCTTGTCACATTGTGTCACCTTACAATGGCTGCATACCCCACTGTGGTTAGCAGCCATATTCCCTTTTTGCTGTTGTTGTTATGGAGATCGGTATAGGAGCTGAGGGGAAATTGGCTGCTTTACCTTATATGCATGAATGTAATGTGGGGGGGGGGGGGGGGGGGGGGACAGTTTGAGAACTCGGGACAGTAACTTAGAAATATCATTATGGTTATGTAATCTCAAACTGCTGAGACCAACATAGCCAAGGGCTGCCCCAAAAATGTGGACAGCATGCTAAATTAAGGAAGCAGTGGATTCAGAAGCATTATTTAAGATGCAAAGCTTCAGATGAGTGCTGAGCGCACCACAATGGAGTGAAGCCAAGCCTCCGATGGGTGCAAGCATGTAGCCTCCCATGCAGCAGCAACCGTCATCGCTGCCGAGCCACCGCTACTCGTATCGAGCTTCTTAGCCCTGCAACTGTTTGCTCTTCTTTGCTCTCTCCTACTCCGCTCAACTCTTTCAGTGCCTTCTATTTCTCAATGGCCCGCACCGCCCTTCTTTCACAGTCCCAATCGCCTTCTCCTTTGCACTTGCACGCTGCATGCTTTGCCCCTAGGTAATGAAAAAGCTGGCTTCTTTTATGTAGTGGCCTTTAACCGTGGTGACGAAGATCACCGAGAAAAAAATAAAATGGATAGAATGCACGCTATATATTCATACCTCGGTTCGGAACGGAACGTGAGGCGCATCCTGAAGTACCATTTCATGCCTCCAGTGGAATTTCGCAGATTCTTGTTCTCCATCTGAGGAATTTATTTTTCTTCCACAGAAAGTTAGACGCCTAATTATATTACAGATGTCCTTGTCATGTGCCTTTTGTTGGCACTTGCTCTATGTCAAGGGAGAAAACCAGCCAAAAAAAGACGAGACCACAAGAAGAGAACAACACAGGACAACGGCTGGACTAACAACTGAATTTTTCATTGAGTACAGACCGCCAGGTAATCACCACGCATGCGCCAAGGCAACACTCAAACATGTCACTCAAATAATCAAATTCTTTTGCCGTTAATGCTATCGATGGTGAGCTGACGGAAGCATCACCATGTTTGGCAATCTGGAAGGCCTCAAAGATTTCACGAGCCTTCCGTGTTTTTCCGCAGCCCAGGATGATGAAAAATTCAATGAAAAATTCAATGAAGTACTCAATGAAAAATTCAGTTGTTAGTCCAGCCGTTGTCCTGTGTCGTTCTCTTCTTGTGTTTCCGTCTTTTTTTGGCTGGTTTTCTCCCTTGACATGCCTTGCCAACAGGCCCACCATTCTGCCTTGCTTGCTCTATGTGCCTTGCCCTTTTCATTTTCAGATTTCCTCTCTAAAGAAGTGACGCCAGAAACGTTAGCCGCCGTCCTCATCGCGGACATCGATGCAGGCCTTGTGTGAAGCCATCTTGGAGCCATTTTTGTGCCTGCAGCAGAAGCCACTGGTTGTCCTTTTCAGTGTGACACTATCCATGCCTCTCTTAGAGCCAAGAACTATTGCTCACATTAGTCACCTGTGATTTGAGTTCGACTTGTACAGTAAAGCATCAGTTACGTAGATCACATAGCTGTTATCACTGGGGGATGACGCTGGGAGGGGGAGCGGGGCATTGTTGACCTTCTCAGAATGCCTCTGTATGTTGTACTGAAACATGTGTATTCGCCATTGTTATGGCTGGTGTGTTGCCTCTTGATATTTCATGTTTTTGTTGCAATCAATGGCAATTTGTTTTTAAGCACGCCCAGCTAAGCATTGTGCATTTAGCAAGGAGAACAGCAATGCTGCATCAGCACAATCCAGTTGGGAAAAGTGCGAGTGTTGTGGCCTTTCTGGTTGTTGAAGATCTCTGTGTATAACCTGGTGAAGTGCCCGCAGTGTCTTGGAAAGTGAAATCGGCACCCAGTTTTAGGATTACATTTTAGTTCCTGATAAACAAGATGCCCTGCCAGCAACTTCATGCATTTAAGAAAAAGCAAAGACAAGGGAAGGCGAGGGATGAAAGATAAAAATTTATCTTCCCTCCTTGTTCCTTGCAGAATTTCAGTTTTTTTCATGTTGGTAGCCTTTCTGTGCTCTTTCAATAAAGTTGCTGCGCATGTCTCTTTAAAGTCATGCCTTCATTTTTCCTGCATATTAAGCTGTGTGTTTGCAGCTGCAGAACCTCTGGAAAAAGCCAGACTCACATTATTTGCTGCTTCATATTATTACAGGTGTTAGCTCAGCAGCAGGCGTGACAGGCCACAGTCGGAAGTCACACAAAAACCAAGTCACCCAAGCACTAGCTGCTGCTTCCTCGTTGTCGTCAACAGCACAGCGACAGAACATCCTCTTCATCTCGCGATTGTGTACCGTAACAGTATTCTGTTACAGTGTGGATAATGGTTCCCTCGAACCTTGTGGTTATATACCTACATCACTATTCTTGCGTAATTATTGCCGCCACTCGAAAAATACAAATATTCACTGCACAAAGAAACACTTTACTGTTTCTGATGAACTATTTAAACCTGGCATTGCGACCGAGCGCATGCCTGTAACATATGGTTATGCCTTGTTTTCATATGTTGACTTTAGTGGTTTTTTATTAGTAGGTGAAATGCATAGTGCAACCACGCAAATGAAACACAGGCAGGAGGAAACAGGCAAGACAAGGCATAGAGTTCATCTCTGATTGGAAATCTGTGCCTTGTCCTGTCTGTTTTTTTTGCCTGCATCATCGTTTGCTTTACTTCTAGACAACAACTAGCCTGCCCCTCTGTGGTAACTGTACACATTAACAAAACCATGCAGATGAACAAACATGCTTATTTCTATGCTGAAATTGGTTGCATTTCAAGTGGTGGTACTTTAAGCATGCATGTCTCCTACTGCAGTTCTTGTGATGAATGAAATTTGCTTTCTTTCGGTTTGATAGTTTAAGTATCCCAATTTTAAAACAAACTCCAAAAAAGTTGAAGGGACACACTTAAAATGACGCACATCGCATTAAGGGAATCTGCTTAGAGAGTCGGGGGGGGGGGGGTGGGGGGGGGGGGTGCGTGGTGTTGCATTATGGATTGAGTCGAATCAGTTAATTAGCTTACATTACCTTGCTTTGCATGAAATCATTTTTGGCAGATGGCAATCATGAAATCTTGGGAGGGCGCTAGAGTTGTCGCTACTACAACCGATGCTGCAAAACTTTTCAATACAGTGGGTTCAATGGGTCATTCCTTTATCTCCATGCATACTTCACGGCTTAGCACGTGTTAGGAAAAAAAAGCTCTCGTAATAAATCGTTAATAACCGTGTTGAAGCAAATAGGTGAAACAGCTCATTTTGTTGTAGCATATGATATATACACTGAGAGTTATTTCATTCCCAAAGGACAATATGAAAATGGCATGGTGGTAGTTCAGAATTGTGGTGCTTGGTTCCCAGCAGTTGTAAACCCCATTGTGCATTCTATAGCACCGCTCGCAGCCGCGCACTGCAGTGATCTGAGTGCCTTGCGTAAGTTAATTTTGAAGTAAATGAATGGCTTCAAACAATCACTTGCGGTCAATACTTTTACACAATGAGCTAATATACTACGCCTTGCATACCATAAACATCCTCGGGGAATGGATCTTTTCGCAGTTATTTAGAGTTTGGATACCTAGGATTTGCAGAATTTGGGCAGGGTGAGCTGCAACCTCTCAGCAGTAGCCACAGTGGCGAGGAGGATTTTGTGGTGCCGAAGAGCAGGGCAGCTTGCCTTGGCTAGAAAGGGATTCCATGCGTGCGTGACCTCAACGAGGACGCCCGCCCTGGTAGCCCCAAACAATAGAGTAATGTTATAAAATGGTTATGCAAGCTGCCGTAATGTTATGTGTTAAATTTGAACGTCACAGTAATGTTATATGTTGTATAGAAAACATTTTAAAAGTGCACTAAATATTATCTTAGAGGCCACCACGGTGGCTCAACGATTGGAGTGCTCGGCTGCTGGCCTGAAAGACGAAGGTTCGATACTGGCCGCATTTCAATGGAGATGAAATGCTAGAGGCTCATGTGCTGTGCGATGTCAATGCATGTATAAGAACCCCAGGTGATCGAAATGTCTGGAGCCCTCCATTATGGCATCCCTCATAGCCTGAGTCGCCTTGGGATGTTCAGCCCCATAAACTCAAACAATTATTATTCTGCTGAATTTTAAGTTTTGTTACAATATTAAAAAGCAACAATGTAATATAGTGCATCATAAACATTAGTTTAAAATTCCAAATATTGTTCTAATACAGTCCTCCAAGCATGAATCATAAATGTCAAACAACGTTACAAATATAGTTCAAGCACTGGGTCAAGACTTTTCCTGGCAGTCCTTAAAGATATTTCTTTTCTACTAGCGTATTTTGCAACAAAATCTCTCTGATTGTGCCTCCTGTAGACTGCATGCGCAGCCCTATTATTTTGTTATAACGCTTTGCTTATTAGAAATTCGCCATCCACTCAAGGGACACCCGTCAGTAATGTCTTCAAAGATGTTTTAGCTGAGACTGTCGGCATTTTAAAAATGGACATTTTTGAGTTTGTGGGCTTTTAATTGGGGAGATAAATACGTTCTCCCCGTTTAACCGCTGCTGACCCAGTTCAACACCGCGCGGACCCCACCCCGTGGTCGCGAGCGCTCGCCGACCACGGCGGGCCTTGCTCTGCGGGAACAAAGGAACGACACACCGGCTGACACAAACAAGGCATTTATTGCTATAACAACAATAACGCCAGCTTGCAAATAAAATTGCTGAGGAATCGAGGACGTCCGACTCACCAGCACGGCTACGAGCGAACGTTCGCCCACGCCAGGGCAAAAGGGAAGCTTCGAGGCCGGACGGGACGGGGTGGCGGGAGCATGTTCCGACCACGAGGTCGCCCGCCGGCGAAGAGCGGAGCCTTGCGCGTGAACGTCCACGCGCTTCCCTGGTCCCGAGAAGAAGAGCCACGGCTCTCCCCCGCGCGTGCGCAGCAAAACGCCATCCGTGGCGCTGGTGTCGCTGCGACGCAAGCGCCCTTCCCTGTTAGTTAAAGTAACACAACTGAGAAGAGTGCGTTGCGGGGGAGCTAACCACAGTTGGGGTGCATTGCGGGAAAGCGAACCACGGGGGGCGAGGTCGTCCCCACATCCCCCCAACCTTTAATAGACCCACGCGCCTCCAAGTTACATGCTATGGAGGATTCTCCTGGTCTTCATGCTCTAGAGGCAGGTCTTGCAGCGGAGGTCACGCCGACAGCGTGCACGCAGTCTTCCGCGGTATTCCGAAGGCGGCGTGAAGGTCTCCGCTGGGACGTCTCGCATGGCCCGCGGACTACGAGTCCGCAGGCCCGCGAAGAGGAGGACCGGTTGGAAACTACAGGCCAGGATCCTGCAGTAGTCGCCAGGGTAACAGCAGAAGGAGGTGGCTGCTGTCTGGTCTCGCTATGGTTGCCCCGGATGGATGCTGCGAACAGGATACAGGCCGCTCCGTCGCAGCAGGCGGCAGCGAGACGATGTGCACAGGACAGCAAGCCTGGGTTGTTCCACTGGATCTGCAAAATTTCCTAAAACACTCAGCATGCCTTTAACGTAGGTCACGGGAGGGGAAACGGCGTCCGCAAGGGCCTCGTGGCTCAATGCTCAACTCGCTAGCAGGCTGTGCAACGCAAAGTTCGAGTGAACAAAGCCCTTTCTTGAGTTGAACGAGAATGCTCAGTTCATGCGAGGTTAAAAAAAACGGGTGGCCAGCAAAGTGCGCCCCCTCTCAACACCACGGTCCGGTGGTCGTGTCTCTTCCGACATGGTGCAGGCAGCTCTGAAAAGCCTTAGGCCTCACTACCATTGTGACACCGACCCTCAACAACAAAAAAAAGACCCGAAACGGGTTTCGTGCACGCAGCCGCGAGGAGACATCAGCTCTGTGGGGTGGTCCTACCCCTCTCACTGCACGAAGCAGCTTCTGAGCGGTCGGCACCCACCGTATCGGACGGTGCCGAGCTGCAATACCAGTGAGCTCGTAGCGGCACCCGTGGCCCCAGGCCACCCGTCTCTCGGAGCCGCGACTCCCACAGTCGAAAAAGAGACAGCGAGAAAATATATACAGAAAACTCGGACCACCCACGCGGCTTCCGTACTCACTCGCTTCGGGCTCGGCAACTCCGCGGGCGCTAGGCCTCGCGCTCCCTCTTGAGGACCAAGTGGTTCTTGAAGAAACTCCAGGAAGAAAAGCTCGACAAAAAACATGCTGAGCATGTCGAAAAGTTCAAACATGCTGCAGTGCAATACACCTCGCACTCAGCAAAGCATGCCGCAGGTCCTAGCGATCAAAAGTCACACCAGGCCTACCACTTCTCAAATCCGGACAAAGAGCGTTCCTCCAACCGAACAGACAGTCGTCCAATGTTCCAAGAGCAGGCCCCATGTTGGGCTGCCAGATGTGGGGTTTTAAAAATGTGGAGATAAATCCGTTCTGCCCGTTTAACCGCGGCTGACCCAGTTTAAAACCGCGCGGACCCTACCCCGTGATCGCGTACGCTACCGAGCGCTCGCCGACCACTGCGGGCCTTGCTCTGCGGGAAGGAACGACACACTGGCTGACACAAACAAGGCATTTATTGCTATAACAGCAATAACGCCAGCTAGCAACAAAATATGCTGAGGAATCGAGGACGTCCGACTCACCAGCACGGCTACGAGCGAACGTTCGCCCATGCTAGGGCAAAAGGGAAGCTCCGAGGCCGGACGGGACGGGGTGGCGGGAGCATGTTCCGACCACGAGGCCGCCCGCCGGCGAAGAGCGGAGCCTTACGCGTGAACGTCCACGCGCTTCCCTGGTCCCGAGAAGAAGAGCCCCAGCTCTCCCCCGCGCTCGCGCAGCAAAACGCCATCCGTGGCGCTGGTGTCGCTGCGACGCAAGTGCCCTCCCCTGTTAGTTAAAGTAACACAACTGAGAAGAGTGCGTTGCGGGGGAGCTAACCACAGTTGGGGTGCATTGCGGGAAAGCGAACCACGGGGGGGAGTGCGTCCCCACAAGTTAGAAGAGCGCTTTTTTCGGCATAGCATTGGCAGCGGTGAAGTACACAAGAATAAAGCTAAGACATGCTAATTGTAGTCTTATCATTTGGCTCGTGGTTTGGCCATTCAGCCTGAAGCTCAGATTTCTGGCTTTTTGTTCTTCTTTTCGGCCTTCTTCTGTAGTGCAGAGATGGTCTTGCTCCTGCTGGAAGCTTCAAAGCCACCGAAGTTTTGAAGAAGTTGAACAGAGTTGCTGTCACTACATTTTGCCTGGCCATGCAGATTTCCATTGCATATATTTATCTCCAGAAATGCTTTTATGGTTCATGCCCACATGCGTCCAGATATGGCGACCAGGTCACTTTCTTGCCCGTGGCGCAGATCGGAGTTGCGGGCACTGTTTCCTTCATGTCTCAGTTTCTTTTATAGTCTCTATTTTACTTTATTCTGTGCCCAGCCACCCCATCTCTACCCTTACAGGCCTCAAAGTGAAAAACTGTTTAGGGCGCTCACCGAAGCCGGAAGTTGAGTCCCGTTACAGGCGTAGCCACCCTGCCGTTCCGTGCGTCCTGAGCGCCGAACAGCCAAATGTGAACAAGATGAGATGGATGTCTCAGTAGGCGGCGCGCGCTGTCGTCATAAACAGCAATCGTGGCCATGGTGTTAGAATAGTCATCGCATTGGCGCAGGCAGCATGTCTTCGTGTCTCCGTTTCGAGCATTGCGGTGCAAGTGTGCGGGGGTTCAGACGAGCTGGATGGTGCCGGTGGAGGTTAGGGTGATGGGAGAGATGCGGACTTTAAAGAAATTATTGATTGTGGTTTTGTAGTCGCTCATGATAATTCTGGGGGTTGGGCTGGAGGAGATAATGGCTAGAGCGGTGGCTGCCTCCTCGGCCTGGGGTTGCGTTTTCTCCGCCCTCGTCATAGCGAACAGCAGGCTTCGCCCTCTCTTACTGGCCCGCGCTCCGGCAGCCGTTGCTATGGCGACCAAGAGGCTTTAACTGTCTCAGCTCTCCACTGCAGCTGCGCCAAACTTTCCTTCCAGCCTCACTCCTTCCTGCACTGTGCGGTTGAGCTATCCTGGAGTATACTGCGTTTCATACATAGCTGTCAACGCTGCTTTGATAACACATATCTCATGAAAAATGACAGCTTTTGCTTCAGGAAAATAAATTACATATTACCACGTTTACGAACAAATTATAGATTACAAAGTATGAAATACCTTATTCCCAACGCTTTAAAAGAGAACGCGGTGTTAGCTTAAGCTATCAATTATCCTTCTATTCATACACTGAAAAGAATTTTGCGCGAAATTTTCATTCTGTGGTTGTAGTTGGGTTCACGGTTTTTGTGAATTTCTATAATGTGTACTTTCTTTTCGAGTGACTGCTTTTGAGTGGAATGGACTATATTTGATTTATGTTCATCATACTTATTTGTTGTACATTATTAATTATAAGTGTCTCTCCTGATGGATTCTGTATTTTTCTGATGGTTTCTGCACAGGGTTTTGCTAAAACAGTTTTTATTTTGTTTAAATATTGCCACGAGTGTTGTGCACAATTTCAAATATCATGTTAAATTGTTTTCGCTCAAAGTGCTTTGTTCGTTTTTCTTCGTTAGTTTATGATTTGCTTATTCGGAGTGCATCGCTACCAACTTCGTTATGGGGTCAGGGGACCCAGCCAGGTACAGGTTTTGTACCTTTTGTTCCCGGCCCTTAGTTTTCTGCACTGAGAACTAAAATGTTAATAAACTCAAACTCAACTCAAACTCAACTCAAAGGTATAGGGCACAAGTTCACGCTCGAAAAATAATTCGCCATACAACCTAAATTAACACAGGCATATTAAGTTTCGACAAATACCAAGTACCGCAACTGCAGCCTCTTGCACTTCGTTCCACCTCTTTCCACATTTTCGTCCTGCGACTTATCGAGACTTAATATGAATCACATGTGGCCATATGACACATGGCTAGTATAGGGCGAATTGCTCCGACTTCGTCCACACTTCAAAAGTACACACTCAGTGAAAGCTTTAACCGGAGGGCTCGAACACTGAGCTGCTGCTGTTTTTGCGACTAAGCTTGAATAATATATGGTCTGCTATGGTCTATGTAATGCTGTTTAGCTCCCTCGTCACGGCCTGTTGAACCACCTCTACCGATCCGTGATGTTTCCCCTCAAGCGTAGATTTTATTCTCGGGAATAGAAAAAAGTCTGGCGGGGCCAAGTCGAGGCTGTAGGGGGACTGAGGCAGCGTTGCCGCCTTGTGCTGGGTAAAAAATCGGGGTCCTCACTCACATGATGAAGATCCTACCGGTTGGCCTTTTCCTCCTCTGACAACACTCCCGGCACCAACTTCGCGCACGCTTTCCTCATGGATAAGTTTTCTGTCACAATCTCAAAAACTTGGGTTTGAGGAATGCTCAAGTCATCAGTGATCATTCTGATACTCATTCTACGATCACTGTTAAGTAAACGTTTCACTCGCTACACATTTTCGTTGGTTTTGCTGGTCGAAGGGCGTCTGGAGCGGTCGTCTTCCTCCACTCTTTCCTTACCTTCTAGGAAAAGCTTGTGTCACTTAAAAAACACCTGATCTGCTCATGGAAGCGTCACCGTTGGCCTCCTTAATCATGTTGTGAGTCTCTTTGCCCGTTTTACCAAGATTTACTCAAAATTTGATCACATATCGCTGATCCAGTAAACGCTCGACGATTCTGCCTGACGAGACGTTTCGACAGGGGTTCACAGTACAAGCGACCTCGTCTCTTCAACGGCCGAGAGCCGACTGCCGATTTTCCCCAGCATTCCCAAAATCCCCCTTCAACAAACCTGCACACGCAGACCACCTCTCGTCCGCCCGTTCGCCCAGGAAAAAACCAGTCCTACTACTTTCAGAACAGACCCTGTATAGAATGCTCATGCTTTGCATTGTCTTTTGTTTCTTTTGTCTTCATAAATGTGATACTCAGTACTTACTTAATTCCTGAGGTTTGAGCAATCCTGGGCGACGAAGTATGAGAGCGCCAAGCCACAGCTTTTGCGCAGTGTGCGCATGAAGAACACCTTGTGTGTCGCGTGCTGCTCATGGTCCACTGCAACAGATCAGCAAACGGGCTTGCATGCGTTTACTTGACGCAGCAACGTCAAATAGTCTGCAACTTTGAGATCACTGCAGTGACCCCACTGGAGCAATGCGAAAACAATACATCCGCATATTATATCGATGCCCGTGGCTGTTCTGACGTCCATGTGCTATATCGGCGTTCATGGTTATTTTAACGTCTAATTAAGTGTATTTTTGCGTTTTTCTCGCGTTTAATGAATTAGCGGATTACACCTCATCAACCAAATTTTTCCAACGGCAATATTTTATTAAATCACACTTTAGAGCATTATATTTCTTTGTCGCGTCAGCAAGAAAGTGTCCGCAAAACGTGTTCGCAAATTTTTCCGCATGATTGAAAATGTATCTCGCGCTATCTCGTTTCTAACGACAGCAACACGTAGACTACACAAACGGTCAAATGTGCGCACGCAAAGGCCGGGATTCGTGCGTACGTACACAGCGAATGCGCGAGTCGAGCTGCGTATGGTGCGTACGCAGTGTGGAACACGCAATCCGCCTGCCTACGCCATAGAGTGCCCACTCAAGGATCTTGCGTATGCTTATGCGCGCAGTACTGAAATATGGTTTTGCGGGCGCACTACCTCCGCTGCGTTGCCTGCTATGTATGAAAGGGAGTACAGTGGCATCTAAACGCAAAAGATTCTGGGGGGCACTTTGCTTTTTTAAAGTGCGATGAGGTGGAAGCCATTTCCGCTTCTGTTGCTGCCCCTATTATGCAGTGATGACGTCATAGGCGACGTCACGCGTAGTCGCCGGCAGCTGTTAGGGTGGAGTCGGAGCGGCAGTCGGCTCTCCATATATAGACTGTGGTGACGGCGTCAAAGGTGACATGACGGGCATGCGCAGTACATTTCCGGTTACGACATACTACGCCATTTCATGACGTCATCAGTTTTGTTAATTATTTTACTTAATTTTATTATTTCGTAGTTAACTTTAACTAATTCATTTTGTGTTACATCCTACGCAGTTTAAAGGACGCCATAATTTTTATTATTTTTATTAATTAACTTGATTAATTTTATTTCATTAATGCTAATAACTAATTTCGTGTTACGACATACTACACCATATTAATGACGTCATCAGTTTTTAATTGACAGCTAAGGTGTGACAATTCCTTATTACGACATACTGCGCCATATTGATGACGTCATCAGTTGACAGCTAGGGGAGGACAACTTCTGCGGACGCGCACGCCGGTGAGTCATGAGCCTACATAAGCTTACACCTTAAAAACGACAAAGGGACCCGCCACGATGGCTCAGTGGTTAGGGCGCTCGGGTACTGAGCTGCTGTACAGGGTTTCCGAAACATACCGCGGCGACCGCTTTTCGATAGAGGCGATTCGAAAAAGTCGCCCTTGTACTGCGCGATGTCAGTAATATCCCCGGGTGGTCGAAATTATTCCGGAGCGCTCCACTGTGGCACCCTTTTCTTTCTCCTAGCTTCCACTCCCACCTTCCCTTCCCACACGCCGCGCGATTGAGGTTTCCACCATGAAGTGAAAGAGTTACTGCCCCACTTCCTATCCTCAGGATCAGTGTTCCGCCGTTGTATCCACGATGTTTGGCTCTCTGACTAAGCTATTGCAGCTTTCGCTGTCAAAAGAACCTTCTATAACTATGCAGATATTAAGTCGCTCTCAAATTCTCTACGTCAATATAACGCGAAATAAAAATACCTCGATAGCTGTCGGGGAAACTCGCATTACACAGGGGTGACCATCCTGCGAGATTTTTTTTTTTTACGACTCGTTGCCCACCTAGTGCTCAGAGCATGCACGCACCAGACGCGAGCGATAGGGTGAAACCCTTTCAGTTGGTGCTTAAAATCCAAAAACGCCGGTCGTATTCGTCCGATTGGAAGTGTTACAATACCTTGCACCCACGCATACACAGCGGCCGCTGTTGATGCAGTTCGCACGGTTCTTGAGCTAATTATTAAGGCGAAAGCCTTTTATGGCTCATACTCGTGGTGTCCGTCCGTGCGCTGGAATTGTGCCAACTGTTGCCTCTCCTTCGCGCAGCGGCGCAACCTCTTCCCCTCCTTAGCAACCGGCGCGCCGGTGGGGGACATAGCTGTGCATAGCAACCGTGACGTCACGCAGTAGCGGTAGAACGAGCGCGCGCGCGTCGGCGGTGGCAGCTGCACTTCCGCTCCTTCGCCAGACTTCTCGTTGCAGTCGATTGAGTGAGACGCATGGCTCCGACTGAGTGGCCCCAGTGATTCCGCGCCAAGCGGTTCGGGGAAGCGGCAGCGGACGCCGCATTCCCCCAACACCAAACGCCAGAAGAACAAGGAGCGAATGCGCATGCGCCGACCGAACTTGTCACCAGATGCGAAAGCAAAGGAGGCAGAACTGACGAGGCTTTCGCCAAGCACACTTTAGAATTTCCAAAGTGTCTTCGGTAATTTTTTCCTTTTTCAATAGTTGTTACTACAGCCGAGTACAACACAGTGGTGGTCGGACCAGTACCGATTCAAGGCGCTTTGCAGCTATACCCTTCAAGACCGTCTTTCTTCTCCTCATCCCCTTCCTCAGCGCAGATTATCAGGCCAGATATCCATTTTTCCGGTCGACCTCTTTGCTCTTCCTATAATTAAACTTATCTCTCTCTCTCCCGTCTTCTGAACACACCAGGAAGAAGGAGCGGCGCGGCGCGCGTGAAGTTCGAGGCTATTTTCCTCCTCTCAGCGAAAGTTCTCTACGTGAATCGTGGCACGAAGTTGCTGAATGGGTGCGCTGGTACACACATGCTGGTAAAACGAAAACGAAGCAACCTCACATCCTCAATGCACGATCGAGCACGAGAGGGAAGAAGAAGAACCCGTTTTTCCCGGGGTTCCTCCTGCGATCTCTTTCCTGCCGCGACCTTTTCCCCTTGCAGCCATGGATAATAAGCTCAAGTGCGGGCCCGTGGTCGAGATGCGCGGCGACGACATGGCCCGCGTCGTCTGGGACCTGGTCCGGGACAGGCTCATCCAGCCGTACGTGGAGGCCGAGCTGAAGGTGTTCGACCTGTCCATCGAGCACCGCAACCAGACCAACGACATGGTCACCCTGGAGGCGGCCGACGCGCTCAAGATGTACAACGTGGGCGTCAAGTGCGCCACCATCACCGCCGAGAAGGACGTGCTGGAAAAGTACCACCTGAAGCGCATGTGGCGGTCGCCCAACGCGGCCATCCGCAACGCGCTCGGCGGCGCCGTCTTCCGGGAGCCCATCGTGTGCCGCAACATCCCGCCGCTGGTGAAGCAGTGGCGCAAGCCCATCATCATCGCGCGCCACGCGTCCGGCGACCAGTACAACGGCAAGGACTTCGTGGTGCCCGGGCCCGGCACGCTCGAGATCAAGTACGCGCCCACCATCGGGTCGCCCTACAACGTTAAGGTGAGCATGATTGTTTTTGTCGCTTGTTTCCTGCTTCCGATAAGGGATACAACATTCTGTTAATCCTCGCCCCAGTAATGTTAAATGTCGGCAATCTACTGCCCTGTCGTTCGGCGTTTGGTTGCTTGAAAGGAGGTTCACAAAACAATGAATAGAGAAGAACAACTAAATATGAAAAAAATGGCACGAATAAATGCGCATTACTTGCTGGCAACGAGGTTCAGACGGGCTCTTGCTTTTTGAACCTACGCGGACTACTGATGTGGTTTTGAGCTTTGAGTTTTTAATGGGAGTCATGATTCAGTCGTAGTAGTCGGTTAAGAAAATGGGACACCGTAAATTACAAGTGCTTATTCGATTTGCCTTGATACGAGGGCTATTTATTTTTTAACCTCTGGTTGGGTGGGAAATAATAGCGGTTGTGAATATCAATGAGAGTTTACATGCAGCATGAAGGTGCCTCTATTAACCTACTTGTCCACATAATCAGCGTGCCGGCTGTGGGGCACTTTTAATGGTGCACCGCGTGTCTGATGCTGTCTGCAAAGAACACTGCCGCCTGTGTTGAGCCATGCCATTATATGGTGTCCTGCAGATCTTCGCTCCATATGAAGCGCTGCCCTCCATACCACTTCATGCCGGAAACAGATGGAAGTCATTCGCCTCATAACTGAGAAATCGTTAACCTAACTTCTAACGCGAACCGCTTGATCCACTCAATGCACAAATTATCCTGCCACAAGGTTCCATCCCTGCCCACCTTCATCGTGTACGTCCGATCTACCTTCCATAAGCTTCCTGCACAACTGTCGCACACTGCCGTGAGAAAGTATACTCACCGTATACACGGCTCCTTCCTTCCACAGTAAATTCGTGGTGCAGTGCATATGGCCCTCCGCAAAAATCTATTAACACGATCCAGCTCTCCCTTGGCAGGATTCTTATTGTCGATGTCATGTTTACACGCATAGGATACCGATTGCGTTACAAACTCTAAGCCTTCAATTGGATGTCATGTCTTGTGGCGGCTCCACTAAAGGTTGAAAAGAAAAGTATTCATCGTATAATGTAGGAAACATTTTCAAGTTATTCGTGTTATGTAAAATACGGCCGCTTAATGTCGGCGGCAAGTTGACGCCATCTTCGCCATTCTTGCTTATTATTTGTCTTTGTGAAAACCGTCTTTTGCGCCGTTTTTTTTTTTGCCCTTCCGCAGGTGTACGAGTTCGACGACACTCTGGGAGTGGCGGCGGCCATGTGCAATACGGACCGCTCCATCACCGAATTCGCCTACAGCTGCTTCCAGTTCGCTCTGCAGCGAGGCTACCCGCTCTACCTGAGCACCAAGGAGACCATCATGAAGAAATACGACGGCCGCTTCAAGGGCATCTTCGAGCTGCTCTACCAGAAGAAGTACAAGAGCCGCTTCATGGAGAAGGGCATCTTCTTCCAGCACCGGCTCATGGACGACATGGTGGCCCGCTCCCTGCGCATGGAGGGCGGCTTCGTCTGGGCCTGCAAGAACTACGACGGGGACATCCAGGCCGACTTCATCGCGCAGGGGTTCGGCTCGCTGGGACTCATGACAAGCGTGCTCATATGCCCGGACAACAAGACCACGCTCACGGAAGCCGCGCACGGCACGGTCACCAAGCACTACAGGCGCCACACCGCGGGACTCGAGACTTCCACAAACTCGCTGTCGTCCGTCTACACCTGGACCAAGGGACTCGCGCACCGGGGCAAGCTGGACGGCAACGCCAAGCTCATCGCGTTCGCCAGGTGCCTGGAGCGGGTGTGTCTCGACACCGTCGAGTCCGGCTTCATGACCAAGGACCTGGCGCTGTGCGTCAAGGGCTTCGGCAAGGTCGACCGGAGGGACTACCTCAACACGTTCGAGTTTGTGGACAAGCTCGCCCAGCAGCTGGACATTAGGTTCAAGGAGCTGTTCACAGAGGAGCCTCACTAGCCGCTTCTCTTCGGCAGTCAATAGAAAACTAAGTGTAATGACGAGATGGCAGTTCTACTCGCTTGTCTTAAGCAGAAGCATTGACCTTTGTCATTTTCAAGCAGACATGTTGCCAACACTGGGAAACTATAAGCGCCGAAGGAATCCTCAATACAAATAGATGCGGCCATCATGAGGGGATAATGGAAGTACGTTAAAAGAAAGAAGAATGTTATTCTTTGCA
Organism: Amblyomma mixtum; assembly: GCF_055824585.1. Taxonomy (NCBI): domain Eukaryota; kingdom Metazoa; phylum Arthropoda; class Arachnida; order Ixodida; family Ixodidae; genus Amblyomma; species Amblyomma mixtum. The sequence goes on along the minus strand of NC_143016.1, from coordinate 121,922,003 downwards.
AAAAGGTAGCACTGGGAATAAATGTCTTGGGGGGCTTTTTAGCTGACAGGCGCATAGTCGCACAACGCCAGAGAAAACTTCCACGTGCGATTTCTTTGACATCTTGAAACATCTTAGTCAAGGGAAGCCATTTATTCCAGCACGTAGGTCATGAGTAATTATGAAAGAGGCTTGTCTCATGAGCGTGTGGCGCTTGACATCGTCGAATACTCATGGAGGCGGTGAATTGTCGCAAGCTAAACCATGGCGAATCGTATTTGCTGGAAACGTGCTGGCGGTTACATGTGGCAGCTAGGCCGACTTCGACGGCTTAGGAGTGGACAAAGGATACTTTTGTGTTGGAGGATGGTTTTCGGAGGTGTTTTTGTGACTGAACGAGAAATCTCGGGGGTGCCATGGCCTTCGTAAGCCTGCCTCCTTTAACACCGCTCACTGCTGATTCTCTCCGCCCTCAATGCAAAACGATATTACGCTTGATCGCCTGTTAAAGGTTCCGGTACTATATGCAGGGGAGAACCGCATGTACTTTTCACAACACTCAGGGCAGCTGGCTTTTAGATGGTTGTTTGCTGTGGGCAGAGAGTGCGGGATCTTCGTACCTCGACTACCTCTTCTACGAGCGGCTGTCTCTCGCTGACCAGTGTCGAATACGGTGCTGCCCTTCGATCTCTTCGTGAAAAAGTATCTACTTGGCTCCCTTCGCAGGCGACGCGGTAGACAGGGAAGCCTATTGGCATAGTTTAGCCCTTACGGCGAGAGCCGTTATTGGGAGCGAACTCTGAGCCGTCATGTAACTGAAGCCCGCTATAGTTTTAGTGCGAGAGCACTTAGAGAGGACATTCCCCGCATTTAGCCGTTGTGTGTTTATCTGTTTGTTTGTCTGAAGCCTGCTTCAGCCTGCCCACCAGGTCATGGGCAGTCTGCCAGGTGTATGTGCATATACATACAGTGCCCACCGTGGCAGGCGGCAGTGCAGTTAATGATTGTTCGCCAGAAGTTGCTCGGGAAGAGCAACTGGGGTTTCGCAAGCCACACCGATGACAGCACCTGCCATCTCAGGGCACTGGCACACCGCTTAACCGCTGCACCACTGCGCCAAGAGTGGTATGAGGACTCCCCCCGATGGGCTAGCGCAGCTAGGTTGTAACACATTTTATTCGCCGGAAAGAGCTTGGTAAGAGGTCTTGTTAAGTGGTCGAGAGTACGCAGTCCTCGACGACTTTATCAGCCCACTCCACCGCCAAAACTTGCGTTCTGGGGTTAGAGCTAGCCAGCTAATTCGCATTTTTTTTAACTACTCAAATAGACCGCCAGATTTTTTTTTTTTTTTGACACCGATCCAAGCAGCTAAGCGAGAAAAATAATAAGAAGAGAAAGAAAATGAGAAGAAAATGGAGGAACGCTGTCATAGAAAGAGAAATGGACAGAAGAGAAGCAAAAAACTACGTCTGAAGCTGCGGGCAAAACAGCACTTCAGTTCTCACTTCGGTTCGAGTTTCGGTTCGAGGCTTGGTTTAAAAAGCGTCTATAGCGGTGTTTCTTGTGGATCCATTGTGCACGGAGGGAAGATGATGAAGACGGCGACATCCAGAACACATCGCGATATACTGGAGAAAATTGGCCTGCATAACAATTGGAGAGAACTGACTGAAGCGGTTAGAACATCCCAAATCGAAAGGTTAACATCCACACTTGCAGGAAGGAAATACCTCGAGCTAGCGAAATAGGTAATCGTAGATAACACAGTGAACACTAGAACAGATGTGGGAAGAGGAATAAGTGAGCATCTTATTATCACTCCCATACCCAGAAACATGCATCCCATCCACGACACAGGCAGAAGGAAATGCAGGGTCGCACAGCTGGCTGCTAAGCTAAGCAAGATGCCACTGGGAACCGTGGCCTACACTGATGCCGTGGTAGGCACGCTAGGAGACACCGTCTCCGTAGCCGTCGGAGACACAGGCAGAACGTTAGGCGTTGTAAGACACCTAGAGTTAAAACCCGTTGTGGCGGAGGAGGTTGCGGTAGCGATCGCTCTAACTCAGCCAGGTACCAAATACGTAGTAAGCGACTGCAAAGCCGCAATTAGAAATTACAGCAAGGGACGCATCCACGAAATGGCGGCTAAATATCTAAAATACTTCATCCCAGCCCACAATATTCTAATCATCTGGACCCCAGCCCACTCGGGTCTGGTTGGAAACGAGGCCGCCCACAGGCTCGCCCGCTCCTCCTTACCCCGGGGAGCCGTGGACACCTCATACGAATTCAGCACTAAAGAGGAAACTAACACCTTTAATAGCATCACAGACGATCAGAAAAAGAGCAAAAGGATCAATCCTCCTCCGGATAGATCGCTTAGCACGGCTGAGGCCTATGACTGGGGAAGACTCCAGGCTAGAAACTTCGCATCCCCACTCTGGAGGAGCTCGACAGGAGGTGACACGAGGGAGCGGACCCGGAGGGGCACGGGTCTTCTTCTCGCGGAAATACAGCGGCACCATCCGTTACCAGCACACACACACATGTAAAAAGAAAGATAACTCATGTACAGTACAGCATACAATACAATAATGTCAGTCATAATTGGTAACTTCAAGCGAGAACAATCATATTTAAACAATATTGCAAATATTGCAATCATATAATATTGCAATCATATATCTATGCAGTTGCTTCCCTGCATGTCCGTTGCAGCCGTTGAAACTGCGTATAGCCTCACTGCAGAATCGTTGCGCGCCTTCTGCTGTAGTTGCCGAATTGTACTTTGCTGCTCAAGTCTTACTTAAGCAGATCAATCACTGTCTTGAGACACCGACGCGTCAGTTGTTCAGCCAGTTAACGACAAGTGATGGCATGAGGTGTGATTCAGTGTGAGAACAAACTCCTGTCAACTCGACACTCAAAATCTTGGGGCTGTTTCTTCTTCAGCTTGTCCTTTACGGGTTGTAGAACTCTCTCGGCAGTCTCGTTGGATGCAGGTGGTACAGTGATACGCAACCACACGCTCCCCTGTAGCCGTCAACCCTCCATCAGCGAGAACTCCATTCGGTTTGTAAAAGGCCGCCATCCCGGCTTTGGTGGTGAGTTCCCTCCAGACCACTCCTATCAATTCAGCCTCCACAACGGCTGCTGGGAGGACACCTGGATATACACCCTCTAGCATGAAAACTTCTTGAATCATCGGATTCCTTGGGCGGTGCCTAGCAACCTAGCTGATAAACGGTTGGGGGCGGTCCCGCAGTGTGCAGTCTCACTGAAGTTACATCCCTCTAGATGTTTTTAGAGACACGCGGCAGCTCGGCAAGTTCTGCAGATAGGGGACGCTCAGCTTACAGGGCAACGGTAAAGATACCACATGGTGGCGGCAGGGCACAAAAACCACGAGGCAGGACAGTGCTTATCAAATAAGTGCGCTAGCACTTATAGTAGCCATTCCGCGCATTTGGGCGCTGTGTTTGTCTGTCTGTCTATCTTTCTACACATCACGACAACATCGCGCTACACTACAGCGAAGAACTCTACTTTACTCCCTGCCACATACATCCATGACAAAACAACAGACGACCTGGTGACAACTTCAGGCTCGCACCGTTCCCTCCCCAGCACTACTTGCGCTTTTTTTCCCTTATACTCACACCCCTCAATATTCCCTCCGTGGGGCCCCAAGAGACACATTCGACCGTATTATGTTCATCTGTCGACAACTGCAACCACCGGCCCAATGGGCCCTCGCAGACTCGGAGGGGTGGGAGGTCGTGGTCTCTATAGCTACTATCTACGACCCGGCCTTCCAACTTACGGTGGTGCAGTGGGCGGAGAAAGTAGCCTTCAGACACGGGCTGCCGGCCACCACCCGCGACCTGGAGCCAGCCCACCTCTGAAACTTCGAACTATAAGGGCTGCGCCAATAATAAAGTTTTTCACCACCACCAGTGAGCACGCGCTGACTGGTACCTATGCGGCTGCGTGTGTGCAGCTGCCGGATACCTGGCGCCATCTGGTGCCCTCGAGGCGATCTGCGCATGCGCATTGGTGGTGGGTGGGCTGCCGTTACTCTGGTAACTCTAACCGTGAAGCAATGCACGGTATGTTAAAGGTGTCTAATAAAAAAATCTGCCCGTCCGTCTCAAGCCTCGGTTGGTATGTGGCAAAGTTGAGAGGAAAAACCCCCAGAGGGATAAGAAGAGAGGGAAAGACGATAGGTGGTAAGCGGAAAGAGTGGAGAGGGGCGAGGTGGGTCCCACTGGGATTGCTGAACTGGATTGGGAGAGTGCGGCGGAGGTACGACATGTCACATGATGATTGACGTACTTTATCACGCCGCCTGCTGGCGTGGTCGGAACCTGTCAGTGGCACTGCTCCGTCTGGGGCTTACACTAATGCTAACGCATACTCTACCGCATAAATCGCACTAATCATCTGATTTTTTTTTTTTTTTTTTTTGGGGGGGGGAGCTCCCGCAACCATAAATCATCATGTAAACAGTGCACAACAAGCCGAGACTCAAGAAGTTAACATGATGAACAAGAGCGCTGCTAAGGACTGTAATGAATAAGAAAAGTCCGCTTTCGATGAGCATGCTTGTTGTCTTCTTAAGCATATAATATAAAAGTGAAGAAAGCTAAACATGACGAGGGTGGATTCATTCGGTGGGAAGTGAAAGAAGTAGGACGGAAGCGTGACGACACGAAGCGACCCGAGCATCCAGTGCTGGAAATGATAAACGCAGCTTGGGAATATAGATCGGACAATAACCTGAGCAATGTCTAGAAACCCGCGTTTTTTGTGAAGTATCAAAATTAAGGTTGTACCTACGCACAGGTCGTTATCCGTCGAGATTATTTTATTAGCCTCTAAAATCTCCCTGTCACGATTTTGTTTAGGCCTGCCAACAATCCTTGTAGCACCCAGGTCAGGTACGCATTCATTGTCGCCGTCTTTGCACTCTTTACAGGGCAAGGAAGCACCTCCCCGTTTGACCACCAACGACCCGGCTGCAGCTGCGAGGAAGGCTGTAAACGAAGACTGCAGCACAAGGAACGAACCGATTTTGTAGGTTAATCCCACAAAAAAAAAAACCTTCCTGCGCAATCTTCATCTTTCTGTCTATAGGGCTTCGAAAGCTTATGGGGGGCGGAAAATAACTTCACAAATTCACTGTCGTAATGTTTAGTTTTTACCGCTTTTATATCACGCGTGCTTGAAGGGTCCGACCACTGATCAAAACGTGCAATGAGATTATGGCAGAAATGAAAAGATCATGCCTCATATTGCAAGAAATGGGCACTGCAATGTCGGAAAGAACAAGGATTTATAATTTTAATTCAGCATTGAAAATTGCATAAAAACCATCTTGGAGCGAAACCGGGCCATTATCGGCGTTCCTCACCCCGTGATCGGATCTGTATAAAACATATTGCTGATTTGTTTTAAGTGCGCAGTGTTTCTTTTTTCTTTTGTGAGTAATCGCCATGTTTTAGAATGGTTTACATTGTCGCCATTGCGCACTTCGATGAAAAACAACGCTCCCTCAGCATCATCGACCATGTGCTTTTAGCTTTTGTCGCTAGATGGCGCCAAAGTGTCTTGCACTTAGCTAAGAGTAAAATACTATATGAAGAACGCCTGAGGAAATTGGACGATAACAGATGGGCAACTAAGGTATTTAAATATTTATACCGAAAGAATGTTGACTCACAGTGGCGGAAAAGAACTAGAAAACTAACCAGTAAGTATGCCGGTCATGAGGACGGAGAAAGAAAGAGCATTAAACGACAGGTTAAAAACGCGGAATTTAAAAATTGGATGAATTCAATGGAAAAGAAACATAGTGTAGAACTATATCGATTCTGGAAAAGGCAGATCAGGAAAGAATTTTTCTATGATAACTCAAGAGGCAGTGCCCTACTTTTTGAAGCTAGATGAGGGTGTCTTAGAACGCGCAGCTACAAAAAGAAATTTAACGAAGAAGATGACACATGTGCAGTGTGTGGTAGATCTGTGGAAACAATTGAACACCTCATAATCAAATGTGATGGTATTCATCCGGATGTCGATGCAGGCGCAGTCACTCTTCCTGAGGCCCTAGGGTTTAAAGATAACAATGGTCATGTAAATAAATCTGCAGTGGAAGTCAGCAAAAAGCGATTGGAGGATTGGTGGCTGAAAAGCAGAGATGTGGCATAAGGTTAGAATTGTAGGAAACCGTAGGCAAAGGTGATGGAGAATCTTAATGAGAATTGCCAACACAGTAAACAAAAAATAATAATAAATAAAGAAAAGCTGAGCATGGTGGCAATTGCCACCACCCCGTTTCAAAGGTGGCGCTCCTATCCATCCATCCATCCATCCTTAGCAGGAGCGGTCAATGTTACTAGAAGCGGCAACCACGGTCCACTAAAACTTTCTTCGACGAGGCGTGCCTCACTGGGCCGTAACAGCCTTGTGTGTGGAAGCTATAATGGAAGCTGTTCTATACTGAAAATGTCTAATTACTGTGTGACGGACGGGATTTATATTAGTTTTTGGTAGAGGACGTTTGACGACGTGCAATCGCCATCGCGCTCGCTGATGATGCTTTACAGCATCGGGATACATGAAAACGGGCACATGCACTGATTGAAAAATCCTCGGTAAAAATTTTGTGCAACGTTTCCAACAAAACCGTTGCGGAATCCAGCACCTTAGACAGAAAACTGTCCATGGGGCCGAAAAAAATGGAGGCCTTACAATGCATGTGCTCTTCGAAAGCAGTTTTCCTATTCATATAAGTTGATAGTAGCGCTCATGTTCGCCGCTTTTTTTATTGTATTTCGTGTTGTGCGCTGTTTACGTGATTACCAACTACCAGGAGATGCAGTTCGCTACTCACTACGCGAGCGTAGGCGTAGCAGTTATCTCGATGAAGCGAACACCGACTACACCAAGCACCATCACTCAAATCACCACTACGAGTCAAAAGTTCACATATGTACATATAGGGTTATCCGTGTGACAGCGCCGACGGCAAATAATTTTTTTAAAACTACAGCGCTGATTTCATTCCTTGTAATTCGCCTGTAAGCCATGATGTTGCATCATTCTATAGTTTTGTCAAATTGTGGGTGCGATTAAACATTGCACGTCCGAATGTACACAAAACACATCAGTTTATTTCCGGTCATTCATCATGTACAATTACTGGTGCTTTATGAACTTTTCTTGCGTAAAAAAGAGGCAGAGAAAAAGGAACTATACAACGACATTACAAAAAGTTGGCATTTTCGAAAACGCGCTAGGAAAATATATGTAATATACGCGTGTCGAGGTTTTAAGACCAGGCAAGTCTTTGTCGTCACTACAGACCTTTGTGGCAAGGAGAAAGCACACACAGCAGACGTAACTTAACGTCGATAACGTAACACTATGTACAAAAACTGCTCAGATCTTTTTCTTTCTTTTCATCTTGTCCTATGTACAAAAATCACGTGGTCTGCATCTCAGATATTGTTTCTTTGGTGAACAGAAAAGCTGCAATGCTGTTTGTTACAAAGCGTTGCAGAAGCAAGAGCATCAGTGAGAGTTCCGGTGGCTTCGCTGACTGGCCTTGGCAAACCTTGCCATTGTGCACGCAGTTCAGTATACAGCTCACATTTGGCTTGGCCCACCACACAAAATGCACAGACTGAAGGGCGAAGAAATCGTAGCACTTTGTTGTTGGCACTTGAAGTTCGCGTTGACAGCAGGGTGACAGAAAGCAGAGCACGGCAGCGCCGCTGAAAGTGTATTTTCTTTTTATTTCTTTGCGTCTTGAACACTGTGGCTTGGAAGTTTGCCATTTCCGTCGTTGGATTAATGCAGGCACCTGTTAACATTCTGAGTTGCAAACATTAGTTCGAGCATCTGTTAGTCCTAGGTCGTACCGTAGCAAGCTTCGTGGAGAGCAGCATTACATGCATCTTAGAACAGAAGGACTTGCATTCCAGAATCAAAAGTTTACAAATAAGTTAGATGTTCCTTCTATCTCTGACTTTGGAAGTGCTTCTTCGCGCATGCATTTGCCTGCTACATCTGGACGAAAGGACAAAAAGCGCTAATGACCATACTCAAGTGCTTCGCGGTACAAATGTCTTTTTCGCACATAGCAGAGCAGGAGCAGGCCATTATAAAACTTTCCTTTGCAGGAAAGCTGTCTTCGTACGGACTTCGAGATAATACAACGATCAGCCACAATCACATCCTTGCTTCTTCCATGGTAGAAGTCTCGAAATGGCGATCTTATACCCGTGTGCCTTTCAGAAACGTTCGCCGCCTGTTGGTGCACGTCCTCAGCACAATTTGAACCGTGAAGTCACACACTAGTTGTGCTTTGCGGCAGCAGAAAACCGGGTATACACGCGAGAGTTGTTTCACAATAACACTGCGCAACTCCTGTCACATCACTTTCACAGCTTGCACAGTTCACACAGCACGGTTGCAGAGGCTGCACACCAAACGTCGGGGCACAGCACTGCTTGGGCTTCTGCTACTCTGTGAGGAAGACGTACCGGTGTCGCCACGTCTTGGAGACAGAAGGCACTGACGGCTTGGCATGTTACAGGCTTATCACAATGACTTGATTGTTTCGCACGTGTTGTGGAGTGCCTGTGCAGCACAGTTCTCTAAATCCGTGATGAACTCGCTTTCATCCGAGAGCCTTGAGGGTGACTGTAAACTGTCACTTTAGTGAAATTGACCTAGAAGTACACTGTGAGTTCGTTGTGGTCGGGAGACTGGTTGCCGTTTGTCAGCGGTGTTACGCTGACGTCAGGGTCCAGTGCCGTCTGAAAAACAGGATGGAAAACAGTGAGAAAACTATGCAGCCATTCTTATTTGTAGTCCTAGCGATGGTTTTAGAAAATTAAGCTCTACCACTCGAGGTACAACTCAGTTTCGCCTGGCTTTGCGCGTTTGACCTTGGAGCCCGACCAAGGTCAAACCAAGCACACACTCCCAATACTAACAATGTATGGCTACATGTCTTGCTGCGCATAGCCATGATATGCCTCTGTGGTATGGTCACAGCCAATGAACAGCAAACACGTGACCGATGAGCAGTGGTCACGTGGCCATTGACCTTGACTTTTACAGCTGAGATTCGCATCGCCTGATGTGGCGTCATGCGATGACGTAGCAATGACATCACACCATACTTCGCTGAAAATACGGCCGACTTTGCTTTCGCCTCTTTACTAAAGGTTCAGCCGGGTTGAACTTCAGCCAATTTTTTGTATGCTCTTTGCTTTATCTTAGTGCATATTACATTGAAACCGCTCATGAAGCCATAACCAAGATAGCTTGTTTTTGCTCTGCACAATGTGTAATCAGGCAGCTTGAGTCAACTTTGACTGCCAAGCATTAGATTCAGAAATAAATTAATTCCCAAAGAACAACCGCCAAAAGATGTGTTGGACATAAGTCAGCACAAAATACGTTTTAGAGCTTTCGTGAACATCCTTGCATCGTTGCACATTGCAATCCTGTTCCGTACTCTTCTACGCGTTGTCCTGCATTAAAACTATGCACATGACATGTCATGTAAGGATGCAAGATGCAGTTTTGCATAGCATTTCATAACGCAAGAGTATCAGCAGTAAAGAGAAAAGAACAATGCGGTTGCGTAATTGTGGTGAATAGATCGGTTTTGCATTCGGCGCAGGGCATGACGTTAAATTAAAAAACAAAAATCCGCGGTAAGCGCGATACTTTGCAGAGATGTTTAGCATAGCGCGATCCTCTACCGCGAATCGGTTCCTCTAGACACCTGCTGCGAATTCGCAGATTGCCCCGAACGGCGCACGCCTGCCCCTGTGCGGGAGCAGGTGAAAGCCCGCGGACGCGGATTGGATCGCGGATCGCGCTAGGCGGTTTTGGTTTGGTTTGGTTCATGGGGTTTAACGTCCCAAAGCGACTAAGGCTATGAGAGACGCCGTAGTAGAGGGCTCCGGAAATTTCGACCACCTGGGGTTCTTTAACGTGCACTGACACCGCACAGTACACGGGCCTCTAGAATTTCTCCTCCAAAGAAATTCAACCGCCGCGGCCGGGATCGAACCCGCGTCTTTCGGGTCAGCAGCCGAGCGCCGTAACCACTGAGCCACCGCGGCGGCTTAGGCTAAATCTGTTAGTGACTATAGTCTATGGCCAAGGTGTTCACCTGTCACGAGTTTTTACGTATAAGCAGCATTGGACATTAAGGTTCTGGCTGCAGTAAACCGATAACATTTCTCTTTGTTAACTATATGGAGTACACAGGCGCTAACAGCATTTTAGCCTTTGTGGCTTACTGACGAAGCGGGAAATGACAAGCACAGAACAGAGCACTAACTTTTAACTCAGTTTTACTCATAACACGGAGACACTGATGCGAGCGCACAAAGTAAAAAAGAGAAACTTAACGCATGCGTGTCCGTATGCACCAGTTGCTCTTTTGGATAACGAAACAACGTTCCTGGATGGCATTATGGAGCGCGTGTGTTGCGTTTCCAGTTTTTATTTTGTGTGTTCACTTATCTATATAATGCTCCGTTATGTGAAAACAGTTGAGTTGTGTTTAATTCCTCTAATGCAGTAACGCAGGTGAGTTACTGCATCGTACACCATTGAAATGCTGGCGCCACGGCTGGACGATATGGCCGCCAAGCTTTGAATTTTTTGTTTGTTCCCGCTCGAAGCCGCTTGAGTTAGGCCTTATCTTATCATACTGCTGTGACGCGAGAGGCAACCATGTTTATCAGACAAGGCTGTAGCTGCATGAAACTGCCGCTACCATGTTCGAAATTGTTGTAGGTGCCTTCCGCGCCTAATCCCAAAAGTTTTTCGCCACCTCTAAATTGAGCGCGGTCAAGAGCGATGGTGACTCGCTGAGTTTCTGTTTGTGGACACAAGTAAGCCCAATAAACAGCCCGAGTTTCATGCTAGTCTTTTGTCTGCAGTCAAGGGCGTCTGCAGAACTTTTTCCCAGCCCCCCCCCAAAAAGGAACTAGTGCATAAATAATATCCGTAATCCTAGGGGGGGGGGGGGGAGGCTCCCCCCCCCCCCCTCAGCCGCAGCAGAAGATTAAACCGCAAAAGGCACCGAGGCTGGCAAGGCCAGATTCTCGACTCGAGAAACAGCCGTCGTCTTTGAGCTGCCACTAGAGTGCGGAAGGCTACCGGAGAGCACCCGACAGCAGAAGGTAGCTTCGATGTCTACAATGAGCCCACCATCGGCGTCGACCCCAGATATCCAGCAGAATACCGGGGTACCTTCAACCTTCAGCGGCTCCCCAGCTGAAGACCCGGAAGAGTGGCTCGACCAATTCCAGCTCGTGGTTTCATTCACCAGGTGGGAAGATGACATGCAGCTCCGATATGTTTTCTTGGCGCTTTATAGCCTCGCTAAAACATAGTATGAAAACAACAAAGCCTTCTTGACGACGTGGGGTCTATTCAAAATGGTATTCTCGAAGACCTTTACAAGCATTGTGCGCAAGAAAAGAGCTGAGATCTTACTCCAGTCAATAAGAATACAGCTCCCTATAATCAAATAGTCGACAGGTTTGTTGAAAAAAGCTGCTATCTTTTACCGCCGCGCAGACCCGAGCATGGCCGATGCGAAGAAGGTGAACCTCCCGACGTGAGGCGTCAAGGAGCAGCTTTTCCCCTGCATTGTGCGAAATGAGCCCAAGACAGTGGCTGAATTCACCACCGGATCGTCGACAATCGAAAAGACCCCAGACACCCTAGATCGCCAGTACTAGCGACCGCTACAAGTCGTCTCTACAAGATGGCACAGCTGCAAGCAGGGATAACCTGCCGGATCTGATCAGTGACATTGTACATGAGGAGCTGTGTCCGGTGCTACCATAGTCACCGGAGTCACAAGCACGACACTTGGGGACGTCGTCAGCGGAGAAGTCCGGCATTCGCTTGGCTATCCGCCGTCGGTTACTACAGAGGAAGCACTGGCCGTGACCTACGCCGCCGCGGTTCATAGTCGAATCTCCCCCACCAGCGCTCGCCGGGAGCCTTGAGTACTTGCGGTACAACACCAAGATCCCGCCATCCGACCCCACGAACGACGATCAAGCATCAGGAAATGCGACGCCTGGAAGACTACCGACAAGGGTCCGCTCTGCTGTACCTGTAGTGCTGCCGGTCACGTTCTTCGATACTGCCCATACAAGCAAATGGGTCTTCGTGACTTTTCTCCTAACACGCACCTGACAGCACCGGGAGATCGACGACTACCTGCGTCGAGAGGAGTATGCGCCGAACTGAACCGCCTGTTTCTGTCACCATCCCTGCCAACCTCGCGTTTTGCAGCGCCTAGTCACAGCTACGCAGTGTATGAGGGGGGTGGGAGGTTCCCCGGTCCCGCGGTCGGGGGCAACCTTTGGAGATGGAGCTGCTTGCCGCCGAAACGACGAACATCCTCCGTAGATGACGACACCACGCGAAGGCAATGACGACACAGCCCAGCATAGTCTTGACGACGCCGTTAATCAATGCCATGACGATGCCCCTCAGCCGCAAGTGGAACAACCGACCAAGTCGCGACCGAACTCCGAGAGCAACGTGCAACGCTAAGGTAAGAATTGCAGACTCTGAAGTCGTCGTCGATGGCCGCAATGTTACTTCCTCGGTGGATACGGGAGCAGACTACTCAGTCATGACTGGAGCATTCGCCTCTGAGCTGAAGAAGGCGAATACCGCTTGGGACGGCCCGCAGAAAAGCACAGCTGGAGGACACCTCATCACCCCTTTGGGACAGTGTACTACAAGAGTGCAAGCTAACGGACACACGTCCCCTGCGACTTTCATACAGTGCAGCAAAGAGGTGCAGCCGCTGAGCGGCACTGACCTTGTTCGGCTGCTCGTCTTCCCAGCTGAGCTTCTTGACCCTCCTTGGTATGGAGCCTATGGGCCACTGGACGCTGAGCAGTTTGCCATTGGCCAGCGGCGAGGGACCGCTAGCGGGCGCTGCGGTGCCATTGCGCAGCGGCTCGAGCCTGCCGTTGGGCAGCGCCCCGCCGTTCTGCTGGGGCCGGTTGTTGTTGTTGTTGTTGTTGTTACCGTTGGGCACGGGCGTGTCCGGACTGTCCGGCACCGTCTCTCGCTCGCTCATGTCCTCGGTCGTGTCGTCTGACTTGGCGTCCGACAGGTTGAAGATCGGGTTCTCAACGCCCGACAGAGGCCGCGGAGGATTGATCAGCTTGTTCGCTGCGCTGTGCGGAGCCTTTATCGTAGCAACCTGCGCGTTGAATTGCAAGTGCCAGGAATTGAGTTGACGGTTTGTTTCCACGCTATAAATTCACATTAAGGTCTCAGGCACAAACGCCACGTGAGAATGCGTCTTAAGCCTGAAGTTTCAGGCCTTGCTAGAGAACGTCACGTAAAAGGCTATGTTGGGCGAATGAGCGGTTGGGACTAATTTCTGATCAATGTTAAGGCTCCTTGGTCGTGCAACAAAATTTCACCATGCAGTTGCCGTCATATGCTAGGCATTCTGTGAGTGATCGAGGGTGCTTGATGGACAGCGATTACCCGACCAGTTTTTCTGAAGTACTCATGCGTGGCTAAGCTCAGAGGTGTACACACAGGTTGGCGTATAATGGGGGAAGCTCGCTTTACTTTTGTAAAGACGACGTGTGGAGTGAAAAACCACCGATAGAGTTCGCAGCACTAATCCGCAAAATGCCGCAAATGTGGTGTTGTTAACCAGATTTCACGTAAATTTCAGGCAACGCCATATTACCTTGTTCAGTGGGGTATGGCCATTCCCGGTGATGGAGACAGGCAGTCGGTTCCGGTACTTTTTGCTAGAACGTAAGCAAGGGGAAGCTGTTAGTTTTATGTTCTGTGAGTCAGAAACAATAAATTTAAGCAAGCAAAAAAGCTCACAGATTAAAAAAAATGTTTGGCGGTCTGAAGCTTTGATATGTTTATGCATGTGAAGAAGAATGGTAACCGGCAGGAATAAAACCATCGCTCCTGCCTTATGTCGAAATAACACGTTTCTGCACTTTTGCCAAACAAAAGCTGCATCGTGCTCCAGTCAACTGGTGATTTATTTCCTATTGAGATTGAGCGCGATATTTCGCGCAGAAAAACAAACAGGTCTGCAGCTTTCCACGCATATTTGAGTTCAAAATGATGGTCCTGTTTGGTGCATTACGAGCTTCTTGTATCTGGTTCAGATTTAACTTCTTTCTTGAGCATTACGAATCATTCCACTGTATCTGTTGTATATTCCTGCGTCACAGTTTTAGGCGCAAAATTTTTGCTGTTTAAAATTATTTGCCAGAAAAGACAACGCACTGGAACTTTCACCAGCGTACAGTAGGCAATCTGTGCGGCACTAGGTTCATTCAATACACATTTACTGGTCATCAATCCGCCTTTGTACTCCTTGTTGTAGAGTAAAGAAACAAAAGCTAAGCTACTGAAACAGCAGTGAAGTGGTCCAAAAATACGATCGCGCATGCGCGGCGAAGAGGAACAACACAGTTGAACGGCGATTTTACCTTTAAGAACGTTTACAAGGACGAATTGAAGTCGCCATCACATCTCTTTCTAAGAGGATAAAGTATTGTCTTTAGAACGATATGCTTTTGGGCCATCATACTGTGTGGACGTTTTTCTTCAAATAACTTTTCTTCAAACAAATAAAAACTCTATTGGGCATCTCTTGAGACTAGGATCACAATACTTTAGCACTGAATGCGGAATAATCACAAAAACCCCGAAGCTCTCCTCTCTGTACCAGCAGCGGCGATTTCAACGATGTGTCGTTTCAAGTTTGCTGCACTGAGTAACCCGCTTGTAACGAACCACAGGACGCGCGAAGGAAGTTCTGCATTGAGCAGGTTGCTTCGGTTGAACCAAAGTACCATAATAAAATTTTCGCAGCGGTTCGTAATAATTGGGCAATCGCGGGCACCGTTGGCGAAAAACGGGTCAAAAACCCAGCAGGCGACAATTTCTTTTTTTTTTTTTGCTGCGGAATTTAACGTCTCTCTTCATTAACCAGAGTGTTCATGATCTTTCACACAAAGCTGCGTCTGTGGAAGTGGGACAATTTTATAGCTGAGGCATACAATCAGAATAAAGCAGCTTATACATTTATAGTTTCCCCTTGGGTGTTTGTGAACAGGAAAGTACGGCGGGGATGTTTTCATCGTTGTCGACTCTCCGCGGCACGCGGCGTTATGAACACTAAACAGCTCCCACACACGCACAACATTAGAGCGCGTAGATTTCGCATTGTAAGACGTGGTTAGTAAAAATTCCTATTAGCCAGTGAAGTGAAAGCGTGGATGGTCAGCCAGCCTCGGCTCTCGCAGCGCACGCACCAGATTTGCTGATAACGATGCGGTTATCACGAGGGGATAAACAAACATCGAAGGCCTCGCTCTTCAGCGTTGGTGTGAAAAGCTGTGGGGACTTTGCATACCTCGAGAACGAAACACAGTGCATTTTTTTTTCTTTTCACGATCCCAATGGCGCATAGCTTATTTAAAGTTCGGCAAGTATGGCGGAATTTCAGGACGCCCTATATGCCCTGTAAGCCCGTAATAATTCACTTCAAGCGCTGTCTCGGCTCTTCCGAGAAGCGTTGGTATGGCAGTACTGCGAATCAGTATGGCTAACAAGTTTTGTTTTCTTTAGTCACACTAATATCGCTTTCCTTTTTTGGATTAAACAAAATGTGCACATTTTCTCACTCTAGGTTTGGTCAACTACGCAGCTGTGACATCATATTACCCTTACAAAAAAAGTTTTAGACAGTCTATAGAGTGTCTATAGACTTCTGTCTGTAAGGTCTATAGACTCTCTATAGACAAATCCCAGAGAACAGTCTATAGGCATACAAATTCCATAGACAGTATATAGACAATCTATAGATTTATGGCCACCCACTTTTAGTACTTTTATCTATGGACAGTCTATAGACTGAATAGCCAAAAAGCAATATATATAGAAAGTCAGTAGCGTCATTAAGAAGTCTATAGACTGTCTATAGACCACTGTCGTAAGGGTAGGACTGAACTTTATTGCACTGCCATGCCATACTTCTCCCCAAAATAACTACATGACCCAACTGCCACAGTGCTGTTAAAAGAGGCACGCTCACTTCTTGAGGATGTACACGGTGAGCGTGATGATAATGAGCAGCAGCGATCCCAGCAGGGCACCGAACACGGCCATGAGCACGAAGCTGCCCTCGTCACGCTTGGGCGCCAGCGCTCCGCTCAGGACCAGGGCCTCGGGGAACTGGACCTCGACCAGCGCCGTGGACTTGCGAGGAGGCACGCCACTGTCCGTCGCCACCACGACAAGGTGCGACCGCGAAGAGTTGAGGTACTCCAGATCACGGATGCGCACCTGCGAAGGCAGTCGCGGCGAAATTCAGGGCACGGCATGCGTGAGGGTTTCAGACGACATAGGAGAACGCGGGACGGAATACATGGGGAGCGGGCTATATTTCGCCGTTGTATTTGTGACCTGAGAAAGCAGGAACTCTGTGCGGAATGTTGGCGTAGGAACGCCACAGGTTCGACTCGTCCAGGCTGTCTATGGTGCGGAACATGAAATAATGGCTTATGTACGAAAAACAACAACGAAAGTCCCGTGTGTCGTCTTCATTGTCTATAACAATGGCTCTCGAAGCAAATTACAGAGTTGATATAGACTGCCTTCTTTCTGAAGACAGAGATACTATAAGTACCATTGCATCGCTATTTCTTGGCCAATAATTAAGTGAAGCCGTAACGTATTTTACGTGCTCCTTTTTTTCTTCTTTTTAGGCGCTTTGATTTTATGGTACTATACAAGCTTATGCAAAATCCATCGCGTCTGTCTGATAACATGAGATGTTACTGTGTAAGCATAGTGGATCTCAGCACAGTGTGGAAAACTTTGCACACTGTTTGGGACCGAATTCGTTTAGACCGGACACCTATTAAAGAAGAGCTAGTATGCGTATGCATAGCATTGTCGGCTACAGAAAAAACGTGGCCACACCGGCATTCGCGTTCTTGTGACGGGCATGGACACCGAATGGGAGTGGGATGCACTGGAACCTTCGAACTATTCGCTTACGCAGACTTAAGCCACTTTGCCTGTGGCAAATACATACGCCGAGGTCCAATGGCCTCGAGTTGAATTTCAGCCGGTGTTAAGGTTTCTAGACACTCAGATGTACAGTCTAACGTTTGAAGATTATCTGGTCTGATGATCACTCACTTTTCCATAAAAGTGGCGGCACAGGATAGAAGAACCAAATGGGTAGCTAAGTTCGCGCGTTTAATTCAACCTTGTAAAAATAAACGTTAGATCGCTTTAATAGAAACAAGTTAAGCCTAAAATGATCACCTTGAAATTGCGACACATTCCACGGCTCTTCTTAGTGTAAAAAACTAATATCACCTCACGCGAAACATACGCAGGCGTGGAAGTGTTTTAAAATGGTTTCAAGTCAACGGACACCCACTATGCATCCTACCATAGGCACGTGCATTCTTCAGTGATTGTACAGTCTTTGTCAAAAGTATATAGCCCAAGTGGTCTGGTTCTGAGCCCTGAAACGCGGCTCCTCTTTCATACTCAGGGATCCTAATCTCATATAGGTGGGAAGAACTTAAGTCGTCAACCCTCCCAAGTTTAGGACTTTCAAATTTGCTTAAGGGCACCGCTACAGGGATTGGAAGCAAACCCTTTGTACTGCATATTTTTGACAAAGACTGTACATGCACCAAGAAGGAGGTCGTACTGCCATCTGGGCCTGTAATGCATATACAAAGAGGCCGGTACCCACCTCTCCGCGGTTGTTGATGGTGAAGAGGCGCGCCGAGGGCCCGTCGATGGTCAGCTGCACGGTGTCTCCTGCGTCGGCGTCCGTGGCGTGCACCTGTCCCACCAGCGCACCCTGGCGCACGACAGCCGGCTCGGTGAGCACGAACGAGTAGCGCGGCTGGCCGAACTGCGGGTCGTTGTCGTTCACGTCCAGCACGGTCACGTTCACGCGTGCCACGTCGCTGTGTTTGCCGTCGGTCGCAAGAACCTGCGCAGCGGGCACACACACCATTGGTCACGCCTGCTCCTTCGTGTTGAGTGTAGTGGTTCTTCATTTGCAGTGCGCACAGGAAAGTATGTGAGCCATGGTACTTCAAGAGAAATATGACTAAACGATGGCGCTACGCTCGTGCTGGTGCATACTTTTGTACGTTTGAAAACCGCATCAATTTTAGGCATGCTTTAGAGGGACATGAAGCTACGTCCAAGGTGCCCGTGATATGAATATGCTAGCAGAGCAGTGGGAAAGACAAGATAAAAACAAGAAGGAATGTTTAAAATGTTACATTTCTTATTTCTATATTGTCTACTCCGTAGCACTTGGGCTGCCAGCCATCTCGTCACGTTTTTCAGAAATATTTTCATACAATCTACAGCAACCACATAGCAGTTGGATTCTCGTTAACGTCGCTGTCAGTGCAGAAATTTCTGAAGCTTCAGTGCTCGTTACTGCAGGGAGTTTCGTAGTGAACACCCATATCGACAATTAGCTTTGGCTGTGACAGGCAAGTAATTCACGTACTATCAGCAAAGAATGAAACGTGAACAAGAAACTCAGGTGGCAACCCAAAAGCACCAACATATTAGCTCCCGGAGAGCAAAAAATACAAGCGAGATGATAAACACTTCCGAAGAAGAGTCTTCGTGCTTTCGAAATGAAACTATGCTCTGCTAGTGTTGAGCTTCCTCTGGCTAAGAGCTTCTTATCTTGTTCGCGTTTCATTTTGTTCTGATAGTACATCACACACAGTCAGTCTGCGGAAAGCTACTCCAGCCCCGAGACTATGTTTAGAAAAGCTTGTTCGCCCTGGTGAAACATTTCAGAAGTGCGGCATAAGTAGGAGACAGACAAAGCAATGCACAAACACAGCACTGGTGAAACATTTCAGAAGCGTAGCAACAGTAGAAGACAGACAATGCAATGCACAAACACAGTGCACTAATGGGCTGATGCCTTCCTTCGTGCCGCCTTCATACATTTTTGCACTCTCGAGAGGTTCCTTATTCACTGCATGCACAGCTGCAGTATACCATACAAACAGCTCGAGCCGTACCTGCATGGTGTAGAAGCGCTTGTGCTCGTAGTCCAGCGGCTGTGCGAGGATGAGCTCTCCCGAGGCGTGTATGGCGAACGGGCCGGCGTCCCCGCTCCCGTCGTCCATGAGCTCGAAGCGGACGCCCCCCTTGTCCGCGGCGCCGCGCGTCGTCTGCACCGTGAGCACGGCCTGGCCCGGAGGGGTGCTCTCCAGCACGCGGGCCTCGTACTCGTCCTGCGGAGAATGAGTGAAGCACGTCGCATACAGCAGGGAAGCTGCTATAGACCCGGGTCCTACAGTGCTGATGCCCTAGAAAAATTTCTATGCACAGTCCATATATAGACTGTCTACAGCCTGCCTGTATAATGAAATTTTTGTGAGCGGTGACAACAATAGGCGCCATTGTTTAGTTTCGGACTTGAGAAGACCTGCCAGAGGAACAGACCTGGGATTTATTTCGTACTTCTGGTTTCGCTTCGCTACTACTTTAGTTAGTAAGCTGCTCTTGTAACCCTTGCTAGCGCTTCCGATATCCACTTAGAACTAGCTTCGTACATTTAGACGTTGGGTCTTGGAGACGCTTATTAAGACGACTGCCACGAAACTCACGCCACTAACGTCACCACGTCAACTACAAGCTAATAGGGCAAACCTGCAGACATACAGACCTGCTGGCAACGGTGGGATGGAATCGATAGACAGATATATTCAAAAAGAAAACAAGGCATTCTACACTTTAAGTGTTCTCATTTTTTTAAGAAACTGATCATGCAGCAAAACGTTGAACTGTACCATGCTGAACCAGACAGTGTTGTTGTTTGTATGACAAATTTCCTCGTACTAAGCGCTCCGAAAATGCCTGCTACTGCGCCAGCCATACACAAGAAAACTGCTGCTTCACGCAAGACATGGACAGTCAAGACCACCACGACGCCACAAAGCAACACTCGAAACTTAGAACTTACTAACCCAATGATACGAGGGTTGCTACAACCCGTGCAAAATAAATGAATAAATAACGAAGCATTTTATGATCGTGCTTGCGATGTCGAAAACCGCGATAAGAACATCCGCTGATCTGACTTTTCCGCTAACATATGCAAACATTATATAGAAACGCAGTTTTCAGTGTTTCTTCCATGTAGCGGCCCCCAGCGTACCTGTAGGAAGTGCAGCTCGTGCGGCGGGAACCGGTCGGCGGTGAGCGTGAGCGTGGTGAGCGTGAATCGGTCCGGGTTGTCGTGTTGCGTGGCGCGCACCACCAGCGTGACGGGCAGAGCGAAGCCCTCGGGCAGTGGCCGCACCAGGGACACGTGACCCGTCTGGGGGTGCAGGTCGAAGTACGAGTACTCGGGGGCGTCTGCAGGGTAGCGCACGTTGACACATCAGTAAGCTCACACCCAGGATTCAACAAGGCATGCTCACTGAAGACATCCTAAAACCACGGTTTCATTCGTTCTGACATTAACAACACGGATGCCAAAACCATATTAACAGTAACACGGAAAAACAACGGTGTGGCATGTGCCTTGTCTTTCTCTATCAGATCACGCGCTGGCGGGCGCTTCAGTAAAGAGGGCCCAATGTGCTTAAAAACTGAGGACACAATATACAGAGCTTTCCAAGTTTTACAAGTATCCAGTTAAGATCCAGGAGTAGCGCGACGATTAAGATCTACTAAACCTGTAGAAAACTTTGTTTAACCCCTGGTAAGCGTAGCTATCGTTAGCGTCAGCATAAAAATCAGTAATGTAGCGCACAGGCTTACGGCGTGCTGTTCTAAGTGTTCCTAATTAAACGTGAACGCAAGCTAGATCTTTCATGACTTAGCGTGTTTTTTCATGATTGTGTTTCAGGTGTACTTGGTGTCAGTACGTTTCGTGGGTTGGTCATCACCACACTCGCTCCAGAATTCAAGAGGTGTTAGCAGGCGATCCAAAACTTGATCTGAAAGCTGTCTGCAGATTACAAATAACTTTTCATATTTGTGCAGCCCACATGTAATATTCCTGATTGGATTCGTAAGCATGGGGCATGAAAAAGCAACCAAAAAGCTACGAAAATTATTACTACGTGATACGTGCACGATAATTAGCAGTGTAAAGACGTAATGAATGACACACATTCGCCCGTCATCGCAGCCGCACCTGAGTTGAAGGTATACTTGATGGGGGCCTTGATTTCTTCGTCGGGATCCTCAGCTTCGATCTTGCTGGGCTTCACATCCAGCGGCGTACCCTGCAACGAAACACTCGGTGTTATAAATGCTTGTAGAAATACTGCAAAACTAACACTTCTTGTGTGCGGCTGGTGTTCATGCAGAGACCAGCAGCCTATGCTGCTCAGCGGGATGCCTATAGCTAGCACCACTTAGCCGGCAGGTATGCGCACCTATATTTTTCTTTCTTTTAAAGGCCCTTCCTAACATATGCCATCCCACATGGTGTCCGCGAAAAGAGGAAATGGTAACCATGACTACAGCGGTAACAGCCAAAATTGCGCAAACATCAGTCCGCATATCGCGTATGGTAGTAATATGACATGAACTCTATTAACGGTAGGCGTTCTCTCGGGACACACGCTGGAGCTTAACGGGCTTAGTGCCTCGTTATACTCATTATTACGAAAAATCTTTTACAGTTCTCATAAAGGGACGGTAATATGCAGAAAAGTCGTTTGTGCTGGAAAATTTTAAACTATGCGTCAAGGACTGATTTCGGTGCCTACTGATGCAAGCATTCCAAGGTATTTTCCCGCTTCGTAGGTGAGCGGGTAACTGACTAGTAAAAAACAGGTACAGGCAGTCGCAAGTTATGCGCCGTTCGAGCCGCTTTTCCAAATGAGCGATATGCGCAAGCCACAAGAAGTTAAGGCGCACTTTTGCTGTTGACCAGGAACGACGGATATACAATGAATGCAGCAATCGTTAACTTTGCTTCGACAAACAGCGCGCAGTAAGCTTTGAGCACACGCATTGGCGCGATAGTTGCGTTCTCGAAATCAAAGCGAGTGCTTCTGTTCACATAGAAAAAATATAGGAGGTGGACCTGAACGCTCATACAGTAAGCATGGCAATGAAGTATATAAGTGGTGTCGCAGAACTTAGGTGTGGTCGGATTTAAGAGGGGAGGGAAGCTGTGTAGGGGTCGGCAGTCCCTACCGCATCGTTCGTGAATAGCTCTCGATCCGTTTATTAATCCAGCGACCGATGCTTAGGCCAGTCTCAAGCGAGCAAATGTACATCGCGTTTTCGAAGTTACACTAAAATCAAGACATATCCGCCTGCCTGAGCGGACCGAGAGGTGATACGAACGCGCCCTGTGCGAGGAACTCGCGAAGCGGCAGGCAGACAGATGTCGCCGAGAGATCGGGCGCCGTGCGGGCGACACGGTCGCCGCCACCGGAGGACGCTGCCGACGACAAAGCGGATCGGCGGGGGTAACGCTCGCGGCCGAAGGTCACCCGCGGATAGATGAGCCGGGTCACGGTCCGGGTGTCGCGAAGAAAAGACGCCCAGCGCGTCCTCCCTCGGGGCGCGCTCAGGCGCGGGCCCCACGGGCCACTGAGCGAAGGCTGCTCGAGGCTCTCCCCGCTACGCTGCCGCGGCGTGTCGCAGGCTCAGGGGAGCCCGTGCAGTCCCTCAACAACGATGGCGCGACGTGCGGAGGTGTGTCCCGACTGCGTTCTGCGGCGCACACTTTGCATGACCCGGCAGTATTTCGAACCGCCTTGCATCGCGAGCGCTTTTGAGCACCGGACTGCACTTCCTACGGAGCTTCACTGCCGTATTTCATTGACTCCTGCGTTCCACCGCCCTCCACGGCAGCATTGATGTGTTCCTACAAGTTCCTGGTGCAAAGCGAGCTTCTTCACGTTAATCGATCTTCATAATCGCTATGAGCTTAAGTAGTTGACTTAAATGTAGACTTCTCCCGATGTCATTCGACTGCACCAGTCCCGCCTCGTTGAGCCTATAGTTTCGATTTTAGTCATGTGCAAGCCTTTTATTCCCCTATATTCATTCGTGATGCTGCGTGTACGCGTACTCGTCTCAACAAACCAATGAACTGAAGGTTAAAATGAACTTAAGCCCGACATTGGCAGCGCATGACGCGTCGTGTAGAGCGCTGAAGAATGGCCGCTAAGAACGAGCGCAATCCCCCCTCCCCTCCCTCCCCTCTTTTATTTTTTTCTGTCACAAATTCTCACATGACGCCAAGCTAGCTTCGTACACTCATCGCCACCGTCGAGCGACCCTGCGAGTGCACGCGGGGAGCGGCCGTGAACATCACGAGTGAAATGCAAGAGCGCCTCTCGCACAAGGCGCTGCCAGAGGTGCACCGTGTCCGCGTGCGTAACGATGCACTCGGCGCCCCGAGAGCGACGCGTGGCTAGCCGTGGCACGGGGGAGGGGGCCGCGTCCCCTTTGTTCTCGGGTTCGGGGCCCGGGAGGGGCGTGCCGCTAATGAAAGTTTGCGTTTCTCGAGACGCCCTCGGCCTGCACGGAGAAACGCCGCACGCGTGACGAGAGGGCAGTCGTATGTTTCTGTTTATTTTTTTTTTTTGCTCCGCTGAGCGAGACTCGCTAACGACAGACTTTTGTTGCTGTCGTTCTTTTGCGCTGTCCGGAGCGGACAAGGGGCGCGGCTGCGATGACGTAGTCGGGGAGGTAGTTGTTATTCAAGAGTAACAAAGGGTGTCTGATCGGAGATCTGGGAGTTATGCATCACAAAGGGACCAGCGCCGCAAGCTGGTGCTCCTGAAAGACGCGTCTGGTGTTTCCAAGGATTAGTATAGCGGCCCCGACGCGACAAAAAAAAAAAAAAAATCTGGCTGAAATTCAGAGATTGCTACTCCCAGAGTCGAGCTTTCTTAGCGTTTGGCAGATATTTCTGGAAGTATTTGATCACATACCTTTTTGGCAGCGTTTGTATCAATACAACATTGCTACCACCTCAAAACGCGGTTGAATAATCCGAAGGGAAGGTTGGGGGGGGGGGGGGGGGAGGCAGTATTAAGGGAGCGGGAATCTGTTAGTGGTACGCATAGCAAATGAGGTGTGAATAACTTCAGTCAAAGCTTATACGAGTGATTGAAATTACGCGTTAGTGTATTCTTCCCCACCGATTTTACATATACAAAAACAAATCTTGTCAGCGTTAGGTACGACTGCATGTGATTAGTTGTATCAGTAACGCAAAATTTGTGCATAACGCATTTCGTTAATGACACGCATGCAAGCGAAGATATTGGTGCCTGGCAATGGCGTTGGCTACTCCTTGTCGCATGGACAGCTGAAAACCACAATGTTGGTTTCAATAAGGAACTTCGCAAGGCAAGTGTTAGAGCGCGCAGCACATCTTTAACTTGAATCGAGGAATTGGGCAACGCTCATCCCATGCCCAGAAGCTCTTGACATCTGCCGATGACCGTCCTCTGGTACGGCTCTGAGGCTGCCACATTCCCCTATTCTGGAGCCCGCCTTATACAAAATCTTCTAGACTCACTCCTGTTCAAGAGGTCTCCACAGGATGCTTCGGAAGAAGCGAGCGGATCCAACTCACCACACGGATGTTGTCGTGCAGTTGGACGAAGTACCTCTCGGCCAAGAACCTCGGGTTCTGGTCGTCCGCGTCATGCACCACCACCACCAGTGTGGTGTGAGAGCTCTGTGGAGGGTTCCCCTGGTCCTGTGGAAGGATATAGACAGAGGAACCATTTCAGCTCAAGTGATCATTATTGCAGAATGCTTGTTGCTGACCACGAGACCTTATACGTAGTGCCAGTCCGTGTTGACGTCGCCCAAAGGCGGGCTCTCGGTTTTAGTACCCATGGTACAGCGAAGTACCGACGGCACATTGCGTGTTCGGGAGAAACCGGTTTCAATCCTAGGGCGGCCAAGTACTCTGAGGGTTTTCTAATGGGTGCACGCAATTTCGGGCTGAGTGCTCGTCCGTCAGTTCGCATTAGTTAGGCAGATTCAATTCCAGGCTACCGCTTCAAGCAGAACTTGCGACAATGTGCACAAAATGGGAATTTATAGTAAGCGTCTCATGAAATTCAGGTTCGCATTTAATTACACTGTAAGACAATGTGAACGTAGCAGTAAAAAATCAGCTGCGGAAGAAACTCGTTCTTTTCTGTTTTTGGTTTTTCGTTAATGAAGCGCAGCTTTATTCTGCTTCTACAGAGCGACTTGAAAAATGTCTTCCGTAAAATGAAAGCCTCCCATACTCAAGTCAAAAGTTTGCACTAGTCGGTCTTCTAACGTTATTGAACAGCCGTCTATAAACCAATCACATCTGCGAATAACTTTCGGCCAAGAAAAAAAAAGAAAGACACCGTAGCTGATAAGGGGCAGCACCATTTCCGCAGCGTGACGCAGGAGTAAGTTTGACCTCGTACTTTTATTCATTTGTGACCATGGTCTACTGCTGCGCGGATTGTGTCACATAAAAACAAAGAAAAGCAAAGCACTGCGGTCGACTGCTCACCTGCGCCCGGAGAGTGACGGTGAACTTGGGCAGGGACTCGTGGTCGAGCTTGTCCTTCAGCACCAGCGAACCTTCCAGTAGGCTTTCGAAAGCCAGCAGGTGCTGCACATGGCATCGGCAGGTTCGTTAAAGAGGTGCGCTGTCGGCATATGCTGTAACACTGCTGAACAATCACGAACTCAGGCACGAAGTGCGAGATAAATTCCAAAAGCAAAGCTAGCGGCAAAGAACCGCTCGTCACGACAGGCTTTGGCAAACAGTCATTACTCTCAACAACAAGCGCTTCAGAAAGAAGGACCTCTGCCACAGCGCCTTTGCGGGCATCGAACTTGTCGCGCATGTTGCTTCTGCGCGGAACTAAACTATTATTGGAGTGAGAACATGACAGCGCCACAGCAAAGCTCTGTTGCTCTCGGCGATCCCGCACCACACGTTTTCATCACTTCACATTACTAAAGAGATGCGGGAGTGAGCCTCTTTTGCGCTGAATCTGTGCAGACCTCGATCACAACACCCAAAAACGTTCACTAAGTCATCGGGAAAAACAGGCCTGCAGGGCGAATGAGGAACGGCGTAGGACGAATAAGTAATCTGTGTGCCGCACTTCATATGTGCTAAAAACGATTTGTCAACAGCTCTTTTACCCTGTGTATAACTGGAAGAAAGCGAGGATCGGCAGACACGATTTCAGTGCGTACACAAAGAAATGCATTAATTTAATTAGGATCAGCCTGAAATACGTAGACTTGGGGTTGGCGCCTGTGGTTACACGTAACAGCGGTCGTGCACGTAATAGTGACGGCAGCTAGTATTGAAACCATTCGCGACCCAAGACACGTACACCTACAAAAAAAAAAAAAAAATAACACAGCGGAAACAGTGCGCGACCTGCTTTTTTCAGGATGCGCACTTTTTTTCTAAGCCTGGGGGTCGATTTTTTGCCAAATACAGCAGCGATGCATAGTGCGGAGTGTTGCAAGACATGGGGCCTCGCATCGCATAAGAAGCAAGTCTGCATCAGTTAAGGAAACGCTCGACCAAACTGCTCGTGTAAATCGAGTAATCGATGGTCTGCGCTAACGGAACAGGGCACGTAACCTTGCTGCCTTGATCGAAAATGGGATTACTAGCGAAAGAGCATGATGCAGGAAGCGGCTGAGACGGTCGATGCTTGGCGCGGCGGTTGTAGAATTACTTTCACATAGGAGCTCCCGACCGATAGTTCTGAAGCACTCTAATGCACGAATAGACGGTAACACAAACAAAAAGGGTCATTTTATCGTCAATGTACTCAGGGAGGACGCTGGGAACCCAGCGTGAGTAGCGTATATAATGCCTCAGAAATGAATAAGAAAACGAAGATATGCTTTCCTTCGTGCCTCGTAGAAGTGTCATAGTGGCTCGTTTCTACATCAGATATCAGCATTTCGGTGCAAACAAACAGCGAAAAACTGTCTATACACTTCAGTGCATGTCAAAGATATCAGGTGGTCAAAATTAATCACGAGTCCTCCACTACTGCTGACCATAGTGCTGTTTGGACATGTAAAACGTCAACCCATAATAAATCCCAAAAGTTGCTGTCTATGACATACTCTTTGCAGAGGACCAAGCTCAAGTTTGCAACTCAAAATATTAACTCAAAATATTTGTCGTAACGTAGCACGTACGATTTCTCTAGTTGGTTATTAGCAGACTAAGCGGCCAAGTACTGTAAACTGTCGGGAATTCACGTGGCAAACTACTGTGGAGGCAGAACACGAGGTGCGGCTTAGGAATGGGTAACGCCACTGCTGAGAATTCAAGGCAACAGTCTTTATGTCTCACTAGTATTAAACGGATAGTGGCATCAAAGGTGTCAAGAAAAACAAAAATTAGAGAAGTAAAGGCAGTGGAAAGAAAAAAGAAAGCAGTATGGCGGCCAGAAAGAACTGGAAGCCAGAGATGAGCCGTCACGAAACCCGGAAGAGAAAATGAATAGTCATATGAGAGCAACTAATAAAAATAGGATAGAAACAGAAGAAAGTAAAGGATTAAGAGAGAGAGAGAGAGAGACAGAGAGAGGGTGCCACACACGCGTAGCGTACCGAATGCGGTCCTTCTTCGACGTAGTACTCGACCGTGCTGAACGGTCCAGGCTGGTCCTTGTCCACGGCGCGGATGCCTTGCATGACCGTCGTGCCGGGCACCGTACTCTGCAGGGGTACGATGAACATGAAAAGCACGCTTAGCACATACACAACAAAAAATATTCAAGAAACATTGCTTTCCCCTACACTGCATTTTCCCCTTTTCTTTCAGACCTACACGCCAGCTGCCACAATGGACGAGTCTGCCTTGTGCACTGCACTTTTTTCTTTCTTTCCTCCTCGTCTATATACGGTACCCGCGCCCTTTCACTCCACTTCCTTCTGGCTATGGAAGACACGTCTAGCGAAACGCCTGGTGCTCTTCTTCTTCTTCATCTTGCCGTTGTTCTCCGCAACGCTTTCTTGCTACCAGAAGGAAAGTGCTCTTGTCCCCGTACAGTTCAACGCGGGCCAAGTGCTTTTCTACGAGCGCAGCGGCGAAAACGAGAGAAAAGACGTCCATAGGAGCTTCCGCGTTTTGTCGGTGGGCGCGCGACGCATCCCTACACGCTTTGAACCCAAGTCGTTTCTGGTTTGCCTTCTTTTTCTTCTCCCTTTCGGAGGCTTTGAAAAGACTGTGCGCGTCGCTGAGCGCTTTGCTATCCGCGCTTCTCGGACCGCGCGCGGTCTCGGTAGCCACGCGTGACTTCATTATCCGAAATGGCTGCTGATCCCGCCGTACGCCCTCCTCGCCTTTAAGCTATCGCTTAATCGCCGCGGAAGTCGCCACTGCGCCAAACTTACGCTAGCGCAACTAAGCAAGACAGCATGACCTTGGATAGGAATCCTCAAGTTCATGGTGATGCAGGGTCTTGACTAAACTACCACCCCCCCAACTTGCCGCTTCGATTCGCTGGTTTTCTCAGGGCTTGATACTGCGAGAGCGCGCTTATGCGTTCACTCGGTTTTTCAGAGTGATTACAGGGCATGGCTGCATTTACTAAGTTTTCGTTCTTGTGCTTGTTTCCGTCATGCTGCTGCGACAGCTGCTTATCGAAGCCACTCAACAAGAATGCTGTGCCTTCGTTCCTTTCCCTCATGTACAGACTTTGCAAAAAGTGCACAGCTCACGGCGTTGGTGAATTAGGCCGCTTCCACCAAGCAATCTAGCGATGCTTTGTGGAAATTTCGTGCTTTCCGAAGCTTTATGAACTGAGAATGACGGTTGCCTTTCAGCTCTTGGAGCTCTCTGTACATACCGACAACCCATCACGACACAGCGGTGGCTCTTGTCACGACTGTTGCGGTCTTTGAACCTAGTGGCCAAGACCTGCGGTGGTGTTTAGTGACCACACTCATAAAGGTGCTGTTCATCGGCGAGCGAACTGGCAAGGCCAAAGCCAGAGTGCGTGTTCTTTTCGTGCACCTAGTGTATGCGTCTTCAGTTCAATCGTTTAAGCGCTAGTCTTGATGACATTTAGCACATTCCAAGCAGGTTTCAGTCAAACCTTTCTACAACGGTCATGGCCTCAAAACGCTTCTTCGTTCGCCAACCTGAGCCTCATTGAAATGTTGGGATTAATAGAACGAGACGATTCCTCCAGATTTCGCTGCGCTTTGTTTCCTTCGTTTCATTTTGGCAAGTGACATACACGATGCGTCACCAACAAAACATAGACACGGTAGTGTCGCGCTGGCGCGAAATGCGAATACGAGTATCCTTGCTCGTGATTTTCTAAAGGGAAGGCCGGCCAGGGTCGATTGACTAATGCCGCACTAATGAAGTCCCGGAAATGACAGCTGGACCACCACTGCACCCCCGTATACCTGCGACACACGAGGACAGGGCTAGACGCGCTAGTCTGTCCACTCCCCGTACTGTTGTCCATCGGCGTGACACGCCGCCACCGGAACGGCACAAAAAAAAAGAGAGAAATAACACAAGAAGTCTGCAAATCAACACGAGGGCGGTATGGACACCCGCAGTACGCACGCGACTGCATGCACGGGATAGGTCTATACGCCTTTCATTGTGACAACGAGCACGCAGCACGCTGGCGTTTCTTTCAGGCCGAGCGAGCCGTCGCGGTTCTCGGAACACGAAAAGGTGCAATACGGGCTGTTTTCCCCTGTGTGTGCGGACATTGGCTCCAGATCAATGCTTCGAGCGAACAAAGGGGCGTTAGAGAGAACCGCCCCAAGACGGCGCGCCGGTGGCATTCATACGTATAGCGTGCATACATTTCAGGCGGCGTCTAGAAGGGGGCTAACTTTCACCAATCTTTCGTCCGTGTCGGCTGCGTGTCCGACGGGCACTTAGGTATGCAGGTGTGGAAGCCGGCAAGAGAATACGCTGTAGGACACTGGGAGCCGCAAGAATGGCTTAACGACGTCCACACCGCGTGCGACACTGTGTGTATGCAACTAGCGAGGCGTGTTTCCGGTCTGGCACGCCCCAGATATGCCCAAAGAGAACAGATCGAGTCAGGGGAAAATGTTATGCAAACTGGCCAGCTTAATCACTCGCCTGTCGGCACCGGGTACGCGCGCAGCGCTGCCTCGTGCAATAACTCTTCTGTGCCGAAGACTTAGGGGACAGTTAACTACCCGAAGGCACTGACCAGGTCACCGACAAGGCAGAGCGGCAAGAGGGCATTGCGAACCAGAACACGTTTTGTGTCTCAGTGGACCGTATACTGTGTGAGAATGCCACCCTTCAACACTCGCGACTTTTCTTTCTTAGTTTTTCTCTCGTTCTTGTGCCCATAGTGGTGGCACCCAGTGAGGGAGGAGGTTTAAAAGTTCGACAGCACAGCTGCCTGTTCCCGTTTGAAGTCGGCTGCTGGTCACTCCGTATGAGTGCAGGATAAAGGCCATGGACAGGAAACAAAAATTTCTTACAAAAACTTTTTAGACTGTCTATAGACTGTCCATAGACTTCTGTCAATAAAGTCTATAACTGCCTATAGACAAATCCTAGAGAGAAGTCAACAGGCAGTACAAATCCTATAGACAGTCTATAAACGATCTATAGATTTATGGTCATACGAGGTCTGTTAGAAAAGTATCCGACATTTGGCCGTAGAAAAAAAACTTGCATAACTGGAGCGTTGCAAACCTAGTCATCTTCAAAGTAATCTACTTGGGACTCCACACACTTCTCCCAGCGGTGCTGCCATTGTGGGAAGTATTCCGAAAAGGCCCCTTTCGGGATGGAGTTTAGCTCAGCTGTCGTTGCAGCCATAATGTTCTTCCTTGTCTTAAATCGCGCTCCTTTCAATGGCCTTTTGATTTTGGGAACCAGCCAGAAATCGCAGGGGCCATATCAGGAGAGTAAGGAGTCTGTTGAACTACAGGAGTCTGGTTTTTCACCAAGAAAGTCTGAATCAAGTGCGAGGAATGTGCAGGAGCATTGTCGTGATGGATACGCCACTTTCCTGTTGACCTCAACTTCGGGTTGTTGCGCCGTACAGCATCACGTAGGCAACGGAGGACATCCCTGTAGTACTCTTTGGTCATTGTTCGACCCTTTGGAGTGCGTACTCGTGGTCTGCCACACAGAGGGTATCAAAGAAAGCAGTCAGCATCACTTTCACATTGCTGCGCGCTTCGTGGGCCTTCTTAAGTCTTGGTGACGAGGAATGCTTCCACTGTGACGACTGGGATCTGGTTTCCGGGTCGTACCTGTACACCCAAGACTCGTCACCAGTGATTATGATGTTGATGAAGTCGGGGTCACTGTTTGCGGAATCCAGCATGTCCTGTGAGACTTCAACACGAAGCTGCTTTTGCTCCACCGTGAGCAGCTTCGGCACGAATTTCGCCGCAACTCTCTCCATGGCCAAATCTACGATTATAATGGAATGTGCGGAAAAATTGCTCATGTCCACCTCTTCCTCAATTTCTCGGATAGTCACGCGACGGTCCCGCATCACCACAGCGTTCAGTTTAGCAATGACCTGGTCATTTTGGCATGTTGATGGCCGCATGGAGCGTGGCTCGTTCTCCACCGATGTGCGGCCATCTTTAAATCAATTGTACCACCGCTTAATCTGTGTGCTGCTCATAGCATCGTCACCGAAAGCCGTCTGAATATTTCGAATGGTTTCCACTTGGCTGTCGCCCAGTTTATGGCAAAATTTGATGCAGTAGCGTTGCTCCTTTCACTCCGCCATTTTCCTTGCAATAAAAAAACCGACGAGAGCACTGCGCACTGCCTCACTCAAATGCTGCGTCCCAGCGACTGACGCTATCGGCAGGCGGGAAAAAATTCGTGCATGCGCATGAAGGTTCAAGGTCACCTGATGCAAGCGAGCTTGTTTCATATCCATCGGGTGTTCGCAAAAAAAAAAAAAATAAAGTCGGATACTTTTCTAACAGACCTCGTACACTTTTAGTAGACTTTCTTATGACTTTCTTCTATGGGCAGGCTTATAGACTATGAATAGACAAAAAGAAATATCTATAGGAAGGCAGTGGAGTCAACAAGAAGTCAATAGACTGCCTATAGAACATTTTTATAAGGTTTATCTGTAACAGAGGAAGAACTTGCAGTCCACCTCACGAATACGTACCTCGCTGATGTTCAGGAAGTAAGGCGTGCCCTGGAACTCGGGAGCGTTGTCGTTGGCGTCCGTCACGATGATCCGAACTGGCACCGTAATGCTCTGCGATTAAACAATCGAAAGGAAGATGGAATGTTACAAATGCTGCAGCTTTTGTAATACACTGCGGCAGCTACTTGACTCAGTAAGGGATGCAAAACTGTTCAAGCCACACCGACTGTTTAGCGTCACAGCGTTTTGCCCCATAACACTATGTGGCTGCAGTTACCGCTTGTAAGAACTCTGTTGTTCATACCTGCCCTCTCCTACTAAGCTAAGCATCACCGCATGCAACTGAGAGAGGCAGGAAATTAGTATCTTTGTTTGGTGTGACAGTGTGAAGGTAGGGCAAAACGCCTGCGTGCTTCAGAGTAGAGAGGGAAGAAAAAGGAAAGGAAGGTAGCAAAAGGTTCACGCAAAGTAGCAGCACGAATACTCATAATAATAGCACGCGACGTTAACCGACACCATATTGCTCCAAGTGTCAATAGATTTGTCAAATATTAAAAAAAAAACACTTGTCTTAATACGCGTGGTGATTTTGTACTTATTGTTCTTTTAATATCGACGAAATTGCAGCGTGTGGATCGAATTGGAAGCGACACACATTTTTTCATCCGTAGTCGTACTGCTCGCAGACACGTAGCCAAGTTTTTTTTTTGTTTTTTTCTGGAAGCCCCGAGGGGATTTCTTGCCGGAAGGGGGGGGGGGGGGGGTAAACAGTAGTCCATTCAGGTCCGGAAGATGCGAAACGAGAAGGCGCTTCTGAATAGAACTTTTCGCACACTTCAGGCTACCCTTATGAATCCGAGGAGTCCTCCCACAGCATCACTAATGGCCCCGTGCTCCCTTACTGATATGCACAGAATATCCCTCATGGTCAGAGTTGCTTTGGGATGTTAAACCCCCATAAACCATATGTACAGAAACCCAACACAAAACATAACAAAGCTGACGTCACAGTCTGCACTTTTGTCCCTTCATCAGTAGCAGAGCTTCATGCGCCGTTCCTCCGCATCCCGCATCCGGTTTCCCGCTGAATCAGGAAGTCAACGATACCAGTTCGCGTTGGTACAAGGTGAGAATTGCCGCGCTATATTGGACCATCCCTTGCGAGCTGTGAATTGGCTCGGCCTCCGAGGTCATTTAAGAATCCGTGTGGCGACAGCCTAGATGGCCTCCCCATAAGGTCCAGCATGTGAAGCAAACACCAGTAGACCACCACAGATATGGGCACTCGCCGCAGGGTCCCCAGCGTCAGCCCTGTGCATGTTCTGCTTGGTGTAATTGCACCCTCTTGTGAGTGTAATTTTTTTTCGCACACACCCTACACCGCCTCCTTCGATTGCCGGTTCGTTGGTCCTCTCATCGGCATGCTCGCGAAGCGGGCTTCTCGGCCGGGGCGTGAGAGAAAGCGCCGCCGGGGGTCCGGGACGCCGGAGGTAGCCGGTCGTTTCGTTCTCAGGAGCCTCTGTCGTCGTCGTCGTCGATGCCACGGCTGTTGTCGTGCTTGGCGGGAAGGTGCGAGCGGAATCTCGCGCGACGGTCGTCCTGTCGAAGGCTAGAAAACGCAGCAGTAGTTGACGACCACCCGCCTGGTTTGTTTGTTGCAGGAAGAAGAGGACAGCAATCGAGGAAGGAACTCTGAACGCCCGTGGGGTGTTGTTACAACTTGCACGGTGTAAAGCATGTCCGTGTGGGAGCAATTAGTGTCCGGTTACTTCCTTGCATTACGGGGAGCTCGAAGGTTGATTTCAGATCTTGCGACCTGGATTTTTTTACATCAATATACTTCCCCTTGCCCTCACTGTTGCACGCCATTTTCGACTTTCAAAGGACAGTGACGATATCCTCATTGCTTGAGCGCCCGCCTCGCATAGGGAAGGTGCAGGGTTCGATTCCCACTGCTGCCAGGTACCTATGGGCACAAGCTTTCCTTTAGCTAACGCTCGACTTCTCTAAAGTGATGCGCGGGGAAAAATGGACCTTTGACCCAACTTCAAGCAGTCCAAAATACTCTAGCCGCGGCGTCGTTTGGCCAAGCTTAAAAATAATTAAAAATCAAATAATCATCAAGGTCTTCGAAGGATTTCAGACGGTGGGCTGCAGCAGGGCTCAAGTTGTTCCGGAGTTGCTCCTTTCGCCAGTTCCTTAGCTATACTAGCACCGCAGTGCCGCTTCGCCTGCGTTGCCATAGAATGTATAGTCAGCGGAAATCGAGGCAAAGAAAAGATGGCTACCGGTTTAATATTGCTAAGCACGAAATATTGTGTAAAAGCACGGTGGGCCACTCAAATTTTGGGGGTGGGCCAAACCGAATGTGGAGTTGTCCCGGGTCGGTTCCGAACGTGGGTCAACTAAAGTTTCGACGGTGGGCCAACCCCATTTTTGGGGGTGGGCCAATTCCATTTTGAGACTAGGTCAAGCCTGTCTGCCACCCGAGCACGCTTAGATATTCCGGCAGTCGAATTCAGCCGAGGCCATTCCAAGGGCAACTTTAGGCTGGTGGTGCTAACCATGTTTGGAGTGTGCCTCACGTGGCATACCATGTGTTGCCATCCTTAGCCTGCAGGCCTATCCCCAAAATTGAGCTTTGCTTGGTCCATTGCCATGCACACCACTTCCCTACTGAGCCTGGCTGAGGCTTCATTTTCTTCGCGTGAGGCACCGTCTAAATCGCGGGGAGGGGGGGGGGGGGCTAGAAGTGCTTTCAAACTAAAATAAAAGCACATTGGCGTGTCCCGTTCGCTCAGTGACCCGAATGCCGGCCCCGGTCATTTCAGTACCACGCGTGTTATAACTGCCACACAGGAGACCACGAGGAACACCCACGCGCGAATCAGTATTGTACACCTGGCCCAGACCTAACTAAACACAGCCAAGCTCCTCACCTGCTATCCCAAATAAGCTTCTCTTCCCCTAACGTGTAGGCGACCCTGTTCCATTAGAGCAATAAACATCGTTCGAGCAAGGGCATAAACACCACGTCTGCGCAGAAACGCCATGCGCATAAAGCAGGTTATGCGACGGGCGCTTCAGACAGAATACGCCCCAAGGAGCCGTTGCTATGGTCTCAGCTGCGCGCAGGAAAAGCGAAGTGCGTTTACGGAGCTCGTAAACGCCGAGTCCGCAACTGCAAAGGGACACGCCGGTATAAATTGGGGCTAGTTTAAAGAGCGGCGAGCCTCGTATGAAGACCGCTATCCTTTTGGCGACCTCGGAGTTTCGCGCTTTTCACGTGTGTTGCCATAAGCGTGCGGTCGTCCTCTTTCTACTTGATGGGCACTTCGAGCGCATTCCGCGAAA
Organism: Amblyomma mixtum; assembly: GCF_055824585.1. Taxonomy (NCBI): domain Eukaryota; kingdom Metazoa; phylum Arthropoda; class Arachnida; order Ixodida; family Ixodidae; genus Amblyomma; species Amblyomma mixtum. The sequence goes on along the minus strand of NC_143016.1, from coordinate 121,886,412 downwards.
TTTTATAGCGCCGCCCGTCACGCTTCTGTGGACACGGACGGAGGCGACGCCCACTTAAGCCGAGGGTTGGCACGGCACAGTGCGCGTGCATCTTGCTTGTGCGGTTATTGTACGTGAACTAGAGCACTGCACGGGCCTCAATCTGAGGCCCGAGCCCGGCCCGGGCCCGATACCTGAAGCCCGAGCCCGGCCCAGGCCCGCTAAATTATCGCTCTAGCGAGCCCGGCCCGGCCCGTGAATCCTCGAGTGAAGACCAGCCCGGGCCCGGCCCGGCCCGTTTCACAGTTACGCTTGAGATATACTGCTCACTCTGAGCAAGTAGACTGCTACTAGACCAATAAGAAACTGGCCGACAAAGGTTCTGAAAACAGTTTGGTTTGCAGAAAGTTGGTTCTTTTTAACCCAGAGAGAGAGAGAGAGAGAGAGAGAGAGAAATGGACAGAAAGGCAGGGAGGTTAACCAGGCGATGCCCAGTTGGCTACCCTACACTTGGGGAGGGGAACAAAGGGGAAAAAAGGAAAAAGAGCGGCAATGAAATGAGTTTTCTAAGTGTCCAGCGACCATCATGTCACGGAGACAGAGGGCGCGCACTGAAAACTTAAAAAATTATGGACGGGAATACAACCCCGAGTCCCTTAAGAATCTCTGGAGTGCTTTCACCGCTTTCCTTTGCGTCCAAGGCCCCAGAACGTTGGACTCTGTTAAAGGACGCGAGTCCAAGCGGTACAGAGTAGCAATTAGGAAAGCGCGCTCTCACTCAAAACGAGGGCAGTCACAAAGGAGGTGTCCGATCGTTTCATCACAACCGCACTGGTCCCACGCTGGAGAGTCTGCCATTGAGATGAGATGGGAATAGGCGTTTGTGAACGCCACTGCCAGCCACAGGCGGCACAACAGCTTAGTATCACCGCGGGGGAGGCCGAATGGTATATGATGTTGAAGCAAGAGGTTGAAGTGGTGCGAGCGAGGTGTCCAACCTCCAGGGGCAGACCACGACGCTACAGTCAGGTTTCGGGCGAACAGTTGAAGGTGCCTTGCTGCGTCAGCTCTTGTCAATGGTATGCGTACACTGTTTGTTGTATCGTGAGCCGATCGAGCAGCATCGTCAGCTAAGGCGTTATCAACAATGCCGCTATGGCCTGGTACCCATTGGAAGGTGATTTTATGATCTTGTTCGATTGCCTGGTGGTGTAGATATCGTATCTCCGCTACAAGTTGCTCATGGTCATGGAAGCGATTAAGAGTAGTGCTCGCCATGCCCGTCTTTTGGACAGTGATCTCGTGTTGGTGCGCAAAGATAAACTAGGAAGTTTCGAGAGCCAAATAAAAAGTGCTAGATACGCGCGTAACAGCCTACTTTGCATTCCCCCATGATTTTAATCAATTATATTTTGCCGCCCGGAAGTATAAACATTAAAGCTGCCTAGCAAGCAGTGGGATGCCAATTTTAGTGAACGCGATCTCACAGGTTGAACTTATAGCCGAACTGGTCGCCTTTCATCAGAAACGAAATGCTAAAAGACTTGAGTATTTCACGGTGTGTGTTTTGAAGATTATAAGCGTCGTAAACTAATATGTTCGTCCCGAATGCATTTCTAATAGTGTATAGGTATGTTTTGGGATGACGAACGATCAGTGGCCAATTACGACCGGTTGAATTTTACTGGTGGAGCAGAAGATAATGCGCGAACCACGTGATAACTTACAGGGCAAAACACTTGTCATGACAACCAGGCTGAAGAAGCGAGGAGGGATAGATGTGGTTATGAGACGAGATTTACAAACTGTCGCGAGCTTTTGTGGCTATTTCATTTACGAGACGTTCCGGTCAGCTGATCAAAATAAAAACCAAATGCGCTTTACATTGTGAATTTTCTCACACGAGAAAAATATAGCTATAACATAAACGCTATGTTCTTGGGGCTTAAGGGCCGAAGGGGAGTCAGGCTGTGAGAGAAACCGAAGTAGAGGGCTCCGGATCATTTCGACCACCTGTGTTTCTTCAACGAGTAGTGACTAAGCCACCGCGGCGTGGAAATAAGGAAATAAATAAGTCAAGTAGTAAACCTTAGTTTTTTTTTCTCAGCGCGTACTATAACCATAGCTCATCCGTGTTGCTGCTCAAATGCCGCAGTTGTGTACTTCACTCTGCAATAGTGAATGAATAGTCGGACACCAGCTGTTTCTGTACGGACCCAAGCCCGACTCGGGTCCGCCGCTTTAAGCCCGAGCCCGGCCCGGGCCCGCAACTTCAGGCCCGGGCCCGGCCCAGGCCCGGCAAAACAAATCATGTCCCGGCCCGGCCCGCGGGCCGGGCCTGGCCCGGGCTTTCGGGCCGGCCCGAGCCCGTGCAGTGCACTAACGTGAACTACCGCGATTAACAAATTACACCTTGCATCGGAACGTTGCTAGTAATGCGGGAAAGATATTGCGCCGCAAATGGAACACGCTCAAGGGTGCAGTATTCTTAAAGGTGGATTAATCTAAAACTGGCCATAATCTACAGGCGCTCTAAAGCTGTAGTAATCTTAAATCTGCAGTGATCCCAAACCTGCAGTTATTTAAAAGCTGCACTAAACTAAAAGTCGTAGTAATCTAAATGATGCAAAAAATATTGCGACGTATACTATAAAAGCTCCAAACTGGCGTGAGATGCCCGCGTAATGTGAGGGCGCTTAAAGATCGTTTAACAAATAGGAAGATAAGCGGGACAATAATCGTCGTCCAGGTCGCAAGAAAGAATGCTACAAATCATTTACAGCCTATGATGATAATTAGTCAGTCTGGAATACCTACTGATGGAACGTAAAAGTAGCCTAGCTATCTCCGTTCGAACTGTCATCTAAACATGAAGGATTCTTATAAACAAGATGCAAGACACGAAGTATATATACAGTCCGTTAAAAAAAAAAACAAAAAAAAAGTTGCCCGACTTCTGTGCGTATGGTACGAAGCGTTGACAGGGTGTATTACCTGCAGGTTATGACAGCCGAGATAGGCCACATGCTGAGTGAAACACTTATTTACGGGAGCCGAACAAATTGATGGGTGGGAGAATGAGAAGGAAACATGGAGGGTAAAGCAAAAAGATGGGCTCTCTCTGGTTGTTACTGTGGTTTCAACAGCGTTCCTGAAGCCCCTCCGTTCATCCCAGCACGTCAGGTGTTGGCCGCAAATAGGTCGGTACGATCGCCACACATACCTGGAGATGATGATGTAAGACCACGCGTCGGCCGGTAACGACTCCTAAACAATAACGCGCTGCTCCCGTTTCTCGGTAACAACGCGGCTCCGAGACTATACCTGCTTATCTCACGTGACCCGCTTTTTTTTTCTCCTTCGAAATGTTACCTTCGGCTCGGGCTTATGACGTGTTAGATTGTTCGCCTGTGTAGATGTCGGCGTAGCATTGCAGCCATGCATGCATTCAAGCTTTCTTTCTTACTGTGCCCTTCATTTTTGCGGGTGATTGAAAGAAGACAAGTATATAACGACGGAGGGACCGAGACCGCAAAAGGCCTTGCTCGCACTCGGGGATAAAAACGCGCGCCTGTTGTGTAAACCGTAAAAAGCACAAGTGTGCAGATAAACAACCGCATATGCGCATAGTACACTGAAAGCACACGTTCTTCTTAAGCCGTTGTGATACGACCGTGCACATTTCAGATGCAATGAACCAGCCAATTTGGCACTGACATTCTATTGATCGACTACGAGGTCATTACTTAATGCAAGAATGCCGCCGGCAGGGAACTCCGCATTCGGCAGCTATCTATTTCCCAAGGTTGAGTTCTATATATATAGCAGCACTAGTGTTTTAACAGGGAACTGCAGACAAGCCGGTACCACACACAGATGAAGCAGTGATCAATGTGTGCACGATTCATATTAACAACTACTAGTACCCGGTACTAGTAGTAGATGATGTACTAGTACTAGTACACTATCCTTATTTGTATAACGTACGAGTTTTGCGCATCTGCCCTCTCATTCGACTCCACACGAATATGCGTACGCCCTGAGGCTGCATCCGACCTGCTACCAGACTGGAAACATATTAATTTGCACTACATGCCGCGAGAGCTGCGTCGGCGGGCGGAGATGTCGCGGCGGTGGATCTGTCGCAGTCGTCGGTGACCGGGAGACCTGGCCCGTGCGCATGCCGCGCCCGTCACGCTTCGAGGGAGGAAGGAAGCAGCACGCGAGACGCACGACCGGACACTACAAGACCCTTCCCCCTTGTTTTCCTCACCTCCCAGCGCGACTGCATGTTTTCCTACATCTTCTAGTTGCTCTTGTCATTTCTTTATACTACGTCTTGTTCGCTGCCATTTATTTTTCCTCTCATCTAGGTCGCGGGCGTCTTGTCTCACTGTAGGTCGCAGCAGGTGCAAGAGGTGACGAATGTGGGCACAGTGCAGCCATCACCGTGTCGTGTAGGTCGTTGTCACGTGTATACTGTAGCCGACACAAAAGCACGCTGTCTGGAACTGCGAACAATTGTAGGTCTGTTGCACACACTCCTGCCCGCCTCGTACAGGCAGTGTGCAGTGCGCCTCACTGCGCTTGCCCTCGTGCCTCGTGCGTCCCCTCTGTTCACGGCTTGTTCGGCTTTGTTTTCCCTTGACGGAAATGGAGCCGCCGACCACTGAACCGCTCGGACAGACTCAATTTGTTGCGCGGACTAAGACCCGTGGCAGGCGACGAACGAGTTGGCCGAGTGGCCCGCGAATCCTTCAGTCTTTTGTGAGACGAGAAGAATGACGCGGGCTTTGACGGGGTAAAAAGGAGTGAAAAAGCAATGGCTGGCAAACGTGAGCTGAGGAGACTTCTTAGCTTTTACAGTGTCACATGCAGGAGACATCGGTGCCTCTTGTCAGTGGCATGTGAGCTTTTAGGGGACGCTCATGGCCTTCCGAGACAGGCTTCGAACCATCTCTTGCCGCTTAGAATTTGCTAGCGGCTGCCTTCACTGCGGCGGATTTTAAGAGCGCCGATGCATTTGCACTCTGCTCGAGCGCTGTTTTCTTCATTACGCGCGCACACTAACCCCATGCAATACTGTAGCGTTCGATACAAGGAAGGGCTTGACCTCTCGAAGTGGTTGTTGTGATCGAAGAGGAGGACGCAGCTGCCAGCCGTTGTGAGGTTATTCAAAAGCTGAGCTTATAGGTTCCCGTCGTTTGAAACCAGAACAGGGAAAGAGCAGGCAGCGGACTTTAATGCGGAGCTATAGTGGGTCACGTACAGCTCAAGAACGAAGTGGCAAATACGTCTCAAAGGAGGCCGTGCGGCCAATGGCGTCGACTGATTGCCATGACGTCGTGGTCATGGACCATCCCAACACATCCAGTATTTTTTCCATACTTGTTCGAATATATGAGGAAATGAGCATTGTTACCGTTAAAGGACGGTTCGTCATTACTTACCTCCTTACCGTGTCTTGCAATTGAACAGAAGCTGTCAACTTTCAGTAGTTTTTTTTTCCCCTCCGAAATGCAAAAATGATAAAAAACCAAGTGAGTGAGACGAGAGAAAATTTCCGTTCTTCTTTTCATAGTCAAGAATATTTTCTGACCTGCCGTGAGAAGCAACTGACGTCATTTCCACATTCATCATAGTTCATCAGAATCTAGCGTTTTCATTTGCATTATCCAGCAGTTTGCAATAATGTTCAGTTTCGCGCATTTTTAGCGAAACAACCGAGCATTACATAAACATCACCGTTTAATAGTTTTTGATGCTTATAATGAACCATTAGTTATTAAAGCTGGGCTTAGCATTAGGACCCGGATAGTCGCCGCTGCACAACGTGGTCACGTGCGTGCCCATAGAGGCAGAATCATTCGCCCATGCAAAGCGAATATCCTCAGCACTACAAGGCTAGTGGTCCCTTTCTTGCACGGAGCTAAATTCTGGACGAAATAGCCGGCCGCCAACGTTCACTCTCGGGCGCCACGAGGCCTGAAGAGTTTCAAGTGCCAATTATATGCATATGCGGCTGCCTCTTTTGAATCGCTAAGCGCCCTCACGCGGGAAACAAACACACATCGTAAACAACGGACGTGCAAGCAAGCGCGGAAAAGGACTGACGCTGCTGCAAAGAACAATGGCCGGGCCCCGCAGAGATGACGCTGGAAGCGAGATATGGAAGAGGCTCGGGGAGTCCGGATTTTTATGGCCGGGCGCAAGGCGAACGCCCAGCCCAAGGGGCTATTCATTAGTCGACGCACGCTCTGCGAGGCATCCCTTGCTTCGCTCCCTTGCTCGCTGGGGGCTTCCCTCTACCGGGCGAGGAGTCAAGTCAGAGGTCAGCCCACGGTGAAAATAATTATCGCCGCCGCTGCAGCCGCCACCGACAAAAGGCGATCGCAAAGCAACAAGCAGCGGCATCGGGGTCGTAGGTCGACAGACGCGCGGGAAGCCATTGCGCGTGCAAAGGAAAGACGAACTTGTTTCCATGGCGCCTGGGTACACTGTGCGCCTGGGCAGCAGAGTGGTAGCGGCGGCAGTCCATGCACGTCTAGAAAACGCGCGAAAGGAAACAGGTTGTATAGTATGTTCGCTGTTGCTGGTTCTATTTCTGTTTCGCTCAAGTCATCGCGAGGGAACTACTGTTTCGGCTGGCGCATCGTTAAATGTGTACTATTTGATGCCTAAAGAAGACAGGCTGCGCAAAGCTGATTGTTGAAATCCACACGCTGAAAACTCTGAAGCCGAGGGCTCAAGCATGTGCGTTATAACGTTAGGTGGTGCCATTCACCAAAAACGTCTCTAGTACAGGTGGTCTGGTGGCTTTGCTCTTCAGTCAGAGTTTCCGTACACTTCGTGCCCGATGTTGACGGTGATAAATTTTTGTGGCCCAAGGGCCACTGACACTAAGATCCCCGAACAAGGGGTAAAAATGGTTAACTCACATCTCCAAGAAAGGAAATGAAAGCGACAATAAAAGTATGCTTTCAGCATACTTCTGAAGCAGATGCTCTCTTGGCTTTTTAAGCTTTCAAGAAAGACAATAGAAGAGGAAGAGGACGTTCGGCTATACACAGGTGCCTCGCCATCTAAGCGTGTGTCCTTGATAACGCGCGTATTGTGATTAAGAGGTCAGTCAGGGCTGCCAGGTCTAGCCGCACACCAGCTTCAAGCAATGTGAGCACAGAGACTATTAAGCTGCGGGAGACTATTACCCTCCTCCTTCCAGGATAACCATCCTACGGATAATTCTTCGTGACAACCACTCGCCGGTTACTCATTCTTTCCTTCCCGTCATACTCTCCTTTCACAGTAACCATCCTCAGAGTATACTTCCAATGTAAACGCACCCACCGGTTACTCGGACTACTACTGCTGCTACTACGACGCGAAACCTAGGAACGGACGCTAACAGCTGTCGCTGTCAAACGGTAGATGAAAGTAGCTGCATCTCATGGTCCGAAACCAAAATTTCACTCTTATTGCATTATGCTGTATTAAATAGAGTATTTAGACAACCGCAAGGCTAGAAGTTTATTTTACACGCATCTTTTATCACTGGGAAAAATTGGTTCTGAGGAAAGGGAAGGTGCAGTAACTGCCTCACTGTCGGTGGACACATCAACGGCTCAATGAAAAGACGCATTGCCTTCTTGCCGCCGGTCTGCGCAGAAGAGGTGTTGTGTGTGAGGATACCAACCTCCATACGTAGCAGACATCAGATGATGCATTGGTGCGAACATAAACTCGCTTTTTATGCGGGCACGAGTAGACGCATACAAGAACACTCCAAGAGAAGTGCACGGGACTCCCGGAAATGTCCCCGGGCGCTTTGGAAAGGCTCACTGAATGATTAAACGCTTATATCTTCGTTATGATCAGGGCTAAATTTTCTTCCCTCGCCGTCCCGCGGCTCGCATCAGCTCCGGGCGATCACACATGGCGCATGCGTGCGCTCTGCCACTCGCTCAGAAAATTAATTGCCTCGAACACTGCTCATTAGGGGAGCACTGGCTACATCTCATCGCGTGAGCCCAACCCGTGTTTATCGTGGAGCCGAGCTGTATGTAGTTGGCGAGGAAGGGAAGCCGCTGCGGTGGCCGTGCCGTCCGCGCTCGAGGCTCGGTGAGCGTGTTTCGGAGTTGTACTTACGTTGTAGAGTCTTTGTCAAAAATATACAGCCCAGGGGGTTTGCTTCCAAGTCGTGTAACGGGGCTCTTTGGCACGTTTGACAGCCCTAAGCTTGGGAGGGTTGAGGACTTAAGCTCTTCCCGCCCTCGTGAAATTAGGGTTCTGGAGTATGCAAGGACTCAGAACTCAGTAGGACTCTGCAGGACTCAGAAGCAGACCACTTGGGCTGTATACTTTTGACAAATACTGTACATATGCACACGCTGAAGCACTCTCGTCTATCACGGCCGTCAGTATGGCTGCGCTGACGTCTGAGAAAGGCTCGCGGCATTTTGCATTGCGGTTCTGTTTGCTCGAAAGTGCCCATGCTCAATGGTTTGGCGCTCGGCTGCTGGGTCCGAGGACGCCGGTTGAAATCCCGGCCGCGGCGGCCGCTTCTTAATAAAAGCTAGATGCATAAAACGACCGTGTGCTGTGCGACGCCGGAGAACCCCATGAGAGGCCGAGATTAATCCGGAGGCCACCACTAAGGCACTTCTTTCTCTCTCTTCCTTCTTTCACTTCCCTCCTTCATCCTTTCCCTCAGGGCACGGTTGAGGTGTCGATCTAGAAGTGAGACAGTAACTGAGCGCCTTCCCTTCCCTCCGAACCAATTACTATCGCTCAGAAGCGGAACGGGAACTTCACACTGTGAATTTGTGGACATGGTTCGCCAAATGTTTTGAATCAACGGAGTCGATGGCTGGCCCGCCCTTGTATAGTGGTAAATATTGCTACACGAAAGCACACCGGCCGTAGGGAAGGTATATCAGCATTACTTTATGGGCGACCAAAGACAGAAACGACTTATCAGCTCACAACCTGGATCAGATATAATCGTTCCTATTCCCGCCCTGGCTAACCGCATCGTAACAGGCGGTCTAAGATGCTTAAACGGCCTACAGATATCAGCCCTTCCAGATGCTGCAGTATGAGGCGTATACAATAAAAAAAACGGTGATGTGACGATACCAGAGCTTATTAGACTTATCAGCAGAGTGGTGAGTAGGTGGTCTCCGCGTACGCTTCAGTTTAGCTAGATGTATAAGTTCAGTTTAGCTAGCGAGCCCAGCGGCGCAGCAATTCTGAACGGTAGACTGCAACGGAAAGCTTCCTCACTGGCCTATTCAACGCCGAAAATAAGTGAGGTACATGCGTTGCACGCTCAATCAAAGAGAGGCGTGGGGACTGCTAACCTGCAAAACTGTAAATAGACATTCATTTGGTGTTTTTTTAGGTTAGCCCCAGGTGGCGTAAGAAGGTAGCAATTAACACCTACCCGAACGATGCCCTACGGCTTCAGAGGAAAGCTTCGAGCTGTCGTCTAGTTCAGCGCAAGTATACCTCCCGCATTAGCTTCCTGGCTGGTTCATTTAGAACGGCGGAGTGCCCCAGAATAGCAACTCTGCTGAGGTTAAAAAAAAAAAAAAACTAGACTAGAAAGACTTTTCCGACAACAAAAAAAGCCATAAATTTGGACTGAGCTTCAGTGGCAGCGGTATGGTTACGCTCAGCAATAAATTAACCGTAATTATACCATTAGTGGAGTAGTCTTCCTGTTATAACGACTCTGAGATTCGTGTAGGGCTATCAACTGATTGGCGTCTTCTTAGAAGGGATGATGCGCAAGGGTCTTCGGCGTAGATCGATTACTGTCAGTTCGCCAGATAAGGTGCAGCACTTCTTTTATGGGGACTACTTTACGAATAACTTTATATAAAAAAAAGTGCCGCCGATAAAACGCGGCTAGAAGGAACTGCACAGAGCGCCGAGTATGTCTTATTTTCTGTCTTCTACGTTACAAACCAGATCGGTCATGCGTAAAACGCAACCACTCTTGTCACAGCCCCCTCTCGTACCATAATCTAGGTTCGAGACTTTAACTCCGGGGTGAGCCTAGCAATTCGTAGCGCCTACTTTATAGCTCTGTACTATTGAGGTCTCAAACTAAACGACAGTTAGCGCACAAAAGCCTCATATTTAAGATTTCGCGCGGGTCTCTCGTTAGAAAAAAAAAAAAAAGACGGGCCAGAAAGCTGACACCAAAACCGTGGCAAATAAAAACACACCGGCAGGAAGGCATCGTACCATCAGAGAGTGGTGTATAGCGTAAGGTTTCCGGATATGTCGCGTTCAGAGGGCAAGCTGAAGTTCAAGAATTGCACATCTGCTGTCCGCGAGCCTTTCATTAGTGAGGGATCCTGCAAGCCTAGTGCGAACTTGCCTTCATGTGCTATTTCAACCTATAGACGACCAGCTCGTGTAATTAATCGGCTGTAGCGCGGAAATCAAAGCGTGTCGCAGTAATTCGAAGGAACTATGTGGAATAAGGAAGGAAGTTTTTTTTTTGAGCAAAAGAGAATACTCAAAGCGTTAAAAGCTGGAAAAGCAAACAAACGGAAACAAGCAGGAAAGATACGTAGAAATGGAAGGGTGCAAGATTTGTCAAAGGACTCGCGACAACACGGAAAGGTGCTGGGCGCGTTCGCGCCTCCTTTTTCGCGCTACGAAACCTCGCGGCGCCTTTTGACCAACGCCGGCGAGCATTTGGGGCGCGCCGTTGTAAGCGTCATACACCACGCCGACGCGCAAACTAGGAAGTGACGCCTATGAGGAGGCCCGACGTGTCAACCGAAGCGCCGGTGGCGTAGACGGCGTGCGTGTCACTGTGTCTCCGGAGTTCCGGGCGCACGACCGCTCTCGTGTCGGATACCAAGGGGACAACCAGGAGATAAAAAAAAGCAAAAATATATACATCAACGAGAGAACAACGAACTTCTCGCTTCATTTCACGCCTCCTACATACAAGACGACTAAAGCGCACACATAGTCGTGCAAAGAGGCGCGCACGATTGTCGTGTGCCACAAACGGATCTCCGGTCTTAGACAACAAACTCAATTTCGCCCGGCTTGGCGCGGGCCAGCCGTGGCTTCGCACTGAGGAAATAAGTATATATAAAGGCCCGACTTGTCAGCCATGTGGCGTCAGCCCAGACGGCTACGCTAAAAGCAGGCCAGCGTACAACGGCAGGCGCGACACGACGCGCCGCCGAAACTCGTCGGTCTTTTGCCTGGTCTGGTTTTACCTTCCGCGTGCGTGTGCGGGTGCATATATACTTCGCCAGGCAGCACTTCTTTGTTTTTTCCTTTTCCTTATTCAATCTTTCGTCACAGGCGCGTGTGCCTTACGCGGGTCGGCTTCCGCGTCGAGGGAGTAGATGGCGCGCAGGCAGCCATTTGCATGGCATGAGGCCAGCCTGCGCAAAAGAATAACCGTCAACTTCGCGCCACGGTCGCAATTAGGCAGGCTGCACCGTTGGCTGCTCAGTCAAAATTATACGTTTGCTTGCCAGGTGGGCCCGGCTTTCACGATAGCTGCGAGGGACCATATGCGGCCGGTGACAGCGCCGGTAGGTTCCCCGCTTCCAGCAAGGCTGCAGGCGACGTGAATAAACGAAACCCTCACGCGCTTGTTTTTTTCATTAGCAGCTCTATAACGACGAGCTGCCAGGTGTCCCACAGTACACGATGCCGTCTAGAAAACTAATGACAGCATCGGCTTCTTTTTTTTCTTTTTTCGAAGCGGGTATAGACAGTGTTGCCAACTTCCTTCCGTCTTTAGCGTCCGCGGCTGGCACCTTCCGTCTCGAGTCCCTGTAAGCACGCCTGTGTTCCGTTATTGCTTCTATACTGGTCAGAGCTGTAACGGTATTTCGTGTCGCGTAACGAGTTGCGTCGACCACATGGCCCCCCCAGTGAAACAGAAAAAATGCCGTGAGTGGGGAAACGGAGCTAGGTCGCACCACAGACCTGTCGCAGAACCGGCGTCGCAGGTCTGTCTGTAGGAAGAAAATATTTTACATTCCTCGCTAGTTTCAATAAATCAGGACTTGAGCGCTTGAGTCCAAGCTGCATGCAGCGCGGAGGTCTTGAGGCAACATTTGGTTCCTGTGCTGGAAATTCAGCACAGTGAGGACGCGCTGGCTACATTCATATGCTAAACTTTATCACTCTGCTAACGCAAGCCCACAGTGCTCGGTTCAGTTTCTCGCGCGAAGTACTAAAGTACTTACTACCATACCCTGAATGGCCAAATAAGTGAGATGGCATGATTGTTGTTTGTGTTCTGCCCCCCCCCCCCCCCCCCCTCCCGCCCTTCTGGATGTACGGTGCGCCGGAGTTATGTATATCTAGAGACAGAAGGCAATCGTTAGCTCGTTCCTTCCTGTCTCTCTTCCAACCTACGTGTTGCCATTACAGCAGCCGCACTCGCTCTCGTACTGCGTGGGGTAGATGGAGACAAACCAACCCTATACCATACCACATGGGCTTGCCAGAAAATAAACGAGCTAGCCATAATAGAAAACCCGAGTGCGGAACAATGGAAGAGGATGCTATCCAACGACATCCTGAAAGTCCAACTAGAAAGGCTTGCACGCAGGGCAGCTACCCTCAGCGGAGCCCTGGACTAGGGGAACCGACCCTGATGATAAGATGGAAGACTCCATCTGAAGCCGCAAAAAAAAAAAAATACTGTAAAATAGAGCAAATAAACGGTTTCCACCACCACCACCACAGCAGCCGCATTGGCATGCAACTCCATTGCCACGAGGCAGGCTGTATTGCCTGTACTATTTTTAGCCTCTAGCTCGTGCCCAAGCATGGTCTAGAGGCCCATATACACTGGCGAAATGATCGTGCGTTAGCAGCCAAAAGTTGGCAATAAGTTAGTCTGTGAAATGGGGCGGTAGTGCATCCCCAGTGCAAGAGGCGGGGAGGGTTAGGGCTCTCACCAGGTGGTCCGAGTTTCGCGTGTGCCGGGGCGAGCAGATGACGTCGGTGGTGACGGAGCGGAGGCCGTCGCGGCCCTCCTTGTCCAGCTTGCGACGCAGCACGAGGCTCTTGGTGCCGGGCAGGATGGCCAGCGGGGATCCTTCGGGGTCGGCCATGCGCAGCTCGATGTCGCCCCACGGCTGGCTCGCGTTGCCCACCACTTGCAGGCTGCCCACGATGCTCTCTGCGCAAACGAGGAAGAGGGGGACGGGGAGAGATATCGCTTTCATTGGGGGATGCGTTCACGAGCAAGAACAGGGCGTGACGCCGGAGAGTTTTCGCCTGCGTACTGTTCCAAGTGAGGTCGGAATCAGTGCTCGCTGTCAGTATGGACCAGGTGTTATTGACTTAGACTAACTACCGGATGCAGTGTGGTTGATCGGGGCCAAACCACCGAATACGGCATCATCATCATCAACAGCCTGACTCGACCTACTGCAGGGCAAAGGCCTCTCCCATGTCTCTCCAATTAACCCTGTCCTTCGCCAGTTGCGGCAACCCCATCCCTACAAACTTCTTAATCTCATCCGTCCACCTGACTTTCTGCCGCCCCCTGGTATACGTTTGCCTTCTCTTGGAATCCACTCCATTACCCTTAAGGACCAGCGGTTATCCTGCCTTCGCATTACATGCCCTGCCCAAGCCCATTTCTTCCTGAGTAATACTTGTTGGGGGGCTAGTTGGTGCATGTTTCCAGAAAAGGGTTGTAGCGCCGAAACAGACAACACACAGAAAGCTAGTCGGGACAGGCGCATCCCGTCTGTCCCGTCTAGCTTTCTGTGTGTTGTCTGTTTCGGCGCTACAACCATTTTCTGGAACCATTTCTTCCTCTTGATTTCGACTAGGATGTCATTAACCCGTGTTTGTTCCCTGGCCCACACTGCCACCTTCCTGCCTCTTGACGTTTCACTTATCACTTTCCTTTCCATAACTCGCTGCGTGGTCCTCAATTTAAGTTGAACCGTTCTCGTTAGCCTCCATCTTTATGCCCCATAGCTGTCTACTGGTAAGGTACACCGAATACGTATAGAGTTCTAAGCCTCCGTACTCTTAATCTTTTTCAGTCAGAAACACCTGGGACGAGAATGAATCTTCATGTTACTATGAGTACTGACACGTCATGTTAATGCTGGGGAAACCGACGAAGATATGGGAGCTACCATAGTTATAACGCAGGGGGACTTCAGAGAAGTTTGAAATTTCGAATTAATCATGGCCCAGATTCTACTCGCGGCTGTGCTCTGTCCTAGAAGAAACAATCAGTGCTCCTTAATACAGTCCTGCATCCACTGACTGTTTCCGAATATGAGTGCATGCCTCCTCTGTGAACGTCTATATAATTTAATTGCCTTATTTCTGGTGATTTGAACGTTTTGATCTCGCAGTTGTTTTAAGAAAGAACATTCGCTTCAGGGGGGAAAAAAAGGACGAATGCGCCCACAGCAGAAATTCCGAACGCACTTACCGACAGGGAATGCTTCGTTGACTGTGAACGTTTCTGAAGAACCGCCATGCGTCAGGTAGCACAGGTTATCTGCACAAAAAAAAAAAGAGAAAGAAGCATTAATGATGTCTCAGGTAACAACGATTCTGTTTTGAATTCATACGAGGAAAGGTACCAGCAGGTACGCTCTCATCCAAATACTGTAATTTTGCTCCAGAAACGCCGAGAAGACATCACGGACTTAACTTGGCACCTTTCTACACACGTACTAACGCGTTCAAATTTAGTTTTTTCCACGCACCATTGGAACGTGGAACGCATTACCTGGAAACGATAAATCGACGATTGGGGATAGTTGGTACAGCACTTTTTGCGATGTAGACGCTAACTTTGTTATAACGATCTATGGGCACAGAGGCGACGAACAGAACGACGTTCTGTTCTGCTCAACCACATGCCGTCGAAAACACTCCCTTTGGTCGTTTGTGCAGCGCTATTTTACTTTGAAAATATGTCCTACCGACTGGACCAGCACCAAGCTTTACCGGTGTACATAGTAAAAGCGTAAGTTTAAGACAGAGAAGAACAAAATCATCGCATATCGCCTGGATAGCCCTATAGCAGCAGTAGACAGACTGGTTTTAGAAATCCTTCATGAATGGTTTTAGAAAGTACTTTAAACGCAGAATGCACTTCATAGCTGCTGCCCGAGATTTTTTTACTGCAGTTCTCAAGCTGAACATCTTCAAGAAGTGCGCGCAGTCTTAGCCTTCATATTAAAAGGAAGAAAAAGGGAAGGGCGGAGGTGGGGGGGCGTAGTTGTAACGCCGTAAAGTTTAATGTTATCAGTATATGATGATCTGAAAGCAGACAATTACAGTTGTATTGCCATGTCGAGCTAATTAAGACCATGTGCTTGTAATTAAATGCGCATTCCGAGATCGTATACACCCTACTAATCTATAATTATGATCTCTTCTATAATCATCAACGCTGGGCACTCGACTGCCTGAAATGCATTCTGCAGCAGGCAGATCCGACAGGAACTAGACTTCAATGAATTTAATATAGCAACGCTTTGCTAGTTTAATTCATTTTAGTTTATCAATTTTTTTTTGTAAACACACTATCGTTCCTGAGGTCATTAAAGTTGAAGGGTGGTAGTATAAAAATTAATACGATGCAAACAAAAAGTACACGCCAGAAAACATGGTAACCGGAGTAAAAAACGTTAAGTAGAGTGAAAGATCAAACGATGGAGAAAGAGAACGAATTTCAATGCGAAGTTTCACAGGGGTATATACAAGCATATCACAACTCAGGCAGTTTATCGTAAAATGCTGCGTTTGACACTTCAGACAGTGTCCTTAGGCAGTGCATTGCAATAAATATCTTTCTTGGAAAAAATGAACATCTAGATAGCTTAGTTGTCACTCTCAAAATTTTAGTCTATGTTTATTCCGATGACATATGCCGATCCAAGAGGTATCATGCCCTATATATGTCAGCATCCCACAATACATTAATATATGGCGGCTAAGTTGGCGTCACAAACGTGAGCAGAGTTCAAGACGTCGGCTGTGAGCCGCGGTATAATACCGTTCACAATCGTGGCGTTCGTGAACGCCTTGCAAGCGTTAACACTGCAAGTTTCAGACTGCAGGACAACAGCAGCAGCTGCTTTCCCACGGCCAATATGATCGCATGGTGAATTTTGCCTCAATCAATATTAAAAAAAAATAAAAACCAATCGAGGATTAAGTGAACATATACGGGATTTATTGGTTCCCCAATCGTGTCCCAGCCGGAGAGACACACCCAGACCGTAAACGAGGAAAATCGGAGCAACAGCCGGGGCAGCAGCAGCATGCTTACAGACACGCGAGCGTGGAGGCGCGAAACGGCAGCTATCGACCGGTCGCCGGGGAGACGAATTAGCGCCTCTTTTCCGCGAGCAAAAAAGGGGCTCGAGCTGGACGCGAGCGCTCCCTCCCCGAAGAACCGCTTCTGGGCAGCTGGCGATTTGCTGCTGGACGCGAGTGTCGCGACGGGGGAGTGGACCTGTTGGGAAGGCTGTGATTCCACCTGCGTTCTCGTTTCGGACTCACAACAGCGAGTGACCACGCGTCGCGCGAGCAGCTCGAATCCTGTTATTCATGAGGCGCGGCGCGCGAGCGGGGTTCGGACGGAGCGGCCTCTGGGAGCAGTGACAACAATTAGCGAAATGAACGCACGGCGCTGGGCGTGCGACGGTGACTCGATAGAGCTGGAACGAGGAAGGCGCGGCGGTATAAACGTGGACGTGATTTTCCCTTCGCCCGACAGGTGGCCATAGACTGAAGCAGTTGCTAAGGCAAGGAAATTAAAATCTAAATAAAAACTAGAGATATGAGAAGTGGAAGGAGGGTGGGGGTGTCACCGCACTGGTTGGTGTATACTTATCTACGGGTGTGCTGTGCATGAGCAAAAGTGTTGTAATACCGACGATATCGGTCAGTGAAGCGTGCATCCACCTAGTGCGGACTTTGTCGCGTGACCCGCCCCGAGAGTATTCTAGAGCACGGGCGTGTCACTGCGTGAGTTTGATGGAGTGTCCTGCACGTATAACGGCATGAGCGGGTGTTGCCCTAAAGGTCATTTGACTCCCGTGATTGTAATTAGGAGTCGGCGGATGCTCAGCGCGAATTGCGTGTCTACTCTATCATAAGAAACCCCGAGGTGACAAAGAAAACTAAGTGGAGCGGGGGAATGAAAGCAGTAAAAGAAAGAAAAAGAAAATGCAGGTGCAAAATTGTAGTGAGTATTTTCAAGGAAGAAAGAGGCTGAGATTGGTTCGTAATGGTTGCACACGTGATTCACGAGTATGCATGTCCTCGATCGGTTTGTAAAACGAACGAAGCCGTTATGCTTCTGAAGATTCCGTTGCAATCGGCTCAGTGACCTAGTATCGTGCACCGTTTTCACCCTCAATACGAGGCACAATGAGATAACAGCGCAGGTAATGGTGTAGTATTGTGAAGGAAATGCTGAGTGAGGGGGGATGCGATTAGGAAGTTTGCGGTGATAGGGTGATCGCAGCTGGCATAGGACCAGGTTATTTAGAGAGATGTGGGAGAGGCCTATGTCGTACAGTGGGCGTAGTTAGGCTGATGATGATTACGAAGATGGGATTCCCGTATTGCACATTCGCCAGCAGCGATGGCCAAGTGATGAAAGTGTTCAGTGCCATCATCTGGCGGTTTGGCGTTCTCAACATGCTTGAAAGGTTTTGCGTGTAACTTGAGGGCACGCAATGCGGCTTATCACCTGGCTACCTGCCTGAGGGTATAACAAACTGCTTCGTTGATGCTGTGGAGTCTGGCGACGTGGATGACGCCGCTTTCTTGAGCTGGTAGGCGATATACTTTGACCAGGCATGGATCTTATTTACCTCAACAGATATATTCTCATCTTCTTGATCGCATATCGATTGTCCCACCGTGTTTCATTTCACGCCGGTAGTCTAGGCCTTATTTTCTTCTCCTGATATTCAAACATAATTTATTACAATGAATCCTCCGCGACTTTCATTTTGATTTTGCCAGTTATCACCACTTTGCGCAGAAGACAGCCATTAGTATAAAACTTTTCATTGGCTGTTTCTCGTTCGGCCATTCATTTTATTTCACGACTGGCACAGCACTGAAATTAACTAAGAATACTGTTGTAGTCATGTCAGCTTCACTTGCTAGACAATTTTTTTTTCTTCTTAAAGAAACCCCTTGTGCTCCACTGATGCACAGTACAGAGCTATACTGCCTCTCCTCTAGAGCGGCACGCATGAGACAAATGCACGTGAGTAATTGTCAACTCGCGTCTTACCCGTCTAACTGAATCCGGGTCGCGAGTGAACACGTGTTCACTGCGCGTTCCGCAGTCATTAAGGACCACGCCCATGCGGCAGAGCGCTTTCGCTGTAGTTGAAAGGTCACATGCGTTCGGCGCTTTTATGTAAGTCGGCGAATGCATGTATTCATCATCCTCGCTCGCCCTTCGTACCCTTTATAGAGAGAGAGAGAGAGAGAGAGAGTTCTGGTGTTCAGAGCGTAAAAAAGAGAGCGAGATAGAAATTCAGGCTGTGTTGCCTGGCAACAGGACCCATTAAGCTTCCCTGTACACCGTATATACCTGTTTACTTTTCCTTTCGAAATTTAGGTAAAGTACTGAAGCTCACTAGTTGTGACAACCATATTAGCTTGACTAATGTTGAGAGGATTGGATGGCGATGTAATTCCCGCTTCCCATTAAACATTCGTTATTTTTTCTTTTTCTGAAATGCGTTCTGTTCTCTTGTTTGCTTAGCTGTTATCCGTAAGTGGGTAAACGATACAAAACGTGCGATCTGCATACAGTACGATGGGGAGGTGTTCAAGACTTACTGTTGCGTTTGTGTGCTTAGGCGGCAGAGTGGAGCGCGGCTTAACTGCATCTGTTAGACTGCTTCTCTTAACGTTTATAAACCGTCGCACAATTCACCGCCCTTGGGAGGACTAGTAACAAGAAACGAAGAAAAATGAAAGAGAGGCAGTGTTCTCTGCTATGAGACATGTAAAAGTTGCAGCACTGTATAGCTGCATATAAATAAGAACGCAGTACAGCGAATACGAATAACGATGCTATCTCGAGAATTTCGAAACTGTTGGGCGCATAAACCGTGGAGCGGCGGAGGGGACATACAGCAGCTAATGTAGACAGCCTAGAAACACCCGGCATCAACTAATTGCGATATGCCATCGATATTTCCTGCACATTCTTGCAGCGCGACCCCATTACCCAAGGATTGCGCCGCGCTCGCTGCTAAAGTATGCGCGAAATAGGCGCGCGCCGTTCTTCCGATGCGGTGCTGGTCGTACGCGAGGCGCCCTTGGCTTCAGAGGCGGCGGCGACGGGGCGAAATCACCGCTGGCCGCGACGTTTAACCACGCTGGGCACGTCTCTGCAGCCGCGGGGGGTTCAGTGGGTGCTTATGCGCGGGCGCTTAGCGACCATGTAGTGCGTTAGTGAGTCAGATTTTTGTCCGTTGTTTCGTTTCTTTCTTCCGCACTTTCGCCCGGCGCTGATTGCTCGCGGCCAGGACCAGCGATTGAGCACGAGTGGTGCTCATACTTCACCTTTCCTCCTGCTGGGGCGCTTTTCGACGGGGCACGGGCTGGCCACCCGGCGCGGGGACAGCACGGGAACTTTCACCGCGACGTCGACAGGTTAGGCGGCGTGTTCTGGTTGACGCCATGGGAATCGGGACTTCTGCACTCGGCATGCGGGACGGGGACGATTTTGCTGCTTTATAACATGCTCATTTGCGCAGCCGTAGTGCAGCTCTTCTTCCTTTCTTCGTTTATTTTCCTATTGCGACGACGCGTGAGAAGGTGACGGACGCTGTATATTTAGGTCGCGTACGTACATACGTGTGCATGTAAAATACACTAGGAGTCATAATTAAAGGGAACATGAGAACGCGCGACCGCCGTGCTTTGCGAAGCGCTACTGTTGACATCCGGCGAGAATGGGTGACGCCAGGCGCATGCGCAGCAAGTGCGGCCGGCTGCTCTTTCCACCCATTTCCGCCAGCTGTCGGCGTAAGTGCTTTGTGGAAGCACGGTAGTTGCGCGTTGTCATGTTCCCTTTAAGTATGACGCATTCTGTACGTGCAAGTTTCGACGAGAGTGTGAAATTTCACTCTCCGCAATTTGAGCCTCCGTCGATCCGGAATCATTTGGCTAGGCTCAAAAATGCTATGTTAGCAAGCGAACAGAGAGACGCCACCGCGGTTTGATTGCCCTCATAAAAATGGTCTCTAGACAGTCTGTCGACTTCTTATTAACTCCATTGACTGCCCATAGATATTGCTTTTGTCTATTCATAGTCTATAGACAACAGTCAACTGAAAGCGTTGGCCATAAATCTATAGATTGTCTATAGACTGTCTATCACATTCGTATTGCCTGTAGACTGTTCTCTAGGATTTGTCTATAGACTTTATAGACAGAAGTCGATAGACACTCTATAGACTTTTTTTGTAAGGAGGCGGCAACCACGGCTGCTTCGTTTTAGAGGGATGAGTTCAGTTTATGCTATCCCTATGCGGAGCTAGGCAAGCCCAGGCGCGGCTCTCTGTCTGATGCGTACCGTTTTTGCGTTTGAAGGAATGACGCAAAGAGTAGCAAAACTTTGTATCGGTATTTATTTCGGTTAGCTCTAGCTGATCCAGCTCAGAACGAAGAAGGCGTAACAGCACAGAACGTCTACTTGATCACCGGCAGTTTGGAATGATATCTTATATTAGAGTTTTCCCAGCACATGTGCTCTATCAACTCCAATTGTTTTCTTTGCTTGTACCGCAACCATGCCTGTCATCCTTGTCTTGCTCTGTACGTTAAAATAACTGAAGCGGGAGAAATCGGCGGATTAGTCACCGGCTTCCGCATTGGCAACGTCCGCTTTCGGTCGACCTCGGAAAGTTGGACTACACCCGCAATCGCTTTTGCCATGATTCTCAGTCGGTGCCGCTCGACAAGCACTACTCTTATCGCTTCATCCGCTGGGGTAATGGTCCAAAGACACAAACTGGAGGATTCGGTTTGAAGGTCCCCAGCCAAGAATAAAAGCGTACGCTTAAGGACCCTGCGACTCGTATCAGGAACGACGACAGTTCCATAAACAAGGATGGCTGTAGCATGACGTCGGCTGTTGTTGCAAGACATGGGCGGTTCCACGGTCTCGCGTAATCCTCGGTTGGTTGCGACACGGCTGCGTTCAATTCGCGGAAGGCTAAGGTCATGTCCCTTTCTGGTGGCCATTTAGCCAGTATGCACGTGGAAAGGAGGATGCGTCTTCATGTTGCTTTTTACGCCAGCTGGGGGGGTTATAAAGAAATTGGTGCTCTCCTAAACTCACTATTAGGCCATGGTTTCTGATCAACGCAGCAGGCCTTCTCTTTAGCACCACTAACTGCCTCCTACCAGGGTGGCAGGGTGGGTAGGGACTTTAATGTAGATATAGAGACAAGCTGGAATTCCTTACCACTTGTGCGGGAGAACATCCCGTTCCTTTCGCTCGTAACGGCTCCCACAGCTGTGACAACCTCGCGAAATACTTGCGCAGACCTCGTCTTTGAGAACCAGGCATTGGTGCAGCAAGTCGGGCATATATCCATCTATTTCTCCGTCCACAAAGCTTTTTTTATAACAATCAAGAACTGTCAGTGGAATGTTTCTTGAAGAAGGAATATGTGTGAAAAATAACAAGTTGTCAGTGATTGTACATACATGTCTTGCTCGAATTATTTGCCTCAATCCATCGAAAAGCTGAAACAGCTCATGAGCTGCGCTCAAATTTCGCATTACGAAGTAACGTAATCGTCGGCAATTTTTTTTGTCCCTTTGAAATGCTGCTGAACACCACTCTCTCCAATGACCGGACCGATATCAGCCCTCTCTACCGTTTAGTTTCCGAAAGTGTAATAGAAAAACTTGTACCAGGAAGATATATAATTTACAGCGTAGCATTTGTCGCCCTTTATGTGTGTACGTTGGAGCCAAAAAATCAGTTATGTCAACCTTCAACCAGTACATCTATGCACGTCTGTAGCTTGTTCAGTGAAAATGCTGATCAATGCGAATGCTCCGCCTGTTCTAGTCAACTCTAGGCAAACATTGACCACGTAGAACATATGGGAGGGAAGTCTGGGGTGAGGTACCAATTATACTTTCATCACTCAGCCACCGGGAAGGGGCTAAAACTTAGGGGCGTATTTTTACGGCAAAACCACTTGATACCAAACACAGCTAAACCGCACCTTGCATGTCTATACCTCACATTCTCATCAGACCTTGCGTTCATATTGCCAAGGCAGATATCCACGCGAAAGGAAATGTTTTTTTTTTGTTTTCTAAAGGCGGTAGTCGCCGGGTGCACTGACCTGTTGATACCTTTCTGCCCCTTTCCTTTCCCGCCGATCGCACAACTCAGTGTTGTGAACAAAAGGAAGCGACATCGTCAGCGCGCCCTTGAAAGCGCGTTGACGGTCAAGCGAGCTACTTTTCAACGAGACAAACTCTGAGCATACGCTATCGAGAGTGCCAGTTCCTTCAGCGCTAGCTGGAGCAGGATGGGGAGCGGCGCAGATCCACAGCAGCGATGATCGGGCCGACACGCCGCCCCCTTCCGTCGTAGAAACAAAGCGAAGTGATTCTGCCGCCTATGTTCAACGTAGAGGGCGCTCAAGGTCGGGCACTCATGTGCACGAACACACGCGGACGAGGAGCGGTACAGGACGGAAGCCCGCGAACGCCTCAAATCGCCTTTGCACGCACAGGCCATCGAGTGTCTCTGACCGCTCACTGGCGAGGATCTTCTCTCTTGCGACCACCGGGGATGGTCCCAGCTTCCTGCCTCTTCGTCTTCACGCGTATAACACGAAGGTGCCACCCGCTGATGCTGTTTGCCGGGGCTCTGTCTCCTTCACGGCTTCGTCTTAAGGTGTACCTGTTCTCGACGAAAAAGGGACGCGTTGTATGTACTGCACTTATGTTACATTCGGGGTATTTTTATTCGGTAGCTTTTTCCATTTTGTTGCTGTGCTCTCTGCATCTTGCAGACGCTCTCTGCTTGGTATGTCGGAGAAACCCGAAGGGAATGGCACTTTATGGGTACCCCTCTACCTTATGACTATGCACACGCGAAAAACGCGAAAGCGCATCGCCAGGCGCCTCTCCTAGGAGAATAACAGTTCACCGGCTTTTGCCTGCACTCCAGTCACACCAGTACGTTCCTGCTTGCTCCTTACGAGCTAATTATGCTTTTGGTCCTGAGCAACAGCTATGACTACTGAGCGTTAACACCTGAATACAAGAAATACATTTTGCTTTCGTAGCTCACACACCTTTACTGACCTGCAAATTTCGCTTCGATAGGGATTCAACGGCCTTAGATAGGGCTTAGATCCCTCTTGGTTCTAACTACTTCACATCCCGGAGACTTCTAGAACATGTTAATTTTCTGCGTACATGTATCGTCAGGTGCCTCTTCTTATATCAGCCCACAGCTAGAGGACAAAGTCCGGCTTCTCGACCCGAGCAAGGGGGGCAGCATCAGACATCGGACTCCCGGACTATAGGGACACCTACTACGTCAATCCCTCGCTCCTAGTCATGCCAATAAAACATTTTCACCGCCAACACCATCACCACCATGTGAGGTGCTACCTTCCTTGCGTGTTCATCCTCCTTCCCCCTTTGCCTTATCTCCCCGTAGGACATCCA
Source organism: Amblyomma mixtum (assembly GCF_055824585.1). Lineage (NCBI taxonomy): Eukaryota > Metazoa > Arthropoda > Arachnida > Ixodida > Ixodidae > Amblyomma > Amblyomma mixtum. Next base: position 121,862,694 of record NC_143016.1, on the reverse strand, counting down.
TGCCCTGCTAGCCCTCATGCTGGGCCAATAGCTAGCTCGCGTGCCCACCGACTGTCTCCTCCACCTTCTTCTAGCGTCTCCTCCTCGGAGTGGCCTCTTCGCGTCCCTCTGTCTCGGGCAGTATTTGCCGGTCCGAAGGCCACGATGCTTGCAGAGTGCCAGTAAACGGCGCTCCGGGCTGCTATGCCACCACCCGGGGCTTATGCCTGCTCGCTGCGCCCGGATCCGTCAGAGTGCGCGAGGCACGAAGCTATGCGGCGACGCGCAGCTGGCCCTGAGCAAACACGGCTGCTTTCACCCGTCTGCGTTTGTCCCCTCCCACCGTGGTTCCGCTCCGGAAGGTCCGCCTCCCTTTCCCTTCTTCCTCCGAGCGCGCTTTTGTTTTAACCGGTGAATCTCGCATAGCCAGAACAGGTAATGGCCCGAGGATCGTCTCCTGGTGCATTGCACAGTGTGGAGAGCGAGTGAGTTGATGTGGAGAGATAAAACAAACGCACCTCCGTCTCTGCGGGGCTAAAGTTAGGGGCACCACCAACGTTGGCGTCGTTTTCTGGTCACGAGCCGGAGCTGGAACAAAGTACCAGTTCATTTCCTTGCGCGCATACTTTTTGCCGCGCTCGTCACGGCGGCGGTGTTAGGTCTGGTTTATCGACGAAACACGCTTGGTCTTGCCTCCGCAGCCGGGTGGGAAGAAATGGACAGTGAACCACCGTCCTGGTCGTTGCGGTGAAAGAAACCTTCCATCGGCTGTCACGTAAGGTGGTCACAGCGTTTTAAACACATGGTGCTGTCATGAGAGCTAAAAAGTGAAAGAGTGAGGGAGAACGAAAAACCTCTCAGATAGTGTCCTGTCCTGTTGCTAAGTAGCGGCATACAGGTAGGCATCTGTATCCTATGACCTTGTCGGTTGGGGCCGCTAGCCTGAGTTCTTTTCTGTACTCCGCGACAACCTTTCTTGGCAACGAAGGGAAGGCTTCAGGGGCAGGGCGTCCGTAACTGCGTTGGTATAGCTGGCGACATCTCTCAAAGCTCCTTGTAGCAGTACGTGCCTATAGCAAACTCGTTGTACTCAAAAGCTATTTTTCATTGACTTTTAAAGATGGCCTTCCTTCCTTCCTTCCTTCCTTCCTTCCTTCCTTCCTTCCTTCCTTCCTTCCTTCCTTCCTTCCTTCCTTCCTTCCTTCCTTTCTTTCTCTCTCTCTTTCTTTCTTTCTTTCTTTCTTCCTTTCTTTCTTTTTCTCTTTCTTTCGTTCTTTCTTTCTTTCTTTCCTTCTTTCTTCCTTCCTTTCTTTCTTTCTTTCTTTCTTTCTCTCTTTCTTTCGTTCTTTCTTTCGTTCTTTTTTTCTTTCCTTCTTTCTTCCTTTCTTTCTTTCTTTCCTTCTTTCTTCCTTCCTCTCTTTCTTTCCTTCTTTCTTTCTTTCCTTCTTTCTTTCTTTCCTTCTTTCTTCCTTCCTTTCTTTCTTTCTCTCTTTCTTTTTCTTTTTTCTTTCTTCCTTTCCTTCTTTCTTTCTTTCTTTCTTTCTTTCTTTATTTCTTTCTTTCTTTCTTTCTTTCTTTCTTTCTTCCTTCCTTCCTTCCTTCCTCAGCAGTTGTGTTATAAATATGCATTAAATAAAAATACAGACTACATACTATGTTTTGAGGGAAAATAATAACTGCAAGCTGGGACTATACTGTGCTGCGTAAGAAGAAATTGCCTGTTTCTGTTCCACAGCTTCCCCTGCATTTTCAGGAAGACTTGTTGCGGAGTATAAGTACACCCACATGGAGTACATAACTACACACAGCACACCATCGCTGGCGAGTAGGACATGCTGTGATGTCTTGGGTCGAAAGGTGGTTAACTTATCCCGCAGCACTGGCGCGTGCGGCATTTCCGACCGACAAACGGGGTATTATAATCATGCAACGGCTATCGCGGATGACCACGGCGATCGCTCTGATCTGCCATGTATGACTATAGGTAATTAATTCCCCTCGGAAGCGAGCTCATTTTTAACACCTTTATTGACAGAGTTCGCAGACCTTTCATACTCCTCATAGAATTTCTCCATCTTCCCAACTCTGAACTTGTCTCCCAGTCTCTGTTATGGCGCCAACGGCTTCACCTATTAAGCATATCAATGCTTCTTTTTCTTTTTCCGCCTTACATATGCATCTCTCTCTCATTCGTTTTTGTTGTTGTCGTTGTTGTCATTTTACCATTATTACTATTTGAACTCAACCGATTTCATTACACAACAGTACACCTCGCACACCTTTCTGCGTCTGGCCTACGTAAGCCGTGCACGAGAAACAGTTCGCCCTTTTGCGCTATGTCAACACAGACTCTGAATACCGCCTGTGTGCAATCGCTGGCAGACTGCATAAGGGTGCGTGGGTGATCATAAAGGCGAAAATGGCCTTGAACAGCAAAGGGGATAGGCTTTAGGCTGTGAAAAATGCGGCTCGGCGACGAAGCATGTGATTTTAGGTGCCCTGAACACAGGGAAAACAGAAAGGGCGAAAAGAAGAAAAAAAGCGCCCGCACATTTTTGTTTCGTGAGCACGAATTCCGCAGCGTCCATCCGGTAACGTCCGAGCAGGGTGTAGTCGCAATAGAGGCCTTATAGAAAGCAAACGAGAAAGGAAAACTCGCGTGTCGCACTCGATGCATTCGTTTCCTCTGGCGCGGTGTGCGAAACTGCTCTATCGTGGCCAAGGTTAATGCCAAGGCTTTTGAAACGCAGTCAACTGGAAATTTTTGACAATGAAGTCGGCAACTTGCCATGACTGTGCCGCATCCTGTTGCTTCCAGCAATAGAGAAACAGCGGGCAAGTGAAGCATTGAGGGAGCGAGCGAGTGAAAGATGCTGCAAATCCCCGTCGTAGAGGATCTCTTTTCTGAGCTAGCCCAAGGTAATATTGCTCTGGTACCGGTATTGCGTACGAGTTCCCTGAATTGCATATTTCCAGCTGCGTAAGCTAGGCGCAGTTTTCGATTTACTTTCGTCAGGCGCAGGTTTTTTTTTTATTATTATTATTATTATTTATTTATTTATTTATTTTTTTACGGGAGAGCGCAATTTTAGTAAAACATCGCTGCCTGAATATCGAGGTTTTGGGGTCTGAAATAGCCGGCTGTTGCTAGAAGAAGAGCGTCACTAAGTAGATTTTAATTTCGCTTTGCAGTAAACAAGTGTCAAAAATCACAACAGCCGATGACCAGCCCCACAGCCTGTTGATCCAGTACAATGAAGAATTATGACCACAAAAGTTGGCAGACCCACCAATCTTAACCAGATTACAAACACAACAAAACATTTTGAAATGAGTGTGAGACATAGGCTATAAATGTCCTGCGTCCACACCCCTATAATTCCACTTGCTCCGCGGAAGCTGCTATGACGTATAATGGACAGGTAAACGCCAAAATTAAATTCAGGGTAAAATCTCCGGCAGCCCAGAAGTTGCTTCTCTACCACTTCTAGGGTTTAAAACCAGAGACACGAGGCTTTACGCGCTCGATGTATGTGGACCGTAGGCGACGAGAGAGAGTCTACTCGCGGTAGTTTCATTCAACGCCCAGTTCGGCGCTAACATAGGCGTTCTTCAATACCAACCACTTCTTTCCCAGCTTATCTTGTACGTGCAGGATTAGGAGCAACAGTATAAGACAGAGTATATTGGAAAGGATTAACTTTGATAGCAGGGCGATGGCCCCTCACATTGGTCAGGCACAAAAGCTGTCCATTTACACGGCGGTTCCTCGAAGTGAAAAACCTAATGGCTCCCGCTGACTACCCCTACTCCAGCGCGCTCACTGGACCAATGCACGTGAGCGTGCCCGTACACACATAGACCGTCGTACCTACGCGTGGCCCGTTATTGCCGCTCTTGACCACATCGACTATATATCGAGAGCACTAGGCCCGTTTGAAAATTTGTTACAACTACGCCCGCCGCGGCCGCTTGGGCCGAGCGTCCCACCCGTTCGTAAGGCGCCACAATGGACCGTTTTGTTCGCCCTGGGGGCTCTTCTGCTCGGACATGGAAGTGGTCCGTACACATATATATAGGCCAAGTAGCTGCAGATTCGTTTGCTAGCCGGGAGCTGATCCAACTGCGCATCGAAGCATAAGACCGAGTTGTAAAGGCCCGTTTTGTTAGCGTCGCTTGCATGTCGTCGAACAAAAGGGGGAAGGTCCGGAGAAAAAAAAAAAAAAAACTAAAAGCAGCACTTGTCGGGCCTGCCTGCATGCCAGGGAGACCACGTATATTCTTTTTTTTGTTTGTTTTGTTTTCACTGCGCACTCCCGTACGTGTGTTACAGAGTCGAAGAAAGAAGATCTGATCGATGGGACACGGTCGGCTGGCCGGCCGATCAGACGAGCGCGTTCCCCCTGCGAAGACGCGCCGACGAGCGGCCGTCGTTTCTTCGCGCGTAGCGAAGAAAACGCCGGCGCGTAGGCCTAACCGCGTTTGTCTTCCAGTTTAAACTGGGCTGACCCGGTTTGCGTTGTTGGTTTAGAAAGAGTGGTCGCTCTTTTTCGGGAATAGCTAAAAACGTGGGCCCGCCTCGCTCGACGCGCGCGCTCGTGCTCACGCACAGGGCTGCCGCTTTTTTTTTTTTCTGCTTTTCCCGGGAAGGCAGGTAGGGTGATTCTGCTCTCTTTGATACAGGATACACTTCTCCGCGTGCTAGCCAGAGGCAGCGATTCCTATCTTACTGTCGGGTGTTGATTATCCATAAAAGAATGCCTCAGATCTTGGCCGTCAGAAACGAAGCAGAGCTGCTGTTTCTTTCGGATGTATAAAAGGCCCACTGAGGAGAAAATCAACTTGGGCGATATCCTTTGATTACAAAGTATTCTAATGGCAAACAAGATACTTCCCCTGAAAACGGAGCTTTTGTGAAACAAGAGGGGTCATCGAATGAAACAAAGACATTTTCTGACGCTGATCTCCGAGGATACACCGCTCTGCCGCCAGCTTCCAGTCAGGGATCACAGACCCCAGGGTAGCCTGACAGGATTATCAGCGTCGTGAGTTACATAGAGGGAGGGGAAAAAATATCCTATCTTAACGCGAATGCGTTAAAGGCTCCGTTCTCCAGAAAACCCCGTGTCGGCGTTGTAAGCGTTGTGAGTGAAAAATCACGAGCATGGCTATAGTGGGTGGTGTCTAGAGAGCAACCTAGAAGGCAGGTGGGCCACCTAGGTCAGGTGACCTTGCGGCGTCACTACAACCTGCCCACCGGGTTGAGAGCAAACTGCCCACCGTGGCAGGTGGCAGCCAAAATTAATGGTTGGTCGCTCGGGAAGAGCAACCTGAGCAGCACAATAAACACGGGCGGCAGCACCTGCCATCGCAGGCCAGTGGCGCATCGCTTAAGCGCTGCACCGCTGCGCCAGGAGTGGTATATGACGACTCCCAGGGGTATGTGAATCTGAAGTAGAGGATCAGCAATTCCGCATATATGAGCATTAATCCAATGACGCTATCGCGTCTTGCCCTTAAGGCGGAGCTTAAGTGTCCCATCCAATTTTTAAACTCTAGATTTCTCAGAAATGACCACGTCTACTGCTACCGAACGAAAGTCAACAGAGGCACCAAAAGGGGCAGAATAAAATTTTATGAAGAAAATAATTGAATGAAGTAGTGCGCAGTGTCCCATTACACCTTTCGTCATGCGCTTTCGGCTTCTACGATGGCGAGTGAGAGCACATTTTTTGGTTCACCATGCATCCAATTATTTTATAATCTTTATACCTGTGTAGAATAATCTAGGTTCCTAAAAGCTAACTCAGTCTAGCAGGTCGCGGTTTTCGTAACAGCGATGGTTGCCGCACACTTTATTTTGAAATGCATGAGGTGTGGTCAAACAGCAGGCTCTGCATGGTGTTACACAGTAGCATAGCACAAAAAGAAAGAAGAGAAGTGAAAACATGAAACAGCATCAAGAAACGAACAAGTGCTATGAAAACAGTGTTAAGTACACAGCACATGTTGAGAAGTCCTCATAACGATTTGCAAAAGCGCGTGCTGCATTGCCCCCTTGAGACCATGTCGTTTAAAAACAAACACGGGCCCCGTGTAGAAGAAAAATAAATAAAGGCGCATGTTTGTGGTATTGCTGTACATAATTGTCTATATGCACACAGCGGCACTATCTGGATTCTCATGGGCATCTGAAAAACTGAAACATTGTAACTAGATGATTCTCAAGAAAATGTTTTTAGGTAAACATTGATCAGAATTAAGGAGTGAATACTGGCGGCTAGCATTATGCGGAGCGTCATAATGGGTGAGAAGCTACACTCCCTTGCAAAAATGCCTATCAACTTTCCTTAGAATTTGCATTAACATTCTATTAACTCTAGTAACTTTTACTTTCTATGAACATTTGTTTATACAAAGTTGGTAGAAGGTTACTTCTTTGTATGCACTCCTCTCAGAAGAAAGTTACTACAAAAAAATTGTTACATTCTATGCACCTTTGTTAATACAAAGTTGGTAGACTGTTACTTCTTTGTATTTACTCCTGTCAATAGAAAGTTACTAGAAAATCTGGGTGCAGTTTGGCACATCGAGAGAAATAAATGAACAAACTGCATGGTGTTTAAGGTGATTAAAACTATCTTGTTCGCATAATCGTGACGACATCTTGCCTGATTTCATGGTGGAATCTGTTGCAGCTAGTAAACAATTTCACTATATCGAAAAGCGACCAACATTTTCGCAGCAAATGCTTTTGGAATCAAATCAGGGTATGGAAAAACGTATTAAAACAGAAGATATATGCCATTTTAATTTATGTACTCTATATGCTGCTGTGAGTAGAAATACACAAGAGAAAACATTTTTGGTCATGCGAACAGATGCCTCAAATAATCATGCTGTTGGCAAAACTTGAATAGATTTTCCTGATGGTTCTTCCCCGCTTCTGAAACTTAACTCAAAGAATCGCGATTTGAGGCCACGAAAGTGCCATCAATGCAGCTAGGTAAACACGCTGTGACTTTCACCCAAATGTTCTTTAACATTATTTCCTTTCATTTTACAGCGTAAACATCAACATCCAAAGTGCTCACCGTCAATGCAAACTTAGAAATTCAAGAAGCATTTTTCCTGTAAGCTACCTCGCACACGTGTTGAGGCACTAAGGGGTGGCACCGCGAAAGCAAAACCATTACGTGCTAAAAGGCGATGAAAATCTCTGCCCTTGCTTTCAAAGTGGCCATCGCTGATTTTTAAGCCCCTTAACCTCGGAATATGGCGGCCTGTGTAAAACAAACATTCGCTTAATGAAACAAAATTACCGAAAACAGATCTGTTTTCACTAATTTTTCTTTTCCATTTCGCGAGCGTTCGATTTGGGCATGCCGTCATGCCTTTTTGTCGCCTGGCGAGTTTGCTTCGAACTTTTGACATCCTCGTAACATCCACAAAGTTGCAATGAAACGCCAAAACAGTCCAGAAAGGCTCGCTCAATATATGAGACTGATACAGAAGAATACACAGAAGCGTAACATACTGCCAACGAAACGCTAGTTCACTAAGCCTACAGCTGCTGCGACAGAATCCAGCCCTTGTAGTCCAAGGCGCGCACAGGTTCACGGGCGTCCCTGACGCTAATTTTTTCCACCCTATTACGAGCCAAATTGCAGGAGCCGACCCGTGTCCGCCCGAGCCCTCCGGCGCGTCTCAAGCCATGCGCCCTTTACCTTCGCACAATTCGCGCGCGCGCCTAGAGAAGGTATCCGCGTGTCCGTAAAACTCCTGCCGAGCGAGCCCGAATAGATTACAGCGCGTCGTTGGGCTCTCGATCAGAGCTGGCTTCGAGAAAGCAGACTAACACGAGCGCGCCCTGCCGAAAGGCGGCAACGTGCACTTATTTTTATTTCTTTGTAATCCCCCAAGGGCGAACCCACTACACCGGCACGCGGCGGTCCTGCCGCTAATCGAGAGCGTCCGTGAAGCGATACTGGCTGCGACGTCGCCTGTTTGCGCTCGGCAAGGACTCTGTACCGCTGGGCGCGCCAGCATTCGCCTATACTGCGTGTTGGCACTGCACGTCGTGTGCATGTGAATATGGCGGGTCCTTCGGAGGCGTGCCCCCCTCCCTTTCACAGCGTTTCTTGCCGCCAAGACGAAAAATGGCGTGAAGTGGTATCACAACTATACTCTCCGCTGCTCATGCACTTAATGACGCGGGTCGAAGAGGGCCACGCAGCGTCGCGAAACGACCGCCCACGCTGCTTTGGCAAAGTACTAAGTTTGCCAAAAGTAACCGAGCAGCAGGTTTTTGCTTCTCAATCGTATAAGTTTGTCTTTATGGCACCCCTAAAGACCGAACGGTGTCAAAACGTGAGGACAAAGGCTCACCTTACTTTATGCAGATTCAGAGCTTAAGGGCTGCTGTCAGTGCTTTGCTACGCGGATAAGAAAGGAACCATCATTGCCCGGTTACTTTTGGCATAGACGGTACGTGAACTCCGCTACGCCTTTGAACTTTGAAAATTCGCCGAGTCATCATTGAACTTTGAAAATTCGCCCAGCCATCAGAGGATTTCGGGGTACGACGCATAGGCTGCACGCAGAAGGTGTGTGACTGTAAGCGTCGTCATTTATACCTCGGGTTGTGCATGTAAACGGGGCTATGGAGAACGCTTTTACGTCGGAAAATGTAGGCTTGGATATGTTAGAAGCTCCAAACTCAAGCTTGTTTTGTGGTTTTTCGACGCTTGTGCGCAGACCAAAAGCGGTAGTAAATGAAAGAACCGTGAAGCTGTCGGCCAATGACGGTTTATTTTATACGTAAGAAAAGCACTGTGGACTCGTGCGATGCGATGTACTACAGTCTTTGTCACAACTACAAAGCACATGGGGTTTGCTTCTCCTGCTGTTCACCTCGTTGCAAACCGCCAGCGTTCCGAATTCCTTGAAGGGGGAAGGAACTCTCGTCTCCTCCCCTCAAAGTTTAGAACTTCCACAAATGCAACAAGAGCCCCACTGCACGGCTTAGAGGGAAGCGCCTTGGGCTCTTTACTTATGACAAAGACTGTGGGTACTTACATATAATAAAACGAAGAATAGAAGCACGAAACTCTTGTTCCAGTGGTTTATGATGCCCTCCTAGCGTTTTGCCAGATGTGATAGAACCTTCGGCTCTACATATTCACACTGTGTGGTATCTGGTGTATGGGGTTTGACGTTCCAAAGCGACATCGGCTATGAGGCACGCACTGGTAGTAACCACCAAGAAAGAAACAAAAGACTAACGTGGATTAAGATGTTGGTTATCCAAGAAAGTGCAGTTACAAAACAGCACAGAGATAATCACAATTGGCAAGTAATAACTTATTAGCGTCCACATGAGCGCGGGCACAAGGCTAAAAAGGAAAGCTATACAGCTTTCTCAGAAACTTGACAGTTGAAGGTGAATCCATCCTGCAGGTCCATGGATCGGACCCTAGGCCATCGCCTGTTCGGTTCAATTGCTATATCAACTAAGCTAACCAGGTTGGCTAGCAGATAGCAAGGCGAGGCCGCATTTGTCAACAACTCGAAGCGGGAACGATGTTAGCCAATACGATGGTTTGTGTCATACCGATGTGCGAATCGAAAACTAAAAGAAAGAAAATTGGTGTGCTTCTTGTGCGTTACTACAACATCTGCAGTGTATTTAGGAGCAACTTACAGTTCTTGCGACTCTTGCCAACTGGTGCAAAAGTGGGACACGATTACAAAGCGCAAAGGACAACACGTTTTTTGAGGCTGCATACTTGACGTAGCATGCTCGATTATATATCGGAAAACAAATACGCATAGTTTCTCGTCCAAGCAGAACCCTCTCTTTTGACCACCAGTAGCAATGACAACACGTGCGGTCCGAGGAGTCGCGCCTATTTTCAAGAAGATCGATGTGGTATCAGGAACACGCGAAAAAGATTGCATGTCTCCAAAAGCGGCGCACCGGCTTCACGAACGTCTCCTAAATCTAGCGCTACATCCGGTCTTGCTAATACCATGCACCATATAAATGCTATGCCGCATGTCGGCAACCCCTAAGTTGCTCTATATATAGAACTCGACTGGGCTCTTCGAATCCGAACGGTGAATCAGCGTGTGCATCTAATTACCGAAAACTAACGTGGCAAAACACGGAATGAGCAGTCCGGATTTTAGTGGCACCACTTCACCTTCCACGACACTGCATGAATTTACAGCGGCAGACGATAGATGGCGCTGGCTCACACGCACGAACTTAGCGCCACCCAGTGGCCTCGATCGAGAAGTGGCGCGCCTCCGATTACGCAGGACCCCGAATCCACGCATTCTGGGGATGGAAAAGTGGCTCGGCCGGCGGCTTACCACGATGTCTCCAAGAGCGTTGCGTTTGGCGCCTCGCGAGACTCTATCGCGGCATATTATTAAATCACGTGGCTCTGAGCCGGCGGCAGTGTACCGAGAGAAACGTTGGCAGTAAAAGGAGCGCGATCGGCTTATATTGATGCATACACACCCAGCTCGGTTTCATTCGGTGGCTGATGATGGTGCATAACGAATTAGCCCCGTAATACCTGGTCCGTGGGTGGCGGTTGGGATGAGCTGCACGGCTTGTGCCTGCGTATGCACGCAGGAGTAGCTGTCGAAGGTAGACAGAGAGGTTGCAAAAGTATAAAGAACGCGAACAGGAAGAGCAATACAGCGCCGCACCCACGGCTGCGACCGCGTTCGGGAGTGAGCCGGGCGATACACTGCCAATTACAAGAGGCGCCAACTCGTACGAAGGCGTGCACGGATGGATGCGAGCCTAACGGTTTTTGTTTGCTTGTTTTTCTTTTTTTACTCTGTCGAGGCAGTGGCGGCGGCGGCATAGCTTTCTCCAGAGCCCGCGCCCGTACGTGATGGCATGTCGGTTCCCACCGAGTGGCGGGGGCTCGGCTCCGAACCGGAAGCAATAATGAACCCGGCTGACTCCTCTTCGGGTACGCGGAAGTGGAACGCCGCGCGAGTCCGCCGATGCACAAAGATCGGCTAGGAATCTGCTGAGCGAACACGAGCGAAAGCCGGCCGTCCCAAATCAACGAGCCCGTTCCTGCTAAGCACTGTGCGGAGAACCTGTAGGCATTGATGCGCGGATAAATCAGGGCGCACGCAGTGTCTAAATGCAAGAGCAGCAGCGCCTAGGCGGTTGCCCGTGCCCGGCGTAGGCTGTTACGGAAGTGCTCCTGCTTTTTTGGTTGTGTTATCGACTGCACTGCGCGCATTGTTTGAGCCTGGGGAGCGTAGTTTAGGGCTGTGTTTACAGGCTGTGTGTGTACTTTGGATAAGGTGCGGGCCGTACAAATAAGGGCTTCTGTGCGAACTTATAAGCATTATTCTTTGCTCTCCTTGAGCTGGATACGCGCATATTTCATCTCGCTTACTTTGCTGGCTGTGTGGCATAAGACTGCATTCCTGCGCAGAGAAGCAGTTTATAGTGCAACGGAAAATCAGCTTGCAGCTTCCTGTCTTGAATCGTGATATATTTGTCGATGCTAGAAGCGTGTCCCACCAGGCATCGAGTCCAGGGTCACCGCCGCTGTGCCGAAGGAGGAAGGAAACGTGGGCCGGAGACGGGGAGTAGGGGAAGTGAAGGAAAAACTGTATTCACATATTTACAATATTTACAAGAGCGGGACTGAGAATGGCTCTCAGTGGAAGAGGAACGTCTTCGTCAACCGTAGTCGACTGGAGCTAGCAGGTTTCCCTCTCGGCCACACTCACGGCCGAGTTAAATATCGTCCGGTTTCCCCAGATCCCTGGCTGGGGAATAATGGTCGACGAGCACTGTCCAATCCGATGGACCGAAGGGGACGTTCTTGTTACCGCCCACGGCTGGGCAGGTGCGGGTTTTTTTTCACTCTCTCGCAGCTGGGTCGATGAGAGGGGGAGAATGCTGACTCAACCAGCCCAGCGGGAAAGGAACCTCCCGAAGTCTTCCAGCAGGGGAATGAACTTGCCTCCCCGCCGATTTCCCAGAACGCGAGTCGGGGGCACAGAATTCTTCAATTATCCGCCAGCGTGACCGGCGCCGCCAAGTCGCCTCCGCATTCACGGTGGTTGCTCGGACAAAAGCTCCTGGGCCTCGCCTGCCTTCGTCGCCGCTATAGTGGTCATCTCCGCTGTGGTCGCTGGGGTTTCTGCTGACAATGGCCCTCGACATTCTTGCTACACTAATCCGCTGAGGCTCGGAGGGGCATTCCAAACATCCCACTTCCCATGGTCGTCGCGGGGTTGTCGACCTTGGTGATTGTTCACGGTAGCTGTTTGATCGGGCCCACGTGGTCCGAAGTACAGTGGACACAGGTGTGACGGGAACACACAAAGAGAGTTAAAGGGGGGGGGGGGGGGGTAGAAACACAACAGCACGTCCGCCGCCCGAAGAGGTCTCGTAGTGGCTGCAGCCAACGCTGCTGCGCGCAGAGACCTGGAGTTGTGTCCGTTCGACTTTTGGTCACAGCTGGGCCCAAAGGTTCTTCTTGCTTCGTTGACAGCTGTAACGGTCTCAACCAGCAAGGTACACAGCCTAACAAGCAGAAAGCGCCAAACCGACTTCAAGAACTGCCAAGCTGTTTTCGGTCGACAAAGTCTGTTTAGAGAAAATGAGCTGTAGCGTGAAATTTACGTCCTCCTCCGAAAGTTGACATGTTTGACCAAACCAGAACACACAGAGCTTGTTTAGCCAAAAGGGAAAAATTTCCTAAAATTTTGAGGGGGTGCCGTAGCACGGTTTATGTCACAGAAAGCCACCGCCCGTGAAAGCACGAAGGGAAGGTGGAGCTGCTGAACACACATACAAAACAGACAAAAATGATTCCCGCTAAAGCAAAAAAAAAAAAACAAAATACAAATTTGCATAGCGGATTAACGTCTGGGGAGTCAGGAAAGGGCATTACACGGGAGAGCTTCGGCTGAGGCCATCAGCGTTGTCATTACCTCGCAATTTTCTGAAACGCATGAGTCCCGCAATGCCAAGCTCCAAAATTTCGCTCTCATTTTTGTATCAGAGTTAAATGAACAAAAAAAAAACAAAAAACAAGCATTAAACTCAATATGAGATTATGCGTCATATCCGCCCCTTGCGCAGCCGCGGTCCGACAGCTGCTTTAGCAGATGGGACATTGCATAATGCTAGGAATTTCAGCTTGCATTTCTGTACAGGAGAGTTAAATGAACAAAAGAGACAAGCATTCAACTCAAGAACGGGTTATTCCTCGAACCCGCCCGCAAACGGCGTTGCGATCAGAGGAATTTACTGCTTCCTATTCTTCAGCCGCCCCCTGCGCGGCCGAGGTCCGATAGCTGCTCTAGCAGGTGCAACAGGACACAAGGCTAGGAATTTCAGCTTAGGACCCTTAACTGTTCCTCGTCCAAGTCTCGTGGTTCTGAAGTTTGGCTGACGCTCAGAAAGCAGAACGCGAGAAGGGAACGGACGAGTGCGAATGCCGTGCCAGCGTATCCGTCTCTCTCGGATCGGGTTCGCGCGTTGCGTTCTCTTGGCTTGTGTTCCCACGGGGCGGGTGCGAACTCTTGAGCACCGAGGTGCCAAATTGGGGCGGCTACGCGGTTCGGATTGCAGTCGAGCAGTCAACAAGAGCCGCACTTTCCCCTTAATTAACTCTTCCCGTTTGGCCACCTCTGTGCGCTGCCGCTCAGTGGAAACCCTCGCAGTTGGTTTGCGTGGCGCGTCACTAGCAAACGCTGAACCGTCACAGGTAAAGTCGCTGGCGTTCGCCTCATCATCAGTTTGTAATCCAGCCTGCTCTGGCTCACTACCGTGAGAGTTTATAAGCTTGACAGGGCCACGTGTGCCCTCTTCACCCGCGTGCTCTGCTGGCGCTGCGAATTCTGGAGCCTTCGAACTGGTGAGGACCTGTGCAGCGTTATCTCCAAGACTAAGGCCCTTTTCTTTGGGCAGCCTATCCAAGCGATTCGGGAAAATCGAGGGATGCTGCATAGGCAGGTCTTGGGAGACGGCTGCCTCGGTCAGACGCAGCTCGAGCGGGCTCTCGATCGCGACGCGGGCAGTAAGTTGGTCGTGTTGGATACCTTTCCTATCCTTATACTGGCGGTACAGCAGGCCAGAACGGAGTTGGAAAGGTATGTTCTTTCGTGACACACGTATGTCACTTTGGTGACTCAAGTTGCGTAGAGTCTGGTCTTTCTCTTGCTCAGCGGTGAACGTTTCTCTGTCCACACGAAGGAGTTCGAGAAAGCCATCTGAGTGGGGCAATGCTAGATTGGTATTCAATTCCTCACCTAGCCCCAGCTCATCACTCGTGCCTGATTCGGAAGACTCACTATAGCTTGCACTACTATCGGTGCTCTTTACCCCTGTGCTAGAAGTGAGTAAGTCCTGGGCTGGCTCGTCAGTAGGTAGCGCGGAACCGTCACGGGTTAAGTCGCCGGCGTTCGTCTCATCGTCAGTCTTTACTAGAGATTGCTCTGCCTCGTCACCGCGAGAATTTACAGGCTTCGGGCTTACAGGTTGAGGTTTGCCCTCTTCAACTGTGTGCTCTGCTGGCGCTGCGATCTCACGAGCCTTCGAAATGGTAAGGACCTGCGCAGCGTTATCTCCAAAACAAAGGCCCTTTTCTTTGGGCAGCATATCCAAGCGATTTGAGAAAATCGAGGGATGCTGCTTAGGCAGGTTTTGGGAGACGGCTGCCTCGGTCAGACGCACCCCGAGCGGGCTCTCGATCGCGACGCGGGCAATAGGCAAAGACACACTGGTTTCATTGGAGCATAACTCAATTTCGAGTTTTCGGTCGCGAGCGGCTGGCGTTCCGTTATCGTTGAACTGATCATGGTTTCGAGGAAGCGCTGAGACGCATTCCTCGCTTACAATAGAACTTGCAGTTGTCACTTTCAGCGCGCGACTGCTTTCTGGAGGACTACCTTTTTGCGCTGCGCCTACGCCTATCTGGGTTGCAAGGACAATCTGTGCGGCATCGCGCTTTTCAGCTAACGCCGCGCTCTGGCTTGGAGCTCCACAGTCGCTGTAAGGTTTGCCCTCTTCAACTACGTGCTCTGCTGGCGCTGCGAATTCACGAGCCTTCGAAGTGGTAAGGACCTGCGCAGCGTTATCTCCAAAACAAAGGCCCTTTTCTTTGGGCAGCATATCCGAGCGATTTGAGGAAATCGAGTGATGCTGCTTAGGCAGGTTTTGGGAGATGGCTGCCTCGGTCAGACGCACCCCGAGCGGGCTCTCGTTTGCGACGCGGGCAATGGGCAAAGACACGCAGTTTTCATTCACGATTTTAATTTCACTTCGCGCCGAAACCTCCTGATTTATTGTCGAATTCCTCTCGGCGCGCTTCGCCAGTAAAGTTTGCAACTCCAAACGCATTAAAGCAAGTTGCCTTTCATCGGCTTCCTTGAGACGAAGGCGTTCTTTTTCTATCCTGTCAGCCTCCTCCTTAGCGGCTTCCTTGCGGTAAAGGCGCTCTTTTTCTATCCTGTCAGCCTCCTCCTTAGCGGCTTCCCTGCGGTAAAGGCGTTCTTTTTCTATCCTGTCAGCCTCCTTCTTAGCGGCTTCCTTGCGGTAAAGGCGTTCTTTTTCAACCCTGACGGCCTTCTCCTTGCGTTCATTTTCAATCCTGTCAGCCTCCTTCTTAGCGGCTTCCTTGCGGTAAAGGCGTTCTTTTTCAATCCTGTCGGCCTCCTCCTTGCGTTCCTTTTCAACCCTGTCGGCCTCCTCCTTAGCGCTCCTGATTCCCTCCTGAATGACTTCCCAGGTCTCCAAAATTTTGTCTCCCTCCTCCTTAGCACCACATTCCTTAATAGCCTCAATCAGCTGCGGCTTTCTGTGACTTTTCCTGGCCTCAATACCCAACTTTTCACACAGCAACATCAACTCTGGCTTCTTTAGCTTGCTCAAATCCATGGCAATTCTCGAACGAGGACTTTCAAAAATAAGCTGCTACGTGAAATGCTTAAGCGAGCACGTGCAGAAAACAATCTACAGGAAGTGATAAATTTCCAGAGTTATCAAGCCTGGCAGATTCTTAAAGAAAGTCAAGCGCTCACCACTGCTGAAGCCAGGACCAAGCGTGGAAGATCCCGCCGCTGCCAACCAGTTGTTATATTTGTCGATGCTAGAAGCGTGTCCCACCAGGCATCGGATCCAGGATCACCGCCGCAGTGCCGAAGGAGGAAGGAAACGTGGGCCGGAGACGGGGAGTAGGGGAAGTGAAGGAAAAACTGTATTCACATATTTACAATATTTACAAGAGCGGGACTGAGAATGGCTCTCAGTGGAAGAGGAACGTCTTCGTCAACCGTAGTCGACTGGAGCTAGCAGGTTTCCCTCTCGGCCACACTCACGGCCGAGTTAAATATCGTCCGGTTTCCCCAGATCCCTGGCTGGGGAATAATGGTCGACGAGCACTGTCCAATCCGATGGACCGAAGGGGACGTTCTTGTTACCGCCCACGGCTGGGCAGGTGCGGGTTTTTTTTCACTCTCTCGCAGCTGGGTCGATGAGAGGGGGAGAATGCTGACTCAACCAGCCCAGCGGGAAAGGAACCTCCCGAAGTCTTCCAGCAGGGGAATGAACTTGCCTCCCCGCCGATTTCCCAGAACGCGAGTCGGGGGCACAGAATTCTTCAATTATCCGCCAGCGTGACCGGCGCCGCCAAGTCGCCTCCGCATTCACGGTGGTTGCTCGGACAAAAGCTCCTGGGCCTCGCCTGCCTTCGTCGCCGCTATAGTGGTCATCTCCGCTGTGGTCGCTGGGGTTTCTGCTGACAATGGCCCTCGACATTCTTGCTACACTAATCCGCTGAGGCTCGGAGGGGCATTCCAAACATCCCACTTCCCATGGTCGTCGCGGGGTTGTCGACCTTGGTGATTGTTCACGGTAGCTGTTTGATCGGGCCCACGTGGTCCGAAGTACAGTGGACACAGGTGTGACGGGAACACACAAAGAGAGTTAAAGGGGGGGGGGGGGGGGGGGGGGGGGTAGAAACACAACAATCGGTACCGTTATTTTCATTGTGCTATAGCGGGGTAAAACTTGAAAGAAAAAAAAGGAAACGAAAAGAAGGCAGTTGACAACAACGACGCATTGTCTTCAGGATGCTGTATTACTTTGCTAAACGAGCAGACGAAACGAAATCAAAGTTTTAGTACTTTTTCTGATAAGCGAGTCAAATACTTGAAAATACTTCCTCGTATAATTTCGTATTGTGGTTAGCTTTTTTGTTTAGGAAATAGAAAATGTTTGAAAATAGATTATTCGCTTCCGGCGGAGGAAACAGTGTGTCGAGGTTATGAATGTGGGCGCAGCTTTACTACTGAGTCTAGTTGTTTTTTCCGCCTGCAGCATGGCGGAAACTTATAATGCCGATAAGGACGGATTCTGGCAACTTGTATTCTTACTCAGCTCGCTAAAGCTCTGCATTTTTTGTTCGTTCAACTTTCCCAAAACTCAGTGAAGAACTATCGTTCTACCGTGCAAGACGGTGGAGTTGGGAGGGATTGAGTGTGTTTAATGGCGGAATTAACGAGATATAGACCATGAATGGCACACGGCGAATAAACTTAACTGTGGTCAGCTTTCTTCGTGGCCGTGAAAACGCCGGTTAGTATGAACACATTCGTGGCGCTTCTTTTTAACACGCTGCACAGACGGAAGCAAAGGGGAGCTCGGGAATTTTGCAGAGCGTCTGCGCTGTCCTGGCGTTAGTCTTATAAAACAAAGCAGATGGAAAAGCCGAAGTTCTGCGTCACCGAACAGCGCCTAACTGTGTACGGCCCTGAAATTAGAGGAAAGAAGACGGGAAAGGGCCACTACACGGAGGCAGCCGTCACTGATAATTACCGAAGTCGTCACAGCGACCTAACTTGAGGTGGCCCGCATTCCTTCCTAACTTATTCTACCTCTAAGCGCTCCTGAACGACAGGTAAAAGCAGAGCCCGAGACCATGAGTCGCGACACGTGTGGAATGCACTGAGTGTTTATCGCAGTGCACATTTGCATTCGCAAAGCCCTTTACCAGTATTTTTTTTCGAAAGTCTTTGCTGGCTTTTGTTGTTGTCGTCGTAGGAAGTTTGCGAGCGCGTGCCTTGATTAGTCCGAGCGCGCGAGGTGTATACTGAACGGGCCGGACGGGGCACGAGTCATTTTCGCCAAGGTTCGCAGGCGCAGCCAGGTCCGGCCGTATTGGCACACGTTCCTTTCATGCGCGGAACGAGTTCGCTTCACGGCGCATAATGAGCTGGGATTCGCGCTCACGGCATTTCTCGTCCAAGGTCTGGGCGTAGGTTGTGCGCATGCGTAGAGGCATGCGTGCGCCAAGACTGAGTGGAAGATGGTATGCAGCACGCGAAGTGGGCTCACGCATTCGCGTGCTGAGTCAGTTGTTCTGCGTATGAAGATGTTATGGCAAAGATGATGAAAGGATAACGATGCTGCATATTTTCGTCGTCAGGAGCGCTGATAACGGTGCACCATCGCTGAGCCCGGAATGTCTTTGAACACGCTTTCTGTAATGTGATCCGCACATAACACGTGACCATTGGTCTGTTAGGGTAATGGGATAGATACTAAGGAAGGGGAAAGGCGGTCGACGGGGGTGGTCGAAGATGATGCGAAGTAATGATGCTCGGATATTCGTGCGTGCATGGTGGGGGCGCCAAACACAAGCCTGTTTTGTAGTGGACATAATTCAGCTGGTCAATAATTCGTGATGGTGATGCGTCTGTGGCGTCAGAGTCAATTAGCAGAGCCGATTTTTGCTGCTGCACGACTCGGCTGCATTGGTTCGGTGGAGCCGGCACTTCAACCTGATTGTCCAGAATTGAGAAATTTTCTGTTTCTCCAATGAAGCCTCGGTATGCAGAAGACGTTGTCAACTTAAAGGTGCTCGAATGATTAACTGATATTTGTCCAGTGGTAAGAGAGAGCATTCGGCTCGTTTTGGCAGCCTGAGTGGTTGGTGGTGATTGGCGATGCCATTTTTTTGATAACCTAATGCCAATCACCACACAGGGGTCACTGCAGGTTCATCACTGAACCGACTGACCTGTTCGTGACCATGACACAGCGTTGCGCAGAACTTTACAGATATGCCAATGAGTACCATTTAGTTTAAAGCTTGAGACGTGTTCAAAGACGAGAAAACCCCTAACATTTCAGAGTATATGGCTTACTGAATGTGTGGACCCTTATTTCGACCACATCATTTGGAAAAAAAAAAGTCAAGAAAATGAAGCATGCAGTGCCACAATGAAAATCCGCACTGAGTGGTTTTATTTATTTTTTTCGCGTTTTTTTTTTTTTTGCCATAGAAGTCATGATGTTGAAAACGTTACCAAAGTGTGCAAGCCGTAATTCGAGCAGGGTTTCCATCATAAAAGAGCTACGGCGTTGAAAACGTTCGCACTGAAGTGCGCAAGCCGTATACTGCGAGCAGGGATTTCATCGCACAAGAGCATGCGCTACATCTGGAAAGACCACAGCTGATTTCTGGCCACTCGTGTCTTTAACCCCTTCGCTAATTGGCGCGCACACGCACACCAAAACAAAGGGATGCAGAAAGAAGAGGAATGCAGGCGCAAGCCAAGAGATCAGCGGAGCAAGCTAACGGGAGAAGAAGAACGAATAAGCAATGATCGGCGATGTACGGCCGCTTTCGCTCCCCAAGGACGCTTCCCTGACAGCGCATTTTTCTCCCGCCTCCGAGCAAGAGCGGCGAGAGATGCTATCCGTTCCGGCCAGTGCACCGCTCGTATGCATGCATGATCGGGAGCGCGCGCGCCGACAGTGCGCGCGGTGGCGCGACCGTCGCTAATTGGAGCCTCGGGGTGGGCAGGTGCCCCGCGCCACTGTCGGTCGCCGCCAGACTCGCTGGCACAGATACCGGGCCCCTATATCGCAGGGTCGCTGTGCAATTAGCGACGCCAACACTCGCCGACGCGGCCTATGCATGGACATCGTGCACGCAGAACGGTGCCGGTGAAAAAAAAAAAAAAAAGAAGCAGGGCAGAAAATAGAGCAGGGACTCGCTTAAAGGGGAACTGAATACAACACCAAACAATTTTTGTTATCATTGTAAATCGATTGTTTAGGCTCTTCGATACAATGTCGAGGTTTGCTTGGGAACAAAAGAGGCATTTATTGTTGAGGAAATTTGATTTAAAAATGTGACATTCCCCCCCCCCCCCCCCCCCTTCCGCCACGGTAGATTTGTGCTTAAGGCGTCAGTGATGCAAAGGACTCCGTGATTCCGTGTTTGAAATGAATGATGGTGCTCCCAGGCCTCAGAGATCCGCATTAAAAAATTAAGCCACCGCAGTTCGCACGCGAAAACGGTCGCTCGCCGCGATACCTGGATTTAACCTCTTTTTCACGTTTTCTAGCTTATGAAACCTCCGCTTTTAGTGCAAGTAGCCTGTTTGTTATTAGAACGCCGTATATAATCGATCGATGCAAGCTAATTTCGGTTTCTCATCAGGGACAATTTCAAATAATCGATTGAGATTCCTGGCATGTGTGGCATAATTAACGTCCCGGTGCTGCTCGCAGTCATGCTATTGAGGAATGCCGTATAGAGGACGGCTCCGGATTAATTTTAAGTGCGTTCACCGCACAGAACACGATTCTTCTTGCATTTTCGCTCCTGTAAATGAAGCATTGGCGTAGGCAGCCGGATACCAATGCTACTGATTTACTGCGGCGGGTGAAAATGGATCAGTGTTCAAACAATAGGCTTCATGCGTTCATGCAAATGCATGGAGCAGTTTTCGTTTAAGCATTTCACAGCCGACATTGCAGAGGATGCACACACTGTGACGTAAGTCATTTAAAGTGCGCGCATTGCGCTTACATCTATAAATCCCAAGGGTCTATAAATGTAGATATGACAAATTCTACTGCAGTACAAGTATAAAATGATGCAATACTACGGAAACTTACATCGTATAAATTAAACAAGGTAAGCAAGTTCAAATTAAGCAAAACCATAGAAAGTCAAGATAAACCATCCAAAACCGGGGCTAACCGTGCTAGCGCACGATAATTCGTGATTAGTGCCAAGCAAAACCAAATGATGAAGTGTGGCGATTTGGGCTAGTTGGTTCATCACAGAAGAGGAAAAAATATGCAGCGCAAAAAAAAAAAATAAAGACGCACGGACGACAGAAGAAAGACAAACACAAGCGCTGACACTAGCTACCTGGTTGGTAGTGTCAGCTACCCCACCCGTGATTTCTTTTCTGCGCTGCCAAACTGTGGAAGGTACTGACTTTCTCTGTCAAATTAAAGAAAATTCTTCTATTTGATCGGTTGCATTAACGTGTTGAGCATTAAGGTCACGTAGTCTCTGCCTGCGTGTGTTCTGAAGGCAGCGGTTATTGTGAAAAGACGCGGTGTGATTAACTTGTGGAGGTCATGATGTACAAAGGAGGTCGCGCCATCAAGAAATGCAGGAGAGTTTCGGTAACGTACTGGCCGGAGATTTTGTCAGCATGGTCCATTGAGCCTCTGTCAACAGCGGTGGCCGAAACCTTCCTCCAAAAAGGAGCTCGCGAGAACCAGGAACTGATGCTAACCTATGGAAATTCAGACAAGAAGTGCTTCCGTATCTACACAAGGCAGCCCACAACTTTGAGACGGTAACAAGAGTATTCCGGTTGTGTTTCCTGCCCCGAAGGTGTTCAACCAGCTGTGGCCTCGCATGCCAAGTGAAGGAAAGAACCGGGGGTGTCGAAAGAGGGACGTCAAGCCACTGGCGAAATTTGTTAAAGGAGTCATCATCATCATCATCATCAGCCTGACTGCGCCCACTGTAGGACAGAGGTCTCTCCCACATCTCTCCAATCAACCCTGCCCTGTACCAGCTGCGGCCGCCACCGTATCCCCGCAAACTTCTTAATCTCACCCGCACCCCTCCCTCAACTTTCTGCCGCCCCTGTTTTCGCGTTTTATTGCTGTTGTGAGTGGTGATTTTCCGATAATAAGACTCTTGGCAGGACCAGAAACATCGTTGTTCGCGAGTTTCTAGAGGCGTTTTTCGCACAGAAAAAAAAAAAAAAAGAAGCCAACGCCCTGGTTTGTGAGCCATAGATTTCGTTGCATGCGTGCAAATTGAATTCCTCGGATCAGTTTTTGTATATATACCTTGCTACGTATTTCTAATTTCATCGCGGGAGCATGAGCAGCATGCTTCCTATAGATTCTGTGCTGCAGGACATCGCATTAACGTAAATTTTACCGCAGTGCTTCTCCGCGTCCTTCCTTGTATGGTCGTACCTGCAGCCCCTTTTCTGTCTTGCCAAGAATATCAGCCAACTCGCTCCACAATAACTTCTCTTAAACTCTCGCGTTTGTAGTCCACACGCTTATCTGCAACTCATACGGCTATATCGGCAACGAAACATTATCTAAGCAAGTTTTAGGTCAACGGGCTCGCAATCACAGCCCGCGAAAGGGGCGGTGACTGAACTCGAGAATCGAACTCACAGATGGCCGAAAGGACAGATATGGACACGTGCTCCCCCTCCCCATTCCAAGCAGTTCTGTGTTATCTTCAATCTTTCTCTCTATCTCTTCTTTGTCCTTCCTAAAACGAGCATAAGTAGGGGAGAAGTGATTCCAAACAAGCCCAAACAAAGAACCAAAAAGCGTCTGTAGGTCTCGTGGGACGCCCCACATAGCTTACACATCGGAAATAAAGCAAAATATATCTAAACAATCACGCGCAAAGCGTAGGCGTTAACAACGAACACGAATGCCACGGTGTAACCAGTTCGACGTGTCTGTCCTCTGAAACAACGCCCGAACAATGCTGACCGCTCCCAGGCACCGCGCCGTTGAACAAATACAGCCCACCATTTGTTTCTACACTAAATATCACCCCTCACATTGCCCGGCTTCCATTAATGCGAGCGTGGCGCCACAGATGATGCAGCGACGGCAATAATGGGTTCCATAGATAAGAATCGTTAGTGCGAGATCCGCTTGCACGTGCACTCACTAGGCCTACAGAATGCAGCATCGCTGGGCCTGATCGCAGGATCTGCATAGGCCTCTTCCACCGCTGCGCTCCGATGGCCTCCACCAGATGTCGCGCAGCCTAAGCGCTGAAGGTGGCGTTGGACATACATGCTCGATGGCCTTTGCAGATAAGCCCTGGGACGGGCCGAGTTCGACGCGACTCGGTCTAAAGCCATTAGCGGCTCAACCTTCGAAATACGTGTGCGCTTTATTTTTCCTCGGCGCTCGTTTCTAGCCAGCTAATATCCATCTCAGTTCACCTGATGCCAGATATCGTCGATGATCTTTCCAGCGCTCCGAAGCGCTATTTTGTTTACTTTGTGAAACATAATGAGTTTAACGAGGGCGCCTTCGCCACGAGGAGCGGCGAGACGCTGCCGAAAGGTACCTACTTACGTGCTCCTTTTACAGCTAATAATTAGTGGCACTCGTTAGTGGGGCTCGGAGCTGGAACAACAAAACAAAACTAGTTTGAAATGCTTTTTTACGCATCAATCAGCGAAGTACCGCAGCGAATCCTTTTATGGGAAATAAAGAACTAAGCATATGCATTGGGCGCGCTACGTGATGATCAAGAAAAAAGTGATTCGAGAAGTACGTGTGCTTCGTATACTTCTAATTTGATGCAGCTAACTAAACAAAATGCGCTGACACCCAGATCAAGCGAAAGAAAGGCAAAGTTATGACTGCATTCATCATTTGAGCTAGATATCTGCTGTTGTTTTAAATATTGGTACGCCCAGAAAATGAGCTTCAGCACAGACTCGGCGGACGTGAAGTACGAAAACGCCAGTGTTCATAATTCTTTAGTACGGGTTTTCAACCCGTCCGGTGGTTAAAATCTTTGGACAGCGCATCATCTATGGTGAGACCTGCAGCGAGGATTTTGCGCTGACATATAAATCAGAATAATTAAATTTCGTACGGGTTCACATATACGTTTAGAGGATCATACTTTCGAATTAGGCTAGGTGACCTCTGGGCGTAATTTGAGACCCGTAAAAATGAACAGTACAGATGACCGTCACAATTCACTACGATAGTCTATAAAGCTGTCTTTAATTTATATTATTGTACCTGAACGCCTTTTGTTGCCCACATCGGCTGAGGAGTTCGTTGGCGCAAGAGGGCCATGACTGTGGGCGCGTCACGCACAGCTTTGAACACACGCTGCTGTTCTGAAAGTCAGCGGAAGTCATTGCCGCACTGACAGCGGCAGCAAGAGAACCACGCAGAATAAAAGCTGGCATTACCAAACAGAGCGAAACTTTAAATGTGAGAAAATAAGAGAAAGAAAATGGACTTTATGCCATCTCCTTCAATTTCTTCTCTACTTTTTTCTTGTATTCCGTTTAATACCCTTTTATTCGGCTTTCTTTTTTGTTCTTTAAAGTTGTTTTCGGTCTCTCTATGACGCTTCCCTTTCTCGGGCGTACCTGTCGTACCGAGGCGCGTGGGCGTCCAGCTTTCGTTCCGCGCATAATTAAGCAGCTACACACCTCGCAACCTTGCCGTCAGAATTGATTTGACACGGCTAGAACTCACGCGTACACGTACGTACGCATGCAAAGTGTTCCGAATACATTGGCAACATCACACTAGAGCTTCATTTCGGGCGCGCGCGCTCTCAGCTCTTTGATTGGCTAACAACGCCAGCAGCAGCACCCACGGTGTGCACGCGACTGCGTACTACATGACAGACACTGTGTATATACACTCCCCGTTCGCGTGGGAAAAAGTGTGACGGAGCGCCGACTTCTTTGTTTCTTCCTCAAGTGGGCGAAGGCCGCATCCCGAATGCAGCGCCGATGTATGAACACGGCCGCCTTTCCTTCGGCTCTGCACGTCCTTGTCCCGAGTGCGCACGAAGAAGAAGCACGAGGTTGTATACACGCACGGTGCGAAGCGTATCGGGTGCGAGGCTACGCTGCGTTTGATTTATGATTTCCATGGCCCGTTCCACCACTGTTTGCCTGCGCCCTTACGGGAGCGTTTAGAGAAAAACCTTGCCCAATGCGCACCGCCAAAGGCCTCAGGGCTATTTGTGCCAAGAGTCAGTGCAGAGCACAGTGTGTATACGGACTCTTATAAGAGCCTCCTTTAGTCTCACCATCGATGACTGCGAGCTCAGAAAGATGAAGGTACGAGTATAGGTTCCGGTATACGGTTCCCAATTGCAGGTGTGTAATATGTTGCTGCTAACTCCAAGGGCGGGGCGACCGATTTTCGAGAATAGCGCGCCGTCTTCTATAGAGATAACGGCCTCTGTTAGAGGCTCTTTCTGCCCAGCCGGAATTCCACGACGCGCTTGTTGCCCGCACAGCCGAGGTCAGCGGAGTACGGTTACGTTGTGATGATCTGTTCAGTGAAGAAACTGGTGAAATAAATTATGTCTTGGTAGCATGATTATCAGTTAGATTGTCTATATCAAAAGCTTAGATAGTAACGACAGTGGAGAGCAATCGCTTCAAGCGACGCTTTATAGAACAGAGGAACTATGGGATTAGTCTACGGAAGAGAACTCCCGCAGATGGGAGTTGTACTGCGTGCCCGTATGTGAGTAGCCCACATGATACGCACTTTACAAACTCAATCTGATTGTGTTTATATTTCTCGAGTGACATTAACCTTACATGCGCTCGCATCAGTCAGGTCTCTCGTTAGAAAGCCCCCTGGTAGTCTTCCTGAAGAATGAGGGAACAAAGACAAGCATAAAAGAACCTGACGGTTTTTCTCTCTACGCGTAGTTAGTTTCCAGCATATCGCGCCCCGTACTCGTTGAGGTTCACGAACCGGGCTTCTTCACCATTCCGATCAAGGTATAAGCTAATCTTACGAAGACGGAAACCCCGAAGTCTTCCACTTCCCCGTCTAGTCTTTGGATCAGCGCGCAATTAGAGACATTAAGATCGTCGTTACAGTACTATTCATCCGATCAAGCCCGCTTTCAGCAAAATTTTTATGAGCTGTACTTTATTTCATTCATTCCATTCATAACAGTATAGCGCATAATATGAGAAGCACGTCTGCCCCGGCGCGGTTCAAGTAAGCGATTAACAACAAGGCTGTGAAGTCCCAAAGCTAGTAACAGTTCTCTATGGTTTAGCCTACTGTCTAATAAAGTTGCTTCCATCCATCCAATCAAAGTAGCACTTTGAGGCATCCCCTTCTCTTTTCTCCTGCTCTGCTACCTCGAATAAAAACAAACAAACAAAAACAAAAGGAAAGAAGGCGCGACCACGGTGGCCTTTGTTCTTGCCCGGGGCCTGACGGAACCACCGACCCTAGCGAAAGCGAAACGCTCGGTCACGTGACACCGGCGTCGTCCCCGGTCGTCCGTCGCCGGCGCGCTCGCAGACGTGGGGGGTGAGCGGCCGGGACTGGAATGCGCCTCCCCCGAGAGGGGGTCATCATCACCGGCAGCGGCCAAGGGCGAAGGGGGCGACCCCCGGCTGCGCGCACAGGTGACGAGAAAGCGGCGAGCACGAGGGAGTCGCCGTGGAGGAGGGAGCAGGCATCATTTGCTCCCTCGCCGCCATCGACGCGACGGTGGTCTTCTCGCAGACGGCGGTGGCCGTGAAGAGATCCTCTTCGCGTCGTTGCATAACAGCTGCAAGGTTGCGCAGAGCGAAGCCAGGTGGCGACGAACGACTAAACAAAAAAGGCGCAATGAACTACCGATACGAAACGCGTCTGTCAAGCTGCGAAGTTATCAGGAAAAGTTGTTGGCTTGAACAACGGCGCCATTCAGGCTAGTTTGTACGGCGTTTGACGCTTCATGATGCTGCGGAATACTGAACAACGAAAAGAACAGAGGAACAACAACAAGAGCGTTACACGGACACAGACACAAATGCGTGTCTTCTGTGTCCACGTGGGTTCATATGTTTGCTCGACTTTCCGGCCATTCGAAATAAATATACTGGGAGTCAGCACGTCCAGAGCAAAACACTTGTTGTAAACGACCGAACTGAGGTCCTGTGAGTTTAACTCTTCATGCTTACACCGAGAGCATTTTTGATCAAATGTTATCGCTAGGCATCGCGTGTTCAGCCTGAAACACGCCCAGAACGTGTTCTGGACTAGCGTTTTTCCCTCAGCACTCGTTAGTTTCAGTAAAGTTACGGGGCCCCAACTGTCGTTTCTGTTTTACGAACGTTCACCAAGTGCACAAAGACCATAAAAAGAAAACACAACACAAGAGAAAACACAAGAGAAAGGGCTTTGACAACAGTGACACTGCAGCTGTAGCACAGCAACCGGATTTGTGCCGGTTAAAATTCGCATTAGTGAGAAGCTGTTTGCGATGTCATCTGGCGATGTCCTCTCCTGTACCCTTCACTTGTTCATAAAAAATCAGGAAAACTGAAGAAATCAGAAAGCGACAGAAAGCTGCTAATCATTCGTCACAAGCAGCTCCTGCCTCCCCCCCCCCCCCCACGTCCTCTTTTACAATTCCACAGTGACAATGGAAGAGCGGACAGTTAAAAAAAATCAGTACGGAATGCACTCTGCACTGGAACGTTGTTAATGTAGGGGGTTCAGCGTAACATCTTTAGTCCTAGATTTAGCGTAATGGCACCAATCATTGGTTGCCAAGCGCATTGGGCGTTGGAAAACCAACATTCCAACCGCGGCTTTCCAAGCGCGGCTTTCTTGTAAAACAGCCATAGCCCGCACCGCGCACTCGAAAGCCACTTTTGATTGCCGACTGCCAAGTATGCCTTAGTCACGCCAGGCGTACTCCTTTGCTGTAGCCGTTTATTTCTTTTTTATCTCGCAGGAATGTCGGCCCACGAGAATAGCTCAAACACGCATGGGCCATCGCGCCCTCTATTGGCTTCGGCCATCCGTACTGCCCCGAAGCCGTGCGAAGGACGCAAGCCAGAGCAGTGGGAAAACTATTCAGCCAGAGGGGAACAAAAAAAGAAAGAGAAAGGGCTGGGGACGCCAGAGCAAACATGGTACGCGCTACGAGTGCTATACGTGCGGCGTGTATGTTTGCGGAAGCCCTTTGCGACCGCGAAACAATAAAGGAATAAAAGGAGAAAGAGTACATGCCAGGTAGTACGTAACTTTCCCCTCCGCGGTAGTGCAGAAGAGGACCGACCTGTCATGCGGCCGAATCGTGAGGTGCCTGGGCGCACTCCGGAGTCGTCGTCTTAACATTCCACTCGCTTTCGCGGTCCGGTTTTCTTCTAACAGCCGCCCTTTCTTCTTATATTCCTTCCTTCTCTTTTTTTTTTCTTCCCTCGCATTATTATTTTTTTCCTCTCATCTCCCTCTAGTTCCACTCACTCTCCGAGAGGAAACGCGTTCAACAGTCCACACGGCAAAGGTGTACCGCATGCAATAGTGGCCGCGGTAATGTGAGGTGGTGGGCGGGTTTTGCTACAAGGTCCTTGCACCGAGCTTTAGCCTTTCGTTTTCTGCCTGTTTCCTCCTGCGTTTCGATTATTTTTTTTTCTTTCGTAATTTTCGCATGGAAGACTGCAAGAGGTCTGTCTAACGCGCACTGCGGGCTCGCTGACCCCGAAGAAGCCGGCTCTGCGCAGCCATTTTCTGGGGACCTCGCGCCCTCAACATACTGGTGCTATATGCTCGACCCCTTGGGGGTTTTCGCTTTGGTCACGACTGCGCAAAATGAAAGAACGTGAGCGTTATGAACGGGGATCACGATTTGGATTTTAGACCAGCAAAACCAAAAACACTTCCACTGACAGAGAGAGTCCGGCTGCGAAAATAATAATAAAAAAATTGGGCAGGGGTTAGGGGTAGAGGTTGGCATGACATCTGCCCCTGCTGTCCGTACGTTTGCTTTGCCTTCTTTGAAGCCTTATACACAGACGAGTACTAGTCGGTGAAAGTGAAGCTTAAAAGTGGCGGCAGGCGGGAATCTCGGTGGCCATGTTTTAAGTGGCGCTGACAAGATGCCGCAGTCACAGGGCAGCAGAGGAAGCCGCGTACGTGGCATCCCCCAGTCTCCTTGTACTATACTACCTGCTTTGTCTTTCATTCTAAGTCTTGAGGTCGCGAATCGCTTGGACTACACCTTTTTCTTTCGTAATTGCCTTCAATTGTTCACGGAGCAAGATAAGGGTTACACTGTAGGCTCGTGAGTGATTTTGAAAGCATCCAACGTGGGCGGGTCGAAGGAAAGATTTTCTCCATGCTATCGAAATCTCATGCATTTTCATACCACAAGACTTATTTCTAAGTCTATTTCACTCAGGTGCGATACGTTAAAACAAAACACCATTATTGTACCGCCAAGGCTTGCTTGCGTTCTTCGTGGAGCATCTTGCAGGCTGTTAATAGTAATTTTTACTATAAGATGTTCTCTAAAACTGTTTTTCTATACCAAGCGGTGTGCAGGCACTTTCCTGCGTTGTTGTTGTTGTTGCTTATGAAGAATGGCGCTGAACATTGCTATTGATGGGATGACAATGATTGAAGAAGCGTTTCTTTTTCGAAAGTTCACATGAACGCTGCCCATATACATGAGCGCGTTTTCGCTTCCATCGAATGCAGTCGTAGTATAAACGAACAAACGAAAGCCAATTAAAGCACTCCCCCACACATGTACTCGGAATGCTGTATTCGCAGCACGTTTGATAAATATTCCGGTTAAAAAACAATGCTCGCGCTACTCGTGGGGTTCCATTTTGCATTTGGGGAGAAACTCCACTGATATTTAGTGCTTAATTAGCTCATGTATACCGTATATACAGACTTCTACTGCCATACATATTTACGGCACGG
Organism: Amblyomma mixtum; assembly: GCF_055824585.1. Classification (NCBI taxonomy): domain Eukaryota; kingdom Metazoa; phylum Arthropoda; class Arachnida; order Ixodida; family Ixodidae; genus Amblyomma; species Amblyomma mixtum. Next base: position 121,832,903 of record NC_143016.1, on the reverse strand, counting down.
AGATAGTTTCCTCAACGCACCGTCTTATGGACACAGGTGTCACCTTTACGCAGTCCGTGGAATACTTGTCATCTGAAGAGAATACGCGTCGTGATGAGTCTTGAGGCACAACCCAGAGGGCCGTTGTTTTTTTTTTGTTTCTTTTTTGACGCGCACGTCATCGGAAGTAACAACTTAGAACATGAAAATGGAATCCTCTTTTCGCATGCAAGCGATTTCTCGCTCTTGGTTTCGCAACTTCCTGGATCCTTGTTGCCATACTGCTCAAAACAGTGCGAGACGATTGCACACCGCAGTGTTCTCATACCCTTCCGCGCAACGTGACATTTCCGAAAAGAAGATAAAAAACAACTGATCTGAACAATTAGAACAACATTCGCACTTCCTGCGAAGGCAGACGCTTCCTCGTACAAGATTCGTGCATGCTACTGGTCGCGACGCTGGTCGAGGAAATAAGAAGCTCTCCAACGAAATACAAAAATACACAGAGCGCACGAAGAGAGGAAGAAGTTGGACCCCCGTCCAACGCGTCGTTGTCACGTTTTCACTGTCGACACAAATGTCCGCGCAAACGCTTTCAATCGCAGAAGCGGCGGCGCCTCCAGCGTGTTTAGACCGTATCGGAACACGCGTTTCGTATCGCGCGCGGAGATCGCGCCGGTCCGATCGGGCGTCGACGACACTGGTTTCCCGCGGCCCACATAGCGATGCTTCCAGGGACGGCGCACACGCATCGGACGTCCCGCTAGAGAATGGGGCGCTCGGTGCCGCCGCTGCCGGGACGTCTGCGTTTTTCCCACGTGAATTAGAGTGGAAAGATCGGAGGCAGAAAGAGATAGAGAGAGAGAAAGTGGTGCCTGCGTCGTCATTAGAGACTGTAGCCGTCAACATTGGAACCAGTAAATAGGGAACAAAAAAAGGGGGGCCCGTTTAGTAGCGAGACCGTCGGGGGTGTATAGTGACGAGAGAAACGTGCCGTTCGGACGGCGGGGCGCGGATATGCGTCGCTGAGCCATTCAGACCGTGAAATCGGTGCTGCTTCCTCCGCTGCGGCCTCCCGCGGGGCGTCGAAATCTGCGTATTCGGAGTTTCCGACAAGGCGGAACGGAAAACCCGGAACCGAAGCCGTGGTGCATGCATGCTTATGCATTGCGACAGCGTCGTGCACGTGCGTTGGCTGCGCTGGCAGCGGACGTGGGTAACGCGGCAACTGGGCGCAAATGCGCTCTCATCGTGAGAAAGATCTTAAAGGAGTGAGTAGAAATTGCCGAGAGGCTATAAGTAGGCTTAGAGCAATAGATTAATTGTCGCGATTTCACTTTGTGGAAAGGAAAAGCGAGGTATATGAATGGAACAGTAAAGCAATCCTTACACAGTCGTCACGGTACAGTTTTGCACGGAAGAGCTAGCTCCGCAGCGTAGCATGGACACTTTCCCGCAGTAGACACTGAAGACAGAGACCAATGCAAGAGCTGCTGGCTACACGTGCAGAGATTTACTTACATGCACTCGAAAGAAAAGTGACGCGGTATTGTTAGGGGCCGTTGAAACGCTTATATTTACACTTTGTAAGTTAGAATGTAATTAGCCCGGATTAATTTATTTTTAATTAGATAATGTACACGAATAGTATCACATAGAAATCTGCAGAGCGTCGCTATAAACACTGGCGTCCCACTGTTAACGGAAGCTGTACTGATAAAGTAAAAACCGTGTTCAAAACAAGTGCGCGACAATAAAATTGTACGGCTTGGGCACCCGCTCTAAAATTGCCGTCATAAAATGCCGTGGTTTTAGAGCGTAGATTTAATGTGGTGCAGCCATAGGCGAAATTGTCGCTCGAGGGAACAGGGAAAGATAGAATGCCTGCAAATGCTTGATTTGTTTGTCGGAAATAAACTCGCCTATTCCGGACGTTGCGCTGCTTGGCGTTTTCCTTATCGCTGCACGATTTTCTCAATAAATCTTTTCGCTTAGTAAAAACAATTCACTAGAAAAAAAGGAAATTATATTCCGCTCGATGGAATGTCCAGCGTATACAGGGGGAAGGACCCATTATCGGCTTAAAATGATGACACGTACCTAGTGTAACTAACCGTGACTCGGATATTCGCCGTAGCGATAAGATTTGGCCTTATTTATTTCCTTTTCTTCGTTACCTTGGCCTCACTGGCAAACTTTAATCTTCATATGGCCCGCTATACAAACTCTTCCATTTTAAAAATGTAATACCTCTTGTACATTTTTTTTTGGATTTTCACTTATGCCGGTTCTCTCTGTAGCTTCCCCCTGCTTGAACCACAAGGGTAGCATGCTGATGGTTCTTACCATGCTGGTATAAGTCGCTGCTCTTTGTTGAAAAGGTTCCTTTCTCACTGGAGCAGATCAAAAGACGGCTAGTCAATATGAACTTAACTGTTAGTTAGTAACGCACTGAGATAGTTATTAATGCACAAAATAACCGCTGCGAAGAGCATTTCCATTTCACCCTTGCCAAGTTGATCAGTGTATTTCTGGACGTTTTCTGTGTTCACAGAAATATTCTGCATGCTATACGGTTACAGGGTAACTTTTGGCATTTAGCACTTTAATCGGGCAGATGTGTGGAAGTATTTTTCTCCTACCTGAATCTAACAGATTTTCATGTAAAAAATTGCAAATATTTATGAAACACCGTTCTATACTAGCTGTCATTGCTGTGCGACACTCTTACGTAGCAGTGTTCCAGCTGGCTAAGTCAAAAAATGTGCACGGAGAGTGCTGTACTCACTAATCGGAACCTAAGTGGAACGAGGTAAGTATAGAGCTACCTATTGGCGCCGCCCCTTTGAGTAATTGCTAACTTGACTGGCCAGACAGCCGCTTTTCCGTTTCGCAAGTCTTCTTAACCGGCCTATATAATCTCGTCCTCCATCCTAACCATGACGCCGCATGCGTCAGCCGCGTCCATTCTTACGTGCAACGCAACAATGCAAGTCTCTGCTCAAAACCAAGCCACTTGGGAGTGGCCCGCATCTCGCCCCCGCCTCATTCCCCCTCGCTCTCTCTTTCGTCGTTCACAAAACAATGGTCCAAGACACTGGCATTCAAGTAGCCAGCAAGAAAGTGCGGGAGCCAGCTAGGCGAGCGGGCAAGCGGGACCGGCTGCTACCGCTGCCTCTTTCCAGCGCCGTGAGCCAAAGGTCCCACGGAACGGTCCTCCGGCTTGCAGCCGGGGCCAAGCACGCTCGTCGGATCGCGGCCGAGCTTCGCCAAGGGCGATACTTCGCTTCCGTAGACACCCCCCCCCCCCCCCTTCAGCGGGGTCCGGTCACGAAGACACGCCGTGGCTCCCAGTCGATTGCGTCCGCCGTCCACGGCTGTTGGCTCCCTGGTAGCTCCGCCGCTGGCACCGTGCTCATCGAGATCTCCGCTTCTGCTGCCCTGTTACGTGCACGCTGAGCTCATTGCGAGCGACGACGTCGGGCGGATCACTGCTTTCTCGCTGCCGCTGGCTGAAACCCGCTTTCCACTGGTGCTGCTCTTGTTGCTGCTGCCTATGCCGTTATGTATGCCTCCCCGTCGCTCCACAGGCATAACGTCGCCGAGCAACAATCGGTCTCCGCTTCTGGAGCAGAGTCGTGAGCGAAACGAGCTGTTCGTTCGTGTGAGAGAGTGCGCGAGGGAGATACACGGTCTGGCATGAGGCGCAGGGAACAGTTGTAACTGAAAGCTGTTTCCTTTGTTTCGTGCTCGATCTTATCTGTTTCGTTGCTACCGCTGCTGCTGGAGTCGTTACAACGTGTAGAACACAGTTACAGAAAGTAATGGCATGTGCTGAGAGAAACATTTGGCGGCCTGATGCATGCGTTCAGGCTGAAAGAAAAGTAAGAAAGTGTCTGTAAGGAGACAACTGCGCGAACCATCTCGTCGGCTTGGCAGAAGCTGGAATATTTTAGAGCATTAATTTCAGCACATGAACGTTTGAAACGTTCTCGGTCAAGTATACTAGAAACTCAAAAAGCTATAACTAGAATGTAAAGACAGTTGCTATTTTAGGATGGCAACGTGAATCATCTAGCATTGATAACACGTATGCTGTGTATTGTCAAAGCACCGTTGAGCAGAAAAATTTCCATCTTGCAGTGTGCCTGCAGATATACATTATTATGAATGACATTGCAAGCTGCTTGTCGTAATCGAGCCAATTAAAACTGCTGGCGTTAGGAGTATTTCAAGGACACATTCTGACCATATTGACGGCACAGTTTCTAATTTGCTACGAGCGAGTTTTTTTATGAGACAGCGCCAGCAGCCACGCGGGAATGAAGAAAGGAAACGACGGTGTGCCAAGCCTTGCCTCTAACGCACCTCTATGCGTGCACCTGTCCGATTGAAGCCAAGGTTCCTCATTGTCATAATGCTGTCTTTTCACTTATGCCAAACGGCCGTCCTGTTATGCCACTGCATGCCAAAACATCTGCGGGCCAAAAGAAAAAAAAAAACAAGAAAACAGCAAACACCTGATGAAAATTTATTCGGAAGCAATCGCTCCGTGCACCGAGCAGCCGCGTTCGCAGCCTTGGGTGTGCGCGTTCCGCACTACTTCTGCGACCGGAAGCTTGTGCAAGCGCTTGTGAAAAACGACTCGAACAAGCGGGGAAGAACACGAGGAACCGTACACCCGCCACGAAGACCAAAGACAATGGGCGTGGTGCCCTCAGGAGGGATTTTGTTCTCAATGAAAATTGAAGAACGCGCCGGGAAGCCCCATGGGCGCCGTGGGCGTGGCCCTCCTAATGTTCATCAGCGAACAGCGAGGGAGTTGTATTCTGCATCGCCCAAGGACAGTAATCGGAAAGCAGCCGGAGCGATCGCCTCTCAAAGGGGCTTTCGCCTTGAACGCTCTGCGGCTTCGGCGACCGTTCCGTTCTCATGCGTTGCAGCCGAGAATGCTCTCATTGCTCGGCCAAATGCTAATGACTTCCTTTTCTCTTGCTCCGCGGCGACCTCCAGGGAAAAACGCCCCGGCGTGGCCGAAGTCTCGGTGATGCATGGTCGCCCGCATGAGATATGGTCCGGCCACGGTGGGACAATACCGCCTGCGAGAGCACGTTTGCTGCGAGGCTTGTTAAAGCAAAACTCTTTTGCTGCAGCTGCGCGGGTGTCTCAGCACGTGGATAACGTCGCTCTTATTTCAGGGGTGACTAGTTGCCACTCTTTCCACTTCTTTCTCGTCCTTCTTAGCATATTTAATGTGTTAAGAGTTGTCTCAAAAGTGATTAACAATCGACTGTTATCCTGTTGCGCGCTGCGATCTATAGGCGGTGTCAGAAAAGCAAACACCAAGGCAAGCAACCGTCGGTTTCGTGTGTTTACATAATCGATGAAGGCATATCAACTAGTGGCTACCTTCTGGCTCAGCGCTAAAGTGGTCAGGGTTAATTTACGGCGAACTAAACGTGACCGATTAGGGTGACGTCACTGACTTACGCAAGAAGAGAACACTACTCGCCTAGAATCATGTGACTCTATGCCGTGACCCCGCCTGGTTACCTATCCTGTCACAGGACTGCTTACGACGTAAAACAGATGCGTGAACATAAACTACATGATGTGAAAGTAAGTAGCTTAAGGCTTTATGTCTCTCTTCTCGGCATGACCGCACACGTGGTTCTCATGCAATGGTTACTCAGGTTAGAATAAGTAAAATTCTGAGCGAGGGAAGAGCAGCGCTATAGACGAGGACGATAGACAAAGGCAACACAAGCGTTAAGCCTTCCCTCGCTGCAAATAAAGGTAAGCGTGCACGCTACATCGTTCTTCGTTAAGAAGCGGTCGGACTCTTATCCCTTTGTTAGGTGGCAGCTGTCAAAATCTGATGTGCTGTCCGTATAGAAAAAAGCTGCCCGCAACCATGCTCCCCGCGTACTTGTGACCAAGCCATGCCACGAAGAACAATGCGATGGCTCCCACAAACGTGGTTTTCGTACGGACTAGCAAGCCAGCCGTACGGGCTTAAAAGGGCCGTCTTCGTTGCGCAGGTTGCTTCCACCCCACTGCCAGGATAGCGTGAGGCGTTATGCAATCGGGAACAGAGGTAAATGACGCCCCCTCAAGTTCCGAACCGTGCCGCTCTGCATGCTGGCGCCACCTGACAATGCAGTGCTGGTGTTGAGGCCGCTGCGCATCGTCATGTGGCGCCCGTATGCAGTGCGGCACGGTTCGGAGATTGAAGGGGGCGTCAGTTACCTATGTTACCGATAGTACATATATACTGCTTGCTTACTCGCAAAAAGACGACTGAGAATCGTTTCCAAAATACGACAACATCCTTCGTAGTCCTATCGTAACGACAGACGTTTCCGTATAGTAGTTTTCTTTAGCTGTGTCGCTCCAACATGAGTCAGTTCAATGCTAAAAAAAATATTACCTTGTTACTACAAGTTTTTGTCCCAAAATATTACAAGAATTTGTTGCACCGGCGAAAATTTTTTTAGTGTTTTCGACAGGGCGTCTACAGGCTTACCGTCACCATCGGCGAATATACAGCACCCATCGCAACAACGGGCTCACCGACTCTGCGGCTTGCGCAAGACTCCAACCGTCAGGATGTGCGGGACGCTGCTCACGACCTGGCGCACTAAAAAAGTTTCTATTAGGGCGGGACGCGCGTGCACCCATTACAGCACGATGGCGCTCACATCACGCCCGACCCCTTCCCATTCAGCGATCACAATCGAGCGCTTCTTTGAACCCTATACTCCGCTCTCTGTTGCAAACCCGCGTCTTGTCAGCGAGTATACACTATCCGTGCGCACGCTGCTCCTGCATCCCCCCCCCATCCCTCTTCCGCGGCACGCTTTGGTCCTCCATTCCAGTTACACACACACTAAACACAACAAACACACAACATCGCGCTGCCGTGCCATTATGCCGCGGAGGAACCAGACGCTCCTCGCGGGCACCCAACTGCTCCGCTGGAGCAGCCAATGGTCCGCCTCCTAGCGCGTGCCAGATCTCTTGATTGAGAAGCGCTCCGACGTCGCGAAATAATGGGATTGCGCCCAGTCGGCGAGCTTGCTTCATCTCGTACGTGAATCGCGAGCGCGTGCCCGACAGCTAGCATCATCATCAGCAGCAGCAGTAGCTACGCAACAGTACCGTGTGCGCGTTGTAATGTGTAACGCAGAAAACATGAAGGCCCTTTTATAGCGCGTGCTCGGGAAGAAATGCGTGCGTGTATATAAATATACACACATCAAAGCCTATAACGGAGGGGCAGGAGGCATATCCGGAGACTCCCGTTAAACTTCTCTGCCTCTCTCGCTTCCTTTCCTTCTCGCAGGCGTCCGATATCCTTTCAGCTGCCGGCACGTTCTCTGGGCCCCGTCGTGACGATGCTCGTCCTTTCAATGCCCTTCCACCTCCTCCTCTTCTGTTTCCCCTCTGTGCACGGAGAGAAACCGGCGTCACGCAAATCGTGGCTGTCCCACATAGGACGCATATTCGGCGTGCTGTGCCGTGCGCAGTCCATGCGTTCTCTTCGGGAGCCCGCACCTGACCGAACGGCCGCGCCTTTGATCATTTCCCTTCGGTCTCACTATCGGCTGTGCGCCCTTCGGAGTTAGTCCTTTCTCGCGTTTTTCTATCTCTCTCACTCTCTACTTTTTCTACTCGAGTGATTCGAAACGTAACTTCAAAACAAAGCTGTCTGACATTCTTAGAGCCGGTACGAATCTGTAACGCCTGGTCTCGCCCTACCCCCACTCCCTCACTTACCCCCCCTCGCCATCAGCGCCCAGGATCGCGTGGAAGATATCACAAAGCAGCGCACTCTTAATGCTCTATCATATTCATCGCGCACATGGTCACGTGACATCATTCAATATTCAGCAGCGAAAAATTAGCAGGGACACCTAGTTACCTTACTTATTGGCAATGCAAAAGCACTGGGAGCTGTTGATGCTATAACAGAAGTAACGTCACTTCCGATCTGATGACGTCACTTGCCTCTAGCCAATAGGGCTTATCCGCTTTGGTGAGGAGGCATCTCTCCAGGCAATGGTAATTATCCTATCTGGTGACGCCGCTTCCCCCAGACAATGGGTGCATATTCTGACCGACTACACATTTTTTGCCCGTTGAGCCTTTTGATGAGGTAGCATTAGAACACGCTGTGACGAGTTCCGATGCGTGTGAAAATCAAGAAGACCTCCGTTACAACAACCGTTTTAAAAACGTAACATCAATGATCCATTACATGCATAGTTATATTCGACGAACTCTTTGCTCAATATTTGTACGAACCCGCCGCGGTGGCTCTGTGGTTACGGCGCTCGGCTGCTGACCCGAAAGAGGCGGGTTCGATCCCGGCCGCGGCGGCTGAATTTCGATGGAGGCGAAATTCTAGAGGCCCGTGTACTGTGAGATGTCAGTGCACGTTAAAGAACTCCAGGTGGTAGAAATTTCCGGAGACCTTCACTACGGCATCCCTCATAGCCTGAGTCGCTTTGGGACGTTAAACCCTAATAAACCAAACCAAACCAAACCAAACCAAATTAATATTTGTACGCGTAGGTTTGTAACATCAGATATAAGAAAAAATGAGCACACCCTTCAATGAGCCTGCACTTAGAAAAAACGAGTGCATGTAACTTTCGCATCCATGATTTCAAGAGAAAGCTCGTTTGCATATTATAGAGGCGAGTGCAGCAAGTATGCAATGATTCCTCAGTCTTTTTTGTTTGTGCACCTGAGCTTATTATGAACATATATCTGACCATACCATTGCCTCCTGCCTACTCTCTTTAACTGAACATATGTGCACACTGTCAGCCACCCGCAACCAAAGGTTTGTTGACTCGGAAGAGTGAAAGCAAAAAAAAAAAAAAACTGAAGCGTAAACGTTAGTGTTGCCCATTTTTTTCCCCTAAATATTGTATACATTGTCTTTCTGGACATCCCTCGCGAGCAGCGCCCAATACGAACCCCCGATATACGCGTCTGAGCCTATCAAGCATAGGCGTATATCTTTCGCATAGTAAAATAAGAACGCCGCCATTAATGTCCCTGAAAGCGACAAAGCTTCGTTTTTGCTGTGCGCACACAGCCCAAAGTGGGGTCTATAGGGAGTGGTGGCTACACCTGAAAAAGTGCGCGTCCAAAGCTCTAGCGTGCCGCATTCAGGTCTCGATTTTACGAGCGCTAAAGGCGTCGCATTAGCTGTTGGCTCAGCCGCGTTCCAGCGCGTCAACAGCGACGTACCTCGGCGGCTTTGTGACCGGTCCGTGCGGCCCGCCATAGGCGAGGGGCCCTGCTGTTTTTATACTCTCTGCCCGCTCTGCGCTGCATCCACACTGTACAGCCTTGCGCACATTTATAGATATGTACGCGGACGCCCAACCCGTGCGACCCTTTATAACGGCAACCACGCACGCCGGCTCGTGGCGACTGTCTCGGGGCCGCGATTCGGAGAACCTCCCCAGCTATCACGAACGGGGGCTCATTTGGCGCGGCCTATTCCATCCATACGAACGCTCTGGATAGGGTGCGCGCGTGCTGGGAACGAATATATCTACAGCGTCGCTGCCACTCCGTTGTCTCGCTATTTCATTCCTGAACGGACGCCCGAAGGGCTGTGTGGGTTGCCGCCGAAAAAGGGTGCGGTGGTGTGCGCGATGCGGACGCGCAGGTTTCGTATATCGCTCAAGCAAGAAGAAGACGTCCCGGCCGACGTTTGCTCCTATACTCTAAGCTACATTGCGCGCGCAAGTAATGATGGCTCTGTTTCAAACGCCGTGCAACCGCTTACGTCATTGCAGAAGCGCACGCCTCGGTGGTTTGTTTCTGCGTGCTCGGGGTTCGGAGACTGCGTGCGGGTGCAGAACAGACTCGTCGTGCGTAATCGTCGTAACGAATGCCGGGTAGGGCGTGCTCAGGGTATTTTCGAATCACTCGTAGACACGGGGGCTATTTCCAATATAGCCCCCGTAAGCGATATCGGAACTTAACTGCCTCACTGAGTGGCGGCTACGTGGCCTTTGACTGGACGCGGAAAGCGCCAGCTACTGGGAACCGCCGCACAAGCGCTGACGTCTAGAGATAACGGGATAGGTGCGCCCTTTGCGTTTATCCTAAAGACGTTGGAATGCGCAGCATAGAGACGCCAGAAAGACGACAGAGATCGGTCTGCTATGGCATCTCATTGAGATTGATAAAGTCCATATTTTTCCGGTGTCTGCCAGAGTTATAATTATCGGAATATTGAGCGCAGTGCTAGAGCTTGGCGCTATTCTTCTAGCGAAATAATCAGTCTAAAGAATTTTTGCGTCGGTGGAAACGACTAAAACATGTTGTCCCCCGAAACAGCAAGTGGGGGAATGAGAGCGCAAGAAAGGACAGCAGCGGAGGGACGGCTTGGCATGAATGAGGTACTTCCAACGATTTTATTAATCTGGAACCAACTTGATATCTACACAGACGTTGCTTAGTATCCAATGTGACAGAAAACAAGCGAAATACAAAAGCAGAGATTGAAAAGTGCACTGAAATGTAGGGAGAAAGATTAGTTCTTCCTTTCATTACGAGATGGAGGAAGAAATAAGGCATTCATCTGCGTCTTCTTTGTTTCATGCTTCAGTCTCCTCCAAGCAGTCTTCTTCAAACTGCGAGACAAACATGGAAAATATATGATACCACAGCACCCGTTTGTCCTTATCACTGAGCCACACTGGAAAGGGCCTATCTGGGCTTAAGCTATCACCTCTATCAAAATCTTGACACCGGAGCTCTAGCCCTGATTCGAAAAAAATTTTCTGTGTTCCACAGACATTATATAGGTGCCTGTTTAAATGCATGGGATGTTTCAACCAAGCCGGTTCAGAACGTCATTCTCAAGGTGGTCACAGCGAACTCTGCGGCGCCTGCAGACAGGAACCCTTCTCTGTCCTGCAATAGCAAAACACTTCGATCCGAACACAGATGGGCGCTGCCCGCACTGTGAAGAGATCTGCGATATCTTTCACATGGTGTGGGCATGTACTCAGAATCCTCACCTTCCCCCTTCTCCCACCCCCACCCGAGAGGCATGGGAGACTGCCCTCCTCAACTGCTCCACGCTGGAGTTCCAAAGGGCTCTGATCAAGCGGGCGCGAGACGGGGCCTCGTCGTGCGGTGTCCCGGACTAAGGATACCGACCATGCAGCAGGGTTTGTTAACCCTCAAGCTATCTTTGAATATTACAGTTTTTCACCACCACCACCACCACTCGACAGCAATGTTAAACAAGCAAGTCGATTTTGACGTCGGTCTGAAATCGAGCGTTGTTCATATGTGAAAGTTTGCACGCAGAGAAACAAAAGGAAGAGAGGCATCCTAAGTAGAAGCAACGGGTACAATGAACGCATGTAATAATGCCCAGTCCTAGCTCTTCTAAGCACGATCACTCCTAATAGCCACGGCTTCGGACGCGGTATGAAGCGGTGTTGCTTCGGGTCAGATGACATGTGGCGAATGACACACGCACTTGCGTGTGCAAAAGGACGGCGGGCATTAAACGGCGCGGAGCGAATTTAAAGAGGAAATGGATGAACGAACGAAGACGTCTAAGTTCCTTGCAGAGGCAATACACGGCGGCTCTCACGCTACTCCACCTCTTTCACGGTCTTTCGTTTCTCTCTTTGTACGCACCAAGGTCGAAATAAACAGCAATGCCTCCACACTCTCCTCTCACCCATTCTCCGTCTCTCCCTTTCCCATTAAAACACGGGCTCCTTGCGAATCACTCATTTCGACGCTCTTTTTCCCACCGTTCCAGCAGTGACGCAAGCGCATAAAAGAAAGACAGTGAAAAGGAAAGCACGGGAAGGATATAATGCAGCAAGAAACAAATTAGCGAGAAGTATACGCCCTCCATCATTACGCCTCAGGAGTCGGCCTCGGAGCGCGCACGCAAGCGAACGAGATGCGAGTCCGAGCGTGGGCGCCGCGCGTATCGCGGGACAGTATCAACGCGGCAGCCCGCGGCCTGCTCGGAAATGTCAAGGACGCGTACGCCCCGCAGTGGCTCCCATCAGCATATGCGCGTGCGGGCGGGAGGCGCGTGAGAGCTAACGCTCCTCACCTGGAGGACGTGTAGCGAGATCTCGCGAGAGAACGAACGCGAGGTGGCGCTGCGCGGTGTAAGGTGAAGTGCCCCATTTGTTTCCGCATAGCGGTCTGTAGGTATACGAAGAGGGACGGAGGTTTAAAGGCACGAAATGCTTCGGTTATAAAAAGAAACTAGAAACATGTAAATAGATTTTTTACTGTGTACCTCTTCCCTGTCCTTCCTACTATCCCCTCACCTCTTTCTTTTCACTTCTACACACTGCCTGCTATCCTTTATTTCCGCTGCCCCAGCTCAGGTGCTTCCAGCAGCGATAGCAGATGCCGGGGCTAGCAACAATCTTTTTCCTTCCATTCACCATGTTTAATAAAACCACTTGTCAATGCTACTACTTCGCCTTTGGTGACAAAGCATGTGTGAGCACCCTGAAGTGGCTGGGGTGACTGAGACCCATAACGTCTGAATAAGAACGTACTAGTCTTACATTACCAGGAATTCGTGCCGCTAAGCCTAGCGACCTATCGCATTCTGTTTTGTAAGCACTGAGTCATTGTCTTGCTTTATTACGCCACAAATGACTTGAAAGCCCTATTTTTTGAATGTTCAAAGCCATGTGCCACATGTAATTGGTAGCCAAGGGAACCAGAAAAGCTTCTCCAGAATTCCCCAAGAGGGAGACGTATCATAATACGCGGTCTTCCATACCTTAGGTTAGCACGAAACTATTACCAGACCAACGGACAGTTCGAAGCGCGGAATATAACGAGTACTATCCGCCCGGATTGGAACGGGAACCGCACCATTGAACAAAACAAGATATGTCCCTTTTCTAGTTCAGATATTGATTAATCAAGTGATATTGAATTGATTGATATTGATTGATTGATTCAGAATTGATTAAAAAGCGTGAATAATGTTTCTATGTAAGTTGTCCTGCGAGGCACACACTCGTACGCCATTTAAAAGGGAACACCGAGCTGAACTGACCAAGAACACGTACCACGCGGATGCTCGCGCTTGGATTGGGCCCGATAATATTTCATCGATTGTATGCGCTTACAGAGGAGACAAGGCATGCACATAGTAAAGCTACGGAGAGATGAAATCGACGGTGAAAACTGTGCGACTCGCAGCGTGATACAAATCAACATGAACGACTGCCGAAAAAAAAAACAAAGCTAAATGCAGATGCGGCCTACTGCGAGGAGGGGGAGACGCGAGGGTAGACTCTTGAAGTCTTTTTGCAACAAAAGGGCTTCAAGAGCTCACCCTCGCTTTTACTCGAGCAGAACTCTCCTTTCCTTCGCATTTAAAGCCTATTGCGTAACATCGGGCGGCGCGCGCAGTGACACACGCGTACGCGTGTTCACGGCGTTGAGGCCGCCAAAGCGCCTCACGTCGGAGGCGATGACGCAACTGAAGAAACGACTGGCCAGCACCGCTTCTCGGTGCAGCAGCGCGCAATCTTTTGTGCTTGCAAGCGCAGAGATTTGCCCCGCTGCCGGCTACGCGTCCACGCGCAAACGCTCGCCAGAAATGAGGAAACGCTCGCGCCGCTCGTTCAGGAGTATCATGCGGGCGAAGGCAGCTTCCGGTCGTGCATTAAAACATGACTAGGCGTCTAAAAAAGTAAGGGAAAATAATTGCGGTCCAACTCCAAGGTTGTCGCGGTTTGGCGGGAAAACAATGAAACAATGTAGCGGCCAGATGGGCACGTCCTCGTCTCCGAGTTCACTAATGAGACCGCGCGCGAAACGCGTTTGCGGCAACATCCCTTACGGAAGCCGCCCGTCCTTAAAATGCACAGCCTGAGATGCGCCGTTGCTGTAACGGGTGTTCATGCCGCCGGTATGTATGACAGCGTCTCTGTAGTTGGTGTGTGATGGTCAGGAGCTACTCGAATGGGCCGGCGGAGAAGTTGGTCTATAGGCAGTATGCATGCCTTGACCCTAGCGTAAGCATGAGTGTATTTACAATAAACACAAATAATTTCTGAAGAGGAAGGGTACCTTTCGCAGTTCGCATTGATAAAACTATGAAACAAAGCGACAGCGGTGGCAAAAATGCAAAGATATGATTTGCGGTCTAGCTGCTACTGCCGTGGATTAACCACCGCAGCAATAGTAAGCATCAGTGAGCAACGGATAGAAATGAATAACTGCTCATGCGCTCGTGGCCGTTTCAAGCGCGGACGTTTCCTCAATTCTCCCCAAAACTGAAAATCTTACCTTCCAGAACAAATACTATGGTTACAATCAGTCTTGCACACGTTATTGAAAATAAGTAACCGGCTACCATTGCAATTATTTCATCTGAAATGTAGCTGATGTGGCGGTGGCTCGTGCTACGAAAAAGAGCACGTGGCACGGTCGCCGCCGAAGGGCGCGCGCTGTTAGGCGTGGCTGCATGCGCTGCTCTGCCCCTTGGTTTCTATCCGGCACATGAAAACGGTCCATAATATTTGCTGTGTACCTTAGATGAGAATGGCGTTTTCGAAAGTCTAAAATCTAGTATGGACATCAGCAATGGCGAGCTACAGACCTCGAAATTCGTAAATGAGGAGCCTAAGTGGAATTGTAAGAGTTAATTATTACATTTTAATCGTTTAACCTCGTAGCTCGTCAATGCTGCTTTCTAGCGTCCACTCCAGGCCACACTGCGATAGCAAAATCAATCAATCAATCAATCAATCAATCAATCAATCAATCAATCAATCAATCAATCAATCAATCAATCAATCAATCAATCAATCAATCTTGATTCTGTATATAGCTAAACTGTTCCTCTTTGCTCAATCAATTACTCTTTTAACTAAAAAAAACCTAGTTTCAAAAATTACTAACAGTCTTAGGTGAGGCACCCTAAAATATTACTACGTCCGCCACGATGGCTCATTGGTAATAGCACTCGGCTGCTGACCCGAAAGACGCGGGTTCGATCCTGGCCGTGGCGGTCGAATTTCGATGAAGGCGAAATTCTAGAGGCCCGTGTACTGTGCGTACTGTGCGATGTCAGTGCACGTTAAAGAACCCCGGGTGGTCGAAATTTCCGGAGCCCTTCACTATGGCGTCCCTCATAGCCTGAGTCGGTTTGGGACGTTAAAAACCCAATAAACCAATAAACCAATGAGAGCCCAGCATTCGAATCGCCCAGAGACGATGTTTTCCGACAGGCAGGTGGTAGATATAAACTGACACTCCCGGCAGCTGACACGCCCAGAGCTGCCTGTCATCTCTGCCTGTCACTCGTGACACGGTTCGGTTTCACTGACGCGTCTCGAAGAGGGGGCTCTAACGAGAGGGCAATATACGATGAGCCAGCGAACGAAGGAATGAATGGCGGAAGGACGAAGCAGACGAGTTATGAAAAATGAAACGACAAGTTGTGACACGCGCTGTCTCGTCGAGGTTGTTATTTCGACTCGTATAGTGGCGGACGTGCCCGACTCAAGGCCTAGTTAGACATGGCTCTGTTTTGCGTACAATCGGTTTCTTCGAATCTGGTCGCTGATGGAAGCGGGCGTTGCAATAAAGAAAAAAAAGAAAACGATAGAGGGAAAACTAAAATTTGTTGACAGTACTTCGTTAGCTACGTCTCTCTGTGGGGCGGTACAGCTGCCATGGGACTGTCAGAATGACGAATGACTGTTCCTCTTTTCCGGCCTCTGCAGATTAAGGGAAAGGAGTCCTCGCGGAAGTTTTTGACTGAGTTTTTCTCTATGAACCGTTTCGCCCTGGATTGGCCGCAGTTGGACGAACGGATTAAAATTAAAATAATAAACATGGTTGTTACAGTCGGGTGTGTTGAAACTGCACGGCAAATTAACCCGGTCATAAAGCCGCCGTGGTGGCTTAGTGGTGTACGGTGCTCAGCTGCTGACCCGAAAGACGTGGGTTCGATCCCGGACGCGGCGGTCGCATTTAGATTGAGGCAAAATGCTAGAGGCCTGAATTTACTGTGAGATGTGACTGCATGTTAAAGAACGCCAGGTGGTCGAAATTATCCGGAACTCTCCGATACGGCGTTCCTCATAGCTTGAGTCGATTTAGGACGTTAAACCCCATAAATTAAATCGACCCCGGCCATAATGCAGCAAAGGAATATTACCTGGGTCTTCTTTCTACAAGCCTATAGAGTTACTCTCGGAGACAGGAAATTGTGTCTGCATTTTCCTACTGTTCATTTTTTCTGAAGAATCCTTAACTGCCTTAGAACATTTCAGAAAATATCGAAGCCTCTTCTTTAACAACGGGACAGGAAAGGTTATTGGTGGAAACTGAGTGTACAGTTAGAGAACGATTTCTGAGAAATTTATAACACACAAGAAAATCGTTATTTCAAGCCGTCACTGCTTTAAAAAAATTTAATGGGCGCGACCTCATACACCATGGCACTGCCGCCACCTATGTGAAGGCCAGTCGACAGGAGCCAGACATCCTTTTTTGAGCCGCTTCAACTCACGTTACAGCTGCCCATTTTTAATGTTTTTTTTTTCTTTCTAACATCTCGCTTATCGTGCTCCTCTTCCAGTATCAAGCAAACGGGCACAAATATTGTCGTGAGCGTATGGGAATAACCAGAGGAGAGAAAAAAAAACAAACACACAAGACAGATGCGTATAGATACTACAAAGATGAGCTGGCATATGTTCAGCGAAGCTTCTCCTCGATGCACCAAGACCCTACGGTACACCATGGCGCAGAGTACCTATAACTATATAGCCTTAGATCGGAGCATATCTAGGGATCGGCGTGGGCTCTGTGTCACAATTTTGTTGTTACTAAATTGCAAGCTACACTTGGCGCCTGGAAACTGAATACCAAGCTGTCAAAGCTCTCCGCACATAAGTAAGAGCAAGATTTAACTGATCAAGTCGACCTCTAAGGAACCTTCATTTCATTCTGCCGCTGTCTTTTTGCACGGAGAGTAGGAGACATCAGCAATGGTGGCGTCCTGGCGTAAGGAGTGAACATTTTCGCGTAATCATGGAGTGTTCTAACACAGGGGCCGCGCGTTTGGAATTCGTTCGCCAATTTTCCGGGGCCATTTGCAAATTTCATTTTAATGTGAAGAAAAATTTAATTCAGGCACTCGCCTATAGCACAGTTGGCTTGGGGATAACGACCGGATGCCGGGGCTGTGATTGTCCACATTTCATGAGCAAGTGGAGGGCAGTTGCAACGTACGCGCTTCACTCTCGGTCGATACTACCAAAGATGATTATCTTTCCAAAATGGAATCTACTATTAAGCTTGTAAGTGAAGGGAAAAGAGGTGCTTATTATATGGCATGCATGACGGAAGCCAACAGCCACCCAAACCAACGCGCAAAGGGTGGACTACACCCTCCTCTATGGACGAGGGCGGCGCTGGTGAACACTCTCAAGGTTCGCTTGCGCTACACATAAGTACCCCCGAAAGCAGCAGATTGGACAGCCGTCGCCGTAGCTCAGCTGGTAGAGCACTGGACGCGAAATTTGAAGGTCGTGAGTTCGGATCCCATCGGCGGCATGTGGTTGTTTTTCTTCTGCTTTTATTATTTATTTACAGGTACCTTACAGGCCTCCAGGGAGGCATTGAGTAAGGGGGGAGCAATATATATGTGCAACAGTAGCTAGAAGAAACCAAAAATGCGTAGAAACAAACACTGTTACATTCTAAAAGCTGATTACAAATTATCACGACAGTACAAAATACATGCAGAAAAACATTAAATAAAAAATAGAATATAAATACGACATAATAGTAACGGAAAAAAAAGAACATGAGCAAATACACAGGAAGGCGAATGGGCTGATAAACAGGGTGTGACAAAAAAAAACAAAAAAAAACAAAAAAAAAACAAAAAAAAACAGGCATGACTCGGGCAAAGAAAACGTGCTAGGTGTTATCTATATAATGTTTGACCAGATGATTATGAAACGTGCCGTGGTTGCGCTGCGATGCAATACAGTTTGGAAGATCGTTCCATAGACATATAGCACGTGGGAGCGGAGAAAAGTTAAAGGCGTGAGTACTGCCATAAATGCGCGTGTAGTTGAGGTTATTGTGCGATCTGGTTGATGAATAAGAGGGTCGTTGCAGGTGCGATAAAGGTGACTGAGTGGCATGGATTAATTTGTGAAACAGAGATAAAAGGGCTATGTCTCGACGAGTTCTTAATGGAAGGAGAGAAAGTTCCAGCTTCATTTGGGTAACGCTTGATTGAAAACTATAATTTCGTGAAATAAATCGACTAGCCCTATTTTGGATTGCTTCTAGCATGTCAATTAAGTACTTTTGGTGAGGAGACCAGATGGAAGACGCATACTCGAGCTGAGATCTAACAAAAGTTATATAGGCTTGTTTACGCACATTAGCAGTAGTGTTTTGTAAGTTGCGGCGCAGGAAACCTAATGATCGTGAAGCATTGGCAGCAATGGTGGTTATGTGAGCAGTCCAAGAAAGGTTCGGTGAGAAGTGAACGCCTAAGTATTTGTATTGAGTAGCCCGACCTAATATGTTGTTATTAATGTGGTAAGGGAAGTAAGAGTTTGCCGATTTTCGAGAAAAAGAGATTATTTTACACTTGGAAACATTTAGGGTCATTAGCCATGTTCTACACCAATCATGAATTAAATCCAGGTCACTTTGAAGTGAAATGTGGTCGTCAGTACTCTTTATGGATCGGTATACAATACAATCGTCAGCAAATATTCGTATGCGGGATGAAATGTTGCACGGCAGGTCATTTATGTAAATTAAGAAAAGTAAGGGACCAAGGACGCTCCCTTGTGGCACACCTGACGTAACATCAGAAAGAGGAGATAAGTGATTATTAATGACTGTGAACTGTTGCCGATTCGAAAGAAAATTACGGAGCCATGACAAAGTTAGGGCATCTAGTTTGAGCGCCGAAAGCTTAGATATTAAGCGACAGTGAGCGACACGATCAAATGCTTTTGCGAAATCGAGGAATGCACAATCAGATTGTAAGTTGTTGTTCATGTTCGAATGAAGGTCAGTAGTGAATTCGAATAACTGTGATTCACATGAAAAGCCTTTCCTAAAGCCATGCTGATTGGGGAAAAAGAAATGAACAGATTCCAAGTGACCGTAAATATGAGACGCAATAATGTGCTCGAGCATCTTGCAGCAGATACATGTTAGAGAAATTGGGCGATAGTTTTCACGCGCATGTTTATTGCCACTTTTGTAAACTGGTACCACTTTTGCTATTTTCCAGTCATTCGGAAGCATGCCTGTTAATAATGACTGGCGAAAGATATGAAGTAAGATGTTACTAGACGCGGATAGGGTGTTCTTTAATATTTTGGAATTAATTTCATCGACGCCACATGAAGAGGACACTTTCAGGTTAGTGATCAATCGGGTTATGCCTTCGAGAGTAATATCAATCGGAGCCATGTATGGGTAGTCAAAATCGGGCACGCAAGGAATGTAGGAACTGTCTTCTCTAGTGAATACAGATGTGAAAAATGAGTTAAATGCAGTTGCGCTGTCAGCATCAGAGTAGGGAATGTTGTTGTTGTCATGTATTGAAATATCGTTACTAATGTTACGCCGACCTATTACCTTCCAGAACTTGCTGGGATTGTTCTTGAGCAGTGCTGGAAGGTCTTGTGAATAATATTTATCTTTAGCGTCGCAAATAGCAGAGCAGTAAGTGTTTAGATAGTTTTTGTATTTATTCCAAGCACTTGGAGAACTCACGCCCTTTGCATTTTTGTACAGCCGTTTTTTCTTATTTCTCATTCTGTGATGGAGTTTCGTGAACCAAGGGTTGGATTTATCATTAGTTATAGTGATGAGCGGGACGTATTTGGCTACTAATTCTGACAGCTTTTCTCGGAAGAGAATCCAATTATCATTGATTGACCTATCTTGACAGAAAGGCAGTAGTGTTTTGTCGGCAAACTCTTCGAGTTCGGTGTTAATAAGGGCATAATCAGCTCTGTTGTAATCGCGAATTTGCTTTCTTGTGACTCCAGTGAAGGGAAGCGGAATGTTAATAGTCACTTGAAGCAAATCATGGTCACTAAATCCATCTAAGTATGAAATGTCACCGACTGTTTCAGGGGCTGTTGTAAAACTACAACTAAAGAAAAGACATCCCCTGTGTTCCTTGGTTTCGATGGCTGTTGGCTTCCGTCATGGAATCTATTATGAGGGAAATGTCACCAAGACGCTAGTACTACAACATATTAAAGCATGAGCGCCCGACTCTAACCTCCACAAGCCTGCCTTCGAACCACTGGCTCATGTGTCTTGGAGACTTTCGTTCAACAGACTGTACGCTATGTCATGTAAGCCAGCCTGTGTATCCAATATACTCGCACTGCTTTTCGGGGGTATTGTTCAACAGAATGGAAAGCTGGGCTAGTTGTAGGTTGTTCATAATGAAAATTTGTGGGCGCGAACAAACAAAAGACAGCGAAGAAACCACGCAGGTTGTGTTGAAAGAAACTGCATCGGCCGGGAAACTTGTCACGCGGTCACCTGCGCCCGTCAGGCGCACCTCACCTCGGCCCTGCCCTGCCTCGCCAGCCAGGCCGTCTCAGCTGCCCGAGTCGGCTTCCGGTGCAGTGGAGCGCGCCGCCGCCGCGGACAACATCCTGTCCGCGGGGATGACCCCGGCAGGATGCGCGCGGCCAAGGCGGCGCCGGAGCAGAGCACACTCCTCCGCTTCCACCCTCTGTTTTTCTTTGCCACTCCGCAACGCCCGAGTGACTGCGACACCGCGGAAGACCCGGCTGCCTGCGGTCTCTTCGCATGCTCTGGTCAAACAGGGAAGGACAGACGCGGTGTACCGCGCGCTGTTTAGATTTCCCCCAGCGGTTAGCGTAACGAACAACGACACGCCTAGCTAACTTCCACCGTTTCCAGCTGGCGTCAAGGGTCCCCCGGTGCATGGACAAACATACGAGACACATGCTCGTATTCTGTCACGTTTGATGGAATTTAACGTTGTGCCGAATGACGCAAGTAATGTTACCGAGGTCCACGCAGTCGTTAGATCGGACACGTTCGCTCACCTTCTGTGACGGCCGCGGAAGGAAATGTTGGAAAGGTTTCAAAGATTTTTTTTTTTTTTGCTGTGAAGTGCGGTTGTTAAGGGTCTCGTACTCGTATCTAGAGCTGTCTCCGGAAGAAAGCGCTCTTAGCCGTCCTCGTCGGCTTGTAATGTTCCCAATGTACATCCTTCATGGTTTTTGATGAGGTCGAGGTCCAGGGAAAACAAAATGAGTGCCACATGAAATTTTCCACAGAAAATCTCTGTCGTTGACACTGCTGCCACGTGGAGGACGTCGGCACGGCGGTCAAGACAGCGGCCCGGCCCTGACCAATCGATAGTGAAGGGTTTTCTCAGTTTTCTGTCACATGGACATCAACGTTTTGTACACTTAACTTGTTGACTTTAACAAAACGAATTCTCTTCCTTGTCCCTCTCTCTCTCTCTGGCTTGGAACACTACCCCAACGCACGCGGAAATAATGAAAAGCAAAAGCGAACAAAGATGGTGGCTGGGGCGTTCTGTGCAACCACCGCACTGTCTGCTGTCTTCGAGCGTACTCTCGCTTTACCGTTCTATCCGCGGTGTCAGTGTCAGACCACCAGCTATTAGTTGAAGTCAACACAAGTCAACGACTTGTCCATGGCTGAACTTGAACATCACCATTATACATGTACCCCAAGTCCTCGTGTTCTCATAGGCTGTCTTAATGGTGCAGCAATTATTTTGTTATCCACTGCTCAATCGCGGCATTCCTGCACACACCGCATCACTCTGCATGCATCCCTCTCTACATGGATACCGGCATCCGTTTGCTCGCAAGCAAAAATGAAGGGAAAATTGCTTAAAATGCAATCATTCCGTTGCTGCCATTTTCACTTTACATTATGCGCCACAAGTGAAGAAAAACCTTTGAGCAGCGATCAACCTTCTCGCTCCGCTTCAAAGACAGGCGAAGCCGTAGTGAATAGGCAGGACGGACGCAGCGTCCAAGCGGGCAATCAGTCGACTGGTTCCGGAAAATGCCGCTCTTCGACTCCCAACGCGTGCCTTTGCTCAGCGCACGCGAGAAGCGCGCTCGCTCGCCGTTTATGTAAACACGCGCGCCTCCGCCACAGGCTTGCAAACCACGGCGGACGAACCAGGCGGGCCCGCCCTCGGGAGCACTCCAGCGGTCGACGGCGCCGCGGCGTTCGTCTCAAAAGTCAGCCGTGTCGTTGACTCCTGCCGCGGCGCAAACCGCACGTCCGTCCTCGGCGGCACCAGCGCGCAGCTGACGCCCCTCCTCGGCCCATCCCTCTTCTTCCACGAGACGAGCGCGGACGCGACAGCCCTGGAATGCGCTCTACAAGCCTTTCTCTTGCACCGGCCTTCTCCAGGCTAGCTCGTCTCTGCACTCGATTTTTTGGTTTCTCGAAACGGGTTCGCCCCGCAGTTACCTCGGTGTCTCTTTTCTCTACCCCGTCCAACCAACCTCATCTCTCCGTATTCCCCGTCCTCCCATTTGGACCATTCTCCTGAAGCGCGTCGCCAGACCCTCAACCTTCGCTCGCTGTCCACTGCTTGTGTGTTAGGCCGTTTTCCGCCCGCTTCCTTAGAGAGCGAGCGAACTGCTTTCGCATCTCCCAAACGGTGTCTCCGCCGGGTCTCTCCGTTCATACATCCGCCTCTTCCAAGCAGAGAGAGAGAGAAAGAGCGGCGACGCTCCCCGACTGTGTCGAAGCCGAGATTGGCGGTCAAGCCGCCACGCGTCTGGCCGGGCATTGGTGTATTCTGGAAGCGCGCACGCCGCCGCAAATGGTTTCGAACGGCCATTCTTTCGCGACGCTGCGTGGGTTCCTTCCTCGCTTTGTGACGAATGCGGCGAACGCGACCTTGCTCGAAACGCGGGTTCCCTGTTCGGGGACGAGTCCGGCCCTCGCATCCCCGTCCAGCGCTGTGCGCCAGCTGAGCGACGTGGTTCCGATCGTTTGTTGCTGGGCCGCATAGGCCAATGGAAAAGACGGCTGATCCCAGTCATTTTGCAACTTGAGAATAGTCTTGCTTGCTGTACTCACAGGCTGAACCTTTAAACGGAGTCAGTTTTTTATTCAGACAAAATAAGGGAAGAAAGGCAAAGAAAAAAAAATGTCTGACAGTTTCAGTTTCTTTTCTCAATTCTCCCCTGAATGTCCGTGAAATCGCATATAGAATTCATCGAAAAATTTTCAGCAATACCCGTCGGAACAAAATAAAATACATCCAATAATCCGCTGTCAAGTATACGGCTAAGGATTTAGTAATGCGCTTAGTAATGCTAAGATTAGTTATGTAGCATTAAGCACAGCAGGGTTAATTACTGCTAGGTAGTGGTACCTCTAATTTGTGCCATTTGTGCCATGTGCAGAGGGAGTGGTCTATGACATACCTTTCAAATGCGGCAAGAGTTACATTGGGCAAACCGGGAAATGCATAAATACACGCCTACGCCAGCATAAAACATCTTTGAATGGTGCTGCTTCATCAAACCTGTCCCTTCATTACAGAGATTGTCATCTGAACAAACCCGGTGTGTCCAAGGTGTCTAATAAAAAAGCATGCTTTCCACTGCTTAACAGGGCTAAGATGAAGTTTAGACATCAAGATCAGCTGACTAGGGAGTTGAGTGAAGCCTATCACATTCACAAGAACAGCGACACGTGCGTTAGCACACCTTCTGTAACCATACATGAGTGTGAAATTTCGTATCTGGATGCCTAACTTTCTTTTGTGGGCTTTTTTGCGGGAAGCGCAGGCGCTTTGGATTGTCTGTTGTGAGTATATAATCTGTGTTTTTTCAAATAAACTTTCAGTTGTTAGTAGCGCTTGTCCCTGTCCTTCCTATTCTGTCTTTGTTCCTCGTCACAGCGCTGGTGAAGTTGTGAAGATGTACCAACTAGCTCAAACCACGATTTCGCTCCACCTCTAATTGAGTACTGCTAGGTAGTAAGCCTACTAAGCGTACTAAAGTCAACAGTCGATAGCCGTCGCTTCGTTGTAGCCCACGTTAACCGAGGTTCCACGCGGAATTGTCATTCCTTCGTTATATCCATTATTTCGTTAAAAACCGCTTCGTTATTACCGGGTTCGACTTAACATTCCAATGCTTAACGCACAAACTTCCGCATTGCTGCACCGTGTACTCAACGCTGCGCAGTACAGTTAGAGTACAGTTTCGGCCCCGCAGCTTCTAACGCAAAGGATGCGAAAGGAGGAAAGTGGGTAGGCGAGAGAAGCGTCGCTTCGACGCGCAGTGTAATAGCACCGCTCCGGTGGAGCAACCGCCGCAAAGGGGAACTGCGGCGAAACTGTTTCCCTGCCTGATGACCAGCCGGTCCCGGTGCAGCCGAAGAGCCGGCCAACAGAAGCAGCACCGGCATCAGCAGGAGGGTCTAGCAGCGGCCCTGCCACTCCCACCGAAATGACCGTTCTTCGACGTCCGTCCGAAAAACGCGGGGGGTGTACACAGAGAGGGGAAGGAACGAGCTACGAGGAACGCGCCCGCACTCTGGAAACTCGTTCGCGCACACCTTTCGACCCTGTTCGAAAGGAGAGCACAGTTGCTTTTGCCAGCGTTATGAACTGCTTCGCGTTAACGTACTCTTCTTCTCACATACACAGCTGCTGTTCTCGGGTTGGCTTTTAGTTCTTCTTTTGGCTTTCTTTGCCTCCCAAAGCGACTTCTGTGCACATCGGCTCGAAGCAGCTGCGCGCCTTTTAGCAAACGCAAGCAGTGCGAGAGCGAAACGAACACTGGGACGAGAGTAACGGTGAGCTTTGGCTGGCCCTGAGCAAAGGATGCCGGAAGGAGCTCCGAGATGTCGCAAGCCCGCATTAAGTGTATTTATTTATTTATTTATTTATTTATTTATTTATTTATTTCATATACCCTCAGGGCCATTGGCATTAGAGAGGGGAGTGGTTACAGGTGAAAAAAAAAACAACAATACAATAAACGATGTGGGGCTATTATCAAAAAAGTTCCAGATGTGTCTAATCATACAATGTTAGCTAAGGCGTTCTTGAAAAGTTGGTAATCTTTGATGGTTGCTGTTGGTGCGGGAAGGTGATTCCACTCTGCTGCTGTTCGAGGTAAAAATGACTGAAAGAAAGCGTTAGTTCTGCAAAATGGGACACCGACTTTGTAGGCATGATCTAATCTTGATGATAGGTGATGCGGGGAGGAGAGTAATTCACTGCGCATGTGTGGATGATGAAAGATCTTATGGAATATGTATTGAAGTATGTATTTGAAGTATGTACCAACAAGCCCAAAAAGCCACGCTACTGCTTATGGAATAGGCAGATACGAAACATTTTGCGACGTGAAGCTAAGGATGGCAGATTAAAATTTGATTTCATTGAAGATATGCTAGCGGTCCTATTATAGTTGGAGAGAATGAAGCGGGCTGCGTTATGTTGGACCATTTCGAGTGAATGAATAAGGTTTTCATGATGAGGGTCCCAGATGGATGCGGCATATTCTAGTTTTGGACGTATTAATGTCTTGTACAATAGCAATTTGAGGGATGAAGGAGCTCTGGCGAAGTTGCGGCGGATGTAACCCAGCATGCGATTGGCGTTGTTAACTATGTATGTGATATGTAGAGACCAAGTGAGAGTGGAAGTGATGTGCACACCAAGGTACTTGTATGAGTATACTGATTCTAAGGGAATATGATTCAGAAAATAAGTGGGGATACTTCTGTCAGTCCTGGATACGCGAAGAGATTTACACTTATTGATGTTAAGTTCCATTACCCATGTTTTACACCACGAAGAAACAGCGTTTAAGTCTGATTGAAGGGTAGTTATGTCGTCGCTGCATGTTATTTCCCGGAAGATTACACAATCGTCAGCAAATAAATGGATATGTGAGGAAACAGAAGGAGGCAAGTCGTTAATGTAAATTAGAAAAAGAAGAGGACCAAGGACGGAGCCTTGCGGGACGCCGGAGTGAACGGGATTTGACTGAGAGTTCTGATTATTGGCTGATACGTACTGCGAACGGTTAGTGAGAAAATATTCAATCCAAGTAAGAAGTTTAAGGTCCATGTTCATTAGCTGTAATTTGTAAAGTAACAGTTTATGACACACTTTGTCGAAAGCCTTAGAATAGTCAAGAAAAATACAATCTGCCATTGAACGATTATCAAGAATAATGTTTAGCTTGTGTGTGAAAGAGGCGAGTTGAGTTTCGCAGGAATACGTTTTACGAAAGCCGTGCTGTGAGTTCGAGAAAAATGAGTTAGATTCGAGAAAGTTTGCAATATATGAATATAGGATATGTTCTAATATTTTGCACGGGATACTGGTTAGCGATATAGGTCGGTAATTGAGAGGACAATGCTTACGTGCGGGGCGCGAGGCTTCGCTCTTCCTTTGTTGCGCATCAAAACCATCGAATTGCTTTGCTTTGGAATTATGGCCGCGTTATTGCAAAGCTTAGAATAAGCGCATTAGGACATAGCCCTTGGGACTCTATGAAGCATAGACAAATTTGAGGTCGCATATTTTGGCTCGGGGCACGAAGCCAGATCTGAATACCTGGGAGTTTCGCTCGCTCGCTCGCTCGCTCGCTCACTCACTCACTCACTCACTCACTCACTCACTCACTCACTCACTCACTCACTCACTCACTCACTCACTCACTCACTCACTCACTCACTCACTCACTCACTCACTCACTCACTCACTCACTCACTCACTCACTCACTCACTCACTCACTCACTCACTCACTCACTCACTCACTCACTCACTCACTCACTCACTCACTCACTCACTCACTCACTCACTCACTCACTCACTCACTCACTCACTCACTCACTCACTCACTCACTCACTCACTCACTCACTCACTCACTCACTCACTCACTCACTCACTCACTCACTCACTCACTCACTCACTCACTCACTCACTCACTCACTCACTCACTCACTCACTCACTCACTCACTCACTCACTCACTCACTCACTCACTCACTCACTCACTCACTCACTCACTCACTCACTCACTCACTCACTCACTCACTCACTCACTCACTCACTCACTCACTCACTCACTCACTCACTCACTCACTCACTCACTCACTCACTCACTCACTCACTCACTCACTCACTCACTCACTCACTCACTCACTCACTCACTCACTCACTCACTCACTCACTCACTCACTCACTCACTCACTCACTCACTCACTCACTCACTCACTCACTCACTCACTCACTCACTCACTCACTCACTCACTCACTCACTCACTCACTCACTCACTCACTCACTCACTCACTCACTCACTCACTCACTCACTCACTCACTCACTCACTCACTCACTCACTCACTCACTCACTCACTCACTCACTCACTCACTCACTCACTCACTCACTCACTCACTCACTCACTCACTCACTCACTCACTCACTCACTCACTCACTCACTCACTCACTCACTCACTCACTCACTCACTCACTCACTCACTCACTCACTCACTCACTCACTCACTCACTCACTCACTCACTCACTGAGACCTTTTGCCTACACAGCATCTGTACCTACAGCATGGCCATTAATTAAGATGACCGAACCATGTTTTGCGCGACTCGGAGACAGCTCGCCATGGTTGAAGCCGCCTATAAGCATTCCCTTTTTGCACGTCTATCGAACGCTTTTTATTCAGTTGAAGGCTTAGGTGTTGTTAAGACAGATTGTGCTGCTACACCCGGTTGCATGAAGTTACACGTTCTGTAAGCTTATCTCGGTTTTATACAAAGCTGCGGGCCGATTCCAGGATGCCTGTCCCTTTCTCAAAGCCACGCGTGCCTGCTTCTGCAGAAGGACCGTTGATTGATTGCGAAATGAGCAGCCAAGGAAGCACAGGCATAGAAGTGAGGAGAAAAGGCAGATAGAAAGCCTACACAGCGATGACAGCCTAATGGCTGCTGCTGACAAGTCGGTGGCCCGCTCCCGAGCCGCAATTAATGGCCGACTTGTTGCGCAGCAACCACTCTTTGGGCACCTTCAGTCTCGATTTCAAGACGTCCTCACAGCACAAATAACAGCAGCGGCACCCCACGAAAACGCGCCATTCATTCGCGCCAATTAAGCTGTCTTCGCTCTGAATTGTGGCTCAAAGGGATTTTCACGGCGTGCGGTTTAAAGTGCTGCCCCCTAGCGCGCGCCACGGTTTCTTCCTGGTGAAGAATGCGCACCTGAGACAAAGCCCATATGTATGAAGTGGCTATAGGCTGAAGTGCTATACATAGAGGATAATTAATAGATTTTGGGCGGACGTCGTGAGCAAAGCGGGCAGTGTCAGCGAACTCTTGACAAAAAAGAAAAAGAAAAGGCTTGTCAAGTAACACCTGAAGATAGTTTTATTTTCTTAGACATCATGGTCAGCAGCAGCTTCGAATGACTGTTCCTTTCAATTTCGGGCTCTCATTTCCGTATTTGCGTTTGTGTGTCAGCCACACAAACGCGTTTGTGTGTGTCAGACACACAAACGCAATGAATGTGCTGGCTAAACGCGTATACGCTGTCGCTTATTTGGTGATCCTAACTTCACTGGCATCTGAGAATCAAAAATAAAAAGAGAAATAAACGAACATTAAACGGCAACAACCCCTAACATGTGGCCACACAAGTTGGGAGTGAGACATGAGCCACACAACCTGCGAAACCTGTGAAGGAGCCGTAAACGAACCAAGAGAAACAGCGGGCCCGCATGTGCTTTCTTGACGACGTGACCCATCTTTCTCTTATTAAACACGCATAGAAGACAGACTGAATGCGAGAGCAGGGCGCGAGAACATTTAGGTCCACACGTGACAAGGGTCGTTCCTAGACAAGACGCAGTCGACTAACTCGACTCCTCGTGCGCAGGGGTCACGCAAAGCGTGGCGCACTGGAAGCCGCGGCCAGCGTCTAGCACTCGTCCGCATTCTGTCGCCGTTACAACACGTTCGCGGGGGGAACCTAACCAGCGGTTAGCGTCCAATCTCGAGCACGAAACAGTGGAAACGCGCGGGCATTCTCCCGTTCTTCGCACTTCTACTGTCTCAAGCCGTGTCTTACTGCTACCGCGCCGAGTGCGCGCCTGCAGCGTGTATACGGGAGCGACTGGCGACGGACACGTGAAAAGTGGTGCGCTCGGCGCTGGCACGTAGTCATTAGAGGGCCCCGCAGCCGTGCGACCCGGTTGTTCTTCGGTGGGTGGACGAATAATAACTGACCCCTTGCGCGGCGGCCATCTCGAGAGGCCACAATGAAGAGGTAGGTGAGCCGACTGGGCTCGTTCCGAGTGCGGTGCCCTCTCGGTGGCCACGTCGCTGCCTGGGTGTCGCTGGTATAGCGTTACACCTCGAGGGCGTCGGCTTAAGCGTATGCAGTCGATTCGCGGATACGCCGCCGTGTCGATAAACCATCGCTGTGACCGTGTTGCTGCGTCTTTCATCATTTCCCCTGGGCGCCGTTGTTTTAAATATGCAGATCTACAAAAGATGAGATGCAGCCTATTCCACTTTTTTTTTTAAGTAATCGCGGGGAAGTGCAAGAGAGTTCCGGCGATGGAAGTGATGGAAGCGAGTTCTCGAACAGAAGGATTGTTGAAAGCAGTAGCCAGTATCGACGGGTCTGGCCAGGCAGGAGGAATAAAGCGACCTGAGCTCAGTAGCTGACTCGTTCGGGCCTGAAAAGGAGTCGCTCTATCATGTTGATCGCTCGGGAAGTAATCCACTCGTTGGGTCAATCGTGAAATGGCATTCCTAATCAGATTAACATCGTAGATCGATCGCAGCCCACAGTCTGGCATAGGGAACCGGCATGCATTCAAATTGGCCTGGGAAACGTTAGCGGACTTGTTATTGCCTCATAACGGAAGCACCGGACCGTGATCGTATGTTACGCAGCCTTTCGAACCAGGTAAATGATTTCGAAGGAAGGGCACTACGCAAAGAACACATTAAAAACAATGCGCTGTATCTTTTTTTCTTTTTTTTTTAGTATTCTTGCTCGGTACTGGCTAACTAATTCGCGTATACTAAACATACCCTTGGTTGCTACCAGTTTGGAAGGGAACACATTATCTGCATTCATTCAATGATTACGCCGTTAGTATGAGTGAAACATACACTTCGTGCTAAATAGTGTTGCTGTGAACCGATTATGCCCGCAAGCCACCTCCAGTTTCAGTGCAGAAATAACCAGAACATTTGTTTTTGTGCGCAAACTGCACATTCCCTTTCGTATTAAAGCTCCCTGCACATTGTAGAAGTCACTTCATGCTGCTACGGTTTAGATGCAGAAATGAAGTGATGTTTACTCTCTCTCTCTCGCTCTCCCAGAAAATCCCCCGGACCGTTCAGTGCGTGCTTATACTCAGCAGGCGAATCTTCTTCGAAACCGATGTGTATGTATCCCGATGTTTTCAAGAAGAGGCAAACCTACTATATTTCAGTAAAAGAAAAGGCTTCGGCAATTACGCGTGGTTTATCATAGCGCGTACGTGTTCTCGGAGCTGCGCATTAAGACAGAAACTAAAAGCAGAGTTTTCACGTACTCGCTGGTTTAATGGTGTTCATAGATTTCAGTAAGGTGTCCGAGGCGACACAAAACACGACCTATACTATGGCAGTCGTTAGAGTGCCTGCATGTGCTCCACTGAGGGCCGTACAAAACGTCTAGGGAAGTACGATTCAAGCCTAAGGGGAAAATATCTGTACCCATTCACTGAAAGCGCGCAAGCTAATCATGAGGTGAATTTAAAATGTCATTCACGATTTCAGTTTAACTGACAAGTGTTGCCGCCAGAACCTAACAGCTATTTGTTTACGGATTGTGGTTATTGTTTTGTTTTTATCCCTGGGCGGATGTGAAAAACATTCGGCCGTCCTTCACATTGGAATGCGCTGGCATTCCTAAACCATTCGCTCTGACTTTCTTTGTGTCTTTTTACATGGCGTAGGCTTCTATGCGCCGAAAAAAAAAGCTACAGCAACAACCGCAAAAGTATTCAAGCACCACTGACGCAAAGTGCCCGTATTCCACGAACATTGCCAGTAATTAGAAGCCACACCTCGGCGCACCGAACGAATGAACACGAAACGAAATGAAGAATCCAGGACCACTCGCCCGTACATAACATGGCATGGAGCCACAGAGCCTATAGCATTCCGCCTCGGACGTAATTCAGCGTCGCTAACCGAGTCCCAATCACGTGTCCCGCAATTCACTTCCTGTTGCGTCCGTCGCAAAGAGCAGTGTAGGGAGAGTGGTAGCTTCTGAAGCTGCACTAGCGATAGGGCGATGCACGGCGTGGGCAAAACTACTTTTTTTTTTGTCTGTTTCTTTTACGGCTCATCCTTCCAGGAGACGTATGAGCCACGTTTGTTACGGGCACGCGAGCGGGAATGGACGGCTGACCAATAACCAGTTCCTCCGTGGCCGGCAGTCGGAACCCACTTGCACCCGCGCAATTGATGGGAAAGGACGTTCGCACGACCAATTCACGGGCGTAAGACGTGTGGCCAGCGGTGGGTCCTCATATTAACGAGTCGAGAGTTAGAGAACTGGGTGTGTGCTGGTAATGCGTTCAGGCGTCGTGGCAGTGTTTAGGCGACGTCATTATTTTTATTGCCCGTAAAAGCCTACCGCCTTGCGCAATAAACGTGCTGAGGAATCCGGTGTGAAAAGGAGAAAGAATGACTGAGAACGTATGCCGATATAGCACATATGAAGGATGTTTAGTTAGATGTGTAGGTTGTACTTCGGCAATAGCAAGAAGAATATTCCACGAGAAGGCAGGAGGTTAGGTGGGTGGATGAGATTAAGAAGTATGTGGGGATGCGGTGGCCACAGCTGGCAAATGACATGGTTAATACCAGAGACTTAGGAGAGGCCTTTGCCCCACAGTGGGCGTAGCCAGGCTGATCATGATGATGATGATCATGATGGTGATGATGATGCGACCGCCTGTTTCTTGCCGACGCATGGATGTATTCGCGTGACTGTGGGAAAAACTCTTCATTATAAAGTCGGCGCTTTTTAGAGTTCCTAAATTTTACGCAATATTTCACACTTCTCAGGTTGCATGAGTATGGTATCAATTGACTCGCGATTTGTGGCCCGTTTCTGCAGTTTAGTTTTGTTTAGCAGCATGTACAGGGCATCGCTGACGGGGACTCAAGCCAACCGAAGCGCAGAGGTAAAATGTATAAATGTGTCGGCCAGTGAAAACAGACAACCTTGGAGGAAAAAGATATTGAAACACTGCCTGAAGGATACGGCGTATGCTGAGTGACTGGTGAACGTCAGCAACATTTGCAGATGAACTAACCACCATAAAATAGAATTCATCCTGCTTCAAAATCAGGATGATATTTATAAGCAGGTAATTTGAAAACGTATCACCTTTCTTTTAAGCGTGCAACTTCTTCACAAAGCAAGAGAAATGGGTTTCTGATAAATAACAATAATGAGGTCGAAAGAGACGCTAACAAACAGGCATTCGGGAAACAAAAGACTAAATTTGAATGAAGTTCAGGTAATTAAGTTCTCACAGCAGCAAATGTACAACTGCAAAGATTTCGCGTTAATGAATGAACCAGCAGTGGGAGTTGGCAGTGATGCTTATTAAAGGAAATGAAACTGAATTGGACTTTCCTTAGAACGAAATACGTCGGCTAAATCACTCAGTGCAAATGCGTTCCTGTGTCATCAGTCCTCGAGCTGAACGGTGCCTTTCGGGATAAAATAAGTCGGGTGGCCATTTTAAAACTGTTTAGAAAGAGTTACAGTTACATTGACAAGTATTATAAGTTGAAACGATGAATATTAGCTGCAATAGACAACTTAAAACAACTTGAAAAAAAAAAAAAAAGGAGCTGTTAACGCTCGGCCACGGTCCACGGCTTCATGTATTACTCCGATAGCCAATAACAACAGTGCAATCAGCCTTTTAATGTTTAACTGTATTAAATAAGACAGGTATCAAAATTCTAGAGGTTCACAATTTTTTTCATGCGATTAGCTTCTTATTCTCTTATTCAGGAAACAAGAAAAGATTTAATAACGTGATACGTTTTCTCGAGGAGGAATTCTGTGCGGCAGACTTCAGTTGTATCCAACTATAAGCGACTGAAGGAACGGTCAAGGCATCGCGCAGTCGCAGCGCGAGTTTCTCGCTCATTCCACCGGAAGCTTCCGTGGCGCTCCGATCGCCCCGTGGCCTGGATTCCGCCCCAGTAGCGGCGGCGGAGGAACAATAGGCTCATTTACTCGGTCTGCGGGGCGCTTCATTTGCAACCGACCGGCCACCGCTGGGAGGGGTACACGTGGCGAAACGCCTCGCCGCCGAGGCGCTGACCACGCGGTGGCGTCTGCGGCGCGCCGCTGGCCTGACCGACGCCGCTGCGGAGGGGCCGCTTAATTGCGTGGCTCCACCACCGCTTGAGAAAATAACAGCGCCAATAAAAAAAGCCAGCTCTAATAGCCTTTCTTTGCGGTGGTCGGCCAAGGGCTAACGTGTGGATATAAATATCTGAACTGCGCCACTAATATTAACACGGCTCTAATATTGATAACTGCAAGCTAGTTATACAATTTGGACCTCGTTATGTAACAACAATGGGTGAAGCCTTTTGATCTTTGAGCCGAATTAAGAGCGCCTTGCTCTAGTGCGAGGATGAAAATCTGTACCAAAATCGACTCTAACAATTTTCGAAGGCCTTAGCCGAAGGTGTTTATGAGCTGACGGTGGGCTGAGACCGGAACAGAAATACTGGCGGTTGCTCTTGCGAGACGGGAGTTTGTCTCGCGATAGGTTTTAC
Organism: Amblyomma mixtum; assembly: GCF_055824585.1. Classification (NCBI taxonomy): domain Eukaryota; kingdom Metazoa; phylum Arthropoda; class Arachnida; order Ixodida; family Ixodidae; genus Amblyomma; species Amblyomma mixtum. The sequence goes on along the minus strand of NC_143016.1, from coordinate 121,798,962 downwards.
ACACTTAGACGCTTCGTAAGGCGAAAAAGGCCGAATAGGAACGCAGTGTGTGTTAACAGCAGACATGCGCCGATTAAGTGATGAGTACATTGATTCATCGATAATTGCCAGCGCTTCCGGGCGGTATCGGTGTGGACGTACTCGTGACTGGAATGGAGCTTCGCTCTCAACCGGCTTCGGGTTAGCGCGTGAGAGTGAAATATTGACACAACAGACTTATGCAAATGCGAGCCCAGGCGCAGAATGCACGCATGACAACGAGTTCCCGCGGTGTGCGAGCTTCAGCAGGCGCGATATGATTTGCATACGAGGTGATGGCTCCCAACAACCTTCGCCCGCTGTCTGCTCTCACGCGAATCTTCAGAGTGTTGCACGCCTAGCACCTACTAGCATGCACTGCATACGAAAAAACGCTGCCATGTGTCGCGGGATGCAGTGCATGGTGTCTGCCTGCGAAGGTGGTTGTACGCATACTGGCTGCATGGTGGAAGTCGCTGGAGACTTTCTCAGGACAACACGGCGTCGTTAACCCTCACACGGGTGCTTTGCTTTCTTCTTTTTTCTTTATCACGTGCTCGCAGACGCGCACCAGAGCTGAGGGCAGTCGCTTTCTCTGCTGCAAGTCGTGTAATAATGTAACACGAGGCTTTACAGCACTGGGTAATAATTCGGATGAGGGGGTAGCGTCATAGTTGCCATGCAGCAAACGTGAGCACGAAGAACCGGAATGCACGTGAGAGAGGAGAGAGAGGCTAGCAGGGAGGGCGGGTGGAAGAGAAATACTTTATTCGATGCGTGTCCGAGCTTGAGGGAAACGGACTCTCCGATGCAACGCGTAACCTCTGTGCCAGCAGCGAGAGCTAGATGCTTTTGCAGGGAATTCGTATTAAAGCACCTGTCGGAGAGAGAGAGATTAATGTAATTTCTAATGAGTGGGATCCACCCAAATGTCGTTTCTACGTTGCCACGCGCCACAGCTTCTGGTATTGGCCACCGAGTGGCTTCGGAGAGGCGCAATCGTTTTCGAATCGAGTTAATAGCCTCGGAGGCATAGGCCTGCAACAGGCGCTAGTAAATTGGTTTTTGCGGCTCTCTAAAGGGCAACAAAAAGAACAATACAGATACTTTTTTTCTTATGAATATGATTTTAACGGTGCTTCGATGTGGTTTCTGTCCTCGGAATCTTGTGGACCAATTTACGTTTGCAGAGAGCGTATTTAAACAGAGGTACGTCGGTAAATCGAAGTAGTCACAACTCACAAAGCAGCGCAGAATGCGCCATCTATTGTCACGCGGTCCAGATTGACACTCTGAGCCAGAAAGGAGTAAAAGTGTTATGCGGAATATTCCCTTTGGGACTATAACCGCGTTGCCACAGTCATTACTCCCCACAGTCGTCCCTCAAAGAGAAACCGTAACTCCTCTTGCGCATAGCTGCAAATGTACACGAAGTAAGACTTTCTGACGGACTATAGTTGGTACATGATCTTTTAGAAATGTGGTGCGCTAAACTGACATCCACAGGAAAACCGAGAGGCAGCGCGACAGACATTAGCCACAGTCGGCCTTTCAGAGGACTAATCGTTCATCGCGAAGAATAAATGGTGCAGTTACTCCGATTTTACACGTTTTAGCTTAGAGCGGACTAATCGTTCATCGCGAAGACTGCGTGGTGCAGTTAGTCCCATTTTACACGTTTTAGGCTTAGAGTGAAGGACTGTGAAGACAACACCGTTGCAGGGTATCGGCATTGCACGGGGATAAACGTCGGCAATCTCCCGCCTTCGCCTCCACGTTTTCCATTGAGAGGTGGGAAGGAGACGCATCTGGACTTCAGGCTTAATGTAGTTCCAGGTTCGGATGGCTGAAAACCTTCAGCATGGCAGCCCAAATAAGAAAGGAAGCGTGTCCGGCGATTTGGCTCCAGGTGTTTTGATATCCCTTTCCGCGGTATACATACGTCGCTGATTCATTAGCTTCAACCGGTCACAGGGCGGTACAACGAAAAGCACCCGAAAAGAAACCCGGATGTGGTGCGCAGTACCCTATTTTGAAAGTACCTTACCAATTCAACCCTTCAGCTGCCCGATCGGCTCTTCCTCGTAAGTTATTTCCAACCGCTTGACGCTAACAACGTGCGAAAGTGAACTTCTCGGGCAACTAATTTATGCCCAACCACCAATTCCCGAAAGACATGTGCAATGAAGTCGAACTGGCGCAAAAGTTTTGCAGAGAAGCCGAACATTTTTGTTTCATTTTCAGTCATTCAGCTGAGTGTTGTATGCGTAAATAACGTTCAGTTTTTCGCTGTTTCCGTCCTTGGTGGAGAAATTAAAAAACAGTTTTTTTTTGCTAGAACATTTGAGATGTAGAGGGTTAGACGCTACTGGAGCGGTTCTGTATATACGCACAGCTTCCACGGGTTCGCATGTAGCCTATACCTGTGGGAGAACGAAGGGACTCAGAGAGGCCCGGCATGAGGTCCGTGGACTATGAACTCACCTGCGAGGAGAGAAAGAAAGAAAAAAACCAGGCTCAGAGATACGTACAACTTAACCACTGACAGGCTGGCATGCACTGAATACGAATAAAGAACGAGTGCAGTGAACAGAACATATCACGTCCCGTGATCCTATTTCGCAATATTTCGTTTCCTCTTTCGAAGTTAATTATTCTGCCTGTCCCTCACTGGTCAATACAGCCTTTGATACACATCCAGTACACATCCAATACATATCCAGTACAGATCCAGTACACATCCAGTATCTGCCAGTGGTAAAAGGTCAAAAGGATGAACCGAGAAATGAATCGCTGCAAAAAACGGCCCAGCTCGATGGTTTTGAATGGACAAAGGCGTGTCTAGTGAATACGGTGTCTTCGTTCACTCCCATCTTCCTCCCTTCCCGTTTCGGCGAGGTTTAGGTGTCCACCCAGATACGCGAGACATATACATTCCCTTTCCTCAAAAACCAATTTACCGACGAGCAGGGCATAGAACTGAACGGGCGATGGCGTTTTATGGACTACCTGGCAGCGTTGCAAGACGCTGTCGCGTTTCACTCTTAGAGGCGAAGCCTAACATCTTAACAACGCATCAGTGGCACAAGCAGCAACATCGCACCTAAGGCTTTCGCCTCACCGCACTTTAGGTCAACAAAGTGCCTTCCTGAATTTTCTATAAAATACACCTTTGCGTTATGTTGCGTTAAGCAGCTGTTGCGTTATGTTGCCGGAAGCCCGATAAAATGCATTAACTTTTTATCAACTCCGATAAGGCACGGTCAGACGTGACGATGGGCTGAAAGTGCAGTTAGCCGCTAGAAGCATCCAAGCTTGGCTGAGGTCAAGTTATGTCAGTCAAGAGGCTTCCATCACCAGTGTAGGGCACAAAGATCTAGAAGACATGCGCTAAGGTCCGGTTGCTAAAAAAACTGTAGGGAAGCATTATCAAGTCGTTTTCCGTTATACCCACCATGGTAAAGGACAGTTTTTTTCGTGCCACCTCAATCCTTGAGGACTTCGTTTGTTGTTCAAATTTATGAATAATCAAAAATTCGCGAACACTCAACTTCATTTTCCAGCTGCATCAGTGTCATCGATGATCACGAGCATGCATTAAATAACAGCATCAACAGCGTTCGTCATGTGTTCGTTAATATGATTTACCAATTATTATGAATGGTACAAAATATGTAGAAACAATTACAGAATCATCAAATGCGTCTTTTAACCAAGTTATGCTGGTGAAAGAAGAAGCGTGACCACATGCATCGGTATCAAAGTGTGTCTTGCGTGAAGATGTGCGCTATATTCATGCAACCAATTTTTAGCGAATTGTAACGCAGAATAAATTGCAAAAATGCTGTGTTTATATGTTTCTTAATTTTATTTCATATTGCATAATATTCGCTAAATGCCTCTTTACTCAAGGGGATCACAAAATGAACAAGGGACGGGAAAACCTCAGGTTGCTTGAGCCAACGTTTCGACAAGGGTACTTGTCTTCGTCTGGGCTTCCATCACACACACAAAAAGAAGCGCGCTAGGCAAAGAAATATTAGAAAAAATTTTAAAAATTAGTCAGCGATGCAAAAAAAAAAAACGTTCGTGAACAGTGAAACAAAAGTAAAGCGCTTTGTGCCTGATCGGAAAGCACCGCTATGCTCGGTTTTTATCAATCTTTTCGTCTCATCTCGCTTCTATCAAAAGTATCTAATGGGATCACTGTTGCTACACTGCAGCAAGGTTAAAACAGAGACACTCGGAGCAGCCAACCAAGCATCACTGCTTCCTCATTTTCCACGAAAACGCTACAGAGTATAAGTTTTGATTTTCTAGCAGATACGCCAGGGCAGGCAGATACAATCGAGAAAAAAAAACAGTGGCCTTTAACATGCTCGAGAACAGAGCAGAAAAAAAAACTGCATTTTTACGAGGCTTAGCAGCGCAAAAGACAAAAGCACCTCCGAGCAAACTGGCTTTTTCTCCCAGAAAATTACTGCCCGTATCGAGTGCGCGCGGGGCGTAATCTCTCACGCATAAACTTAACTGATCTCAGTGAAGCGGCGCGCATGGGTCTCTTCCTCTGTAAGGTGTATGCTCGCCTGGCGCGGGCCGCTCTGTTTCTCACGTCTCGTCAGCGCATCGGACACGATCCGGCCGAGAAAACGAAGCCGCCCTTCTCGTGACAGCCTCGGGCGGCGGCGATTCTGTGCAGCTTAGCAGCAGCGATTTATCGCCACTCAGAACGCTGCTGTTGCTTCTGCTTCCATCGCTGTCAGGGCCTCTTCAGTGCAAGGCTGTATACATTTCGTTTTGTTGTTGCAACTTGGACGCCGATACTCGACGGCTGCCGCTTCACTCGTCGTTGTCTGCGATGCGGAACCGTGGATTCCGGGGGTAAGAAAAACTGCCAGACGTTTCGCGGTCCGTCGGGCCGTACAAGCGACGCCGATATCAACGCAGAATGCATTTGAGGGCTGCTGTCGGACGTTTCTTGTGAGCGGTTCTAGCCAGAAATGTCAAGGAGTGTCGGCACTCGAAGCCCTCATAATAAATAGAATAAATACGCAACACCTAAGTGATCGTAAGTGGTGTCTTCATAAACTTTATTCTTCGCACTGTCTGGAAATCAAACGCGTTGGTCGCTACATAAACTTGGATTACATTGACGGTATACATAAAGAAGAGATGGTGCTACTAGTGGCAATGCGTGTTCGGAGTCCCATTCATTAGCATTACGCAACGAACGCTGCTTCCGACATCACGTAAAGAGTCAGAGGTACGGTGTTACAGACCGCTTGATTGATCCTGCTATTCTCCTGCACCGCTCCAGGCGTCTTTTTAGCCACGTCTAGCTTCTCGCCCGATTTTTCGCGGTGAGACCACTACGGGCGTGAACCGTGCATAGGATGAATTAGGTACTAGTTTGCATATGATCTCGCCTCAAAGAAGTGCCCTCGCCAGCAGACAAATCTAGCAGAAGTCGAATCAGACTGCAAGTCTTTCTTTACTGCGCCGACTGAATTCGCTCCACTCCCTCTCCACCCACTCCGGGGCTTGAGACCTACCTGGACAACAGCACTGAAGATGGCGCGCTGTTGATAGTTTCCGGCTACGACATCGCACACCGACACTGTTCAGCCACGTATGGGTGGTTAAGCCATACTTCGCAGAAGCGGCTCTTGTGCAGTGTGTGCCATTCATGCGATAGTGATTGGGACTGATCCTATCTCGCTCCTAAAGAAGGATGTCACCCACACATTGGAGTTCCGGAGTACTTTCGCTTGCCGTGGTGTCAGTCTAGATTAAACGACATAGAAAACTTTTCCCACGGGCAGGTTAGACTGTTAAGCTGACCTGTAGTCCTTTGAAGACGAAGACCGACATACAGCCCCCGTCAAAAGTATACAGCCCAGGGAGTTTGCTTCTAAGCTGCTTATCAGGTCTGCCTAGCATATATAGCAGTCCAAAGCTTGGGAGTATCGAGTAGGAGAAGCCATTCCTTTTTCGAGAGAATACGGTCGCTGAGGATGCATAATGAGCCACCCTACATGCCACTCAAGCGGGCTGTGTACTTTTGACGAGGAGGCGAACGTACATGAGGATTGAATGCACCTTTTTTCGTAGCGCGCATGCTCACAGAAAACACCGCGAAACCACTGTCGATAATATGCTTACGCGCAGCGCAAGTAGATTCAGCATTAAAAACACAAGAGCTAATCATGCTTCCACTTAGCTATAACGTTGCTCGACACCAACAGACCCTGCAGTGCAATCAGACGGTGGAACGTTCCACCTACGACCTCACGTATATATGCCGGAGCCTTCAAAGAGTAGCTCCTGGTGGTACCCTTGCCGCGTCGCAGGCCTCCGCCCCTTCCCAACACACGCGAACATGCACACGCACGTACCGTGTTTGTGAAAAGCAACCAGGCGCGGAGCATTTATGACGCCCTTTAAGCTCCGAATCTGCGTAAGGTAAGGAGAAGCCTTGTTTTTACCTTTAGAGAATTCTTGGTCTTTAGGGATACCGTAAGGGTTCCACTGTACGGCTGAGAAGTAGACCCGTTGTCTGGCTATACTTTTGGCAAAGACTGTACGTGTACGCATAAGAATATACGCGTATGTATGAAATGGCACGGTAACACTATCAGCCTCAAAGACGTCCGATCAGCCTCAATACAAGTGAGAGATTCTCGGACGCTTCCTCTTAGTATCGCTGCAAAGGGAAGACGGCGTCGCTCCTGTCGTCCGACAAGTACCACGGCTCGTCTATATTTTTGTATTCTTTTTTCCCCACCCACCCTGTGCGCCGGCCCCATGACCGTTGCGTTGATTCGGCAGCACTTGAATGCGCATCCCCATGTACCGTTACCCTTACATCTGAGCTCGGCTCGCGCAGTTATAGATGAAAGAGACAAAGAAACTATAAACATCAGAACATGACCTCACGCGTCTAAGGTATGTATACAACCACTGGCACTCTCCATCGCACTGACTAGCCCAACTGCCATCATCAACTGTGCGCAAGGCGTGGACAAGGCAGCAACGCGCCTACAATCTCCTCTCGGCGATGACTAGAAAGTAACAGCTATCGGATGGACACCACAGTCAGAAATGTGCACCCAACGCCCTCGCCTTCAGCCATCTGAGAATTCCGGCGCGACATCGGCCACATACCGAACGTGGGATTTTCGAAGCCGACTTTCGCGTGTGCGTGTTCGCCTTGTATACATGAAGCAAGCATCGAGTCTCGCCGCGTCTGTCCTCGCACGCAGCAGCAGCAGAGGCGGCCGGCCAGCCGGGCCGATTTGCAATGCGAATATGGCTCCCGCTATCATCATCGATACATGCACGCACTCACGGCGGAACGGAAGAACGACCACGACCCCGCGGGAAAGTAACAAAGTATAAAGGGGAAAACTCCTCCTCCAACTTCATCCCAAGCTCGGCGCATATGCCGCGCACACTGGCAACATCGCAAAGATAGAGAGAGAGAAAGAGAGAGAGAGAAGAGGGGCGGCGGGATGCATATATGTAGGCATTAGCTCTCACCACCAGGACTGTGGACGCGCGGGCACATTCATTCTCTCACGCGCTGTTTCACGGACAGTGTACACACACACACGTATACACGCACAGAAAGCGAGGCGATGCTTTCTTCGGTTGGTCTTTTGTAGATGTTGCCGATGTTGTGTTGCGCTTGTTCCAAGCGTTGTTACCGTGCCTAGGGCAGTGTTCACTTTCCCAGGAGCACCGGCCACGATCGGCGGGAGATCCAATCTGTACGGTGGTGGGCGTTAGCCTGCCAGCGTCCGCTGGCGGCGAGGGCACCGGTCGAGCGTCGTCCTTCCGGAGAAGATGAAAGGGGCTTGGCCGCCGGCGGAGGCTGCTGTACGGGCGTGAGATGCGGCTGACCGCGCGGTGCTCCCCGGAGTGCTCGCACACCGGCGAGCTGACGACAGCGACGAGAAGAACGTCCTCCTGACGCGAACGCGACCCAGAACTGACTTTCGTTGGACCTCGCTGGGCCGGCATATTGGAAAAGATGCATGTCCATGACTCGTCGACCGGGAGGTCTGTCGTGGGCGTGTTTGCTGGGAGCAGGGATGAGCAGTTCATTAAGCTCGCGCGTAGGCTGCGCTTAGGAGGCTGCCGGAGCACGTGATTGCGTGCCGTGAGAAAGTACGTGTGCGTATACCGCATACGCGCCTGATCGCCGCGGGTATTTCGCCGAACAGTTCCGCTGGACCGTGCATGCCGTAAGTGGAGGAACGTAATGAAGATACGTGCAGATTTTATTCGAATCCCGCAAATGGCCAGATGATTCGTTCTTTGCTTCAACATATATGTCAGTTGAACACGTATAAAGTAGAAAAAATGCAAACTGACTAAACGTAGAACTTCAATTTTAGGGACAGGTATTTTTAAGAAAAGAGAAAGATGGTTCTTTGCGTGCAAACTTATTATTTATTTGAATCCGGTGCGCCCCATATAAAACTACCAAGACACTATCGAGCACAAAAGTTTACCGGTTGTGTGTTCTCGGAAAAAATAAAAGAAATTGACGCGCTGCCTCACTACCCAGCCACCTGGTTATGTTACCAGCTGATAAGGGCATGCTCTTTCCCACACATCTTCAGTCACGGCAAGCACCTAGCTTGCACCACTGCTTCGAAATAAATTTTTTGCTCGCACTCCTGCGTCTCGTAAACTTTCGTGGCCTATCGTACGACCGACATGTCATGACACAATTACTGCTCTCCTACCCTTGCTTACCCCCGTCATTTATTTGCTGTAAGCGCTTCTTTCTTGGCTACGAAAAATTTGTGTGCACAAAGGTGCGCCGTGCTGCTTATAGACAGTCTGCTACTGAGGAGAAGCTTCGGTACCAGAATGTGACACAGCTAGTGCAAGGCCAAACAGGCTTTCCATCGCAGAAGCGTCGTAGAGACAATTGTGGGAAGACTTTAACTGTTGCCAAAGCGCACGCAGAACTCTGTTCGCGACCGCCATGCCAAGGAGTTGAACACACGCACACTGCACCCCTTCAACCTCTTCATGAGTTCTGAACACCACTGGCAACAAGTGCTACTAAGGTAAGATGTGCTTCTGCAATTAGGATTCTGGGAAAACATTGCGTGGTCCGAAACGCCGAACGCATGGTACGAGAGGAATGCACATTTCGGATCCCACAAAACACACAGCGACTTCCATTTAAATCTCGTAACGCTAATATGCCGCACGCGCGACCGCTGTGATTTCGTGCGCTAAAATAGAGCGCGTGTCTTCTTAAATAATGCAGTCCCGTGTTTTGCGGCGCCTTAAACGAGCATAAGTGGAAGATGCACGACAACGGATTGCGTAGTTAATTTCCTCTTTCTTGTCTCCCTGTTTGCGAAGCAGCCATAAACCGAACCTTACAGTATATGCATCATTCCAAGCCCAAATTACGTGTTCGGGCCGTTGCGGTGCCATCGCGTCCCTCGCAATCGATGCGATGACGAGGATAGCGCTTCTGTCTGCCGCTCCGGGGCGTCTCGCGGCGTCCATTTGCTCCACTTGCGGACCGCGCGCGGCGTACAATAGGGTTAATGCGGACAGCGTCGTCACGTACCGGCCGCAATCATCGACATCTGCCTGAAACCGGAGGGCCATTACGCGGCGCCGAGCAGTTCCACCAGCGCAACGACCGTCATGTCGGACAGCTGGCGAGATGCTACGCCAATTGTGCATCGGCGAAACGCTCCCTACAGTGATTAGGCTTAACAAGAACGTGCCCTTAGGTAAAAAAGAAAAACGCTGGCAAGCTCGCGATCGTGCGCTTAGATGCAAGTCGGTGGGCCTTATTAGCTTGTGATTATAAGGCACTGTCCTAACTTAATGGCAAAGCGATAATCTCAGGTGTGACCAAGGGAGTGTCCGAACTGCGGACCGCGTGCGCAGAGCGCGACCCAGTTTTCGCCACGCTCGGTAATCCATCCACGACGCTTCCGTTCCGCTCGATTTTATATCACGACCACGGCAGGGAGATGAGATGGCGAAAGTGGCAACGGGGTGGGGCATATAACAGGCCGTGTCTTTTGCTCGTCCTGCATGCCTCGGCTGTCCCGCTAAAGCGCGTGCAGTGCATCAAGGTACGGAGAGTGTTCTGCGCACTAAATAGACCTCATGTCGTAGTTCTTCAACTCACGAACTCGTGACGCTGTCGGAATGCGTAGTTCTCTGCAATGCTGGTGTACCCGGGGCTCCTTAACGGTGGCACATTCAATGACACTTTCTGCCACCACTGCACTTCCTGGAGCCGACGACCTATAGACAAGATGGCGGGTGCTACGATCGGTGGAGAGATCAAGCTTCTCCTCGCAGCAACTGCGGCACTTGATGGATCCCATTGATGGCAATGGGGTCGGTCGACTCACTATCACAGTGTCACCGTATCGAGGGCAGTTTTATGAGCTCCAGAGACCGTTATCCATTCGATGAAAGCCATAGATCGAGGCAGAAGCGTGATAGATACAGCAAGACCACTGAACCCGTCTTGCGGGGGCTACCAGCTGTTTTCAGAATGGCTGATCATATATTGTTGTCTAGGCAGTAAACTCGGCAGAAAAACACTGTGCTAAGCTTTCAAAAGAGCCGCAGTACAACGGGCGGCTGCACCCGCTATTCGTTGCACAAGAACGAAAGACCGCGAAATGCGCTGAACTTCCAGAAACGAATGTTTTCCTTTCGGTTTTGAGCTCACGTGTACCGTGTTCTGCAACTTTATCGGCACAGGTTTGAAAAATTCTCCCGCCACAACCGTTGTCTCGTTTGTGGTGAAACCGCGCACAAAGCTTCCTTATTGTTGTCCGTTTTAAGGCATAGTAAGTATAAAAGTGGTACTTGCTAGGTTTGGTCACGCGAGATGCGAAACAAGAAGCACCCGTGTTGAGATCGAGCCGCCGTCATCGAATTTCTGCCGAAAGATACTTGTGGCGTCATCTGGCATCGCTGAAGGAAAGCGCCGCGAAAGCAGACGGCAGAAATACGACGAGACAATGGAGAACATATCTTTTATTGGTAAATCACCGTCAAGTCATTTAATTTGTTTACGATAGTTTTCAAAATGCGTTGGCCGAAAAATATTTCACGCGCTTAAGCAGACGACATGGCCCGAACGACGCATTCAAAGCAAGCCGCCGCGCTCGTTGCAGCGCTGCCTCGGCGCTTTCCTTCAGCGATGTCAGATGACGCCACAAGTATCTTTCGGCAGAAATTCGATGACGGCGGCTCGATCTCAACGTGGGTGCTTCTTGTTTCGCATCTCGCGTGACCAAACCTAGCAAGTACCACTTTTATACTTACTATGCCTTAAAACGGACAACAATAAGGAAGCTTTGTGCGCGGTTTCACCACAAACGAGCCAACGGTTGTGGCGGGAGAATTTTTCAAACCTGTGCCGATAAAGTTGCAGAACACGGTAGAAGGCGAAAGATAGTCGAGTCTGGTATGCGCTGTAAGAGTTGACAAATTACTGCCCTGAGCTCAACTCGACGGGAACGATTTCACCCGAGCAGTTTAGTGGACTTGTAAAGCGTCGCCCTCCCAGCCTGCGTATCCAAAGTGCAGGGCTCACTTACACGACAAGGTTACGGTCCAGCTGAATGCGAAGAAACGCTTCACTGCGCACGCCTCAAAAGCCCGCGCCAAACGGCGAGCGATCCCTTTCTTCAGACCCCAGCGTTTCTCAGAAACCGCTGAAGAGAACTTGAAAAGCGGCGCTTTACCCAGCGATCGGCAGGTGGTTTTTATGATCGCACAAAGGCTACTGTTGCACTGTTTGTGATGTGATGTTCAATTTGCGTTCGGTGAACTTTTGTGGTTGTTGTATATGACTACAATACACCTGTTCGCCGTTGTCACGGTAGTCTTACTGGATACAGGGTATCTAATTCGCAGCGAAACCATGCAACAATGCTTCCATTTGAGGCAGTGCTCAGACTCTTGAAATGAATTTTCTTAGGCAACAGTTAATCATTTTTTTGCCTTTCTGAGGGATGCTCTCGGCATTTTGACTGTCCATGTGCTCGAATTTGCAAGCTCTAAATTCCCCTATATCCATCTCAACGCGAAAAACTTTGTGGTCACACCGTACAGCCTCAGAGAATTTCCAATCCCGCGTCTGCACTGTGCACAGCATTTAATTTCCGCTATCCTAGCTTAGCGAACTTTCCTCGAATACTGATTCCCACACACCAGCTCGCGCGTTACGGCTGGGACAGCTCGTATGCGATGGCCGCACTAGAATAAACGAAGGATTAACCCGCCGCTCCCAGGTGCCTAATAAACGTCTCTGCCACGGGGTAATTACGGGGAAAACAAGACCCCCGAACGCGCCCCCAGCGCACAAAGGCATACACGGTATCCCGTCCTACCGCAACATCACACCTCAGGCACTTCATCACGGGTCTATTATTTGCCCATCCAAAACAGACATGCTACCTTCAGCTCGCGGTACAGTCCAAACGGAGCAAACGCAAGCATGAATGGTCGGGCACCCGCCTTTGTGGCATGCATATGCACGCTGAGCGCAACGCGCATGCGCGCCCATCAACAGCGGCAACATGCAAGCAACAGCGCTCCCGGCAGCTCGGCCCACCTTTCGGAACGCGGAATAAACGCGGCACTCTCGATCGTGTGTGTGCGCGAACACGCACGCGCGACCGCATCAGCCGAATCCTAACGATCGTTCCCGAAGGCGCATGCATGCATATGCCGATGCCGCCCCTCGGCTTATTTGACCACAGAGGCGGGAGCGCGAAGAACAGACTGTGTACGCTATACGGGCGCCACACAAGCGCGTTCTCACATGCACGGTTGTACGTGTTCGCCCACCAACTCCTGCGAGTGGTAGGAGCAGGGAGAGAAGTATCGTTGCTCAACACGGAACGACAGGAGAAAAAGGAACGAAGACGGAAAGTAAGAGAGCGAAAAAAAAAAGTAGGCTAATCGCGGGGCCGCAGGATTGAAACGGGAGCTAGTGCAGCAGATCCGTGTAGGAGCGGAGGAGCTCCGGAGCGCGCGGACTGTCCTTCCGAAGCGCGAGTGTTGTAGCGCCAACGACGAACGAGCAGTCGCTACCCTTTGCGCAACCAGCATGCCAAACACGCCGAGCGCCCGCGCGCCTGCGTGCGTTCGCAGTTTCGGGGCAGGGCCATTGGGCGCCGGAATCCGGTCGAATTTCCTTTCTCCATTGCGCGCACGAAAGTGATTCTTCCCTTAGTCTCTCTGCCTTTGTCTATTCTGTTTCGAAACACACCGCCTGCCAAGCTTTCGGACGCATGCGCACAGTCGCCGCGCTTCGCGGATTGTTTGCTCAAAAACAAAGGGCGAGTGCATTAATCACCAGCCGAACCGATGAAAGGCGATCGTCGAGCCACTGCATACAAAGACAGGCGGTGTGTACGCAAAACGCGGAAGCCACGGAGGAGTCTATACGATCGACGCCCTCCAAATACACGGTGGTGGTCGTCCTTTTCGAGAAGCTGCCGACACCACGACTGCAGCCAAAGCAAACTAATTGCGATTTGAGAGATAAAGGAAGGTACGACCGAGAATAGCGAAAAGGACGTCCCGTGAGCAACTGTGAAGAGCTTTTCGGCGACTGCGTGTGGCCGCGGCGTCTTTGCAGGCTTGCCGCTGCACCTTTTCTTGTTGCATTAAAGCAGGCCGAGCTACCGGAGGTCCCCTGGCTACTTCGACATAAAGGAGATAAAAAAAGAACCGCACACGATCGGAGCGCCGAAGCTATAGTTCTTCGGCCAACACTCAGTTTGTTCTGAAGCTGTCGTTACTATTGTTTCCTTTTGTTTTCCTCTCCTGCGTACTTAGATGTGAACGGGCTGTGGATGGGAGCGTGCGTGCGTGTGTGCGTGTGCGTGTGCGTGGCGCTTCGATCATCAACGATCTCCCTCTGCCACCACCCATCCTCTTCTCCGTGCTCATTCTTCCACCGTGGGAGCTGACGACGTGATCCGTGTTCACCATTCGCCATCATTCAGCTCTTCGATTGTGCGCCTATAAGCGTCTTTTTGTGTAGTAATTTGATTCGCGCCTTCATAATCTGCCCGCAGTGGAGAGAAGCTGGTGCGTACGGAGGCAGGAGAAGGAAGGCGGCGCCACCGGTTGAAAGCAGCTCACGACTTCCAAACACGTAGCACGGTTCAAATCCTGCGATTACATCTGTGTGCCTGTTTGTGTGCGTGTGTCTGTGCACGTGTGTGCGCGGTGGCGCCAAGGGTATACGTCGTGCGATGATCAATGATTCAACACAAAGACGAAGCTCTGAATCGTTTGAGGCGCTCTGTAACTTCGTCAAATTGCGGGCCTGTTGTGGAACGTGTATAAGTATGATTACAGCGTAGCCTTGTCCGCACTATATATTGTTTCCGTTTGCCTTGAAAGCGCCTTATAATCAAGGGTATGATGACACGGCGACTGTATATGCTCAGTGCTTAAAAGCTTACCGTGTACAGCTGATGTGTTTTCATGCCGAAGACATGCATTTTCTACTCGATGTGTAATTATTGCTGCTCATAGCTTGCAATCGACGAGTCGATGACTCGTTGTCAGCGCCCAAACTGGTTCGCTTATAGCTGGTACTGTTAATGAAAGCGGAAACGTAGCACGAATTACAAATCAGCGCCTATCGCAAACGCGTCGTGTACATAACTACGTAGCGACTCGACTGCTATTCTGCGTAACGCACCAACTAGCCTGAAAACACTCCGGCTATCCTGAATGTGAAAAAAAAAAAAAAATCAGGGTGAGGAGATCGAGTCAGTGCTGACATTTGAAGAACTTTTTGTTCAGTATCTGGCTACTGATTCTGCTACTCGATCCTACGTTTGTTCACAGCTGAACATACCTGTATGCGCATCTTTCATCAGCGAGATCTCCTAGCTCACCATTTAAGAGACGTTTCCTTCGCTTGCGACCAGCAGCAAAGGAGAGCAGTCTAGATGCGAACTTTCTTCACTTTTGGTATGGACACCGTCTTCAAGTGGAGGCGCTACATACGCCAACAGCTAGCGCTACTAAGATATTGCGATTGCGCAATCTGTCAGCAGCAGTGAGTCGGTGCTGATGCGCCTCTTATTTTCATTTCGTATAGTGTGCAGAGGAAAACGTGAAGCTGAAGAAAAAAAGGAAAGATTGGAAGCAAGAGGCCTTTTTGCTTATAGTACGTTGAAGTAGACAAGAAATATTAGGTTGACAGTGGACAACTGAAATGCTCTGCTTGAGTAAAAGCTAATATGCGTATAATTTTTCCATAAATAAACAGAAATAAAGGTGTATCTTTTTTCTCTGCAACTTCGATATGGTTATATAGTTGCAGCACTATGTGAGCATTCAAAAGTTTTGAATAGCGATTCGAATATCCGCTTATTACACACCCTGCAACGAATCAAATAGTGCATGTTCAAAATAACTCGATACTAACTGAAACCCTTCTGCAGTTTTCGAATATCTTTCCAATACTTGGTGCAAAGTTCGAATAGGGCATGCCGTAGACTTTTACGACGACGTTTTTAAAAAGCAAGGTCAACTCCGAAGCCGCACTGCGTGCCGAGTGCTGCACAACGCGGACCATTTGTGTAGCGGTGTTCGAAATCCTCATACGTAAGGCCTTCAAGATTGCTAAACGCTGCAGGGTGAAGCCAGGTTTAGCAGACGCTACCTTCATGCTCGGTGTCCCACGCCATGGCTCAAACTCTCCTTCATGTCATCGGCTGAAATTTACCTCTAGTTTGTTCGGTGTCGTCACTAGTAGCGAAAGTATCATTTTCCTGTGCGCGTGACATGAAGGCCATAGAGCTAATATATTACTGGCTTCGTGCTCTTTGTTCACTCGTGGAGATCAGTGTTGCGTGTTTCGACAACTGCGGCTTTAACTCCATGACTTAAAACGCCGCCGCCAGTGCTTTGCTCTTTCGAATGAATATTCGTCTTCTGCGAATATTCGTCCAAGTAGCGAATAATCACGCAAATATTTCATTCGTATTTGAATCGATTCTTTCGTTATTCGGTTCCTACGCGTTTCGCTTTTTAACTGCATTACTGGCATTCGATTCGGTAGCGGACCTAGACTATTTGTATTCGGCTCTGTTTCTATATATAAAGTACAATTCCTACACCTCCACTTAATAATAATCGCATTCTCGAAGCCGCCGCGCTAGCTCACTGGTTATGGTTCTCGGCTGCTGACCCAAAAGACGCAGGTGCTATCTTCCGTGGCAGTCCCATTTCGATGGGTACGAAATGATAGAGGCCTGTGTACTGTGCGATGTGAGTGCACGTTAAAATACCCCAGGTGGTCGGAATTTCCAGAGCACTTCACTAAGGCGTCGCTCATAGCCTAAGTTCTTTGGGATGTTAAACCCACATCAACCAAACCAAACCATGCATTATTGGCGTTGCATGCTTCCTCTGGCGCTCTATAAATACTGATATGAATGATCCCAGCCATCGCTAGAATCACCTTTAGAAGCTGTACTCAGGTTTGCGCCTTCGATTTCAGGTTTGAATCGACAAGGCAGGAAACCGCACTTAGCCTTTCAAGGCATGACGCCACATTTGTTAAACGCTACTTTAGCAATACTGGACTTGAGAACATCGATGACTTATCTTTTTGCAGGATGCCGAAAAAAAAAATGCACTTTTTTTCAGCTCATCTTCTCAGTGTGGTATGAGAGTACATAACTTTTCAAGGCGGTCACTTCCCTAGACTGCAGACCCATCTCAGGAGAGGCGCTTCGGCGCCTATGGTCGGGTATTGATCGGGTTCAGCGGAGACGGCGGATCTTGTTTCTGTGTGTAACCGGATTTTATTAGCACGTCTGCAAAGCGTTTGTGGACGATGCGCCTGTGTGATGCTTGCGCGAGTGTGTGAAGCCTTCGACATCAGGCCGCCGCGGTGGCTCAGTGGTTATGGTGCTCGGCTGCTGACCCGAAAGACGCGGGTTCGATCCCGGCCGCGGCGGTTGAATTTCTTTGGAGGAGAAATTCTAGAGGCCCGTGTACTGTGCGATGTCAGTGCACGTTAAAGAACTCCGGGTGGTCGAAATTTCCGGAGCCCTCCACTACGGCGTCCCTCATAGCCTTAGTCGCTTTGGGACGTTAAACCCCAATCAACCAACCAACCTTCGACATCTGCTGCGCAGCTTGTTTTTATGCATTAGCATAGAAGCCTCACTGGAGGGAAAAGCTGGCGGCGACAGTTCAACCTTGTTCAAAATCGTGATTGTCTGCCGGGCACTAACGTTACCATTGACGTCACCAGAGAGGAGAAATCCTGTTGGCTGGTTGGACGTGATGTCATAAGACCAGAGAATGCCCATCGGCTTTAAGTAAGTGACGTCACCTGACAGGAAATGACGTCACCAGACAAGGGTTAGCCTGTGTGAAGCCTCTATCTGTCGACCGTGGCAGGTGGTGTACGTAAGAGCTCGGTAAGAGCAACCTCGGTCTCACAAGCCCCACAAGTCACTTCCGGCAAAGTCATCAACAGCTTCGAATGCTATCGCACTGCCAATAAATAATGAAACTAGGCGTCCCTATGTTTTATTCAGGCATTGCCACTTGACATCTTCATTCTCTTTCTTTATGTTCTTTCTCTGCCAGTATTGCGGAGTAGCAGGTTAGAAATGTGTTATTCTGTTGTGCCTCTCCATATTCCTTCACACTAACCCTTCTCTCCCTATCCTAGTTTCCGGCAGCGCACACATACATTTCCAACGCAACCAAATACACGAAATTATGTATTAAACGCGACACGCACCCAACGGCAAAGTTATAGCAGCTTCGCCAATGCTGCAACCCTGTAAGAGCTTCGCCTCGCGCCGTATAGTGATAATACGGCTCAGAGGCACGCCGCATTCCTTCATATCAGTTGTTCTATGGTCTAAGCAAGCCGGACATGTTTGGTCACAATCTCTTCCGAACCGTCGACACAAAATAACTCTTTCCTGCACATAATTAACTGGGTATGCGGAAAGGCTCGACGTTCCGGCACCGCAAAGAGGCCGCCGGTTCCGCTACGGACGTTGTTTTACGCCACGACGGGACGTCATTACTTTAAGGAAGCTACTACGCACGCCCTATCGATGAATCTGTCCCGAAGGGTATGGGCTCTGCGGCGCGATTGAGCGAGTCTACCCTTTCCCCTATACGCCTGCCCAAAATAGCGTCTTACTTAAAACTACCCTGTCTGGATGCGTGTCCCGCAATTACCTTGTGCCACTGTCACCAAGCTAAGCCACGCCCTCGTGTGGGCGATCGGTGTGTTAAACGGATAAAAATACGTCGCCGTGTCGAAGGACCGCGGTCGGTATACATCCCGCTACGAGCGAAGTATGGACTGACGAACGTAGATGAAAATAGCTACGTCAACCGTGCAGCAATGTGAAGTGACATAGCTTGGATAGAGCCGCTGACGTAGGGTGAGCAGCTTCAGAGAGGGAGAAAAAATGAAACAGTTCAAGAGACTCTATTTTGCTGAGTTGCAATTTCAGTTGAGTGTAATAAATTGTGTGGACTACGGATTAACTTCGACCACTTAGGCTTCTTTATAGGTTACAAACATTTCACGACAAACGGGTGCCGTTCGCATTTAGCCTACATTTAAATGCAGCCGCCACGGCAACGGCATTTGAACCCTCTGCTGTAGGCTCAATAGACGTATGAAAAGCTACTGGACCACCACGGTGGGATCTTCAGGAGGGACAAAAAGGAAACTATGTAAATAACAAATAAATAAACACAAAAGCCCATAAGGGTTGATGAAGATTATTGAGAGATGCTGTACAGTGAACTGTAACCGGGTTACCAGACGATAAAACATGGCTGTCCGAAAAGGATCTCCAGTTTTTTTCAAGCTGGAGGCTGCTATCCTTCCTGCGCTCGATTTAAAATGATGCCAAGGAAGTTCGCTTGTCAGCTTCGGGCGCCGTGTTTGCGCACACAAACGCCCGCCACCATTCACTGACGTCCGGTCACAGACACGTCTTGAGAAACAAACGACCAGAAACAGTAAAGAGCAGCGCGGACGCGTTGACGGCACACAGAGCAAGGAAGACAGCGAGGCCAATCAGATGGAGTCTTGACCTCTATACGTATCAACAGACGAACGAAAGCGGCAGGGACGCACGCTTCTTGTGCAAGTCCGTACGCACAAGAACAGGGACACTGTTTGAACTTCGCGCGCTGCGTGCAAGAACTTGTGACCTTCCGTGCTACAAACTCTGCAGATCGTCACGCGCCATAAAACGAAACTTTAAAAGCCCGTCGTGATTAGAACAACATAGCTGGACGGCTGGCAAGATCGGAACTGAATGACGGCTCGCGTTCTTTACTCTGCTGAAAATCAGGACAAGGGAGAACCTTCTCTTGGCTCCACTGCGCACCCAGCTGCTGCGCTCAGTGGCTGGATAGCTAGGAACAAGTATAGCGGCAGATTTGACTGTCTCGAGCGTGACAGGAAAGCTGTCTTTACAGATGCGGCTCGGGTCGGGCTATGCAGTTTAATGAGCTCCTTTTGATGTTGACCAAAAGTCCCATTTAAAGAACACTGTTCACGCGGCTGCAAGCGCCGCTGCAGACAAGTAAGAAGTTGCAAATGTGCTCGGCGCCTATGAAACAATTTAGTCCTCCCGATAGGTTCAGTTCCTTTCATTACAAGTCACGCGAACTGAAAGATATGAATCATGTGCACAACGTGTTCCCGTACACGAACTACTCCTAACTTTGATCGGGACTAATTGAAACGTAACAAATAAATAGAGGGTACTTCATTTAAAAGTGACTGTACATAAACATTTTTATTCGATTCGTTTTATGGGGTAAGCAGGGAGCATCGCAATAAACTGAATTTTCGAACTCATGGTACACATAAGTGTTGCTGTGAACCTGCTCGTCATGGAAGTCTTCCAAGTGATCTAAAATGCGGGAGCCGCTAAGCAGAAAGGTGTAATATTGCGGAAGATAAGCAATAGAGAGAAATGTTTTTATCGGTTTACATATGTTTGCAAACCTAATCACTTTACCATGAACTGAGCCTCATTCTCGAAGGTAGCCAGGCAGTGGCAGTGACGAAGTTTCCCCTAGGTTAAATGTAAACCCTCTCGAGTGCAGGGGCAATTTAGATAAATGTGAAATAATTACCGGCCGCTTTTTTGGTGCACTTACGTGCCCGAACGGTGCTCACTTACCGCCCGAAGCATATAAGCAGCTATGGTAAATTTCCTAACTGCCACCAGGGCCATTTGTGCGGTACTAGCTAGGTAAGTTTCAAGATAACATGCGAGATGAAGCCACGAAGCCTCCGTGGTGCCCGGTTCCCCCAGAGGACGAACGATACCCTCCACAGAGGCATGCACCAGCCCTGTCGTCTTCAAAGATGTAAGAAAACCTGGATTTTCATGTCAAGCCCACCAGGGAAGCCTATTTCATAGGCGTGGATCACTGTTACCCACCACGAACGACTCCTGAATACGTTGAATATCTGTTTACGCTACAAGTACGTAAATCCAAGTCAGTTTAGAAGCGACGAAATGAACCGAGCGATGCGAAAAGAGAGGTGACCTAAATATCTAAGGCATAAGCAGCTAACTGCATTGCAAAAGGACGCTATCCCCTCGAAGCTAGCGCCGAAAACGTTAGTGCAGGCCAGAACTCGTGCGCTATAAGATCAGCGCGCGTTAACCTATCCTCGCCGCCACACTTTAGCGAAGGTCACGTGGTGACTTCAAGCGGGAACAGTTGTTCGCGCGCGATCCGTACCTTAAAAGCATGCGATAACACGCACGTTCCTCGAAGGAGTTTTGACTCGGCTCTTGTCTCTATAGCTCTATACGCGATTTCGTTCTTGATGTTTTCGCAGCGAGCCTTTGCCGCTGACGGGCAACGCTAAAACGTCGTGGTCACTCGGTCGCTGCTGCAGCTGCCGACCGGTGAACCGGCAAACGCGCACCGTGTGTATACGGGCAGGATGTGGGGCGCCTTTGAAAGCCGGTGCTTACCGGGAGACACGGAGAGTGGTCTCAGTCGAGTAAACACCGCTCTGGTCGCGGAAGGATGAGGATAACGGGAAGCAAACGGACGAAAGGAAAAGCCGCACGTCAATCGTTTAAGCCACGCCCCTGCCCCGAAGCTGCCGTCCTCGCAATGACACGTTACGGGCGCCACCTGCGCGGGGAAACGCTGCCGGCGGACTGAGGGGCGTCAGGAAGTAGCACGATTGAGCATGAGCACGTCAGAGCGGAGAAGTGCAAAAGAAAAATAAATAAAGTAAACAGACATCATTAGGCATCCACAGCAAATTGCGGATGCTGTCGAGTACGGTGCGCGGTATACGGAAGCGACGCCACGGCGCATGCGCCAGAGATATCGCTGTGGTGCGGCGGGAGCGGACCGCACCGGGTGCAGTGCTGAAATGGCATGGTATATGGTAGATGTAGTTTAACGTCGCAAAGCGACGCACAGATTATCAGGGATGCCGTAGCGGAGTTTAGTCCCCCTGGGGTCCTTAGCGTGTACTAACTTGGAAAAGTACATACACGGACTGTACAAGGTGTTGAAATGCCACGTCGTGACAGGCTCACGAGACCTTGCTAATGGTGGCATTAACTGACATGCATCGTGCAGCCGCACGCGGCAGTATGCATCCAGTATGCTACAATGTTTTCTGCCTGTACTGATGGATGGAAAAACGGAAGTGGTGACATATAAAACGACATAATAGGCATATTGAATGGTACGGCGACATATTTTCATCCGTTGACACCAGTGCCGCCACCTTTCCTCGTATTCTGTCTTTGCATTTATCTCCATAGGTGAGAAAGATGGTGACGCGCTATTATATACAATGACGGCTTTTAATGCGAAAGCACTTCTCGCCGCACTCACTGGATTTCAGCGGTGTGTGTATGTGCGTGAAGCCTCTGAGCAGCAACTATAACTGGCTCACTGGGTCAGTGGACACCTCAATCGCGCTGTGAGTAGGCGGTGACGTCCACCTACAAACTGAGGCAGTTATGCACCTTTCGTTTTCACAAAACCAGTGGAACGTTTAGAATGCGTCGATTCTGAGGAAGAAGAAGGCGCATACTTATATCCCTGGGTCAGTGGCCACCTCAAGAACGCTTTGAGGTGCATGGCGGTGGTGTCCAACAGCAAAAAAACCGTGATTTCATGCAATATTTCGGGCTTAGCGATGCTAAACCACCAGAGATTTTTTTACCTTCGAGTACAAGATATATTGTATTTCCTGTCGTACTACACCGATCAAAAAAGTGTGCTTGTTGTGGCATTCTACGTACGCGCACAGCACTACGCGGGCTCGTACATAGCAACTACTCTTGCTGTGGTACAGGTTTGCAATCTTTTTTACTTTCGTGTTTACCGTTTCATAAGGGTCGGCTTCTGAGGTTTGTAATGGAATCCTAGGCGTTTAGAAGCGGTACCGAAGCTTTGAAAAGACTCAGCTCAGGAACACACGCACACTACACGCATACGCACTCAAAACCAGAGAGAGAGAAAGGGAGAGAGATAGAGTGAGAGCACTAGCGGCTGCGCTGGCGCACCTCAGATCGTTTCGCCATCGGAGCTTATTCGCAGGTCCCGCCGTCGCACCGCCCTGCTTTCGGCCTGAGCGGTGTAAACGGCAGCCGAAACGTCCCGAAAGCGATTCCACCTAACCAGAACAGCGCGGCCAAGGTCGCGCGTACGCTATCGCGGCCGCACTCCGCATGACGCCGCCGCCGTTCCGCTTTTCTTCGCTTAGAGCCGGGCACACGCCCTACAGCGAATGACCCGCCATGCCGTCGCTATACGCGCGCCTCTGAGCGCATAGTTTGGAATGCTTTTGGCGTGGCCCGTCGTCTCCAAGTGAACCACGCGTGCTGCATCTGGGGCGACGAAAGTGGATGTTTTGGTCGATGCGGGTGCAACCATTTAACTTAGCTGCGGTGGTAAAGCAAAATTTTATGCCTGGGTACACTTTCGTGTCTTGCGCAATACTAGTAGGCCTCGACTCACGGTGGTGTCAGAGTGCTAGGCGCGCTCCTTATTTTTTTTCCTTCTCTTCCCCTTCCCCAATGCTGAGTAGGAGGGCAGGTAATGATCCTTCAGGCAGACCTCGTTGCTCTTCTCTTAAATTACTATAAAACCTAATTTTATTGCATCTTTTGCATTTAAAATCATGCGCTAGACATTTGAATAAATGAATCACCGCGTGGTATTCGCCTACGAAGGCTAAATAATATATACTTGAATTTCTTGGCGCTGTTCCGGTTTCATGAACCGAACAATGGCTGTGACATGGATTTGAACTTTAGGGCACGTGAGGCGTGGAAAAACTACAACATAAACACTGGTGCGTAGTTTTAATTTTTGAGGCACTTAAAACAGCCTGCTTGAAGAGCTAGAATTGCAACAAACGACGTATCAGCAGTTATATTGTCGGTTTTCTAGTGTTTCGCGTTGCCTAACGTTCAACCACACGTCACAGACATCGTTCGGCTGATGAAACCGAAATTGCGTCAAGATGCAATTCAGTTATGAATTATTTAGTGACCGTAGGCGAATACCGCAGGGTGCTCCATGTATACCAATGTTTAACGCACCATTTGAAAGAAGAAAACACAAAAGCAAAAACTGGGTGTCTATAGACTTTTAAAATAAACCTCTGTCTCGTGGCGTGTCGTGGAGTGGCGTGGAGGCCGTATTCCGCTGCGCACACCAGCCGCTCATATGCGACTCGAACAACGCTACGAGAATCCTTAGCAGACTGTATATACTCCAAGCTGGCGTCTCTTTGCCAGTGATCTTCCATTCCTTTACCAAAAATCCCCTCAATCAGACCCGACATATCCTGTTTCAGTTCCCCTCTTTTCTCCATCCGATTGAAAACTCCGCTAATTCGGAAAAAGCGAGACAACTTTGGTTGTGCTAAATTCTCTGGAACTCCATGAAAATTTCCTTTTCGCCCAATTTTGCCACTCAGATTCCTCGAAAAAAAAGTAAACTTACTCGAAGGTAAACATCACTGCTGTTCGCGTGAGGAATCTCCGAGTGTCAGTGCACGTGTAACAGGCACCTGTACGTTGCAAAATGGACCACGCGCTCTCGGGGTACACTCGTACAGGTTACAGTGCACCTGGCCCAGAAGGCCCCGTGTCCAGCACAGCGCACCTTGGGCAATCCGCTCGTCACGCCGGTACACCATGGAGCGAACGATCCACCGTGAAGTCACCCACTTCCACCCTACTCCTTTCCCTCCTTGCAGCCCATTATCACTCTCTTCCGGCGCGCAACCAACGGCGCATACAAATGGCGACCGACTTTCGCGCGTATGTCTCTCGCAATCGCGTCGGGGCGAGCGACCAAGCGCGCAATTAGCGACCGTTACGGAACGCACGGAGACCCGGCAATTTTAGGCGTGGGAAGAAGAATATGACGCGCGCCCGCATGCCGTTACAGGGCGGGGACAGTGTCGTAACGCACGGCGAGACAGGGTGGTGCTCGCGGCGCCTGCCGATTGAACGAGGCCTTCCGGGGCTTTTCCTCGCGTTCCGCTATTAAGGACAGAAAGGTGAAATAAGCTTCCTCGGGGGCAAGTTCAAATCGTGGGAGGGATCGGTTCCGCACTAAGGATCGATATGTACCGTCTTTGTCAAACGTAACCAGGGCTGCGTGGTTTGCTTCTAGCTTGTATAGTGGAGCCCTTGTGGCTTTCCTAACGATTAAAAGGTGTTGGAAGGTAAGACCCCCAGTCCTTACCTGTAACGACCGTTCCAGCTTCAGGGAAGCTGTAAGGGCTCCACTGTACGAGCTAGAAGCAAACCATGCAGCCTGGTTACTTTTGACAAAGACTGTACCTAACAAGTCACAAAGGCAGTCCATTTTGTTCACCCTCGTACATAATGGCTTGGGGCGGGGTTTTGAAATATTCCCTTGGGCAAGCGCGGCTCGCGATTGATGAGAGTGGTATTCTTCGCCCGTCACGATTCGCCTATGACTCGATAGCTTTTGTGATTGGTCGGCATAACAGCACAGACTGCTTACGACAGGAAGCGAAACTGGGGCCGCATTATGGTAGCCAACGAGAGAGGGCAGTGTTCAATCGAACGCCGCGATTACGCAAGAGAAGCGTTGATAATCTCGCCCCTGTACCCTGCTTTTTGATGTTGGTATGTTCAACAAATAGGTGAATTTCAGTTTCTCGGAGGCGTCACTATTGAAAATGCGTCGAACACAGCTAGAATATTGTGTTGAAGGCAGGAGTGAAAGAAGGTTCAGAAAACAATGAAATGCTACACTGCCATTATTGAGAGATTTAATTGATTTGCCATGAAATAGGAACGGCGAGTTAAAGAAGTCCTCTCCAATGACGGTTTTGCGTCACTGAGCGGCATATCATACGCGAAGAAGTGAAAATGAAACTTCATCGTCAAGTTCTTTATAAAAATCGTTGACTCTGATTTGCATCTTGAAAAGCAAAGACGACAGATTTTAACAGTCCGCGATTCCGAGAGCAGCAAACACAGCGAGCCCCGTTGCGGGCATTACACAAATATTAACACTCCTTTGTTGAACACCGTGGTCGTAATATTTTGTTATGCACCAAGGCTCGACTTGCTACTCGAAGAACGGTTTGATTTCTGCAGTTTGACTTAAACTGCGGTAATGTGGTACCCTGTCTACTACGACAAGTCCTGAATTAGAATTGACATCAATTATCCTCGTTACGGAAAAAGAAGCGAGCTTTCACGGGAATAAGTATAAGCTAAGAGAGAAAAAGCAGTTAAGAACTACAACAAATAGTGACGTATGCGTTGTTGCCATAATACGGCGCAACATTCCTCGGCCTCGCCAAATTCAGGGTTGCGCAGCTAACTACCCTGAACCTCTCTTATTTACGAGTTGAAGCGCATCAACAGAAATATGACGGTGACCGAGATGGACACGCACAGAGCTATCTCGCTCTATCGACACATACATTCGCTGTATATGGACACACGGATGGACACACGCAGCCCATCTCGTTCTAGGCCCCTTGTCTTTAGATAAGCTACAGCTCGCAAATATGAGCCAACTAGCCCAAGTTTCTACGCTACCCTGAAGCGCCCATAGCGCCCCAACTCACCGTCTTGTTGACGCACAGACCCTGTTATCACCGTGCCGACTCTTCTACGGAGGCTGTCCGCGATCACGCTTTACCGGGTCTTTAGCATGTCTGCCGGGCACATTTTGACGGCCCGCATTGTGTACAAAATCCGCTGGAGTGATTTGGCGCGTGGCCTTGTGTGACGCAACCGCGACGGTGTCAGCGCCTCCGTACGCGAAGCAGCGAGCGCGAGGCATTGTTTGCTTTGCAGTTCAGGGCGGGCGCATCGACTTATTGCTCTCGTGCTCGGAAGGCGGTCTTCGGGAGTTATTGTTCGTTTCCTGGGGCCAGCGGGCGTCAACCGTTAACGTGCACCATGTGTTAACGCCGTGTAAACGTTGCGTCGACGACAAGCTGGAGTCAAGCCCTGGGAACTCGCCTCCTGTTCGCCTTCAGCTTCTCCGATGCCTTCACTTTTTCGAAGGTAGCTGACACTTACCGCCTTTGTGAACTGCTGAGCTTAAGGTTTAGTGCATGAATTTTGTCGGCTTCTTTGTTCGAGAGGACATGGTGGTTCCCGCTATACGATGGAAGGTAGTTCTGGACTAGAAATGAACTCCTATGTGCGTCGCAGTTCATCGTGATCATAACGCCGTACAGAGGTAGAATATGCACGTTGCGTAGCTAAAAAATATATAAAATTTATATGTATACAGAGCTGCTTAACTAGAGGGCTTTTTCCACGTAATCGATACCGAACTATACACTAGACTGTCCACGGTGCACGAGACCCGAAGGCACGCGCCCGAATTTTCCAGAACTTTCGGGAAGGGAACAGGAATTCTGGACGGAACTTGGAGGTGCGCTGGGATTTTGGCAACTTCGATTCCGCGACATAATGAAGCTTGCAGCCCCGCCTCTATCGTAGAACGAAAGGACGGACGGGCACGAATATTCATGGATGCTGCACGTACAGACCTCCGTAGATTCTCGCTACGAGCCTACACGTCTAGGCAACCACAGCCCGCCAGACAATGCATAGATGGAGACCTGCTAGTTACGCATTCCTCGCTTTTGCGCGCTACAAGAACGAGCCATGCGTGAGGAATAGGAGAAACCTCCACCACGCCGAGCTACAGAACTTCCTGCTTTCTTCGCGTACTCCTGTATTCGTGTCGTGTCGGTAGCACAGAAGCGTGCGTGTTTGCATGTACTACCTCCTCCTGCATGCCCCGCATATATGCCGTCGTAGATGTGGAGCGCCTGCACACGGCGGTCCCGATCGAGAGAGTTCGAGCTTCTCGGGGGCGTTTCCAGCCGCAGTGGGGCTGGTTGGCGGCGCAGACGTTGTTGAGATAGAATAGAAACGGCCGAATAAATGCGCACAGAACATACATCAGGGAAGGTTAAACAAGGAAGTCGGCACTGAGTGATGCGAAGTTTACTTCAATATCGTTAGCGCGTATCAATCTTCCTCTGTCGGTAGTATCTTTCCTTAGTCTGCCATCTCTATAGGCGGCAGCGTGAAGTGTGAGAATGCGTGCTCTCTTGGATATGAGAGTACACAACCAGAAACAAATCTGCAAAAGCAGGAGTGAGAACAAGACTGAAGGGAAAACTATCTTCAGAGCTCAATTTTAGAGCTGATAGATCAGTTAGGATAAAAAAAGAAGAAAGCGTAGCACTTTCACCCCAATGAACTGATATCACTAGGATCGGCCTACCAGTGCACACAGCGCCTAGCTGACAGAATACCAGAGCACAGTACTGGTCGCTGAACGGCTCCCGTATGGTTTCTGTGTGAGCAGAAAGCTCCATGCGTAATTCATCCCTCTGCAACGATGGCATGGCGTACAGCTGCGTACAAAAGTAAGCAGAACACGCTTCAACGTTCTAACATTTGTCACGCGTTGCCTAATTGAAACTGGCAGCTCGGGTATGGGCAGGTTGGTAGTGGTCACTAGTGCGCTGTCTCATGGCTAATAGTATTTCTTTATGTCCGACAAGGAAGCCGGGATTGCAATTAGAACGGAATAGCGTGTTCCGTTTACTGATGTCCGCACGTGCACGTCACCCAAATGAAACGCGCACTATAAAATATGCTATAAGGTTCTTACCTCTACGTGTAAATGCGCACACAAACATTCCTTTCTTTCGCGTGTGAGGTATACACGAGCTCGAGTTGCGCGATATGTTTGAACTGTGCAGCGCTCTGCGTTCGTTACTTATATTTCTAAGCAATGAACAAGCGCACACGAATGTCCGCAAATATCAACAAAGCATTTTTCGTTATCACTAGCGCTTCAGTTTGCAGATTTTCTCTCAAGGTATGCCGCCCTGGTCTTTATTTTGTTTTTGGAAACTTACAATCTAGGGCAGCAACAATTTCGTCCATAGTCGTATTGTATTTTCCAGATATGTACTACAGGCGCATTCTTACGAACTGCAGGTTTTTCTGAAAGTGCATTTAACCATTGCATCGACCATTTCTTATTTATTTATTTATTTATTTATTTATTTATTTATTTATTTATTTATTTATTTATTTATTTATTTATTTATTTATTTATTTATTTATTTATTTATTTATTTATTTATTTATTTATTTATTTATTAGTTACTTGCATCGCGCCGCAGGGCATTACAGCAGGGGGGTACAGACTTCATTAGAGGTGTAAATCAGTTATTGCAGTGCATGGAAAAATGCATCATTAGATGTGATACATACAATGCTTGATGGCAAACTGTTCCAGTCTCGAACAGTTCTAGCAAAAAAAAAGAATAACGCAAGACGTCACCCTTGCAAGAAAATTCCCTGACCTTCAAGCAGTGGTCCAGTCGCTTTGAGATATAATGAGGTGCCTGGGTATATTGTTCGCGGTTTATGCCAGTTTTCGAATAATAAATCTCATGGAAAAATTTCATTCTGATGTACCTTCTACGGTCCTTCAAATCTTGCCATTTAAGTTTTCGTTTGTTTTCCGTCATACTTACTTGCCGATTATAATTACCAAGAAAAAATCTAACAGCCCTAACAGCATAGAAAGGTCACTAGTATAGGAAAACTTATTTGAGCCTTCAATCTGCATTGCTGTTATTGCCCGAGCAATTTAGTGCAGTCTTTCCTGTCTCGTGCACTGTTGTATTGGCTTATTTATTTTATTTTTACTCTCAGTACCTCAAACGCCCCAGGAATGCTGTATACTGATAATTTGAAGAATGATTCGATGGCGACCTTGAATTGATATGGATTGGAGTGGCGCACAGAGTCGATTGGCAGACGGTTTCTGTCCCGAGCTGTTTTGACCAAGAACGAGCGTAGATGAGCTGTAGACTGTGTTGGAGGATGGCTGATGGGGCTTGATAAGTGATGAGCTGGCAAGATTACTGATACATCAAGTGATGAATGAAACGTTTGTGAAAAAGGCAAAGCCTAAAGATGCAACGTTTCAGTTAGAGACTAGTATGCGGTGTGCTTGAGATTTAAGAGAAGTTACGCTGGAGTGATAAGAGCAGTCTGAAAAATAAATTTGGATGCGCGATTTTGAACTGAATTGAGGATGTTGCAGTGGTTAGACTGATGAGGGTCCCAGACTGAGCATGCACATTCTAGCTCAGGTTGAACAAATGTGAGACAAGTTAGCTTTTTAACTTGTGCACGGACGAGGCGCAAGCTTGAACGAGGGTACGAGTATACCCAAGAATGAGACTGGCTTTGTTAGCAATATTTATTACTTGTGGAGACCACGTGCGAAAAATGTGTTAGCTCATTTAACTTCTTCGTAGCTTTGAGCGGAAGTTACTGTCTCCCCAAATCACGGACACACTTCATCGAAGCTGTCAATATTTTCCTATCAGAAAAAAAAAAGAAATGTTCGAAGCAGTAAGCGTATGATCTTCATGGGAGCAACCATGCCGCTCCATCTTGGCAACAGTCATCCGATATCTGCGAAGGGCGTGACGTATGCACAGTGTGGCTTCGCTGCGCCAAGCACACTCGCCACGCCCGCCCTCCCGGAAGGTGTACACAAATGCGGCTGCGCACACGGCTCACATGCATACACATCGAGGCAGCCTCTCGGCAAGGAAGAGCAGAAATTAATTGAGTCGCCCGTCTAATTGGCATACAGGCCCCGCGCATCGCTGATGAATCGCTTCCTCCCTACACTATAAGGCTCGCCTCTTCCAATCGGTCAGCGAACGAAAGTAACGGTGGAATGAAGGCCGTATACCGCAGAGAACGAACGAGCGACCGAGTGAAAGAACGAAGCGTAAGCCACCGGACGTGATGCCGCTGGAGTCTATACATAGAAGACATCTGCGAGAGCACCACAATGCCTTCCGCGCGATCTTTGTGTCTTATTCGCCCTGCAGGGGCGCCTATCTTTGAACTGCGCCGATTTCTTTCCTTTTACCGTCTCGCTCACTGCCCCGTTGTTCTGCGCGGTTAGTGGTTTGGGAGAGAATGAAAGAATGGGAGAGAGACATGCGGCTACCCCGTATGGCATGCGCAATTCCCTTTCTTCGTCCATCCAAATGCGCGCGTTTAATGGGTCCCAGTGCCCGTATGGTGCGTTTGTGAGCGTCTGCGCTCTTCTTGTTCGCGAACCATTGTTTCTTGCCAAGTCTTCAGGAGCTACGGGCTACAAAGACTGGCACCACCGCAGGCCATCATCACTGCTGCAGTGCTCCGTCTTGACGCTTTCTTGCTCCTCGTCAGAGAGTATACTGAAAATGAAAGAATTTCGCGTGCCGTTTATGCGGCCCGCCAAACCAGGGTTTTGCATCATGCACTCTCAGTCGTCACTGAGCGTATAGATCAGAGAGAGACGTCGTTTTCGGAGCAGCGCATTGCTACCGCTGTCTCGCTTATCCCAGCTCTGTCCGGGTCCCGTTCGCTAGCTACCATGTGGACTCCCTCCGGGACTATATACTCGTCAACTTCCTCCTCCGCTCCCTCCCCGGTGCTTCCCATAATAGCGGCCGAATGACCGGCGTCAGTGGGAGGGGAGGGGTGGCTATCCGGTGATCCAGGAGAGGACTGAGGTGCGCCTGCCGTCATCGCAGTCGCGTCTCTGCTGCTGCTGGCTGGGCAGGCACGCAGTCAGGAAACGCTGGCCGTCTCTTCCTTTGTTCGGCGGCGCGCCTGCGCTCCCTGCATCGCTCATTGCGGCGTCCGCCTCGGTGACTACTTTCGCTTCCCAAAGCCCTCATGTGGCGCTCTGCCTGTGCGCCTAACCGCGGATCTGGGCCCGTAATTTTACTGTATTTTTTTCCTGTCCCGCTGTAGTATTTGTGTCCGTTGGCGTATGGGCTGAATCATATTATTTGCCCTATTTTCAAAGGCTGCCTCAACATACTACTTGTATATAAATTGCCGTAGTGTTACGGGCTAGGGTATTTTACTTCATATATATATTTTTTTCTGGGTATTCCAACATTGGTGCTGCCAAGGTGCAGGCGGAGACATTGTTTTTTTTCGTCACTCCGCAGCATTTGTATACCTCGCCACGGGAGTTGCTGTTACCGTGGAAACATCAGTGCGATTGCCTCACGTATGACGTGTGCAGACAAGGCTGTCATCATCAGTACGCGCGCACACAGGTTGCAACACACTTTACGGAGCTCACTTGAAGCCCCTCTTAGTTTTTCCTTGCGATCGAAAACAAGAAAGAGAGAAAGAGTTTCATTTACAAGGAAAGGCAAGTCGGTCTGAGCAGCGATTCTCTCTTCTGGTGCTGTTGTACACGGAGAAGGAGGTATAGGGAAGCAGGGTATGATAAGTAACGATGCCGATAAAGGAGAAGTGAGAATATATACAAGCACATCACCAGTTTTTCAGACTCATCTATGGAGAGCCGTGCTGCTTAAAAAGCGGAGGGGCGTAGGTACGCCCGAACTGCATATAGGAAGTCCACTGATAATGAGATGTTCACTGATAATGACAGGGTATCAAAACGTCGAAAACGAACATTCATGGCAGCTGTTCTGTGTACGGCACACCTAGTTCAACCTATGCCCAAAAGTTACCAATCTTTGCGTCTCTTGTATCCTATGTGTCTACTCTGTATACGGCCGATTCAGGTCAGGATTCATTGCATGGGAGCTAGGTTGCATAAGTAGTTGCCGATCTCGAAGGGTTAAGAGAAGTGAGGGGAAATGACAAAGGAAAAGAAAAATTTTCAATACTGCGTGTCGTTCTTCGAGCTCTTTTTTTTTTTTTCCTTCAGAAAGAACGTTATCCAGCCTGCCTACCTTGCGGTATCTCTCCGTAGCAACCTGTGTATTTCTCGATTCATACGCGATACTCCCACTAAAGGCGTATTAAGTTTTCGGCTTGGGTTTTCTCTTGCCTTAGTATGCCTCGCCTTTCAGTAAATATCGACAGGCATCGACTGTTCAGCCTCTTACGTGCAAGGAAGCCTGCCCGCTAGCAGTTAAGTTTTCTCCGTGTAGTGAACTTCCATTTCCAGTGGACACGCTGGCAAACGTCGCGCATGGCAGAAACACTGAAGGCTCGACGGAATAACAAATAACCGGTGAAAGATAGTCAGTACAAAGTGAAAATAATACGGGCCACTAAAAAGCGACGCTGATAATAACTGAAGGTAAAACCGGTGTCTAGTTTGTTCTGCAAGGGCAGGGAGAAGAAGATACTTGCAGATAAGCGCCGAGGGTACAGGCCATTATAGAGCAAGAAGCAGGCTGGGTACTAGAGGTTCCTTGGAAAATGAACTGCAAGATGCACGACGGCTGTACAGATGGTAACGCAAACTTCACAAATTTTTCCTTTCTTCTTCACTATTACTGGCTTCTTTATGTTACTTGCCCGTTTACGACATGCCGAGCGAGTGAAGGTTTGCGGATATGGTAATTAAGATACCTGAAGGCCCAAGAACTGCATTGGCAGGTGGTTTGAGTATACCTCTCTGCCTCGTTTTCACTTAATGCTCACCATCGGGATTCATAGTCATGCAGAACCGTGGCAGCCCTGCAGTATACTCACTTAACCAGCGCTGCCTATACAGATACAGTAGGGAGTGGTGGGAAAGCATGAAAGTGGTTTCGAAATTAACAAAGCCGCCGTTTGTTTCGCAAACATCCGCGCACCGTGCCGGCGCTGAGGCTCTGCACGAGCAGCGAAATTCTCCGAGCTACTGTTCGCGCACGGGATAGTCCTTTGAGGCGCACTCGGCCGCGAAGCGCGACCCCATGCTGATAACGGCGCTTATTTGCAAGGCCTCCGTCTCTCCTGGCCTACCGTTCCGCTGTAGAGCGCTGCGAAATGGTCCGGCCGATGTGTACGGATGCCGCGCACGACCGCGGAATTCCCACGACGCGGACGCACAACAGAGGCAGTGCACAGTCGCCGTGTTTGCATTTCGGCGCCTTCGACTTCCCTCGGGATTGGACACAGCCCCCGCAGTGTGCGACAGCCTTTCCTGAGCGCGGATCGCTGATGTCTCGGTAGGTATCAACGACCTTTGCGGCCGCTTGGAGGAGCTTGTGGCGTACAAGCTCGGATTTGCTTCAACTGCTTTGATGCAGCGGACAGACACGCAGCTGTCCGACTGGGCTGCTGCTTGTGCAGTGGTCGAGCAAATACAGTGCGGCCTTATTAAATTCTACGGCCAGTGAACTCTGCTTTCATTGTCGCACTCACGCCAACACGACCGGGGCCGGCGAGTGCCCTTGTCGTTTTCTGAAGCGAAAGCTTCACTACGGGACCTTGCGCTTCGATCGCCGGGTGCCCAGTTCTGACCTTCAGCTGAGTTAGAGGTCAAACCATGAAAAAGAGAAAAAGAAACTGGATCAACATCCATGACTGGGAGTCGAACCCGCGGCTGCGCGAACTCATCTTTAAGGGCCGCTCAGCGAGGCTGCGACGATAGCCTACATGGTTATGTACAGAAAGGATATAACCTACATAAAGGATATAGCCGACATGGTACATATCCTTTCCGTACATAACCATGTAAGCTATCGCTGCAGCCAACACACCTCGTGTTAAACTGCACCGCACTCTTGCGCTGTGCATTGCAGAGCATCGTCTTCATCAACTTCCATCCCGCGGCAGTGCCTGCTCACCGTCGTCTTCTACATAGCACAAATCCTTGCTTTAGCTTCGATTCGAATGTAGTTAGCATTCTCTGCAGTTTTTTCCATAATAGTCTTTTGTTCCCAGAACATTGCATGTATCGCAGCTACGTGAAAACCTTACGTTAATTTGAATTATATTTTTATTATGTCTCTTTTTGCTTCCTGTATTGGAAGTTCGTGTTTGTACATATACACGGGCGAGCATTACGGAGCGCCGTCTTCTAGTCACTTTCTTTCGAAGCCCAGAGCCTCCAGCCGGCTATTAGTTGGGTGCTTGCAGCATGCGTGCATTCTTTCTGTCGCCTCCGTTTCCTATTCTCATTAAAGGTGCACTGAAGAGGAATCTGAACTTGTCTTTTTGCCGCGGGAACTCGATCTACACGTTCCTAGCATTCTTAGAAACGGCGACTTATTGCCCTGTATGGCCGATTTCCCTAATTAAATCGAATTAACGTCCGGCTCCCGCCCTTTTTTTTTTTTAATTCTGCCTCGTACGGTGGGCGGAGTCGACCAACGCGTGGAGTGCCTTTCACCCAGTCCCGTGGCGGCTTGCCGCTCTGCCATCGGCGGAGTAATGCGTAGTAGTCCGTAGTAGCAAATAGTCCGCGCGTATTTTTATTTCTGCGGGCTTCTTTTGCGGCTATATTATCTGCAAATGAAACTATTTATTCATGGAAACCTAAAAAACAAAATAAAGCGAAAGCAAAGCCTCCACGGAGCTGGCTGAAAGGAACTTCACGCGTTGGCCGACTCCGCCCATCGTACGAGGCAGAATTTAAAAAAAAAGGGCGGGAGCCGGACGTTAATTCGATTTAATTAGGGAAATCGGCCATACAGGGCAATAAGTTGCAGTTTCTAAGAATGCTAGGAACGTGTAGGTCGAGTTCCCAAGGCAAAAAGGCAAGTTCAGAATCCTCTTCAGTGCACCTTTAATGGTACTCTTTATGAAGGCCGTCCTCACACCCCGTGCACGGACGTTTCTGCTTCGCATATTCAGAGTTTATCGAAAAACTGTTCTTTAAAAATTGCTAATCGTGCCAAATGTGTCATGCATTTTGTTCAATAGTTCTTATTGGATTAGCTAAATTATGTTGCTCTGCTACATTGTGACCACTGCTGCCTGGTATCGGTCCCCAGGTAGCGGTCGTACGATAGTTTTTTCGTCCAGCGACCCTCAACTACGTGTTGAAAATTAAAAAAAAAACGACCTTGAACTTGAAGTTCACTCTGCACCTGACCTGGTTCGTCGCCGGGACATACGGTGTGACTCCCGTGTTGGTCACGGGCGCGCCACAGACGGACAGAATAAGGGACCTCCCGCCTTAGAGCTTTTCGAACCACTGAGATGACCGCATGAGCATTGCCGCGTGCAAGCGAAATTCTATGCTTTTGGCAAAGAATGTGAATCATGCGCTAGGCCATTTCCTCAATCTTTGCTTCCACAATTCGCCATACAGCCTTTAAGCACTCAACGCACGTTACCTTGAAATACGCAGTCCTTATACCTTCTTTTTTTTACTTCTTTTGTGCAAGCGATGCATATATCTATTGGAACACGTTCTGCAGCCTGTCCTCACTGGTATCCTCATTTTCTTTTGGTTTTCGGTCGCCCTTTGTCACGAAGACCGCTAAATGAGTAAATAAGGGGATACCACAACGCAGGATGCTACTTCTGTTCGTGGGACACGGGCAAGAAGCCGTCTCCGGCTCCTCCCTGGTCTGTATGCGGCGACGCGCGATGGCGCGCGCGGCCACCGACCGCTGTCCGGTCCACTAAACCCAAAGCCTGTCGTGCACTGCCTCCGGGCGTGGAAGACACGCCTTGTATTGTCTCCAATACGGACACGCTATTGCAGAAAGGAGAGGGAGAGGTGAGAGTAGACGGAGCTATGTGGCTCACAGCAAGAAGAAGGTGTCGCACGCTTGGTTGGCCGCATAGCTGCTATCGGCCATGGCTGCTGGTTGCACAGGGACGCCGTATACAACGTGCACCAGAACACGTTGTCCGTTGTAGCCGTATAACTACTTGGGGGTCTGGTCTAACTCTGCTTGATGGAAGGCTTCAAGAAAACGACCGCGGAAGTGAGGTTAACTTTACATCTGCGGAGCATTTTTCTTACGGATGCGCAATGAAAAAATTAAAATATCTTCATCGTGGAATTAACAGGTTTGTCGAGAAAGCGATAGAGAAGGCTCTAGCTAGGGTTATGCTACTTTTGTAGCTCCTCAGAACACAGGATAGCAGCAAAAGCTACCTCTCTCACTAAGGGTAGAAATGACACTCCAGAGCCATGACAAATCGGGAGCTATATGTCTGAGAAGAGAGTTCGGGAACAGCGGAAAGAAACATGCAGAAGCGACTACAAGAGGTATTGATACGGGGTCGGGGTTATTCGCACTTGTATTCCACCGGAAGTTGCCGCAGAAGTTCTCTCACCACTTCACGTGGGTACCCTAGAGCGTATGCCGCTGCAGTTCAGGAGGCAAGTTTCTCCGTTTTGTCCTCGTTTTATCCCAAGTGTCGCGAGTGCCCTCTACGAGGATTACATAACAATATGAACGACAAAGGGCTCTGACGGGCAGATACAATATGCATTACAAGACGCCATAGACGTGTTCCAGGGCTATGCGAGATCCTGCGGACTCACATGTGCAGCCAAAAATTCGGAGCTCCTCATCGTCCGGTCAAACCGATCGCGGAGAAGCGGTTCCCCCACCAGGAATTACACTATACTAAAAAAGGACGAACCGTAACTAAGGTGGAAAGACTAGAACCAGCATTCGCTGATCGGGAGGGCGCGCCAGATCAAGTCAGCCATCGTTGTGCTGGACTGAGGACTCCGCCCATGATGGACGGCTATAACTAGCCCTACATATATGTTTTTACCGTGCCCCTTTACCCTTCGTGAGCACGAGGTGGACGTTCACCGATATCAATCTCAACGCGTTAATTAACCGCACTCATCGCAAACACAATATTATTTGAGACTGAATATCAAGTAATATCAAGGAGGCGTGTAAGCATGAAGGGACTACCGTTTACGTCGATTTTCAGTTGAAGATGTTGCTCAATGTTGAATTGCTCCTGCATCTTTCCTTCCACCAACGCAGTGTTCACAATGAGAGATAGACAAGTCGTTGCTCCTTTACTAGTAGAGCCTATGTCCTCATGAGAACAACGGGCGTGTTGAAGCTCAGCGAACGAAGTTTTGTTCTGCACTACGCAGAGTATAGCGCAAAATACATTTAAATCCCCAGGCTAATTCTCGTGTGCTTACCATTGGCTGTACATACGGCTTAATGGGGAACGGTTACTACTGTAGTGTCGTTAGTATTATTTTTAGAAACTGCAGCTTTAGTCACGAACGCCATCTGGAAGCCCCCTCGGCAGCAGGATATTCTTCGGTTTGTTTTGAAACTAGTTCACGGTACAACTGAACAAAAACAAAAGCAAACATAACATTTGCGCACATACGTATCAGCAATACAATGCACAATGCAGAGCTCAGCGTACAGCCAACAATCGATATTTGAAACGAGGTCTCCACTCTGCAATGCCGCTAAAACTGGACGTGAATTCCCGCTTCGTGAGCCAGACGGGAGCTGGAAATAATAGAACGCAACCAGGCCAGCGATTCATTCGGGTGCGGTCAAATGCATCGTGCGCCATCGACTGGCAGGAATTCAATAATTAAAAAGTGCACCGCCAGCACAAAAGCCGGAGACGGCACGAGG
Organism: Amblyomma mixtum; assembly: GCF_055824585.1. Classification (NCBI taxonomy): domain Eukaryota; kingdom Metazoa; phylum Arthropoda; class Arachnida; order Ixodida; family Ixodidae; genus Amblyomma; species Amblyomma mixtum. The sequence continues at coordinate 121,760,975 of NC_143016.1, read as the reverse complement.
AAGCCGCACGCAGAGGGACACAGAGAAGACTTATTAATACAGCCTAGATTGAGTTAATAACGCTGCGGAGGCAGCGGCCCCGAAGCGTATTTTATTTCAGGCGAATCGCTTTATAGCGCATCGCTCTTCCCGTTAGAATTCAAAACAACACGCATACGCTCCGCGCAAAGTAAAGCACAGACGCTATACGGGAGCGCTACGCCCTACTTCTACAGCCGCGGCTTCCAGACCCAAGAACCGCCGCGTCATGCATATGCAGTGCCGGTCCCCGCCGCCGCGCAACTCCGTATTCTTCGTCTCGCTTTCTCCGAACCTCGCCAGGAGGACTATCCGTCGCGCATATACTATACCGGCCGTCCTTCGAAAGTGAAGCCCTGCTTTCGCATTTGCACGCTATGCGTCGCTCGAGCATAAACCATTGTTCGGCGCCCTTTGAACGAAAATAAAAATAACAGACACAGCGCACACCTAGGTAGTGGAGACTCGCCAGGGCCGCGCGGCTCACTCTATGGGTGCGCGCGGAGACGCTGGCAAGCGCCGCATAGGGTAGTACACGCAGCAAGAGAGAAACGGCAGTCCTTCATTTGCAGCGCAGACCACTCTTCCGCTCTTTCGGTCTCCGAGGGGTCTCTTTAAGACACCGGGCACGAGCGGCGCATCCCGAACTAAAGCAGAGCTGCTGCTGATGCCCTTCTGCGAAGCACTCCTCCCCTTTTCCTATTTACTCCACCCCCACGAGGAAACAAAAGGGCTGCACGTAGTCATGCACGTGCTTGTGTGTGCATGCGTGAATGTGAGCGCGCACCCAGTCTGCGTGCATTGCACTGCACGCGATGCGGGCGCGAGCTCTTGTGTGCAATACACGGCCATAGATCACCTGCGTGTCTGGCTGGGCGCGAGACGCGCATGCACCACGAGTCTCGCCAAGAGCCTAATCTGGTTAACTGTGCCAATCTGACCGGCGTATCTCGCTTCCACGAGGCAGCGCTAGCGACGAGCATTTCACGCCGTGCACATTAACGACGAGCTCAGCGACCGGTTTTGATCGAGTTGTGTATGGGATATGTCTGCGTGGATATATATGGGTGTAGTACGTGTGGCTCCTAGCATATGAGCGCGTGCGGCCGCTAGTACCTATAGCTTGAGAAGATCTCCATGCCTATCTGTCTCCCCGCGCACGAACGCGCCGATTTTCGAAGCCAGGTTTGGGCGCGAGTTTTAAAGTGTGGGGAGTGCCCGCGTGCCCAATGACCTTTGAGCGCCGCTCGAGAAAGGGTTTGTCTGGGCAGGCCCAGCCTCGTTGTTGTTGCAGTTACTTCTGTCTGTGGGGGCGGCGTAGTTGTTGATGGCATTGCTGTTGCACGCTAGTTGTCGCTTCGTAAAGAAACATTCAGACCGGTGTGAGCACGGCGTTTCCTCTTCGAGCAAACATTGAACTGTCCGTGCCAACTCAGCTGTGGCCTAGATGTGAGCGGCGCTTTACGTTTCGGGACCTATCGACAACGGGCCGCATTCGCTACGCGCCTCTCCTTTCGCCTTCGACGGAAGTGTTTTATTAGCCGAGGAACAGGCGCTCTCACGCGCCCTCGTTTTCACTTCCCTTTGCGTTAATTGTATTTTACGATGGGACTAAGGAAGAACGACTCGAGTGAAGCGCTTTGTTAGGTAAGGGGAGGACGGGCAGGATTTGAGAAAGTGATACACGCAGCCCGGACGGTCAATGCTCTTTGAAACAAAATGTATACGAAACAAGCAGTGCAACTTATGAGCCGGCATGCACAATCCTGTTCGCGAAGGCACCGGCAGTACCAACAGACTGGAGAAGAATGATGCCAGGAACGTAGATAATTATTTATCTTCGTTCGTCGTGCTTTGAAGAGACGACACGCAAAACGAAACGAAGAAACAAAGAACTCCTGAGTCCACCCTCTCCCTTTAAACGCAGTGCTCGGACGGCAGGAGGGTGAGAGCTGCTTTCGAGAGGAGGCAACGAGCTTAAACCCAATACACAGCGCGGCTCCAATAAACGAGGCTCCGTAGACTTTCCTATTTTTTTCTCCACGGTCTATAAAAGGTTCTACCCTCGCATTCGTCGCACAGGACACCTCATGCCACGCCCGTAGCCCTTCGCGTGACGGGACTTTCGGTTACTCTTTAAAGGCCTCGCCGGCCCGCGCGCATACCAACGCATGCGCGCGCGCTTTTCGCTACCTCCGCCTTCCTTTCTCTCACAGAAAGCGCGCGCTCTCGTCAGCGCCTGAATCGCGCTGCTTTCCAATGCGAGGCGTGTTGGGGCTCTTCGAACAAAGCGAGCACGACTTGGCGTGGTCCAGGCACGGACCAAGAGTTGCCCAGAGAGCAGAGGCTACTGTGGTGGCAGGTGGACGCGGAGCTGTCCTCGCGTGGGGAGAAGCCGCTCGCGTGCCTGCGCCGATCACGATGCACCGGGCGGCGGCTACCTTTCCCAAGCGGCGGACCGCGAGGCCGCGCACGCCACCTGGGTCCGTCTCGAAGCGGGCATGCATTCGCTTTTCCCAGTTCCGGCACGGCCCCGTCCGCGCGCGGGGCTTGTTCTCAACATGGCTGTCGGACCTGAGCGATGCGGATGTGAGTGGTGCCCTGGTGCGCAGAGTATGCGAAGGAGTGGTACGACGCCCTTCTTCCTCTGGCCGGCCGCCATTGAACGACAGTGGGAAAGACTGGAATGAGTAAATAATTAAATCACAGTGCAGAGCTGTATGCGTTCCTGGCAGACGCCGTGAAACTGTGCTACACTGGAGCGATATGTATTTTACCCACCGCGGTGGCTAGCGAGCGGGAGTACCCGGACCCCGACCGCGCGGCGGCCGCGTTTCGATGGAGGCGGAACGCAAAAGGCGCCTGTGTGCACGGCACGGTTCAGGTATCCACCGAGATATGTGAGACAGATACTGTGCCAATTCCTTTCCTTAAAAACCAATTTACCAATTTATATTTCTTTGGCGCCAGTCGCCCGAAAGAAGAAACTCAGAATGCTCGTTTTGGAGTTATTTGTCGTGAGCAGGAAGAACTGCCACAAAATTGAGAATGCTGTAATATGGATTTTAGAGCTCCCCAAATTCGAGCCCGGAGAGAGGGAGAAGGGTTGAAGGAAGAAAGGCCGGGGGGTTAACCAGAAGAAAGTACCTGTTTGCTTGTACAGTGGGAAAGGGGGAAAGAAGGGAAGGAGAAAGAAATCTGATTTTAAAATGAAGAGTGCCAAGTAAGAAAGTAAGGTCTTCGCGTAAGGCAAAGTCACAGCCTATTGCGCCGGGCTGACGCTCTCAAGAAACGGAACAGTGACTGGCAGACCTCTAGAGCCTGCGATCGCTGTGGTCAAAGCCCATAGATTTTTTTTTTCTACATAGGAACGTATTAGCTGCGTGAAGAGACCTGGCTACGTTGACTTCGAGTGGGCAGATCGCGTATCGTGACAAGTGGCCACCAAGACGTAAAAATCCCGCATACGACAACGCTATCTCACAAGTTTACGATGCCATCATTCACTTCCCTCGTGGACATGCTGATTTCCAAGAACCCTGTTTTTATACGCACAGTCCTCCGTACACCAGAGAAGAAAGGCTTGAATACGCGAGCACACTAACTCGGCGCGCACTGAGCGATGCTTCTCCAAGAATAGGCCGTTTAAGATATACGCAGCCCCCGATACATACATATATAGGTATACATGTATATGTCCACAGCGCACGCATCGGCTTCGAGGGAGGCGTTAGCGTTCGGGGCGATATGATGGATGCTCCCTTCCAGGCCTCTCTATCTCTTGGGCATACAGGCGTATACGCATATGGGCAGCGCGCCGAGCGTCAGCTACGTACCGGGCGCTTCTGACCGATCGAGCGCGTGCGTAATTACGCATACATGCGGGCATGGAAACGGCCCTCGCCTCTCCACATGGACACCGCGGAGGCAACGGGGAATGTTTGGTCTACTTCCATCGCCCCACCCCGCGCGATCTGCGGATCTGCCAATGGCGCGTGGCGGGCGACTTCTTTTGGCGGCAACCGAAGGTTTGGCTGTGTAAGCGGAGTTGGCGATCCGCGCGCATACGGTACAAGGACTGCTGCTAGTGGTTGCGATTACGCCCTCGCGTGCACACCCCATATCGGCGTGCACATAGTTGTGTGCACTGCACTGCGGACGGCAGAGGTTCTGCCTTTAGTCGGCGAACGGAGCAAACAAAACTAGTCTGATGTTTTGCCTGCTGTTTTGACGGGAAAAACTGTCTTTCGTGCATCATTGTGGCCTCAACCTGAAGCGAATGGAAGCCTCGATTTAAAGAGGTGTGGTACGGACAGCGACATCGTGACAATAGCGTCTCTGTATGGCAGTACTGCGTTCGTGCTTCGACCGGATATACTGAGCCCTACCCATTAAAACGGCTTCAGGATGTGGTGACTTTCTAGGGCTCCAAATTCTCTCCGCAGCATCTCATATCTGAGAACGTAAAAGTGATCTAGTTACAAGCGTAGCGCTGGCTACGCTGCATGCAACTACTGGTAACCACTACGCGGCATATATCCTCCTGCGCGCGCCAACGCTTGGCCCAATCATAACACGCCCCTCAGGTACAGCTTCTTTTGTTGTGGCCAGAGAGATGAGTTCAGGAGATGGCGGGCTTCCTCCGCCCGAGATTACGTAGGCTCGCTGCCATCACGCGCTGAAGACCGCTCACCGCAAAACGGCGGGCACTGGTATTCTTAGTGTGGGATGAAATATGAAGGCGCCGGTCGAGACGTTTGTTCCACTGCTTGGAAGCGAGTGGCAATAAGAGTAAGCTATGCAAGAACAGTAGTAAAAAAAAAAAATTAAAGGGGAGAGGGCGAAGGAAGGTGAAGGAAGAGTAGACTAAGAAAGAGAGAGTTAGGCGTTGGTTCCCAGTGCGTGGGAAGCATAAGCTCTGTAAAAGGAGGAGGAGGAGGTAAAAGAGGAAATGCAGGGAGGTTAACCGGAAGAATAATCGGTTTGCTACCCTACACGGGGGGAAAGGATAGAGGGGATAAAAAAAAGAAAGAGAAAGGAGAGTAACAGAAAATTGAAGTCACTCTAAAACGTCAAAGTTCGTTGAAGTCACAGCCTGTCGTGCAGGCCAGAAGTTCTCAAGAAGCGGAGAAGTGCCTTGGAGGCCTTCTCCGCCGACGACCGCCGCGGCCAGTGCCCGAGAATCTTCATTTCCGTGAGTGGGCGCGGACTTAGGCGCTCCAGCGCACGGCTGAGAGACTGCCTTTCGGTGGTGTAGGCAGGGCAGTCACAAAGAATGTGGGTTATTGTCTCGTGATGCCCGCAGGTGGCACATGCAGGGCTATCAGCCATACCGATTAAGAATGAGTAATGGTTGGTGAAAGCTACACCAAGCCAGAGGCGACACAGCGAAGTTTCTTCTCGTCGTGGTAGGCCTGATGGTGGTGCTACTGATGGAAGCAGACGTCCAATTAGCATAAAACTAAAACTGTGCTTTGTTTCGGCGCCATTTGCTTGAAGACACCAGAAAGAGTAGTTTAAGAGCAGGAAATCACGTCACAGAAAAAAAAAACAGGAAATCTACCTCTTGTACACTGTCATGTCAGGTTTGACGACATATTTTCAAGGCATAAGGCCAAACGTGACCTCAGACCGGCAAGGTGTATTACGGAATAAATATGCGGCAAGTGTTTATTGGCTGAATAAGGATTTTCTCGAAATTCTATACGGATCAAACTTTTCAGGATAAGTTCATGGAGACCCGATCGGCAGCGACGAAAACTGAGGCATCGAGTCCAAAGCTCCGAAATGCATAATGGCGACTGATGCAGTACGGAAGTACGCCACATTGATTGGCCTGATTTTCAAGAGTACAAGAATATGTAGTAAAGTCCCCGTAAAGGCTTGCGTTCATGCGACGGAGCCACAGATCACAAGCGGTTTCACTGACCAACATGTATATCGTTCCCAACGAACCAGTATTGGCGAGCGGCCCTCAGATCAGTGGACGGCTGTCAAGGACAGTCTTTTTTTTACACGTTACAGAAAAAAAATAACCGTCTACAATTACAATTATTCCGTCTGAAATGCTACTGATTACAGTTGACAATTACTACCACAGAGAAGCCACTGAATAATTACAGAACAGTAATCGATTACTGTCGCGTTACTTGTTGCGTGTTGCGCTGTCGAAGTCAAAGCTTCGATGACCAAGTGGTTCGCCTAATTAGTGCTGGTTATCCAAGTGTTTCAGCACTTTCAGCACAGGTGAAATCCTGTTCTACAAAGCAACAAACAAATACAGAAAAGGGAAGGACGAAGCGAACAGCCAGGTTATTTCGTATCTCCGCGGGTTGTCGCACATTGTTAAGATGTCAAACAGTTCTCACATCAGCGTGGTTTTCTCTGCCCCGTGCAAGCTTGGCAAGGTCTGAGCAATGCTTGATCGAAAGCACGAATCCTGATCTGAGAAGCACGTCAGCAAGTAAACAAACTGCAGAAGCAAACTTATCTATAAGATCCTCCTCACCTGCAATTGTGTTTAGAATGGACAAACGGGAAGATGCTATTAAGATAGGGCCTAAGAACACAACTTGAGCCAGCGTAAAAAATAAATCCGGCGGTTGCTTGGCATACAATTGTAACAGCCGTGCTTGTAAACCTGTCTTCAACAAAACCAAGTCGCTGGCATACGCCAAAGACAAACTGGAGCGAGAGATTATCCAAGCTTTTTTTTTAATATCTAAAGCGGGAGAGAAGTGCGTTAGCACATCCTCGACTTCACTCCTTGATAAAGAGCTGCGATTTCTAGACGAACACATGTAGGCTGTTTCTTTTTTGTGGAAGGTGATTCATGCCGTCTTTTCTGCGATTTTCCTATATCTTGGTTACCCTTTGACGGGGATCCCTTTTTCATTTTTGACACTACTTTGCTACGAATCATTTTAACTGTCTACGCTGGTTAGTTGTTTTCGCCTCTTTCCTTTTGCTCTTTTGACGAAGCCTGGCGAAGATATATACGATTCGGATTTGATAAACACAGTTTATGTGTCTTTTTCTAGGTTATAAGCCGGTTTTAAATCGATTTTCGTGCTTTTTGGGGCGTATAACTGTGGCGTGTGCTGTTGGTAAGCAAATGACTGCACGGAGAAATACAGGTTTATCACTTGATCGTGCGATAGATGTGCATGGGTGATGGTTGTACCTATAAAATGTGTCACTTTGAATGCTAAATGAATTAGTTTGTAGTCAGCGCCCTTGTTGTAAGTAGGCCTTCCATGGTCCATGCTATGTTGGTGCTGTTTTTAGCAGTTCAAGCAAAAAGCAGTGTTTTTTTTTTTATTACAACGAATCAGCTAGGCCCGACGTATTGCAAGAAGCATCCATAGATGGCGCCAGCTACAGCAGGAACAAATACCGCTGAAAGCGCAACACATTAGGCAGCCATGCCCACCTTCGTGCCCGGCCCAACTATTTGCCGCAATCACATCGTCACGGACGCTTCGCCCCAATAGCCTTTTTTGCAAAGAAGTAATTGAATACGGGTAGTCGATTACAGAAAAACAAGAACTGAATTAACCGAAACGTTACCACCTGAAAACAGTAATCAGTTGATTACAAGATTGCACAGAAAAGTAATTAATTACTAATAATCGATTACAAGCATTCAATTACGTACAACTCTGGTCAAGGCTAGCTGGCTGAAACCTTCGTAGATCCAGCGACCGCGTCTTTCTGTTCTTCAGTCCCTCCGTGCAACGTGACGACTCCGTATAAGGCGGGGAAGTGTTTGACATATTCTTGACATCGTGGCCGCAGTAGTAAATACCGATGGCGTGCAACAGCCTCTATTGGACGCTTTTTCAAGCGCAGTTGTATATGCATAACATTTTTCTAGGCTAGATCCAGGTCTACCAAAATTCCCAATGCTTGATACAGCCTTTATCATAATATAGGAAGGACAATGTCAAGGCATGCCACAAAGCTTGGTTTACTTCGATAGACAGAGTGCATGCAATCTAACGCGCAACCCAGAAGTATACCACGGTCCGTCATTGCTTAAAAACACGTACGAATAATTGTACTCCCTGCACTAAACGCAATATTGTGATCTCAACAAACTGCGCACCTCCACTAGTGTCACGACCTAAGGAAAGCCGTGCGGGTAGGCTTATGGGATAACCCAAGAACTAGATCGGTCCTTTTAAACCCATAGCCAGGTCTATAGCCCGAGCGTGCCTCTCCAGCCAACCGCGGCGTCGTCGTCGTTTCGACTAAGCGCGATAAGCGCGGAGGCATGGTTTCGAGTGTCACGCTATTTTCATAATCACAAACCCCCTCCCTAGAAATAGACAGGTCCAGTAGCAAGATCATGATCACGGCCACAAACTGAGGTCACGACGCTGTGAAGAGCCGAATCTTTTAACATGTAGTTAACCGGTTGCGACAGCACGCGGCTGGTTGGCGTCCTGCGTCTTTTCTTTAGCGAATTATTATTTCAGAAAATGGAGAGACCAAAACTTCCATCATGTATACTATCCGAACACGGCATGAGCCAGCAGCGTTTTTCCTGCAACCTTGGATGCCCACGCTCTAGGCTGATTAGATCGTTACGTCACTGGCTAGGAAAATGAACGGGCACAGCGAAAATGCCCTCCAATTTTTGCTGACCGAGAGCGCTACCATGTGGCCGGAAGTTCAGTGACCTTGGCAGTATCAGCTTACCTCAACTTCAGCTGCAAATTTCCTCGGTGCATTGCACCCCAGCAGCAACGGACAGCGCTCCAGGACAGTGTGAAGACACCGACAGTTGTTGCCACTCGAACATTAGCGCCCTCACTGAAGGAACCACTTCACTGGCCCTTAGCCTTTCCAGCCAGGAGGTCGTTGCGGATTCCTCGTCTCGTCACTCGCACTTCACTCTGGCTGCTGACCTGAAGCTGTTCCGGCCGCACAAGGCAAATGGTTTCATGCGGGGTGGCCCGGTAATTCGTTTTCGCTTTCCTCGAAGAGCGCGGTATTGCGAGTCGTTTCGGAATTAGTTTTGCTGAAAACGAACGCGGAGAACGCATACTTCTTCTTGGCCTTCTTGGGACGACATTTCCCACGGCCACGCTTGATGCTCACAAATAATTGTCCCTACTGGCGTTGTACAGTACCGGCCAGCGAAAAGGAATCACCGTGCTGGAGCTTTCAAAGTGGTTTGCAGGATTCATACGCGTAAAAAAGCCTTGCCGCATGCGCGGGAAGCGAAAGACGAGGCGGTTTTCAATTAGGAGCGCAGTTGCGTTCACAGAGGTTGCAGAGCAAGTGAACTGCCGTGTGAAAACACGAAGTCGTTCGTGAGGAGTCGCAAAATTGGCGGCACTTCCTCAAGGCCGACCGCGCTTTCTTGCACATTTCTGTTGCGGTGGCGCTTCGGGTACCTTTAGGTTCCGCGAAGATGCCAGGGGAGCGATTTTGCTTCCCTACTGGCAACCCACTGACTACTGAGACGGTGCCAGGCTGCAATTCGTCTTCATCGAACAGTACAGTCGGATATAACGGAGCAGTAACAGTAAAATAACTGTATAATGGCAGAGTTGATAAAGTTCATAGAACAAAAACCAGCGCCGGGAACAGGACAGCAGATGAAGGTATATGACAGACGAAAGCTGGTGCATCTTTATCTGCAGGTTGTCGTCCTCTTTATTGCTCTGGTCTGTTTTGCAACGGTGGAGGGCGTGGCATGGAGGAGACATTTCGTTGTGCTAACCGAGCAAATAGCTGACGTTGGTTCCGGTAGGCAAACAAATGTACGGCGTTCTCTACAACCGGAGGAAAGGACGTTACTGTCCTGCGCCTGCGCACTGGCGCCCCGCTATTTCCTTATTCTCCGAACCGCTAGGGTCACCCTATTCTAAATGTCTGTTTTGGCGTTCGAACTTTTCTCACGCGTTCCGTAGAGATGATACGAAACTTTTTGCACTTTTATAGGAGGGAACCAGAAGCATTGGCTGGCGAATGTATAGCGCAGCTCGTAAATTCCGCTAGGTAAGTTATGAAAGAAGTTTGATCCCCGAATTATGCTCCATATTATTACGGCCGCACCTGCACCTCAAGCACCACCGCAAGCAAATTCCGGAACCCTGTTCCGACTACGCTGTTCCGACTACGCTTTCGAACCGCGTCGGTCTTCGAAGTGGCTTCCAGCCTCAAGGAACACCAAAAGGTTGCCGATTCGCTCACGTCGGCGGACTGACCCCGCCAGAAATACCGTTGTGACCGCGATCACACGCTGTCACTGCCGACCCCTTCCCAGTCTCACAGAAGCAAAAAAACACCACGCTGTGAGTCTTTCTGCTGCAGAGACAGGCGAGTTTCTCTGTCGTTTACAGATACGTATCCTGCAGAGGGAGATTACGTTCCACTTCCAAGTCTTTATCATCACTCTTCACTTTCTATGTCTCCTTTTGTCCACCAAGCATCGTTTTGGAGAGATGACCACGCAGGAATATCAACACCGAAAGTATACTACTCTCCTGTGCGCTACTCGGCAACACTCGTCATTCACTGAAGTTGAGGTGATACCGTGGGAGCCGATTGTTCGGTTCAACGAACCATTCACTGAAGAAGTGAACGTTTAAACGTCGACTGTGCGGCTTTCCGAACGTCCTTTGGTGGTCCTCCCTACCGTGAGGGCACTGAAGAGCTCTCTGCAAGAAGAACCGAACCAAGCATTACGTATGGTGCTCGCCAAAAACAAAGACCGCCTACCCTTCTCCACGAAACAAAAGAAAAGAGAGAAGAAAAAAGGAAAGGAAACGGCGATAGAAACTCGGGGCACACACAACCACGGTGGGCGCTCGGCTCACGACCTCCCAGTGCGACACCTGACGGGCAACTAAAATGGAAACTCTCTCAGCGCTTCTCCGCCTCCTCCCGCTGATGACGCTCGCCCATTGTCCGTGTGCTCCGAGATCGCGCGATGCGGTGCCGCCCCTCTGCGGTCCCCGCTTTTCCCTTTCCTTGGATTATCGCGCGCTTTCCACGGACAGAGAGAGAGTGCATTTCAGTCGTTCGTCGTGCGCCATCGACATTTCAGCCGAGACCTTGACGAATTGCGGTTCCCACGTCCTCCTCCTCAACGCGTTGTCCTCTAGCGTGCAGCGAGCCCGCATGCTCCGTCCGTGAATGTTGTTATTCTCCGAGCTCCATTTTTCTTTCGCTTAGCAGACCTTGGCCTCACAGCGGGGTGTCTAGTTGAATGCCCTCACAAACTGAATCGGTGACATCGGCCGCACCAAGGATCAAAAATTGTCGTATGCATTCATTCTACCGGTATGTGGCTGAAGCTAGTCAACTGTGTTTCACATCTTGCACCTCAGGAAAACAGCGACAAGACCTTTATTAACCGCGTTGATGACGAGAACAATTCTTCTTGGGCCGGGGCGCACGAACTTGAGGTGGTATTTGCAGCTGGCTGGCTGGAATTATAAACCCAGCAACTTATATTCTTTAGTAGCTTTAATACGGGCATTCAATGGCGACATTAGGGGCTGCTGCTATCCCCTAGGTTTTGCAAAAGCCCTTCCTCGCCTTCTAGCGGAGCAAAACTGGCACGGGCCGGGGCGCTTAATTTTTAATTATTTTTAATAAAGACCCAACATACTAGTAAAGCATAACTGCCACTTGCCGCTCACTTAAAACAAATCCATCACATCTCATCTCCTTCTTTCCTGAATAACTACATCTAATTTAATGTGATGAGATCGCGATGCGTAGAAGCGTTGTGTTGGTTGGTTGGTTGGTTGGTTGGTTTATGGGGTTTAACGTCCCAAAGCGACTAAGGCTATGAGGGACGCCGTAGTGGAGGGCTCCGGAAATTTCGACCACCTGGGATTCTTTAACGTGCACTGATATCGCACAGTACACGGGCCTCGAATTTCTCCTCCAAAGAAATTCAACCGCCGCGGCCGGGATCGAACCCGCGTCTTTCGGGACAGAGCCGAGCACCATAGCCACTGAGTCACCGTGGCGGCTGAGAAGCGTTATGATTCGGACTCTTGTTCATTCGAGTTCGGCAGTGTGATTTCAGTGCGACGTAGATCTAAATTAGTTCATGTGTGGAGAATATCGGCAGTGCAGACAATGAGCACTTACACTTGTCATCACTCCAGGGTAATTGGGAGACTATCTTTGAGCGTCCTCAAAGGAAGAAAACACCAGAACAGATAGGGGAATGTGACAAACTCGGGGTTTCTATTGATGCTTAAGACATGACTGAATAACATGTGACTAGTCCTTCATTGTTTGTGCATTGAAGGACCAACGAAAGCCACGCTTAGGAATGGCGTAAGTGAAGTTTTCAGATCCGTCATTACGAGCGATCTGTAATACTTTCGTATTATCGACCGGCGCCAAACAACTGTTATTGGAACTGTATTCACGCACACTGACACGCTTGCGCGTGCGGAAAAGGAAACACGGGGAAATGTCAAACCAGCCGACGCCAAAAGTAACTAAGGCGGCCGTTCCCAAAGACACCTCACAACGCATCGCGTCCCCATGCACGGAGCTCTGAGCCATGCGATCCCCACAACGCCTGCCCCATGAGCGGCCATGAGCCGGAAGGGGGCGGAGTAAGATGCCGCCAAATCAGTGATGCCGCCGCCGCCACCCGCGTTCTTCTTGACGACTCTCTCAGGGCGCGTTCTCTCTGGTTGCTTCTCTCTTATGTTGTCTTTTCTCCGGGGCCTCCGGCGGTGTGAAACAAGAAGAAGCACGCGGTGGTTCCTGGGGGAACGGGAGGCGGTGGGGCAGCCTCCCAAGCTGTGCGCAGACTAGCGGCATCCCGAGGCCGGCGTGGGGGCTCAGGTTATTTACCGGCAAAAACAATCAACGACGGCGCCGCCGCGGAGAAGGTCATAGCCCCACAGCAGTGGCCCCTCTCACAGCAGCGGGGTCTTCATTCCTCTCGGCGGAGGTGGCGTTCCCCGTGCGCATAGAAGCCCCCCCCCCCCCCCCCCCCCTCCTCCTCTCCTCCTTACCTCACGGTAAGAAGGTAAATGGCATGCTTTCCGCTACTGGAACGAACGCCTCCGAGTTTTTCTCTGAATCGAAGACAAGGTGCTCTTCCGGAGAGGAACTGCAGTGGACAGAGGAGAACGTGAGTGCGAGACTACAGAAGGAAACAGTATTACCTGGATACTGTTTCGGCCTTGCTAGTATTCCGAAAAACAATAGCTACCAATCGAATGCTGGAATGACAAAACAGAAATGAGGTGTAGTATAGACAGCAAAACGTCATGATTTCTTGCTGCGCCTGTCATCACGTGTCTAAAACTGAACTTTGCAACATTCAAGGGCAAGGATAGCTTACAAAGACCGCCCTTGCCTACAATCGCCTTTAATAAATCTTTGCAGAGACAGACGCGGCGTCCTTTTCAATGATAGGACATTCGTATCGCAAACTTCCCCGGTTCTTACACGCACGTGAAAACTGTGTCCTACTTTTCTGTTGCCCACATCTGCCTCCCGTCTGCAGATTTCTAAAAAAAAAAAACACGTTTTTTTGGCCTATAGCTGCGCAACAAGTGGTCGCTTGGGCTGAGCATTCTTTTTATCCTCCCTCCTTTTGGCCATAAAATATGATGCAGGTCCTCCGGCATAGTTGTATTGTTGTACAATGAAGCCGTCTGGCGTTGCCACGGCTTCATTGAAAAGTGTAGCACAATATGGCAAGCGAACTACTACGGGGCGACCCGCGGTAGGCCAGCGGGTCCGGAGCCTGCAATTGGCGCCCATGCCCCGGCATGCTCCACTGCCACACCCCTCCTTTACCGCGTGCCCCCTAATTCAAGAAAAGCCACCGCCCCGTCGCTTTCTCCTGTCCACTGTACCAACTTTATTCCGCCCGGAACCCCACTGTCGGCTAGAGCAGGGGAGCCGAGGCAAGCGGCGATGAAGTGGAGGGAAGGGGAGTATAGGCATACCAACCCCGACCGTTGCGGCCTCACGGGTGGTCCGGACACGGACACGTCGAACCCCCAGCCCGCATGTATCGCGCGCGCGTGCGTGCGTGTACGACACGGCGGCCATTCCGGTGGTGGACTCACACGTCGAGAGCTCGGCGCATCGAAAGCAAACAGCCGAGAAAGCGAAAGTAGCACGCTGACTTGAAAACTGCGGTCATTACCGGCGTATAATTTGAGCTCCGCGTCCATTTGAGGAATGCAGGACATGGCGCTGTGTGCGCGGGTTCACTTCTTAGAAGCTGGGGAGTGCTCGGTATGAGGTCAGAGGTTATACAAAGCGATTATTTGGGTACGTCCTAATGGGTGAAGGATTTGCAGACGAAAGCAGGGATCTTAGTGATTCTCTACGGTATGTCACCGGTGCATGCAACACTGCGTAGTTTCTATGAGACTGGCTGCACGTTACTGATTATAATTACCATTTTTCTACGGGAAAGAAATATGCTCCAGGTGCATAATAATGCACTCACAGCCGTTTACGGTTTTGCTCCCCCCTGACTCGACAAACTCGCAGGACAGTGAGGAACGGCTGCGCATTACAACAGGCGAGTTTGTGCGCGCATCAAGCTGTACGGCATAGCATGCTCATAAAAGGTTTCTTTGCGAATTTAGCCCGAATCTTTATTTCTAAATTAGTTTGAGCCGTTGCGCGCAACAGTGCAAGATTGCGAGCCAATTGTTCCCCTAATGCGCTGGATGTCGTAGCTCGGAGCGCTGTCAAATACGAGGTGCAAATTCATGCCCCACTACCAATGCCGCTCAAGTCATCGCTAGCTCGTACCTGCGCACCAATGGTTTTGAATGAACGAATGTATGAGCATGTTATTGGAAATGTTGACAACAATTATCGCTTTCGTCTTCAGAACACTGCATTTTTTGATGAGGAATGAAAAAATGAAGTTTAATTCATCTTGGACTAGCATGCTTAAAAAAAAATTTTAGGCTACGACGATTAATGCCTTAGTAGCTATATATTTCCTAGTTTTCTTTAAACACGCGAGTGTTATTTTTTCTTTTTATTGGAACTTCGAGATTGGCATTATAGCGGCGAAGCGTTCTGTCGCGTGCGACGACACCTGGACGTTGCATTAAGCTCTGTACACTTCAATCCCGCAGCTCCGCTGAATACTTAGAATAACCATAATAATGTTTTAACATTCTTTCCTGAAGCATGAAAAGACAAACATGCCTCTTTTACTTTTCCGTGCGCGATGTATAATTCCAGAAATAATTCGCTCCCACGTCTCCAGCACCACACTTGATCCACCTGACCGGCTTCATGTGCACAACAACAAACTACACGTGGCTCCACCAAGCAGGCCGTCAAGCTCAGGTCGTTCACCTGTAGTGTACGCCGTACGACGATCTCCCCCCTCCCTACTCTCTTCTAAGATGCTGAACGCAGCTGGCGTCCAGCACATCTCTTGCATTTCCCCATCCCAGCGCGCGCGGGTCTCACGTGCACGCCGTTTCGGATCCGAATATCCCATCCGTGAAACACGGTTACCGCGTATAAGCGAACAACTCGTGCACTCGGCACGGGAAGCTCCGCGTGGCTATATCGCGTCGTTTCTACGGGCGCATTGTTTCCACGGGTGCCGGCGGTGCATGCGTCCCCTCGCATTCCGCGTGATGTTCCTTTCATCTTCCCATCACTACATCTGCCTCCTTCACTTTCCTGCGCCGTTGTTTCTGTCTTTCGCATCGACCGACCGAGCATAAGTTCCTGACAGAGAGAGACAAAACGACATGCCGCGGAGAAATGTCGGTCAAGTGCGCGACGTCCGCGGAACACGTGACCGCGCTAAAGGCCATCGTTTTTTCCCCTCCGCTTGGCTGCCCATCGACCCGCCCGGCCCCGAGGCTTCTACAACTTTCCTCCTAAAACACTTCATCGCGACGAACGCTCGAAGCACGCATGGGTTAGCTTTTGCATTACTAGTACCTCGACACTCCATATTCAGACGGCGCCAATAAATTTGCGCCGCCGTCGACGAATAACAAAAGAGGAGAAAAAGAACGACAGAAGGAACAGAGAGGAAAGAAGGAGGAGCGGAGAAAGGAGAGCGGCCATGCATTTTCTCCGAGGAAATGTCCCACGCCGGCGGCTTCGACCCTCGTGTGCTGCAGACAGCCGCAATTCGCGGTAGCCGCGGCTCGGCAGCGGAGACCATATCCGACAGGCGTTTTGGCCTAGTGCGTGCAAAGGGCTCTTAGCGAGCGCCTTTATGTGCAGCGAACGGCGTACAGTTGCTCTTTTTTTCGCTCCCGCCCCGAGGCAGGCGATGGTCCTCGGCCGACCGAAATCTATTTCTGACGTCGCGTCGGCTCCAACAGTCCCGCGGCAGCCACCGCAACGTGCGTTTGCCGCGCTCCCGAACTCTTGCGTCTCCTCCCCTCCCTTATGCCGTCCTACTCTCTCATTCGATTTTTAACTAGAGCGTGCGCCAAAACTGCGCTGTCTGCCTTCAAAATCGGCGTCGTCGGGAGCTGTTTCCTACATACGTGGAAGGGCGTCTGAGCTTAATTCGCGGTCGTGACAACAACGGGCGCTTGTGCTGTGGCAATTGTGCCTCACCTGAGCGCGTCTGGAGACCCAGATAGCTGAGGACGTGCTCTGGGGCTTAACGAAGGGGCGTGGCGTCTCGTCTTCCCTTAGGTGGCCGCCTTTGTTGCGGCCAAAGCCACCGATAGAGCTATGAAATTCGCACCCCTTTCTCGATGGTTTTGGGTGCCGTTCTCTGTGAGCCGGATTGATTCGTACACGCGTTGTCGTGGTGCAGTGCTCACAGTGCAGATATGAACAGATATGAAAAATACACATATTACCGTATGATTGTACAGATATAACAGCACAGTACAGATACGACATTACAGATAAGTATTTCATCGATTAGCATCTGTTGCTAGCATGTTAGAATTGATGTCACTGAAATCATGGCTCTTGGCTGACCTTTTTCTTATTCAAAACCGCTGTGTGTGTTTGTGTGTGCGTGGCGTTGCCGTGCGTTGGGTGCGGTCGTGAAGCTATAAAAAAAAACTGATTGTATTAACTGTGTTCGTGTCTTACGCTCCTCTCTCACAAATTGTGGAGGAAACGAATGACCTCTACTTTATGGTCTTGTCTGTCGTCCGTATACGTACAGCCGGTCAAACCTTTACCTGGCGTGCGTGACGGCCGCGTTTTCCGTGCTCCTGTAGCTTATGACGGAGCAAACTTGCGAAAATATCAAGTCTAAGCACAGACTCACTAAGCCCGAGCTTAATATTGAGCTTTGGGCAAGTTTGCTTCATCCCAAAGCGCAGGAGCACAGAAAAAGCGGCCGTCACGCACGCCAGCTAAAGATTTGGCCGGCTGCACGTACAGTCAGTGCCGCCTTTGTATAGAGCGCATGGGCGACTAACTTCCCTGCAAACGAAGCCACATGTCCTAACAGCTAGGTACTAGGTTCTGGAGGCAACACTGGCGCGGAAGCAGAACCTCGTAGACCTGAGAGAAAGGGAGACACGAGCGCTTTGCCCAGAAATGATGGGTTGCTTTCTAATTTCAGTTCTTTTTTGGCCGGTGCACACTTCTCGAGCGCTCTATACACAACGGTGACGCGGTATGTACAGTGGTATGCCGGTACGGTGCCCTTAAATACGCAGAAATCGAACGCACGGTGTGCAGATTGCGAGTTTCGCATCGAGCGCTCCCTAAAAATAGTTCCCATATCTTAATAACTACTTCTAATACTGCTTCTTTTATCTTCCGGCGGCCTGGCACAGTGTTTCCGCATTCGGGCCATGAGAGCGTTCCGTCGATATCGCGTATAAAACACGCAGAGCTACAGGTATCGCATGTAGGCACAATGCGTTAGGACTACAGAACCTGCAGACTTAGGCAACCTCCGCGCCGCAAACCAGGGTGCGGCGGCCAGGGGCAATCAACGCCGCTACCGGCCTTCCATCACCGCGGCGTACGCGGCAATCAGGCGAAAAGATAGAGCCGCAGTTGCGCAGTGAAAAATGCCACGGTACTCAAAAAGGCCCCTGAGACAGCGCGCAGCCGCCGCCTGCCGGCGCCTTCGTCGCTATTAAGTCTCGAGAGGGTCGTCGCTTCGTGGCTGCCGGAGCCGCGTAACGACGCCACTCCCTGCCCGCGGACACAACGAAATAAGCGAACTTCGCATTTACAAAACCTCGGGCTGAGGGGAGCGCTTCACGCTTGAACAAGTTTGATAAGTGACTCAGATATGGACGCCCCTCTTCAAGAGGGCCACTCAGAGCACTCTTCAGAGATCGCGGCGTTTTTATATACTCCTGAGGAATCGGTGCAGCATGCATGCACCAACGAGCAGCGCGAGCGCCCGGAACGGGGGTGCTGTTGTGCCTGTATATTTTTATACCGCTCGCAAGGTAAGCTGCCGTTTGTCCACGTCAGTAGCTGTCATGTTGCCGAGAGCATGAAAACGAGAAGTCGAGCTTGAAGTCGGCTGGCTGCTTGCAGACTTGGCTCAGGTCTTAGAGGAGGCAATGTGCATATTTCGAGAGCACTGCAGCGCGCCATAGCATGTATGCTACGCTTGAAAGAGTGACAGAATACCTGGCATATAAGTAGGGGTCGGGCTTGTTGGCTTTTATTTATTTTTTTAATTCGGCAGAATTCGGTGTTTATCTAAGAACGCAGTTTTCAATTTTTTTTTCGCTGAATATGAGTTTTTACTAGTGAATCACCAGTTTTTTTCTTCGGTGATATAATGTGGTATTCCTGTGCGGTGAAAAGTCACTCTCACAGTGTTTTCTTGCTTTATTTCATCCGCCTGTGCATTTGATTGATCACTAATCAAGCAAAAATGGTCGCTAATTACAACTAAATTACTTAAAGCTGTGCTTGCAAAATGAAATGCTAGATAAAAAAGCAAGTGTAAGTGGATTTCTTAAGGGTGGGTTGCCATGCTATAAAGCTTGCTTTTACATTATAAAAGGACGGGGGATGACGTCGTCTGCGTGTTGACGTTAGTCATGGAACTGCCACAAACACCCGCGGCAGCCAGAACGTTACACTTCTTCCTGGCACTCATGCACGGTTTCGAGTCTCCTTACATGCAACGGATACAGGTTTAGAGTGTCCTTATATGCAGTGGAGACAAATGCTTCATCAAGTAATAATTGCCCCAAGCGGGTGATGTTAGCGAATGGCGCTATATGTTAGCAGACGACGCTTGGCGACAATGTGGAGCCACCCACTCTGCAGAAGCTAGCAAGGAAGCTAGGAAGTACCTCAGGAAACGCAACGGTTGCAATAAATCCAATGGTACACCGTCTCACCAGGCCCGTGGCTTCCACACTTTTTAAAAAATTTTCTCCTTTGTTTGAATGTAACTCCTATTCGATAGCCGGTCAGCTGCTGCGTTCATATCCCGGCTATTGGTCTTCTTGGGTTAAACAGAATTTCAAAATTTCAGTTCGGCGCACTTTTTGGGGGAATTTAAACAAAAAAGTGAAAACCCTAAATATAAGTTAGATGCAATAGTAGCTTTCGTGTTCTCTTTTTTCTTTTCTGTCTTTTTTGGTGAAGTGATGACGAAATTCCACAGTATGCCTTTAGTCGTTAGCAAACTAGCATAAATACGTCTTTTCTACTTTTTCCAACTTCCTATAACCCGTTTAATGCATCAGGTACAACGCTGTCAAAGCTAGAGCTGTTGTTTGCGCTGCCTGCATCCGCGACCAGAAAGTAGTGCGTTCCTTGTGGTGAGCGAGGAAAAGTAAACGCTTTGCCTGCAGGCTTTTTACGGGCTACTTTTGTCATTAGCTGGAATAAATGCGCTATTATTGCTGAGGACGCGGTATTGCATTCTCGTGCCTTAGTCCACTCGGCCGCAAAAAAAAAGGCATAACAGGCCTCACTTAATTTTCCCATGCGCACTACTTTCGTAGGCTTTCGCAGCGTTGCACCTGATGTATGAAACTGAGGAAAAGCACTTTCACGCGAGCTTATTTCGTGTTTGTAGAACAAATGCAGCCATTACTATGCATCTAGTAGTATGTTTATATTCTACAGTACAGCACACTGCACTGCACAGAAGCTGCGTTAGACTACAGACGATCTGTACTGCGCAAGTGCCAGATTCGCGCAAGCAGTGAAAATCGTACAGCGCACGGCGACGACCAGATGTTCCGCACGCAATAAGGTAGCTATCGAACAATGGCCAGAAGCGCTGATATCGGGTAGAGGAAATAATCTAGGCAGGAGTTCATTACCCGCTAGCTGTACGGCAATGAAGTAACGCACGTAAGGAGGAACCGAACGGGGAAAGTGCAACGTGATGTATGAACGCACCAACCTGCTTTCAGCAAATACTTATTGCCTGTCGATAGGTAATTACCCCTCACGATTCATTATGCACAACGGCAGTTGCCCACAGCCAAGCCACCTGCTCGTAAGCGTGCTTACCGTGGGCCGTGGATGTGCTTGGCTTGAGCGATGATTGTTTTCTTTTTTTTTTCTCGCAGGCATGAAACAATCGGGAGTAAGTAGCGGCTTCGTGGGAACCGTTCGCCAACGTTAGATCTTCGCTCGTTCTCGGAACAGGCATTATGTGTGACGCGCAATTTGTCCGGCAAGTCTGTGGCTTCGCACGATGTGTGTAGCAGTTGTAGCGAGTGCACGTTGTTTCGATAATACTGCCTGCTATACAGGTGCCCAACAAGGTGGAATTGACTACTGCAGCCCCCGTAGACGTAGCGTTTTCGTAGTGTTTTCGCAGAAATAGCTTCTGTCCTCTATGTGTCACGTTTCCCCCTAATCTTGTGCTTCCCACGGAAACACAGCTTGGTGTTTTTCGGGTCGCGACTGACGGAATGTCGCAAGCCCTTCCCGTGTTACAGAGCTGTGTGACAGTTTTTTTTACGAATATTGAGCAGCCTATATTTTAAAGGCGACCGTACGAGAGCCCCGAGCATCCTTAACTGGGAAGTACATTCTATACATACCTCTATTTGACCGATATACCTCTGACATCCACCTTCATAATTATCTTAAAAAGGAACATCTCAGAATGCCTTCAGTGGTCCTTCCAAAGGCAGTCAAAATTTGTGCTGTTTTGTCGTTCATTCTTTTGAATAGTGGACAAATATCGTAAAGGTAGCATGTCCTTGGAGCGATTTACAGATAAGGGCGAGAGGATGACCGCAACTTACCACACTTCACGAATTTCGCTTCTATGAAGCGAAAAAAGTTTAATACAGCTGTTCTTTGCTACTAGCTCGCTACGCAGGCCGGAGTATAAATTTCTCCTGGACATTTAGCAACTGGTGCCACCTGCGGCGGTTGCTAGGCAACGGCTCAAGGTCGGTCTCTGTGCCTCCTCGGAGCACCGCCACAGCGAAATCGCAAGTTCGTGGCCAATGTAGCTTTCGCTATAAAAGGTAATTTCGTTTACTGTTGTGAATGGAAAGCGGAGTAATGAATGGCTCCGCCGACCATAGCCCAATGTTAGCAAGCGATATATTTTTAAAGATTTATGATAAGCTTTATGATAAGATTTATGATTTAAGATTCGTGATAAGCGGTAGTGAGTGAGTGCATGGATGGGGAAAGGGAGGGAATAATCACCTGAAGCGACGTACTCGACCACAGGGTCTAGTGCATGTGCTGAAGTGCTGAGTCCGGCAGCATCGTGTATATACACGGGTTATAGAAAGTTACTCGTGCTTTGAGTCTCTTAAAAAAAATACCAAGTGACCGAAACAGTGCTGGCGCTGCATAGAATGAGTGGTTCTGAATGCACCTGAACAAGAAATCTCATATGAGTGCCGTTCGTTTCAGGTACCATTGAGATGTGCTGCGCTGTGCTGAGCACTTCCGTGTCTCATTCAACAGAGTTCAATGCTAGTCTAGGCTAATCAAAACTAATCTAGTTACCTATAGGGTTCACTTTATTGGATGGTTTAGGCTATGTCGCTACGTCAGGCATAGGTAGGTTTGGTAGAGCCTGCCAGAAAATCCCAAAGATTCAACCCTCCGCTTCAGGCCACACAGGCGTGAACATGGTTGGGTTACAAGAGGTAACGATCTCATTAGTATTCCCAAAGGGAGGTTTGCTCTACTCTCCCGAATAGGCGTACGAGACGGTTCTGCTGTGTGCTGGAAGCCATAAATTCTGTGGAGTAGTTCTGTCCAGTTTGTACACGTCAACGGAGCGTTCATAATTCATCTAAAGTCCCGTTTCTGTTCCCTAAAAACCGCATTTACTGCCCCCGTCACCACCGTTTGAATGAATACAGGGCATATGAGTCCACGTCATACATAAAAGCTTAAACATTTATCTGTGCACAAACCAGCAACCATGTCTCACTGCCTGTAGTGTTCGTCTACTGAGCATAAGCTCGCTGGCTCGGTCCTAGCCCAGGCTGACGCATATGGATGCAGTATAAATGCACCAGTACCCTTATAACAAGTTCCTGGCGCAGGTTAATTAGTCTCATTTGGTCAATATCAATTCGGACACCCCTGCACAAAAATCATAAGAGCACGGAAAGGCTCCGAAGCACCATTCCGAGCTCCCCAGTGCGGCGCGGCACGTGCGTATATTTAGGAGACAAAAGTCTGCGTAGCGCAACAGAATTCATTTGCCTTGAGAAAGAGGACGGCGCTTATACGATGTGCGACCAAAGAATCGGGGCAAGCGCAGAACGATTGCAGTTTGTCCCCCTTCTGGTTCCATCGTCGCTGTTCGTTCTTTTTCTTTCTTCGTGGCTTGAAAATGATTTACAGTCAGACAGCTGCCCGGCTCGCATGCGGTTCCTTTTTGGAAGAGACCCCCCTGGCGCTCCTCTGTGCGGGCTAGGGCGTAAAAGAGTGGCTCGGCCACTACTTTATACTCCTCGAGCGCGATTTAATTGCTCCGTTGGAAGGACAAAGAAAGGACGCTTTTCTAGGTGGCGAACGGGTTTGGCGAAGGTAGTTGTGATAGGCCGCAAAAACCGAACAAATGACAATAAGAGTAAGCAGAAATAGTGGAGGCCCCGGGCGGAGGGTCTTGGTGACGAGAAATAGAGAATTCGTTGGAAAAGACGATGTCTAAAAGTAGTGGTGCCCGAGGCTGAAAGACACGGACTGCTAGACACGAATGAACCGCCGCTAAGACTACAGGGATGGACGCCTGATTGTATGGTATGGTATGGTATGGTATGGTATGGTATGGTATGGTATGGTATGGTATGGTATGGTATGGTATGGCATGGTATGGTATGGTATGGTATGGTATGGTATGGTATGGTATGGTATGGTATGGTATGGTATGGTATGGTATGGTTTCATGGGGGTTTAATGTCCCAAAGCGGCTCAGGCTATGAGGGACGCCGTAGTAAAGTGCTCCGGAAATTTCGACCACATTGGGTTCTTTAATGTGCACTGACATGACACAGTAAACTGGCCTCTAGAATTTCGCCTCCATCAAAATTCGACCACCTCAGCCGAGATCGAACCCGCATCTTTCAGGCCAGCAGCCAAGCGCCATAATCACTGAGCCACAGCGGCGGCTGGTATGATACGGTGTGGTATGGCATATGGTTAGGGTATGGTAGGGCATTTGTGGTATGGTATATCAGTATGATATCGTATGATGTGGTTTGGTATATGGTTGCTGTGAGATACGGTATGGTAAGGTGTGGTATTGTGTGGTATGGTATGGTATATGGTTATGGTAAGGTATGTTATGGTGTGATATGGCGTGGTATGGCGTTGTGTATGGTTGGCATGGTATGGTGTTGTCTTGTGTGGCATGGTGTGATATATATGGTTATGGTATGGTATGGTATGGTATGGTATGGTATGGTATGGTATGGTATGGTATGGTATGGTATGGTATGGTATGGTATGGTATGGTATGGTGTGATACGTGGGATTCATCGTGGCGAAGCCTCATGTGGGCTTTAAGGGATGCCGTAATGATGAGGTCCGGCGTTAGACTATAATTACATTCCATGGCACACGGGCATTTTTACACCAGCTAATGCGAGTAAAGAGGCATAAGCGCATCACACACCCCGCACTCCTGCCAAAGAAGAGTTACTAGAGACTGCGAATGGCATCAGAAATTCGCAGACCCCTGCTCTCTCTGACATTCGCACCTCCAGAGGGGTAAAGGTCACTTTGTTATTGTTTTTCCTCTCTTTGAGTGACAAGAGAACTGGCCATTGCATCGGCTCCGGTTTGAATGCAAACGCTGTAAGAGGGTGAATTCGCCGATCGTTAATATGATATTTCAGAGGTCTTTCGCAGGAAGCAGAGCTCGTTGATTAAATGATAGGTATTTTTGGCATTTCCCCGAAACTTTAGCTAAACTAGAATCAAGCCATCTTCAGATTCGACGCAGACATAAAACTGATACACTTCATAAAAAACGGCGAGAAGAAAAGAAAACCCCTGATTTTAGTGTATACGCTTGTCTTAGATCCCCAACCAATACACCTCGTACTTTTTGCTTCACCAAGGGACTTTTTTTTGCTATAGAATGCGGGCGCATCAGAAAATGAAACCAGCTATATTGAAAAGCTACCCCTATTCCTATAAGGAGAGCTATAAATGGAACACCGATACAAAGTGTCTCTCAGCGTTATCGTTTCCGCGGTTTTGGTAAGCCACGTTCGGTTTAAAAGCCCCAATTCAGCAAGCCAATCGCTGATATTACGCAGAAAGAAAGAGAAAAACTCCGCCTAGAAGGAGTATACAAGGCAACGATGGAGCGAGTGTGTACCACAGCAACTATCGGTGACCTGTTTCTCGCAGGACACAATTTCCCCGTCACAGCTTTTAAGCGCGCGGAAAACGTGTGTAGTGTCTTGCGTCTTGCGCAGCAGCAAACCCGTCTAGCCCATATCCTTCGGCAGTTCACGCATCGCGCAGCGGAGACAACATCGACGAGAAACAAGGCGCGTAAAACGCGAGGCGAAACTGCGCGCGAGACAAACGGCTCGGACACGTTCCGCATTGCACGGTCCCGGACGCTGCAAAGGCTGCCCCGTCTGGTCTCGCCAAACGGCCGCCGCATTCTCTTGTCGAAACCTCGCTCACGCTTTTCAAAGCCGCGGGAGCGAAAGAGTGCTACGAAAGATGCATACTTCCTAACAAGCTGGGGGAGTCTTGTCAGGGCAGCCTTCCATCTGGCGTTCCCCGACCAGGAGCAATGGCGGTTCGACCGAATGGGACCGATAAGGTGTGCGTGTATACTGGAAATTCAAAAGAGCAAGCGTCGAGAAGCTCGCAGTTGTTCGACACCACTATGCGAACGTACTACGGTCCATTTCCTTCATTCTTTCGCCGTTTCTTCGGTGGCGCGCCGGGCAAGCATAGCGTACAATTTGTCGAACCCACACGGACCGACACGCGCGTCGGCAGGCCTCGCCCGACTCGGCCGTTGCTTCGCCTTTGTTGCGAGGTGCAGACGACAGCGGTGGGGCGAGAGCTCGGTTCATACCTCGCGGTCGCTGCGGACAGTTAATGCGGGTTTTCTCGGCCCGGGTGCGTGGCGGCACGCATTGTTGTTCTCTCTACGCTAGTTGCCGAGGAAAGAGAGCGGGGCACGGCCGAGCTGACCGTATCCATTGAGAGCGCATACGGCCCTAAAGGCGGTGCAGAGAATCGCGACAGGTGTTCGCGTCTCAGATCGAGGTTGCGATTGGTGCGGGGGGGGGGGGGGGGGGGGGGTTGAAAAGAAAGGGGAGGAGGGGCCGTCTAGAGGCATAAGTCAAACGGACCGAGGGCAGAGACAGCGAACGATAGTTGCTTTTCACTTTTCACGCCGGAAGTGGCCATGGAGGGTCGGCCGTAAAGGTGTTTCTACGCGTCGGATTTCAAACTTGTTTATGCGAATGTTTTCACCTGTGGTGCCTGACGGCGAAAGAACGATAATCAAGGAAGAGCGCATGGTAGCACTGGACAATCGCTCCACCCTCGGGCATCATGGACCAAATTACGTAGAGGATTTGAGCGGCACGCCAAAATCCTCCCTTCAGCTGCGAGTACAAGGGTGACGTAGGATCTTTTGACGAAGAGGAAGAAGCCGGGCGTTATACAGACCCATAAATTGAAGGAAGAAGTGAGAAATAAGCTGTGTTCAGAAACGTTGATCCAGCAGGATGCTTTCCGCCCGTATACTATACCTGTATTACAAGCTGCTGGGTTCGGCATAGAGGACAAAAACCTCTGGCAACAATTGCTTCCGACTGTGGTGGCCAAAGCTCTCGTGGTGACATACGTGCGAGGCAATCAAACCCTGCAGCGCGTTCCATGTCTCGAACTCATGACTGGCGCCGCATAAGCACGAGAAGTCAGTCCAGTATTGACTTACAGTGAAAAGGCCGGGGATGTCTGTGTTGTGTGTACAGAGTACAGCTTCTCGAAGCTGTGGCTGGACTATGAAAGACGCTGTAGCGAACACCTTTCTGCGGTTTGATTTTGAAACACGTGGGTTTCGATGCAGGCGAAATTCTAGAGGCCCCTTGTACTGTGCGATATCAGTGCACGTTGAAGAACCGCAGGTGGTCGAAATTAACTACGGCGTCCCTCATAGCTTGAGTCGCTTTGGGACGTTAAACCCCCATAAACTATTAACACCACAGAGCACACGGGCAATTTTACATTTATTCCTCCATACAAATGCTGGATGCCGGGGTCTGGATTCGAACCCGCGACCTTGTGCTCAGCAGCCGTGAAGTCGTGTCTTAGCAACCGAGCTATAGCAGATCAATTCCTGGAGTCAAGTAAAGTTGCCACGCGACTTCGCAGCGACTGAGGTCGTCCCAGATTTGCCTTTCCTATTACTTTACTTGCAAAACGCATTGCCTTCGACATTCTTATTTCAAACTTTCGCTGAAGTTACCAAGGACATACTTATAAATGTCGAGCGCGCACCTGCGGCGTGGCCGCCTATCCGCTTCAAGTTTTACACCTTTATCCTAAACTGCTGTATTTCGATCGCCTCGTTACGTGCGACGTCTAGGGGCGCAACATCTGGCTTCCGGAGGTTTCCACACCTTTTTTTTTTTTTCTCGTTCTCAATGACGAATGACAGCGCTCTGCCCACTCAAGCGCATTTAAATCAGCCCCGATGCCGATGGCGATCGGATAAGGTGTTCTCGGGTCAGGCAAGTGTGGGAAGCGCCTCTTTACATGCTTTCCAGGCATTCTTCCGGACAAGTGGAGGAAGGAGCGAAAGTAAGCCAGCCACGGGGTCAGCGCAAAGTGTTTCCCAACCTTCGCACGCAATCGAGTACATGGCTGCTATTGTGTACGGCGGGGCTGCTATCTTTTATTTCTAACGCTCGGGGACTTCCGTCGCACGCGATCATTGTCTTCGAATGACACGAGGTGAAGAGCGACAATGTCGAGCGCCGCTGGCCAGCGCTACATTGCAGCAGTGTAATGTTTCACAAGAGCGGAAGCCCTCACAGGAACACGGGGTGCGCGCGCAACGGTACAAACACTGCTACTCTCGTTTTATTGTATCCTGCACAAACGCCTATTCATCAGTCTGTACCTGTCGCGCCTGATTGTAAGGTATCATTAAAGGGACTCTGACAACTCCATCCATTTCTTTTAAGAAAAAAATTCAATTTTATTGCTCATTCTGGCTTTGTTGATGCTTGTCCGGCAGCAGAAGATGCATTGATTGCTCAGAAAGTTAGAATGAAAAATTTTCGTGCCTCTAAATTCTAACTCATGACGTCAAGCCCGGTCCCAGGGATCCCCGATTGTTTGCCTTGACGTCACCGTAGGTACCTCACGAAAACGCCAGGTTGTGGCGGCACCTGCACTGCATTTCTTTTCACGTTTTCTACCTTGTGAAAGCTCTCTTTTCAGTGAAAATGGGTCCTTACCACTAAAACGCGGCATTCTGTCGATACAGGCCAAGTTCAATTTATCGCGAGTGTCCCGAGGACGGATTTATGAAGATCGTCTCGAGGCACGCCATAATGGTCCACTTCAAAGCTAGAGGACAGTGAATCAGACACTACGCTTTTGGTTGTGTTGTGTCCCCTTATTGCTTTTGTGTGTGTGCGCCCCCGCGTCCTCCTCCTAACGACAGTTCGCATCCTCCTCCTAACGACCACTCAATCCTCCTCCTAACGACCACTCGCATCCTCCTCCTAACGACCGCTTGCCCCTCGTCGCACGCTGTCGCCGGATGCCCCCCCACGGTGCGCCCCCGCACCCTCCTCCTGTTCTGGGAAGCCACTCCCTCCCGTGGACGCTTCTCCACTCCCTCCTTTCTTCGGGCGGCCAGTTCGGCTCCTGCCTCGGTCGACGCTGGTCGCACCCTCATCGGCTTTAAATAAACGAAGTCTTAAAGTACCGTGTGCGTCTTTCGCTGCATTCAACACAGCGACCGGACACGACAGTGGCGACGAGAAAGTGGATTCGACCCGCGCTACGCAACGCTATTGACAAGCCATGGCTACGCGAGGGTTTCCCAATCAGATACCAGAGTTCAACGGCTCATCGTGGTCATCGTGGGTTGGACGCCTTCAGTTCTACTTTGAAGCTAACAACATCACAGACCCAGCCTTGAAGAGGGCCAACCTGCTGACGCTGTGCGGGGAGCAGACCTACGATACTGTCTGCGCCCTTATTCAGCCAAGCACACCAGCGGCAGTGTCTTACGACGACATCGTAAAAGCGCTGCAAAAGCACTACGACCCAAGGCCATCCGAGGTCTACAGCCGGGCTCGCTTCCAACGACGAGATCAACTGGGAGGAGAAACTGTGAGCGCCTACGTAGCCGCGCTCAAGAAGCTCGCTGCCGACTGCAATTTTGGAACGCTGTCAACAACAGCTACCGGGCAGGAGGGAGACGCAGCTTCTTCTGCTAACACCACCATGCTTCCCTTGGACGTGATGTTACGCGACAGATTTGTGTGCGGACTGAGTGACGAGTCACTGCAGCAGCGCCTGTTCGCTGAGAAGGACCTCACATTCAGCAAAGCTTACGACATCGCCGTTCGAGCGGAGAGCGCCGGTCACCAGCAGAGAGGGATTCGCCGGAACACCGAGCCGGTACACCAGACAAGCAACCAGGTGCGCAAGCCTTCTGTTGTTGTAAAATCGGTCAAAAAGGCACAACGCTGCTGGCGGTGTGACGACCAACACAACCCCCAGGGATGTCGATTCCAGTCAGCCACGTGTAATTTTTGCCACAAGCGAGGGCATATCGAAAGAGCATGCATTACGAAACGGAGACTTGCCAAGATAAAGTCACCTTCCCAGCCTAATCACAGCGTCAACGCCTCAGAGAATACGCCGCTATCTGATCTCCATGGAACAACATCAGCAACACCATCTGTGTTGTACGACCTGAACACCATGAATCTCGGCACGCGACCGAAGATTTTTACAGAAGTAAGCGTACATCACCAGCTGATTAAGTTCGAGGTGGACTCCGGCGCAGCCTGTACTCTGATCAGTGAGGACACGTTCCGAACTTCATGGCCATCTGACGCACCCGCCCTGCAACAAGACGACACGCACCTGCGAACGTGGTCAGGACAGAATCTGCCACTATTGGGCTCTGCCAACGTGCAGGTTAACTACAACGGCCAGACCCATACGCTACCTCTGCTTGTTGTGAAGGGCACAGGATCAAGCCTTCTAGGGAGAAACTGGTTTTCTCCACTAGGCGTGATGATATGCGGCATACACCAGACGCCGAGCCAGAACATGGTTGAGCAACTGCAAGAGAAATACGAAAGAGTATTCTCGGAAGAGATTCCAGGAAACGAAGGGCCCCCGGTCACACTGGAGTTGTTGGACAACGCGCAACCCAAATTTCTGAAGGCCAGGCCGGTGCCGTTTGCTCTCCGAGATTCAGTTGAAAAAGAGTTGGACAAACTGGAGCAGCAAGGTGTCATCGAGCCGACGCAGCATTCAGAATGGGCCACACCACTTGTCGTAGTTCGCAAGAAGAACGGAACCATACGCCTCTGCGGAGACTACCGGAGCACCGTCAATCTTGCGACTAAAGCGTCCTCTTACCCGCTACCGACACCTGAAGAAGTATTCAGTGTACTACGTGGCGCAAGAGTCTTCAGCACATTGGACCTCACCCAGGCGTATCAGCAGCTGAAGGTGAGCGAGTCAACTGCTGAATTATTGGCAATTAACACACTGAAAGGCTTGTACAAAGTCAAGCGACTGCCTTTTGGCGTAGCTGCTGCCCCGGCCATATTTCAAAAATTCATGGAGACAGTGCTTCAGGGCATCCCAGGAGTTTGTGTCTACCTTGACGATGTCATCATCAGTGGCACTTCCACTGAAGAGCATGCAGTGCGCCTAGAGCTCGTTCTCGAAAGGCTAGCAAACGCTAATTTGTGCATAAGCAAATCGAAGTGCTGTTTTGCGGTGCCAGAGGTGCAATTTCTGGGACACCGAATTGATGCGGAAGGCATTCACCCTACCGAGGACAAAGTGCGAGCGATCACAGAAGCACGAGCTCCAACAAACAAGCAGGAGCTACAGGCTTTTCTCGGACTCTTGACGTTCTACGACCGGTTCTTGGAACAAAGAGCTACCTTGGCCAACGACTTATACCAACTCCTTCGGAAAGATGTGACATGGACATGGTCGCCACGCCATCAGCAGTCATTCGATGCCCTGAAAGACCTGATTCGAAGATGTACAGTCCTCCGCCACTACGACGAAAGGAAGCCTCTGCTTTTGGCTTGCGACGCATCACCGTACGGAGTCGGCGCGGTTCTATCGCAAACTGACGAGCAAGGAAGGGAAGCTCCCATCGCCTTCGCCTCACGTACGTTGTCGCAAGCAGAACGCAACTACGCGCAACTTGACAAAGAAGGGCTAGCCATCGTCTACGCGGCGACACATTTTCACCAGTACATTGCCGGCCGGAAGGTGACCTTTATAACCGATCACCGACCGCTATTGGGCATTCTGGGACCACAAAGGCCTATGCCACCAACTTTGTCTCCCCGAATGACACGTTGGTGCATCAAACTCTCAGCGTACGACTACGCTCTGGTCTACCGCAATGGGAGTAAACATCAAAACGCCGATGCGCTAAGCCGTCTGCCACTAGTCGCAACTGTTGACGAACCATTTCCACCAGGAGACGTTCTGATGTTCGAAGCACTGCCAGAACCTCCGCTTACAGCAGGCACAGTTGCAGCATCTACGCAGAAGTGCGCAGCTCTCCGGCTAGTTTACACAGCTGTTCAACAAGGCAACGTGCATAAACTCAAAGGGGACAACTTCGACGCTTACCGCAGGCGAGCTACAGAGTTGAGCACCCATCGCGGCTGCATCATATTTGGGTCCCGAGTTGTGATGCCGAGAGAACTACGCGCACAAGCTATGTCTCTCATCCACGCCGGACATCGGGGCATCGTTGCAATGAAAAAGTGTGCCAGAAGCTACATGTGGTGGCCTGGCATTGACAACGACATCGAAACAGTGGTGCGAGAATGCAAGCCTTGCCAGAGCAGCCGGAGCGCCCCGCCGAAAGCTCCTGTCCCAGAATGGGAAAAGCCAGACACACCATGGCACACACTGCACATTGATTTTGCAGGACCAATTGAGGGCTGCACTTTCCTTGTGGTCGTAGATGCCTACACAAAGTGGCTTGAGATAAGGCAAATGGGACAGACGACTTCGGCAGCAGTCATTGACAACCTCCGATCACTATTTGCAACGTTCGGCCTGCCGCGCAAGGTAGTGTCGGACAACGGAACACCGTTTGTGTCTGCGGAGATCCTCAAGTTTTATCGCGACAACGGGATCTCATCAGTTACATCGGCCCCCTACCACCCAGCGACAAACGGACAAGCCGAGCGCTACGTAGCCGAGCTAAAACGCGCCCTTGAAAGAGATCAGACAGGCTCGCTGCAGCGCCGCCTTGCGCGCTTTCTCTTCAAGCAGCACACGACGGTTCAGAGCACAACAGGCGAGACCCCCTCGAAAATGATGTTCGAGCGTGAAATGCGAACCCAGCTCACAGCCATCCTCCCCGAGCCAAAGGCAGAGACGTTCCGGGAAGAAAAAGCAATTCCGCGCTGCGGCACGCTTAATGAGGGGCAGCGCGTCCTCGCCCGACAGTTTCTGAAAAAGCCACGCTGGGAGGAAGCTACAATTGTCAGACGCATAGGCATGCGCTCTTGGCTCGTCAACATACATGGCACAGTAGCACGCCGACATCTCAACCAGCTGCGTAGATTTACGACGCCGTCTGAGAGCTGTCCGCCAGCGGAGAGAACACGTGCACCATTTTCCCACATAGCCTGGCACCTCTTCCCGGAAGAAGAGACTTCCCCCAGGACAGACCTAGGAGACACAGCGAACAACAGCCAGCCTACAAGTGTTTCTCCCCCGAGCGCACAAAGCCAGCGCGCCTCCACGCGTGAGCGCCGACCCCCTGCACGATACCAGGCAACTTTCTAAGGGGGAAGGAAGTGTTGTGTCCCCTTATTGCTTTTGTGTGTGTGCGCCCCCGCGTCCTCCTCCTAACGACAGTTCGCATCCTCCTCCTAACGACCACTCAATCCTCCTCCTAACGACCACTCGCATCCTCCTCCTAACGACCGCTTGCCCCTCGTCGCACGCTGTCGCCGGATGCCCCCCCACGGTGCGCCCCCGCACCCTCCTCCTGTTCTGGGAAGCCACTCCCTCCCGTGGACGCTTCTCCACTCCCTCCTTTCTTCGGGCGGCCAGTTCGGCTCCTGCCTCGGTCGACGCTGGTCGCACCCTCATCGGCTTTAAATAAACGAAGTCTTAAAGTACCGTGTGCGTCTTTCGCTGCATTCAACACAGCGACCGGACACGACAGGTTGTTAAGATAACCAGTGCTTAAAACAAATTCTTGCACTGCTCTCTAGTCGATGCTTGCCTTACCCGGTATACCTTGGCCGTCTTGTTAAGACAGAAGACCATCCTTGTCGAAAATAGAAACTTCTCTTATCGATACATACAAATATGTAATTTTTTACGGTTAAATTAGATCTCTCGGTACTAGTTTAAGTGTGTGTTCCATTGCAAAATTTCCGGAAATATTGCACATAGTCACGACATTTGCAGAGTATGTCTAGTTCCACTGCAAAAAGAAAAATACAGAAACTACTCAGGAAAAAAAAGGGAGTGGTATACATAAAATGAGTCATTGTTACAGTATTCTTAAGCGTGCCAACATCTAATGGCTGATCGCAGGAATACTAAATAGAGATGGAGTCATCCGACGCGACCGCACGCTTTATACTCCCCAAATACCAAATATAAAAAACGATTTTTCCTGTCTGCTTAGAACAGAAGATTCTATTCGTCGTTGTTTTGATATCCGCGTACCACTTTTCAGTCAGTATGACCAAGTAGCGAGACATTTTTTTATGTTGTGTGAAGCGACGTAGATCTCGTCGATTCTTCGATGAAAACGGCCACTTGACTACCATTCTAAGGCTGATCAAAACGTCGAAGCCGCTGACGCCACCTCACCTCATTGCCACGTCTAGCGTGGCTCGTCCTGCAAAACTCAAAGCTCTCACCTTGACTGGACGTGGTCGTCTGGGCCAGTGTGCCGACAGAAGCCAAGAGGGGGAGCAGCACGATTTCCATGGTAAGCCATCCGAGAAAGCGGAACTCCGGCTTCCGCCATTTTGTGCGCGCACCGGAAGTCGCTGCCGCCATGACGCCGCTCCACTTCCACGCAGCTGGGAAACAGAGAGGGAGAAAGTTGTTGTGAGATGATGCGCGCGGCACACATTTACGCCATTACAGTGTACGGCGCGACCACGTTTTCATTGTGCCTCGGCCACTCTCGCTCTTTACAGCGCCAACGACCAGCCCGGTACGCCGCAACGCCGGACCGCGCTGAGTGAAAGCCTCGCATCAGTATACGACGCCGTCCATTTATCGCCGTTTCGTTGTCTTTCTTTACTTTTTTTTTTGCCTCTTACGGCTCTCTTCCGTCTTTTTCTAATCGTCGTTGCTTTCTGTAGAGGCGCACATACGAAATGCGTCCGGCTTACAGAGAGCATAATGCGATAAGTGCAACGTCGGCAGTGTCGTATAAGGACGCTGACGGGATGTTTTTAGCGAAGTTGTATTCACTCTGCATTGCGCAATATAAAGTAGCAATGAACAAAGGGTAGTATCTCGTTGCTGCAACGCCGCAACACCTTTTACGCACCCTTTAGGGTGCACGAGAAATAAAAAAATAAAGAACAGTCCCTTTAACGGTCGTCTTCTTTGAGCCTCGAGAGTGGCCGACCGCTATCACACAAATAATGATCGACAGGTTTTCGCGTTACGTGCACATTTATAAAGGTTTTTACTCGTTGTTTTACGAACACAAAGTCCGGGCTCGACTGTAGCTAGAGGTCCAGCGGGCTTAACCACTATAAACATCGCGTGAGTTCTCCTCCCTTGCTGATCCACCATTATTGATTGCCGTTCGCACGGTGTCGTCGATTTTCTTCAGTTCTTCCCGCGTCTCTTCGTCTCGCAGTGTTTCTAAACCGATAACAAAGCCCGATCTGAAATGAGCGCTGTAAGGTATCGGTAGCGTTCGCGGGGGTCATTGGAACGCGGCTGGGGGCACTCAAAGCGGAGCGTCTCCTTTCTTGGAACGCGGCCGCTCGCGAACGCGCCGGGAAGTACGGGTGTCCACCCGCCCCGCGGAACCGATTAGAGCACGTTCTGGCACGAATGTATATTTGTGTTTTTGTTTTATTTTGTGGTGGAGAGAGCGCTCTACCTTACGGAAGCTGGAGGGCTGGCCATGCCCTGGATGAACCAACCATGTTAAGAGCGCAACATGATTGGAAGTTACTGAATGTGGGCTGGGCCTTTAGGGCTTTAAAACCGGGCCCCGGAGCTGTAAGCGGGGTTCTGCGCTAAGGTGAGATGCAACGCATCTTCGGCAATGCCGAGTAGGGGCCTCCCCTAGTATTAGCCAGATCCGCCTTTTTGTTGTTGTTTGTCCTTTTGCCGTTTAATTTGTCTCGAGTGCCTTAACTTAACTTGTATTCCTCCCTGCGTCTCGAATCATCGAGAGACCGTCTCTGACGGGGCACTGCTGGTGCGAAGATCGAGCTTCAGTCTTCGAGTTATCAACCGTCTCTGGCGGGGGCACCCCTGGTGCAATAAGGAAGACGAAAGAACCTGTGTGAAACTTTACTGGCGCAGTCGACAGGATCCTGCGGCCATCGGAAGACGGCGCAGGAAGAAGACAAGGCAGGGAGAAAGGTGACGACAAGGCGACAGGTCAGCGTTCGTGAACGGACCTGCGGAGACACGGCGGCAAGGACGCAAGGACCACGGCAGTAGTCCAGCGACGCGGGACTGCGTCCGGTCAAGGAAGCAGCGCGTCGGGAACTCGACGATCACCGGCGGCGGACCAGCGGCGTGCGACAGCTCATCGCAACGTCCGGGGAAAGTGGCGGTGGACCCCGACGCCAAGGAGCTGGCAATGCGGATCGACGCATCGAAACCGTGAGTTTCCTTGGTCGCATTGTTCACGTCCCTGTGTTCGAGCCGATAGGACAGTTGAGGGATACAGACGGCGGTATGGAGAGTTATCCATGCCAGCCCTCACTCGATGTGAGGCATCGAGTGGAATTGGCGAAGGCGCGTTTAGCTTACTATCAGGCTGAGCTTGCAAAAGTTAATGGAGGAAAGGCGCCGCTATGCGAGGAAAAACCTCCAGATTTGCAGGCGTTGGAAGCAAGGCGCCAGCAGCTAGAGCTTGAGCTGGCTAAGCTCAAGGAGTCAAGGAGAGCTAATCAACTAGGCAGGGAGAACTGCTCCGAGCCAGATTTCTGCGAAGCTGGAGTCGCAGTTCAAGAAAGCAGCCTGACGGAACGCAGCGTCGCGGTATCAGAGGCGGTGAACGCGCACGCCGACGACACGGCCGCCCAGGTTAGCTCAATCCCAAATGACACCAGGGACGCGGACGCGTGCTCAGGATTGTTGGAAGTGAGTCTCACAATTCCAAAAACGCAGTCTCAAGCAAGCTGCGGAAAAGAGCATTTAGCTCAGCAGGGAACGGCCAGCGACGACAGATGTCAGATCGCGGACCTAGTGACAGGAGAAAGTCTAGCGTTGCTGGAACCGCACACTGTGTCGGTCATAGGGCATGAAGGGCCCCGTAGCGTCATTGATGGAAAGAGCGTTCCATGCGAACCAGGGAACGGAGGCGGGCTTGCTGGGCCGACCGGGCAGAGCGCCACACAGTTGTGGAACGCACCCGATGTGTGTCTGGCCAGGTCATTTGAGTACCCGGAAATGAGTGGCGACTTGCCGCAAGGCAAGCTCGGGTCAAGCGACGGCGTGTCAGCTCGTGCAGCAGACGATGCCACGATGCCGGCCAGCGTCTATCAAGCAGGGAGCGGTGATTTAAATGTTTGCCAGTGCAGGAACGGTGCAAATAGCTCCAAACGCTCCAAAGTACCAGGGGACAGGCGCATAGCCTTCACAGTGAATGTCGGCGCGTGGAACAGTACGTTCCGTGCTGCGGTACGCCAAATTATGTTCAGCAAAGCCGGCCGCACTGTTACAGCTGAACTCGGCAAGAGAGATGTTCCTTACGCAGCACGCGGTTCGTACCGGCGCGCCAGAGAGAGCGGGTCCTCAGGTGCGTCATGTAGTGAGGGGTTTAGACCCATCAAAACCCGGGACGTTTTTGATCCTGGAGGGCACCATCTTTTCAGTTCGCGCCCCGTTGTGGCGCCAGCCTAATGAGTGACTTACCGTTTAGGCGTTAATTGTGTTACTGACAACACGTGGTGGCTCGAATGTACTGTACACAGGGACGCTCGGTGCGACTAAGGAGGCTCACGTGGGCATTGGGCGAGTGCTGTGAACGCTCCAGTCGCGAGTGTCTGTGTCTGTGTGCTCATTCGCGAGCAGGACGACGGCGTGCATGCAGGCGAACTGGGTGCAACGCACCAACTTGGACGCTGTGTTACGGCGCACGGCAGGCATGCCACTGTGTGTATTTAAGTGTGCATTTTGCGTGATGTTGTGTTGGTGCCCGTGTGCATTTTGTTGTTTTTGGTTTTGTTCGTGCAACTGGTCGCAGCGCGACAGCTTGGACTTCGGTGAATGCGCTGGTTTTACAGGTGTGAAACGCGCATTTGAATGTGTACGTTTTGTTTATGTTATGTCACCCGAAGGGTAGTTTCGTGTCAGACACCGATCCCTTTTGTTTGTAATTCTAAAAGTGGCATTTGAGCCCTTTGTAGAATCTTGGGAAGGGCGTGTAAGGTATCGGTAGCGTTCGCGGGGGTCATTGGAACGCGGCTGGGGGCACTCAAAGCGGAGCGTCTCCTTTCTTGGAACGCGGCCGCTCGCGAACGCGCCGGGAAGTACGGGTGTCCACCCGCCCCGCGGAACCGATTAGAGCACGTTCTGGCACGAATGTATATTTGTGTTTTTGTTTTATTTTGTGGTGGAGAGAGCGCTCTACCTTACGGAAGCTGGAGGGCTGGCCATGCCCTGGATGAACCAACCATGTTAAGAGCGCAACATGATTGGAAGTTACTGAATGTGGGCTGGGCCTTTAGGGCTTTAAAACCGGGCCCCGGAGCTGTAAGCGGGGTTCTGCGCTAAGGTGAGATGCAACGCATCTTCGGCAACGCCGAGAGGGGCCTCCCCTAGTATTAGCCAGATCCGCCCTTTTTGTTGTTTGTCCTTTTGCCGTTTAATTTGTCTCAAGTGTCTTAACTTGTATCTATTGTACATATTTGTATATAAATCTTCAGTTATTGCCTTTTTCATCCCTGCGTGTCAACACATCGAGAGACCGTCACTGACGGGGCACCCCTGGTGCGAAGAGCTTCAGTCTTCGAGTTGAAACCAACCCGTCTCTGGCGGGGCACCGCTGGTGCAAGGAGAGTAGAAGAACCTGAAATTTACTAGCGCAATGCCCCGCTCTGCTTTCCCCGTGCACCGCAATGCCATTCGTGCTCTCTGGCCGCAGTAGAAAATCGCCTGGGAAAAACGTTCGGCCCGGGGAAAGAAACCGGGTTAGACACGCCCTCGCTTCATTCACGAACACGCGGCACGCTCGATAAAGCAAGGAGAAAGAGAAACAATGAAGACGTTTCGAATCGGCAACTGCTCTCCGGCTCTCCCCACCCTTCGAGGTCTCGACAAGGACGGCTCGCCACAACAATGCGTGCGCGCGTGATCAAGCCTTGCGGGAAGCACGGCCACACCACTTCGGACGTCGCTTGGGCTTCTATATCCGAAAAGGATCGAAGTAAAATTAAACAAACAAACAGAAACTACATCGACAGTGATGGGAGGAAACTAATTTATGAGCATCACCCGCACGACAAAGCCGTATGCAAAGGAAACCAGGGGATGCGTTGCCATCGCACGCACGGTGGTGTTCGAAGGTGTGTTACCACGGCCAATCACGCTATCGGGCATTCAGAGGCAAAGGGAAGGGTGAGGAGCTGGGCAGCAGCAATCGGCGTAATTGGAAGCACGCTCGAGATGTTTCACGCCTCGGCTCCGAAAGCAGCGGCGCTCGCTGGGGCTACCATAAAATCCGTGCTCGTGTAGCAGTCGTGACCGCAGGCGCATCGAAGCACAAAGAGAGCTCTCGATGCACTGCGTACACACCGGCTTTAACGTACAAGTCCCGATAAGCACGTGCTATTGTAGTTTCAGTGTCGTCTCTCAGCGTCTGTGTACAGAGACGAACAGGAACATTAAGAACACGCTCGTAGGCGTCGGCTGCGTATAGCTTCCACTTCAACTGTACACCGCTTGTATTCGTGCGTACAGCGTGGAACCGATGCGCGGGGAGGGGGAAACAATAATTTAGCTAACAATCGGCCTTGTTTCCAAGCGGGCTCTCGCGCACTCCAGAGTTCGGATATAAACGGCCGTTCGTTTATTTCTTTTCTGCTGCCAATTATCATGCGAAGCCAAATGTACCCCGAGGAGGCATCGAACGCATCGCTCCTAGCTGGGTGGTGGCTTCGTGATTATAATGAGGAAAACTGGCAAAGAACGCGGGTACGGGCGCATTCTTCGGAAAGATTGGCCTCCGCGATACAGCCGCCAGGGGCGCGGCGGTAGCGAAGTAGAAACGGGGCGATTTTTTCGGGCACTTTTTTGGGGGGAAAACCGAATTCGCCCGCTCTGTTCGCTGGCGGCCAACACTAAACGACTAAAGGTGCCCGCGGCGACGAGAAGGCCGATATATATAAGTTTTTGTTTCTTTGGTTGTTCGTATTCTGGATTGCTCGCGAAAATCATTAGTGCGTTGTTTTGGTACTGCCCAGGATAACGAGGAAAGGGTCCGGTTCTTTATAAATTGTATGCCCTCAAGTAAAACAGCCGTATTGGCAGAGGAAAAAAAGAAAGGAAACAAGATTGTGGACAAGCAAGTGACCTGTTCTGAGAGCGACAAATCTCTGCTCGTTCCCCTCAAATCGTTCGAGGTATCGAAAATTGCACATACGACGAATACAAGAAAAGTCTGAGGGCAGACTATAGGTATTTATTGAAAAGGGTGTGTCTAAGCCAAGAAATCGGAATATTAATCGCTTGAGGGCTGTAAATAGCGTTGCAAGGAAAAGGATAAAGGCCTAAAAGCCCATCAGGGTGGGGTTAAGCTTTAGTGAGCCACCTGATTGCAAGGAATGCACATAGAACATGCTTCGGCTTGAGCAGGCGATGCACTAAAGGGATATTGATCCCAAACAAAAGTTGGGCTGCATTATAGATTACAGAGTTCTATGACTTTCACCGGAAACGGAACTTTTATAAGCTGTATAAAAAGCAAACAAACGAAAAACAGGCAGCGCCACTACCGGCCGTTAAGACGACTAAACTGCAGTGACATCAAGCGATGTCGGCGTGGATCTCAGAGTCCATGTTAAACCACCCTTCACTTCCAAACGGTAATCACGTAGTCGTTTTCAGAATGACGTCACGAGTTCGAATCGGATAGCGGAGAAAAAGTTTTCTTCTTAAATCCAATTTTCTCCGCAATACCCCAGTCTTTTTCTGTGGAACAAACAACAACACAGCTACAGAAAGATCCTAGGATCGGTTCTTTCTAAGAACCAAAACTGGATGGTGCTCCTTTTAGTATTCCTTCAAGTGGCGCGAAAAAAAAAAATTCAACGCAATGGTAACACTTCCATATACCGTTACATAAAGTGAAACTCCATGTATACGGGCTCTCCGGGTAATGTCCAATATGTCCCCGAGGCACACAAGGAAGACTGAGCGAAGTTTGTGCTTCCCGCAGACTGGATCGGGGCAAGCAAAAGAAAGTTATGCAGCTCTTGCCTTCGTGCGCGCGGTAATGTGCGCGCCTCAAAGCCACTGGATTGCTTTTATCTTCCACTTTTTTCTTCCTATACTGTCGACTCTCGTGTGGATCGAGGCCAGCCTGGCAGGCATCTTGCGTCGCTTCTGGTATCTCTCGGGTGGAATATATGGTCGGGTGGCACGCCTTCTTACTGCTGCAAGCATGCTCATCGCAGGCACGCCATCATCATCATCATCCATCGCCCCGGCTCCGCGGTCAACGCGCTTTGGACGCGTGCGCGCCATGGCATGTGGCTCTTGCTGGCTTTGCGGCTGATAGTCATCCTTTCGGGCCAACCAGAGAGGCCTTCGATCTGCGAGCTGTCTACATAGAGACAGTCCTAAAGGGTGTGTAAAGGGGGCGGAGAAAAATAAGACGATAAAGAACAGCCGACTCGAAAAACCCTTTGTTTTATTCCATAGCTTAAAGGGAGGGGCACAGAAGAGATGGTCATCGCGAACCAAAGTTCTTCCCTTTCCCAAAGTATATAGACACACGCGCAAAGCCAGGATACAGTGCAGGCTTTACAACGTCGAACTCCTTTAATCGCGATGTTTTCTCGAAGAAGCACCGCCTCCTGCGGATAATGGCGGAGACCACCGCGAGCGGGAAGAAAGGAACGGTTGTCAGCTTCCTGATAACCGTGAGTGAGCGTCTCGCCCGTCGAAACTTCGAGCGCGCAGTTTGAGGCCGAAGTTTTGATAAATCCGAAAGCCCGTTCTTCGAGTTCGCCGAGCTATTCGCTACTCGTCCCGGACTGAGCTTAAGCCATGTTCGTGCGCTGTTATCGTTAAAGCGCAGATGGGCGTAAGCACTTTTATAGTTTCTGATACAGAGGGAGACTACGCGGCAGGCGCAGTCAGATCGCGTTGTACGCCTCCGATTTGAGGCGTCGAAGAGACACCTATCTTCAACGCCCGTACACTTTTATCCGTATCTGCTGGAAGGGGCCTGAGTACGCGCCTACGTCGAACTTGGAGCGTTTTCAAATAAATATAGACAGCAGTCTCAACAGGGCATATGCTCCGTACACATCGTTGGTGCCTACACTCTTAGAAAAAAGGGGCGAATAGGGGGCGAGAGGTTAGTCTTTTTGGGGACTAACTGACCTGCCACTGGCAATCGTCCTTTTCGGGACTAACTGCAAAGGGTGTAACTGTTGGTCCACTTCCAAAGGGTGCAACCGTTAGTCCCCGGGAGCAGACATTTAATGAAAAAATGCAAACGACGCGTGATTTCCAGCGTAATTTATAGCGGGATAGTTTCGGACAGAACTTCACACATATAACAACGATAAAGGAAACAGAAATAAACATACATGAAAACACCAGGATTCGAACCGACAACCTTTGGATTATGAGCCGAGCGCGGATACGACTACGCCACCACCGAGGACAGTCCACGGTAGAAAATAAAAGCCTTGTATGCGAAACACACACACGGTCTGTCTGTACCGCTCAAATTGTTATCACAGTGTGGTGGTTTTGGTGTCATATGCTTTTGAAAAAACCCGCGGTAAGCTTAATGCGCACGCACAACGGTCTAAATCACGTTTTGGCCAAAAAAGAAGTGCTGAACTGTGTATACATTACGGCCGGTACTTCACAACCACAACAGTGGTTTTCTTTTTGTTTCTTTTTTTGCGTATAAGGTGGTCTTCTTCCTTGCAATTGGCAGCTGCACATTACAGCCTGTTGAAAACAAAGATAGAAGGCGATGGTTCACTTCGTTTTTTGTTGCCGGCGGAGAGCGGTGACAGGGAATTGACTGCTAAGTGTCGCCGATACTTACAACATCACATAAGCTCGTAAACAACGGCAACGGTATGAAACTACGTGTACTTGCTCAACCCTAACTTTTACAACTCACATTTGACACGTATTGAAGTTCGTAGTAAATGTTTATGCACTTGCACAGCTGCCAGCTGTTTCGGTGGCACGAAGCCTATTTCTCACGGAAAAGGGTATCCGCCTGGTCACAGGCAGCGGCAGTGCCCTCACTGGCCTTAGACGACATCCATGCGCTTCAAAAATCGAGTACTATTGCAGTCGGAGTCTTCTCGCGCAATTTTCGCGTGCTGCTGTGCTGCGATTCGCCTCCCGTTAGTCTCTTCCTCGGCAGTTAGTCCGTTGAGTTTGCGCACGGCGCGCATTTTTGGCAAGGAGTGTGTCGTGTGCAAATTTAGGGACTAAAGAGCCCTTTTTAGGACTAAAGTTGTCTTTACTCCCCCCTGGGCCGGTTTTTTTCTGAGAGTGTATAGTGGTAAACACCCTCGCACACAGCGGTCGACCGTGCCTTATTGTTCTAAGCACACTCGAAGCAGTGCTGCCGGCAACTCCGCGATCGGTGGGCCCGTCCCTGTTCCGTACACAGCGGGGCCTAATGACCGCCGACGCCTTGAAAGAGCGCGCGCTCGGAACGCGCTTTGGCCCAGTGCGGCTTCGTTAAGGAGACGAACTTTGAGGAACAAAAGTGTGGCGATGCGGTGTACACTGCTTGTGTATGCCGATAGGGAGCGCTGCTGTAGTTGCTCCTGCCGCCACGCTCAACAGCGACGCGATTCCGGCCGAGATTGCAAGCTGCCTTGTAGCGCTGTGTGTACTCCACTGACCCATAGTTGGCAACCCGCGAGCCACTATGGCGTCCACGAGTACAAAACACGCGGCGTCCGTTCGCTACTTCGTTTCGTCCCCGTCCGTATGTCCGGGTGACCTGCACTGCATTCTCTCCGCCCCCCCCCCCCCCCCCCCTTTTGCCGCGCCTTTGTGCCCTTTGTCTTACGCAGCTAGGGGGGTGGAAGGCGGCGAAGGCGTCGGCGCTGCCGCGGCATTTTAAAACTCGGAGGCGGACTTGTTCGGTGCGAAACGGGAATTTGGCGCCGTTGGCGCGGCGCTGTTGGGGAACGGATATAGATGGAAAGATCCTCTCGCTCTGAGCGGCTCTCCGCTGGAGCTCTAACAAAAGGACCGCGCCATAGGTATAGACAGCGATCGTCGAGTCTCTGGGTCATTCAGATCTCGTCTCTGAAAGTTTGAACACTCTTGTGCGTGTAGTCCCTCTGTTTTCGGGGCTAGTTTTTGTCTTTGACTTCCTGCCCATGCAAGTGCGTCTTTGTTTGCAAACGCCTGTTGGGGCAGACACAAAACCATAGGGGGGAAAAGGGCAGTGGGAGGAGTGAAGGCCGAATGGTTCTCAGGGATTCCGTTTGGATGTTGTGCGCTGAGCTACTATCACCGGCTCAAAGTAACGACCGCTCTCCGCCTTGCTCGGAGCCGACGCATATCCTTGGCAAATCTCTCGCGTCCC
Source organism: Amblyomma mixtum (assembly GCF_055824585.1). Classification (NCBI taxonomy): domain Eukaryota; kingdom Metazoa; phylum Arthropoda; class Arachnida; order Ixodida; family Ixodidae; genus Amblyomma; species Amblyomma mixtum. The sequence goes on along the minus strand of NC_143016.1, from coordinate 121,717,336 downwards.
AGTTTCACTCGACGATGTTGCAACCGCATTTGCAGGCACACATAGGCGCCGATGCAAAAGCAGTACCCAGCGCGGAGTATGGGATGACCAATGGATTAGCTTCCCTCATCCTATCTTCAATCTCTTCGTTTTTTTCTTACGCCGCGAGCTACGCGAGCTGTTCGGCCGCTTCTTCTCACGGCGGAAAACGAGAATGCCATTTTCATATTTCACGGGAGGAAAGCCTGCAGTAACAATGGAGTCCCCTGTTGTGTCCAAGGTCGCAAGATTGAAGCACTGAAAGGTGCCGCTAAGACAGTATGGTTCAGGTCGGTGGATAAAAGCAGGAAGCTGTACAATCCGCCCGTCAGATACGAGTCGTACATGTTATTTGTCCAGTGCGCACTGGTTCTAATATGCTCCCTGGAGATGACCTGCCAGTCAAAGAGTGCAAGGACAGCTGGGAATACCTGAACGGACAAGCCCGCCACTGTTGACCTGTACAACAAAACCAGCTCACTGTTAGGGCTGTTAGGGCATTTACCGGCTGCGTTCTTTCTTAGGGCTGATATGAAGGCGAACAACAGCGCGACTACATACTTGGAACACAGAGGTCAGAAATGCACAACACTGGCACTGTTGCCCCCCTCTCTCTTTGTCCCTCTGTTCTGTCTAGTTGTCACGATATTGTTCGTCATCATAATGGATCATTAGCCACTAGACCGACTCCATGTAGAGTTGCTTTATCTAAAATCGCGTCTTTGTAGCAGATCTGCCAGGAATTAACCGCTGTCGGCTGTCTCCTCCGGTCCCTCGAGTCGCTTGCTAACCCAAGCGGAGCTAATAGCAGCCTAACACGCAACCTAGACCCACATTACATAAAGAGGTCGCCATGCACATTTGTGCTCGTCCAGCACGAAATCGTCGTCGACATTCAGCTGCACAACGGTCGCAAGGGCGTTTAAAGACTGCGGCTTAAGACAGCACGTGACACGAAGCGAATGCGCAACAACCCAGAGTACTCTCAAGAAAGAGTTGTGAAGACTGGTCTAGGTGAGCTCACCGCAGAAACAACAATGAAACAAGCACTCCGCACCCAGGGGCGGGCATTCTCATCTGTTACTAGACGGGACAGCAACTCACTCCCGAGCTCAGTGCGTCGTGCGCTACTTTGCTGCGAACCGGTGTATATTGAGAGCGCGCTTTCGAGGCGTTAGGTTTGCAAGGTGGTTACACGCTCCACGCGTATATAGCTGAACGCGCCAAAGTGGTCAGCCACTCCTTGCGTGGAAAACGCAGCGCTGCAGCGTCGAAATGGCGTTGCAGTCACGGGAGCGCTGCGCGCGTTTCTTTAACTAAGATAACAGGCAGCAGAAGAAAAGGATGGTAAGGACATGGGCTCGCGAACGAAAGGCACGCGACGGACCACCAAAGAGCTCCGCGGCGGTTCATCAGGAAAAAGGTGGTGGGCCAACTCCTCTAGTTTGCAATGGTTTTGTAATTATGTCAAGCTCCTGAGCAGTTAAGGGTAGCACACTTAGGAGAACTGCGCCGCTCGGCAACGCATCGTCTTTACTTTGAAGTCTCAAAATGACTTTTTGTATTATGTGCTGGGACGCGGCAGTTGTCATAAGGAGGGCTGTATTTCATTATTATACTTCGCGGACCGGCTTTCCGCACACGCTATGGGCCCGGCAAGTTTTGTGCAGTGTTTTCAGAGTCAAAGGGCATGCGTTGCGGTTCAAGTACTACTGCGGCTTGAAGTTTTAATTCCCTAAGTGCGAGACATTGTGCAAGTTTACAGGGACAATGTTCAGACCGATGCTCAGTAGAAAGCTGTGTTCTGCTAGAAACAGCTTAGCGCGAACCGATAGTGATGCATGCGTGCTTGTCGACGACATGTGCGTACGCATCACACGGCGAGAGATGGGCCCATTGTGACGTCAAACTTTACAGAACGCCATGGCGCATTAATCTGCACAGGAGGCGTGCAGTTTCTGCCCGGCGAAAGTGGTGGTGCTACCGCGTGAGATCACAACCTCACTTTTCAGACTCTCTTACTATTTTAACAGCATGTACGATTTACTTTCAGACAGAGCTCTGGAGAAACTTGCGTTGTAGGAACAATTCAAAATATTTAATAACGATGAGCTTAGAGTTTTATCAGTGGATGCATGTATGTATTCGAACGGTGCGCACGTCCCACTTTATCAGCTTAGTAATTATCCTGAGCCCTGATAGCAAAGAGCTAACGCGGCTTCTCTGGCTGTAGACACGCATACTGCCTTATTCCCGTCACGCAGGTAGTCAAATCAACGACAAAGAGTGCCAAGTCAAAGCCTCTGTCTTTCCACGACAGTCGCGCTATGTCCTAGCAGTGTTTTACATGAGACTGAATGATCAGAGGCGCTTGGCATAGATTGACTGCTCGCTATATACCCACTCATACCGAAATATTTCAGTATATTTGACTGAGCGTTCGCAATAACGAATCGCTATGTCAGGAAAAATGACGAGACGGGAAATAGATACTGAGAATAAGAAGGACGGAGAAGTCTATGACGACGTTTGCAAGAAACACCGCGCAATGGTATTCCTTTCACCCGCGCATTTTTGTCTCAGGGGGCCAAAACGGCTCCGTTCAGCGACGTCGCCATATTAACCGCTGAAAACAGCGGCTCAAAAACTCTCCCAGGCGAAGACGTCGGTGTTCTTTTATGCCGATGACATTCTTTCTGCCGGCAGCATCAACCTCCTGTCGTGCAGACCTGTCGTGGGACACCGCCGCGGCGCCGACAACAATCGGCCGCCCTGCCTGAGAATGATGGATCACGGGAGTTGCTCGTCGCGGTGACGGATATATAATAGCTGCCGCGAAGCTGAGGGGTGACATTAGAAGATACGGTATACGAGGAAGAGCGAGCGAGAAGCGGTCATCCACGGCGCGCGACGGTGACACGACGCGGGAAGAACCGACGACGACAGGTCCCGAGATGACGCGGCAATCTTGAGCCGGCGTCTTCTTTGAGGTCGTCGACGGCTCGCCGTCGCTTCGCTCTTCTCCGTTGTTCCGCTGCACGCACAAGGGCCGACGAAGGCAAAGGAGAGGCTTTAGACAGGATGAGTGTGGGAGAGTCTGTGAAGTGTACCGCGTATAAGCGGCCTGCAGACTCCGCAAGCCTGCAGCTGTACGACCAGAGAAACTGTTGAGGCTCCGTCGGCAAGAGTGAATGGAGAAAGCGCTTGCAGATCAACTGCTGCGAAAGAATGATCACCGGACCGTCTAAAGAACAAAGCAGATGGAACTCATCTCGGGGTCGAGTTTAATACGCCCTCATACGGCTGAAAACAACCGCGCGTGAGGGCTTACGCCCAGGCGCCGACGACGCGGCGTTTGGGGTCAGAGTATGGAAACGCGCGAAAGTGAGCATTGAAGGATGAGACACCACCACGGTGCATGGAGGAGATGAGAGGTGGAATAGAAGGCAGGTTCAAAGGTCACGCCTTCTTTTGCTTCTGAGGGTTAAGTTGAAGGCGAAACCAGGAAGCCTTGCCATTTTTCCTCTGAGTGACTGATGCAATCCAACACCTATCTTGTTCGTCCGACATGGAGAAGTATAGACCCGTCGAAATTCGCGCATTTGGCGTTGCTAACAGCGCTGGGGGAAAATACACAGCATCTTTACAGAAAAGATTTCAATTCTAACGGTGAGAACAAAGTTGACAAGTGTTGACCTCCAGCCCCCGTCCGATAGCAAGGCTTGAAGCCTGAGTTTAGTCTAAGACTTAGTGCTTCAAAACACCAACACAAATCAAGCTTGAACACAAAAACACCTATTCTATAAAGGAGCCCTCAAGTAGAGTAACCGCTATATTTCGTCAAAGCAAACTCACAGATCGGTGCAATTAAGCACACCAGGATTTTTCACCTCGCGCGATAGATGGCTGGGCACATAGCATTATTCCAGAGGGCACCCCGTAATCTACGGGGCGTTTAATCTTTTCGACCTCCGAATTTGGCATTCTGTCCGCTACGACGGAAGGCTCCAGGAAAAACTTAATTCCACCAGACAACCGAAATACTGCTCCCACAAAGCCTTCAGTCCCGGGTGACGACTCCAAGTACGCTACCCCCTCCCCTTCGTTTCTCCGTCGACCGACCCTACTTCCAACGCCGGCACGCAAGGGTTCCGGCGGGCCTAATGACCGACCCATCGCGACTGTTATGATAGAGCGTCGAGAAGAGCGATGCCCGCTGATTCTCCACAGCAGACTTTAACCTGGAATTATACTCTCGCGACTCCGCGCGCCTCCTGGCAGTGCATGCACGCGAGAAGCGCAATGGCAATGGTACGCGGAACAGAGCGAGGGGAAGAGGAGAAGAGCTTCGCAGGTATTCCTGCCTACTAGACTGTCGCATGCGAGGTTGCGGCCGCAGGAAGTGGCAAGAGAGAGAGAGAGAGCAGGGAGAGGATGTGGAGCCTAGTTCCCCGAAGACCTGGCGACTGACTGGAAGAGCCGGACCTGCTTCGCCCGTTGGTTGCGTTTAATCGTGCAGAGCTGCAGGGACGGGACTGCACGCAGTGCGGCGCCCCGCGAGAGGACAGTGAACCGGGGATTGCCCGGGACTTCCCTCCTCGTGGTTTGTACGCGAGTGTTTTTGTTTTCCTTTTCTTTCGCTCTCTCCCTTCCCCCTACCTCCCTCTCAACCAGAATAGACGCGCAAGGCCGCTCTAGCAAGCGCTAGAGATGTAAAATTTCAAGAAATTTTGAATGGCATGAAAAAAACCATTCTTTTCAGGGTTTTTTTCATGAAAAATTGGAAATTTTGCAAAACGCGTTAAGAACAGATTTATTTGCAACAGCACAACGACCAATAATAATGCTCCGAAGTTCAGTCTAATATGCAGCTACAGATGTCATATTCTGAAACGAACTTCTTGTTCTATTGCATCGAGAAGATAAATAATGATTTGCACTCCAGGCGAATATGGAGATATAAATATCGTATTTGTAGAACGAACTTCTTGTTCTATTGCACCGACAAAGGGAACATGAAAACTGATCTATAAGTCACTCCATATCGGATTCATTGTCACTGCCGCTGGATGTGGCACTACGCGCAGCAGCATGGATTAAGTTGTGCCCACAGTTAGGTTCGACTGCACATACACAAGCTTTCGAACGCGTTCCCCTGAAAGCCTGTTGCGAATCCTTGTATGGACGTTTCCGAAACGTGACCAGTTTCGTTCGCAGCTGGCGGTTGATTATGGTATCTGCAGCAGTCGGCAAGCCAGAGGAGTTAGCGGCTGGTTGGTGCAAAGGCCTTGCCACCAGGTAGATGGGGCCCCGTGCTTCGCTGAGCCCCAGACCCCTGTCCTGGATCAAATTCCTGCGTATGTCCTGTACTCTGCTACGTTGGAAATCAAGAAGCTAGGCTTGTATTTGGCTGGAACCGCTTACGTGCACAGCAGACTATGTTATTTATGCCGTGTGTGTCGCGCTGTAGAATTTGCAGTCATTTTGTTCTACTTCAGCCGTGAGTTCAAGTATTAGTGTGTTTTTAAGTCAAGCTTGGATCTTACATGTCACCTGGCCTCCAACCCGCGTACTCGCAGCCCGAACGTTTTAAAAGCACTACCTGGCGCCGCCGATGACGACTGCTCTCCAATTGTTCAACGATGCAAACTGTTACGGTTTTCAAAGCAAGAACAAAAACCTAAACTGAAAGCAAGAAATCATAGAACCTTGAAATTGCATTGTGAAATTTTCGATGTTTCTTTCCATTTTTTGTCGTCTGAAAAAAACGAAAAAAACCGGTTTTTTTCCAAAATTGCAGTGTTTTTTTCAGGCCTTCACATCTCTAGCAAGCGCTGACAAGACGATACGCGCGAGCTCACGCCGGCTTTTCGGATCGCGTACTCAACCGACGAATAGAAAATGCTTACTTAGCGACCCAGGCCGGCCCTGTGTATGAAGTACTTCGTCTTTCAATGCGAGCTAAAACACTAGCCTGTCAAGGTAACACATAGGGCTGTCGTTGTGTATTTCCGAAAATTTATTCGAACCTCTACGGTGACATAGTTTTGAATAAATGCTTCTTCAGTGCTTTCGGGGCCGAAAATAAGTAGGAATTTTATCCACTGGTGCATGTTTCTAGCAGTAACCGAGCAGCGGATTACTTGCAACTTAGTTTGCGGGCCGTATTTGAAAGCGTGCTGGAAGGAAATTGCGAAGCTATGGTACGTAATAACCGCATTTAAGTTCGCATTTTCGTAGATACGCGAGGCTAATACACGTCACGGACGGCGGGAGACACAAAGAACGACAGAAACGAAAGGACACTGTGTTGGTCCTTCCTAAAAAACTTCGGCATTTGTTCTTGGCCCAGCTCTCTCTGTGTCGCTGCTTCGCTTCTGGGTAGAGAATGAAAAGACCGAGCAGTACTTCACGGCCAATGTACCGACTTTGCCGAAAGTAGCCGAACAATGGGCTTTGTTTCTTAGTCATGCAGGGTGAGCACTTAGAGCAAGCACCCTTTAAGCTATAAATCTGCGTAAGGTAAGGAGAACCCTTGCTTACACTTTATGAAACATCTGATATTTAGGGGTGCCTTGTGGGTTCTACTATAAGGATGAGAAGCGAACCCCATTGCCTGGTTACTTCTGAGAACGACTGTACACTCTAAACAAGAATACGAATATATCGGAGTAAAAAAAAGGCTAATTGGTCGTCAAGCGCACTCACTTTTTGTAAGGGGGTGTGCTAGAGGACAACTTACTCCCTTTTTACCGCTTTCTCTTTAGAGTGCACTTCTATGGAGGATAAATGTGGTCGGAAGCGTCGATGGAGATGTCAAGCTTGGCTGCTCAGGCAACAAGCCCCCTCTAGCATGATCTCTTCCCTAAGTACCTCGGGATTCGAGACAGCAGCGAGAGCCGCTCCGGCCTCAGACGAGGGCCCCCATGCAAGCACTTGTATTTCGGAATTTGAAAGTGATTTCTAGAAACCATGCGGAACTTCGCGTACACATGTCCCTTTGGTCCTCGTTCCTCTTTCGGATCCTATATGAAACTTTGCATTGTCTGCGGTCACATTAAGCGCGTTTGCAATTATTATTTCCAAACTTCCACTCAGCTATAAACACCAAACCAGAGATATACCTATAGCGAAATCTTGAACGCATCGCCTTTCGATCACAGCGCCTACAGATACAGCACCAGATACCACCTCGGGAAACGGATGATACGTTGATAAGAAATGCTTGATGCGTCAATGCTGGAACAGTCTGGTAACAGACAAACAATCTAAAGCAACAACGGCTGCGCGCAGACAGTGGGCGCGGATCGAACGGCCTAATAATAGCTTCCCGGGCAGAACCATAGCTTTCGGTATACCCTTCAGGCATACCGACCCGTATATACGTTCCGAAGGGAGCAGCCGTGTGGTGCTAATCGCCGAGCTGTCGACGGCCGGCCACCACGGGGCCTCGCTTTCAAAGTGACGTGAAGTACGAGCCGCGTCCGCAGGATGCATACATGGGAACCGGGGAGATTCCGCAGCCACCCGTTTAGTCCGCCTTGTTTTATCTTTCATACATACACGAGCGAAGCCGCGCGAGGACGGCGACTACGCCAAAGGCCCGCACGAGGGTTGCCGCGTACAAGTAGCAACGCGTGTACAGACGCTGCGTAGCGCGCCATCAGCACGCCTACCCATCACGACTGACACACTTTGTCGCGTACTCGCCGACGGCTGCGGACGTGTAACGCGCGCAGCGCATGCATGTACGACAGGGGGGTCTCCCCTTCTTTGTTGTTTAACCCAGCTTTCTCGGCGAGTAAGAGCCGGGCCCGCGCAAAGCCCAAATGAACGCGCGGCGGCGAGAGATGGGTGCGTGCGTAGGAAGCGCGAGTCACCTCCATTCCGCTTCGCCCCTTGCCGCGCGCGCAATTACGCGACCCCATGAGGGCTTCGTGTGCGGCGATTAAGCGCCGCGCGCGCGGAAGACCGGAAGGTGCAACCGGTGGCCCCCTGTTGAGGAAGAAGCCCCGGGAGCAGACAGGAAGGAAGGAAGGAAGCGGCTACGTCCGCGGCTTCCAGAAGCGGAAATCAATCAGCCCGAACGAGCAACGCGCTCGTTATGACGGAGGTGCGCGTGCTGGAAGAGGAAAGAGTCGGCGGTTATTGATTTGTAATGTTCTCGTTTTGCTTTACCAATCGCGGTAATTTGGAGCCTAAAGTAGCCTCCTTCGTGTTCATCGGTGATGTCACGTACGTGCCCGTACATCCGCAAGCATAAGGGGGCGTATACGCAGCTCGATTTGAACACAGAACAGACTGCGTATACACCGAGGAGAACAACAAGGGGTGAACACAAACAGTTCGGCGAGCAACGGGGTCACGACGCCTCGTGCGCGGCCGCCACCGTCAATCGCTCACGGTTCTCCTAATTGTTGATCGGCTCATTTCCCAGCTTCCGAGCCGCGGTGGCGAGCACCTCGGAAGCTGGGAACCGCGCACGCGTTCGAATGCGAGCTGTGAACCGCGCACAATGGAGCCCGCAACTTTTCTCTCTCTTTTTTCTCATTGCCTCTTTCTACAACTCCTTTGTTTTCCAAAGCTGCCCTCTGTGTTTTCGTTTCCTTTTAATGAGTACAATACCCGTATCCTCAGCCGCTTCATCGTTGCACACAAGCGCATAGAGGCGTCTCGTTTGCAAAGAACTCCCCATTAATACGCAGCGCCACAGGTAGATATAGCGAGAAGACCGCGCAAGTTTTCCACCGCAGATCCCACGGGCATCGCCCGATTGATTGCGCCGGCTGCAGCTGCCTATTGTTGTTAGATTATGCAGTGCCTTCGATGAGAGCTCACTGTTCGCCTTACGCAGCGGCCTATATAGACTGAATGCCCTCTTATACATATAGTGGCCGTACCAAGGATAAGTCTCCTCTTTTCTTTTCTTCTTGTCATCCCTGCCCGCTAACCGCTACCTTCATTTTTTTTCTCTCTCTCTTTGACTCGTTATGGACAGCGAGCGAGAAACACGGGGGCCAGCCTTGAAAACAGGCTGCCGTGGTATGCGTGAGGAGTTGACCGCATATTCGTGTCTGCTCGCGAGTGGGTTCCCACAACTCTCGGCCGTCAACAAAGCTGTCTGATCGTATAGAGAGAGTTGCGTGTAGTGTGTTTGCGTTAAGAGCGACTGATTGCAGGCCTCGGGCCATTCGTTGAGTCAAGGTTAGGCGAGCTGTCCCGGTACGATAGATTACTGCGATTTCTGTGAAGCTGCGGTCAGTTCAGCCATTTTACCAAGACTGACAGGTACAGACAGGCCTCTCTGCTTCAGGAAGAAAGACTATGGGCTATGGGAAAGACTGTGGGAAAGACTGTGGGAAGAGGGCTATGAGGATGCGTACTTTAGGAAAAATCTGAATAGGCAAATAGAAATAAACTACTTAACCAATGTAATTTGTGTCGCATGGCCGAAACGACTGTAGATGAATGCGTAATAGTACGGCCACAGTGCTCGTGTTTATTTTCGTTTTACTCGACGCTATCTTAGCTCCGAGCTGCTCAGCGCCCGCAGTGGTGCCTTTGCGGGCAGGGGCTTACCTGTACGAAGTACTCAGGCATGAAATGACAAACAAGAAGTTTGTGCGCTCATGATAGTCATTGGAGATATTGTAGCACTTGAAAAGGAGAATCATAAACAGAGTGTCACGAGTTCGATATTCAATCTTCATAAATATTTAATAAACATCCACAGCCCCCTTACATTCGTAAATTAATTTCCAGTTGAGAAAAGAAGCCTCTTTGTTTTTTTTCGGCAGGTAGCAAGCAAAAGGAAAAATAAATAAAGTGAATAAGGACTCCTCACGCGGTTCCGAAACTTAGATCATATTCTGAGTGACCGCGATTCACTTCATATGGAAAGAACATTGTGCGGGCTATCCGCACATGCGCCAGGCTTATCACGAGAAAAGAAGTTTACTTCAAACACAACAAATAAATATATTGCAGGCTTCATTGCACCATGGCCTTATTTGAGTAACCACGTCAAAGTTACGTAATTAGATCACATACACGCAAGCAACGAGGAGAGGAGGTAAAGTGGCGCCATAGTCAATGGCATTTAGCACAAACAAACCTACACCGCAGATAGCATTACTTATCGACCTTGGCAATTTACTTCAAACTTCCTGCGTGCATATTTGGCCAATTAATGGAGCAAAACCAGTTGGTCAATGAAACGTGCACACCGTTTGTTTTGAGAAATTGGCACTATCTATAACAGCGCAGTATGAATGTCTGCGGAAACGGATGTATTATAAACAACGCAGCATGAGGCACATGAGCGCAGAGGGAGCAGGCGACGAATATATATCACCGCCCCGGGCTCTGAAGAGCAAAAACAAAATCCAAACATAACGAATTCAGCGAATCGCTTATCTGCAGTTACTCTACGTTCGAATAAACTACCGAAGGTTCCGCCTTCCGAAACAGAGTCAGCCTCTCGCGCTAAGCCCTACAGAAGCATACACAAGACGCCTTTGTAGTAGCCGCCTGCCTTATAGTCACACTGTTTTCCCCAGCGGAGGAGGTTTGTGGGACGCGCGATGCCCGAAACACACGGACGCCACACTCCCACGGGGATTCCGGTGCCACCGAGAAGAACGGCCGACAGGAAAACAACGCTTATCCGACTGAAATATATGCCGTAGGAATAAGCGCGGCCACCTACCTCGACAACTTTTATAACTCTTCGGCAAATGTTACGCCTTTTGCCAATAGGTGGACTGATGTAAGCGATGCATCCGCACCACGCAAGCCCGACCCACTCTCGCCCAGATTGTACAGCGCGCGAGGTGACCGCGCCCGAACGAAGGGACTCCGGCCATCGTCCTATCTGGCACAACGAATGCAAGGCCGAACGTATGTGTAGAGAGAGAGAAAGCGGCCACTTTGGCGTGGGTGTCTCATGCATGTGCAAGAGCGTGGTCGCAGCGGCGGCCGACGGGAGAGCCCGGAACCGAACGATGATCGGCATCTTCGTCATGGCTCGGGTGTACCGGAAAGGTCGGCTGATTTGTGCGCCAAGATCTGCCGCCTCGCTACATCCTCGTGCCTTTCGTATTCAGACGGCGCCGACAAAAAGGCGCCGCCGTTGCTGCCATTGTCTTGGTGCATAGTGAACATCGACCGCAGCAGAAAATATAAAGTGAGAACGAAATGGCCGTCACTCCGTCTTAGACGGACGTGCCTTTCTTCCACTTCGATCTCGGCGCCTGGGTAGCCGATGTTCTTCGACGGAAGACATACGTTGCGTGGAGCACTTGCTGGATTCAGGAAGGCTCAGGTGCGAGCGAAAGTTCACTGGATAAAGGTCTGGGCTGCGGGGTATCTGTAGGCTTCCCTCGCTCCAGTCGAGTGGGTCGGCACCAAATGGACTGTATGCGCTCTGATCAGCTTAACTCGAAGGACGCATGCGTCATTTCGCAGGAACGAAAAAAGATAAAACAAGCTTGAATAGGAGATCCGTCCAATGTGGAAAAGAGCAAAGTTTAAGTATTCAATTAATGATTGTCCCATAATTATGGGCCACAAGCCACTTTTTTCTGTTTCTTAACTAGTTTTTCTCTTGGCATCATTCTCAACTTTAGTAGAGAAAGTGCAAAAAAAAAAATTGCTGTGTTTGTGCAAACTGGTGCTTCGCTTTCGCTTTGGAGGGTCCTGTACAAGGTACATTTCGGAACGAAGTCGACGACAAAGTGCTGAAATGTGCACTCCAAGTAGCGTGGACAGCTCTCAGCGATAAACAAGGAAAATGATTTATTGAGACAGAAACGACAGAACATTTTTCAGTTGTTTGTTTACTGTTTATCATGTCCGCTTTTTCGGAGCCGCTGAGTTAAACTGGTTGGTAACTAGCAGCCTTGACATCACCGATGGGAGGTGATACAATGATAAAGGAGACAGAGAATGGCGGGTCAGATTAAAAGCGTCTGACATTACGCGTATACAGGAATTGAGAGGTCGAGCAGGCCATCTGTAACGTTATCCAACGATAAATTGAATTCCTTGGTGCGGACGTCACGTGGATTTTTTATATATTTTTTGCTATTTAGAAGTATGAGATGAATACACAATATATGTTCCTGGTCATGAAATAATAAAACGTCAGTTGAAAGTTAGCGCTTGTCCTCACCACTAGCCCCAGTTTTGTGCGCTATACTTTGATTTTAAAAAGGAGGGGATCTGTTAGTGTCTACGCAGTTACGTTGATGCGATGGTAAGAAGGAGCAGGTACTCGCAAGCGCTGTGCAGCTTGTAGAAATAAATCACGAAACCGCGATGCACGCCTTAGGCAGATATCAAGAAAAGAAGAAGGAGAGGCTTGATGGCAAACACGTGCAAGTATAGTTCTGGTTTCGCATGCTGCTTAACATTCAGGAGCACAATAATATATCGCCGTGCCAATTTGTCATCACCGGGTTAAATTTTCAAGTTAGAAATGACAGCTAATATACTTCCTTCATTGTAAAGGGAAAACATTTAAGTGCGGATGTAAGTCATTGTGTGAAAAAAATTTTATAGGTCAGCAGGATGGTTAAAGGGCCCTAACCATAGAAATATCAATATTCGGCTTTCTTTTTGCGTTAGGTATTGAACAGTGGCTGAGGAGACGCAATCTCTCGCGATCACCATACTGCTCGGCCCGTGATGAGAACGGAATGGAACCGAATGGGACACCATTGCTATATTATAGCAGTACAAAAGAAGTATTCAAAGAGGAGTTCGTTTGCGACAAGGTCATTTAAAGTATACACGCGCACGCACACAAGCACACGTGAACACTCGAAATCCTTAAAGTGGTACTCTCTCGAAGGTGTAGTGCCAAATGTTTGAGTGGAACGTACCCACCTGGAATTGTCAGCTCTCCTGTTATCGGGCAAACAAAAAGCCGACCGTAGCCCCGCGGACTGACTAAAAGTGAACAAACGTGTACTGAAACACTCCTCCGTGTCTTTTGTACAGCGCACTCCCTCTGACGCACCTTGGCTGTTGTCTACGTAAGAGGTAAGGTTTGAAACGCGGTCCTTGGTGAGGACCGCCTTGTATCTCCGCACTCCTGACGTCTAGCAGCCGCTTTGTTGTGTACGAAGGCGCAGCACCCTTCTCTTGTTTGGCTTAGATGAACCCGATGCGGCGGGGCCTCTTGAAAAATAGGGCGCCGCAAACGCTGGTGTTGAGCACGCTCAAGAGCGGCGCTAAGCTCCAAGCTTCTGTTGACGGTGCGAGATTGTATGCGCAGGACTCGGTGGTAGCGTGGGCAGTCGATGGCTGGCGCTGATCTCGCGCGAATGGGCGAGCGCGCTTCTGTGCAGGCACGTATCGGTTGGAGGAGTCTCTATTGGCACGGGTTGCGTTACGTGAGAGTGGGGCAGGGCGTGTCAAGTGGCTACTCCATTGTAGGAATGCGGCTTGCGCCGTGACGTCATATGACGAAATGCGGGATCACTTGAAGACTGCCGTAGCGATGCGAAGAAGAACCCTTTTGAAAAAGAAACAAAATGAGGCCAAAATCAATTATCTTAATTTCACCTTTAAAAAAAATAAGGGTGGTGGGGTAGCGGTTTATTATAGAGAAATGAAAAGAAAAAATTAGATAGGGGCGCTGGTTGCAGAAAGCAACCAGCTGATCCGCGGCCATAAAAAATAGAGGGACAGTGAGAATGATAGCTGATGCGAAAATAAAGATTGAAAGGAGAACAGCGGAGTGTGAGGTATATACAACAATATACAAATATTTATGCCCTGCAAATGATATCGATAGATGGTCACCGCACCTACATGCCCGACTGAGCGCTTCACGCACTGGTCTCCAATTGCTTGTGATAGGCTGGTGGCGTACACACTGTCCCCATAAAATTTGGCACCCATAAATTTGGCAATCCCTCTCCGCCCAACCACTGTCAAGGCCCGAACCTCGTTGAAGCGAAGTTTGGTACCCTAACATTTGCCGTCGCTTTCCTGCTCTGCGGATTACACGCTCCGTTCAAGTTGATTTCCCTACATGCTAATAACGATTGGTTAGAGGATGTACAGCCTTTGTCAAAAGTTTGGAGCTCAGGGGGTTTGCTTCTGAAGCACATTGTCTAGCTCGTAATGCATCTCCAGCGCTCCAAATTTTCTGACGGTAAGAAGATTTCTGGTCCTGCCTCCTCCAATGAGTAGGACTACCACGAATGTTACAGGAGTCCCACTGCGAGGCTTAAAAGCAAACCCCCTGGGCTCTAAACTTTTGACAAAGACTGTACCTGCCCCACCCAGGGTCGTCACCTGAACAGCGCCGGAAATGGAACGAATGAAGGAGGGAGTAAAAGAAAGAAACGAAGAGAGAGAGAAAGAGAGAGAAAACAAAGAAAGAGAGAAAGAAACAAAGAAAGAAAGAAAGAAAGGAAGGAAGAAAGCAAGGAAGAAAGAAAGAAAGGAAGAAAGAGAGAGAGAAGGAAAGAAAGAAAGAAAGAAAGAAAGAAAGAAAGAAAGAAAGAAAGAAAGAAAGAAAGAAAGGATAAAAGAAAGAAAGAAAGAAAGGAGTGTTGAAACTATGTTTTCTTTTCATTTTTACCCTGTGTGTCCTTTGTATATCATTCTCTTAAGCCCGCTTCCCGAGACGAAAACCAGACACCTCTCGCTTGTTTATGGCCGGCGGCGGCTCCCCTCGGGCGACGGGACTCTGGGAACCCGAGGGGAGAGGGGCCAAAGGTTGAGACGGGCGGAGAGCTGTTCCGTCTAGAGGGGCATTGGAAAAGGGCAGAACGATCGGGGAGCCCCAACGATGAGCATGTAATTTCTCGAGCTCTTGCTCCCCTCCTAACGAACAGTTTGATTGTTTCTTGTATCTTGCAATAAACGAAGTTACATAAACGATAACAGTCTACTGTCATCAACGAAGAAACTACATCAGTTTTAGTTTCTACAAAACATTTTGGTGCCGAAACCCGGGAACGGATTACTCAGGAACATCGACCGGACCCAACGACTCAGCGTGCCAACGACAGCAACATGGATGTTCTCAAGAAAAAGAGGAAGGCCGTGAGAAGCCAAGCGACGCGGCTGACCAAAGAAACGGACGACATCTTGACTGCCAAGGAAGCACCCACCGTCGAAAAGGTGAGCGTGCTTCTTGAACGCCTATCATTGGTCAAACAACAGCTCAACGAGGTAGACGCGGCAATCGAGCCAAATATCAAAGAAGATGAAGCGGAGGCTAAATTTGAGCAGGTCATCGAGTATAGTGACAAAATTGCTACCTGCATTTGCCGACTAAAACTCAAGAAAGAGCAAACCGAACAAGCAAGCAGAAATCAGGAAACCCGGATTCAAGCTACCGTTGGTAGCGCTTCCGCGGCTCTAAGGATTAAATTACCGAAGCTGGAACTAGCAAAATTCGACGGCAAACGGAAAAACTGGCAGCCATTCTGGGAACAATTTGAGGTGGCAGTCCACAAAAATACGGAACTCTCTAACATCGACCGCCTCAATTACTTGAAGACGCTGCTGACCGGAGAGGCCTTGACAGCAATTGCCGGACTGCAGGCATCAGGTGATTGCTACAGCGACGCGGTCGACATCTTGAGACAGCGATTCGGAAATCCGGAAGCGTTGATTCAGGATCATATGCAGGGCCTAATCGATGTGAAACCTGTGTTCTCTGCAAGGAACGTGCGAGCTTTGAGAGGGCTTTACGATGAGATACAGGTTCACATGCGGGGGCTGAAGGCGCTGGGTATCGATGAAGATGGCTACCAGGCGATGCTGTATCCTGTCCTTCTCCGCGCTCTCCCGAAGGAATTGATCTTGGGCTACCATCGTTCACACTCTGAGACCCAAGAGGAAGCGACGTCTGCGGTGGTGGACGATTCAGGGTCAACGACATCGTCGTCGGACAGCTCACAGTTGACGCCGCTTCGTTCCCTGCTCAGATTCTTCCGCTTCGAGCTTGAGAGCCGCGAAAGAACGCTGGAAGACAGGCCTGACGACGCACATGGTAAGCCTGATTCTCATTTTGATGGGCACCAGGCACGAACGCATCGAGGGAACGCTCACCCTTCTTCGGCCTCAACCCTGCATGGTGCAGCCAACTGCATGCAATGCGTTTTTTGCGACTCAAAAAGACATGAAAGTCAAGAGTGCGAGTCGAAGATGACAGTAAACGAGAGGAGGGCAATCCTCACAGCGAAAGGCAGATGCTTTCGTTGCACGAAGCATGGACATCGTTCAAGGCAATGCAGGGTTAAGATCAGCTGCAAGAGATGCAAACGCAGGCATGCGACATCGATGTGCGACCTTGCTATCAACGATGCCGAGAACGCACGGTCGGCCAACGAAGGGGTAAAGCCAGTGAGCCTGCATGCCTCAGGAGCAGAAAGGGACCCCACTCACCCCACAGTCCTAATGCCTACTGTTACAGCCTTGAACAAAGGGACAAAAGCAAGAAAGGTTTCTCGAGTTCTCTTTGATAGCGGCAGTCAGAGAACGTTCATTACGGAAGACTGCTCCAGAAAACTCGGGTGCAAATTGCTCGGGACAGAGTTACTGTCGGTGGGAGTATTTGGAGGAGGACAGACCAGACGCACATTCAGGCGAGTCGAAGTGTGCCTTCTCCGACGAGACCACCCAAAAGCGCAGTACAAACTCGAAGCCTTAGAAACACCTTCCATATGTGAACAGGTTATCCCTTGCCCCAACGAATTGATCAGAGAAACACTTCAAGATCTGATGCTTCCTTTGGGTGAAGATTCAGCTCTTAACGACGGCACACCGATTGATGTGCTGATTGGCTGCGATCAATATTGGGAATGCGTCACTGGGAAGGTGAGAAAGCTGCCCAACAAGCTGACTGCCGTCGAG
Source organism: Amblyomma mixtum (assembly GCF_055824585.1). Lineage (NCBI taxonomy): Eukaryota > Metazoa > Arthropoda > Arachnida > Ixodida > Ixodidae > Amblyomma > Amblyomma mixtum. The sequence continues at coordinate 121,700,437 of NC_143016.1, read as the reverse complement.
ACGGTATTTGGGTGGGCAGTTCAGGGCCAAGTACTGTCCAAATGTCAAGAGACAGTTTGCACACATGCCTTTGTCATGAGAACGACCGTGGCTGATCGAGAAACCGCTCCGATTCTAAAGATGTTCTGGGAGTTGGAAAACACTGGTGTGTCAGACACATCGACCACAAATTCAGGCTCCAAAGCCCTGGAAGAATTTACTAAAAGTATCAAGAAGATCAACGATCGCTATGAAGTAAAGCTTCCTTGGAAAGACGATGTGGAAATGTCTGACAACCGCGGAGTAGCAGAGAAACGCCTTCGGTATTTAACGAAGCGTTTAAGCAGGAACCCGAGTCTCATGAGAGATTACGACTCAGAAATGCGGCGTCTAATTGACGAAGGCATAGCAGAGAGGGAAACAGACGCACATTGCGACGACTCTCAGAGAGTGTACTACATGCCCCATCAACCTGTACTGCGGCAAAGTAGTACGACTACCAAACTAAGGATAGTTTTTGATGCCTCATCCCACAGTGCGCAGGCAAAATCCCTCAACGACAACCTCGAGTGTGGGCCGAATTTAAACCCTGACCTCGTTCGGTTGCTGCTGAACTTTCGGCGACATAAAGTTGCGCTCGTCGCTGATGTGGAGAAGGCCTTTCTTCAAATAAGTGTAACGCCAGAGGACCGCGATGCGCTAAGGTTCCTGTGGTTCGCCGAGAGTCCCGTGGAAGACCGACCATTGCCAGATGTCAAAGGCTTCAGAATGACCAGAATACCCTTCGGAACCACATCGAGCCCGTTTCTGCTCGCAGCAACGCTTCAGCACCACCTTGAAACAATGAAAGATGAATTCCCAGTAACGACAGAGGTATTGAAAAGCTGCATTTATGTAGACGACCTTCTTTGCGGCGCACAGGATGATGAGGAAGGAGCAAAGATATACGATGAGGCAAGTCGTATCTTTCGGTCTGCTTCAATGCGCCTGCACAGATGGGGCTCGAACAGCACGAAGATGAATGAACTGTTTTGTCAGGAGGTCCCCGATGAAATGCCCCTTGGACAACCGTCCAATTTGCTGAAAGTGCTAGGTTTAAGTTGGAAACCAAGGGAAGACCAACTGACATTTTCTCCAGACTCGGTCATTGAATTTTCAAAGGCGCAAAAGAATACCAAGCGATTCGTCCTACAGACGACCGCGCGGCTCTACGACCCACTGGGAGTTCTATCGCCGTATACAGTGAGAGCGAAAGGGCTGTTTCAGGAGATTTGGAAGGAAAATATCGCGTGGGATCAGCCACTTCCAGACCATCTCCTGGGGCAGTGGATCAAGTGGTGCGAAGAATTACGTCTGCTGCACGAGGTCACCATCCCAAGAAGGTACGACGCCAACGCCAAAGGGCACCCACAGAGTCGAACCCTGCACGTGTTCGCAGATGCTAGCCCGAAGGCTTACGGCGCCGTGGTCTACCTCTGCACCGAGAATTCCGAAGCAGAAACAACTTCTGTCTTCGTGCTGTCCAAATGCCGTGTCGCCCCCTTGAAAACGGTCACCCTTGCAAGGTTAGAACTATTGGCAGCCTTACTCGCGTCGAGACTCTACCAGTTCGTAAGGTCCAATCTTGATATGAAGTTTGACAAGGTTTTCCTCTGGACCGATTCGATGATCACGTTGAGCTGGATAAGAGGAAACGCAGCACGGTGGAAGGAGTTCGTGAGAAACCGCGTCACGGAAATCCAACAAAACACCGAGACCGCGACGTGGCGATTTTGCCCCGGGAAATCGAATCCGGCTGACCTCATGACTAGAGGACTGACAAGCACTCAACTGAAGACCAGCGAGCTATGGTGGAACGGGCCGCAGTGGATAAGAGGTTCAGCTGAGGTATGGCCGGTTGAACCCCAACAAGGCGACTTCACTGTTGAAGAACTCGAGCAGAAAAAGGAGGTCGGTGTCTTAAACTCCACCTGCGATAAAGAAGATGAGCTGCTGGATCTGAAAGAATTCAGCTCTGTATCTAGAGTGAATCGAGTAACAGGTTGGATTTTCCGGTTCGTGAAAAATCTGCGATCTGCTGACAGGAACTCGGGCCCTTTGACTGCAGCAGAAATCGAACATGCGGAAAAATTTTGGCTGAGAAGAGTTCAGCAATCAGCATTTTCTGCGGAACTGGAAAGCACAAAGAAAGGCAGCCGCATCCAAAACGACTCCGCCTTGAAAGAATTCGCGCTGTGGACAGACGAAGACGGCATACTGAGGATTGAAGGGCGAATCTGTTCCACAGAGACGACACTTGAAAAGCGACACCCGATTGTGCTCCCCAGGCATCATCGCTACACAACGCTGCAGGTGCACCAAGCCCATCGACAGCTGCTTCACGCAGGCGCAAGAGACACACTTGTGCAGCTGCGAGACAAGTACTGGATTGTGCGGGGGCGTCAGCTTGTGAAAAGTGTTGTGAGATCGTGTGTGGTGTGTAAACGGCACAGTGCCTCGCACTTCGACGCAGCAACAGGGCTGCTTCCCCCTGACCGGACGTCCCAAGCGGACCCGTTTCAGGTCGTCGGCCTCGACTTTGCCGGTCCCCTCATGGTGAAGGAGAACAGCCGCACCGTGAAGTCGTACATCGTGCTCTTTACGTGCGCTGTGACGCGGGCCGTGCATCTTGAACTTGTAGCAGACATGAGCACAGAACGATTCCTACAAGCTTTCCGTCGTTTTGTGTCACGCAGAGGCTTGTGCCGAACTATTTACTCTGACAACGCTCTTTCTTTTAAACGAGCGTCAAAAGATATGGGCATTTTGTGGAAGCTCCTGCGGCACCCTGAAACTCAGAACCATTTTGCCAATTGCGGCATAGAATGGAAATTTATAGCGGAGCGGGCACCGTGGTGGGGCGGATTCTACGAGAGGCTGGTCCGTAGCGTGAAAAGCGCGCTGAGAAAAACGATCGGACGCCAGTGCCTAGACGCCATTGAGCTGTCAACAATCCTGGCTGAGGTGGAGGCAGTAATAAATTCTAGGCCCCTAACGTACACATATGAGGACCCTAAAGACGGTGCTCCGCTCACGCCGTCCAGTTTCCTGACGGGAAGACGCTTGACTGCTCTTCCTTCGCCTGAAACACGAGCTATCGAAACGTCTGCCGCTTCTCTCCGGGCGCTCTGGAAGAAGAGAGGGCGAATGCTAAATCTTTTCTGGCAGACATGGCAGCGAGAATACTTGGGGCAGCTACGCTCGGCCTTTGCCTCTAAACGACCCAGAGCTGTGACTCCCCGAGTCGGAGAGGTTGTTTTGGTTCGAGAGAATCAACCGCGACTGCTCTGGAAAACTGGAGTCATCGCTGCCGTGTTTCCTGGGCGAGACGGCAAGGTTCGTTCTTGTGAGGTCAGGATGCCGCAGGGGAGGACTTTGCGACGCCCTGTTCAGTTACTGTACCCATTGGAGTTTTCGGAAACGTAGAATGAGCAAGCCCATTCGGCGGGGCAGTGTTGAAACTATGTTTTCTTTTCATTTTTACCCTGTGTGTCCTTTGTATATCATTCTCTTAAGCCCGCTTCCCGAGACGAAAACCAGACACCTCTCGCTTGTTTATGGCCGGCGGCGGCTCCCCTCGGGCGACGGGACTCTGGGAACCCGAGGGGAGAGGGGCCAAAGGTTGAGACGGGCGGAGAGCTGTTCCGTCTAGAGGGGCATTGGAAAAGGGCAGAACGATCGGGGAGCCCCAACGATGAGCATGTAATTTCTCGAGCTCTTGCTCCCCTCCTAACGAACAGCTTGATTGTTTCTTGTATCTTGCAATAAACGAAGTTACATAAACGATAACAGTCTACTGTCTACAACGAAGAAACTACATCAGTTTTAGTTTCTACAAGGAGAAAAGAAAGAAAGAAAGAAAGGAGAAAAGAAAGAAAGAGAGAAAGGAGAAAAGAAAGAAAGGTAGAAAGAAAGAAAGAAAGAAAGGTAGAAAGAAAGAAAGAAAGAAAGAAAGAAAGAAAGAAAGAAAGAAAGAAAGAAAGAAAGAAAGAAAGAAAGAAAGAAAGAAAGAAAGAAAGAAAGAAAGAAAGAAAGAAAGAAAGAAAGAAAGAAAGAAAGAAAGAAAGAAGCGTCGTGGTGGAAGGCTCCGTATAAATTAACGCGCACCGACATCGCGCAGCACAGAGTGCTTTTCGCATTTCGATTGCCTCGATCGAAATGCCACTTCCACGTCCCAGATTCCATTCGGAGGTCTCGTATTGAGCAGCCAAACGGCATAATAACTATAAGCCACCGTAGCGGGTGTTTCCTCCTTTCATGCCTGCAAAAAAAAATTAAGTCAAGTGTTCTCAAATCCACGCTTCTCCCGGTCTTGCCTCTTAACGCTACTCCTGCAGTCTTCGTTTTCAAGGTGCAAAATTTTTTTAGGGCAAAATAAAATATTGGAATCTGACGAAGACGGGAACCCCCGTCTTATACACGATTCGCTGAGTATAATCGTCCGCGTGACGTTGTAGAGGATACATCGAACAAGAAGATGAACTTCAACATTAATCATCGCCAACGTCACCATTATTTCTTTTTCATCAGTTCACGTAAGAATGACGCAACCTCGCACACGCAGACAAGCGTACCTCTCCATTTCGTCAGATCTCTTCATTTTATTCGCCGGCTGCAAAGTATCCATTCTTCCCGCCGGTGCGTTCCGAATAAGATGACGTGAGCGCCCACCCGGGCTCAACTTCGCAGGGCCCGTTCGGCTCCGCCCACCCACTGGCCCGTTGTTCTGTGGATACAAGCGTGGCAAATGGTGCGAACGAAGGCCCAGCCTCCGTCGACCAGGCCGAAAAATATCGGGCGCGGAGTAGGCCGAACGGGGCGGCGAGGTAGAGACAGATGTTCGAGAACAAAGGCGGCCTTGAAATTCCTCGTGGACAGTCACTGCGAGTTTTCGTCGAAACCGCGTACTACTTACTACTTCGCTCCGGTGGGAAAAAGTATTACGCTCTCTCTCTGTGTGTTACATGCTGTCCGAGTTACCCCTGGGAACCGGGCTCCTTTTTATTCTTCTTCGAAGGCGTGGTCTCTTTCGAATGCTGTGCGTCCATTGTACGAGTGACGCTTACGCATTGTTCGCGCTGTTGACGGGTTGGCAAGGCGCTTCCATGCTCTCTGCTTTTAAGGTATGCTTCGTAGTGGACACGCGAAAAAAGCGAACTGCAATTTGTATTTTAACTTGAAAACGACGAGAACCGCTCGCGTCTCCCATGCCATTTCCGCCCTTCTGCCCCAACACACACACACAAACACACACACGCACGCACACACACACACGCGCACGCACACACGCACGCACATACACGCACGCACGCACGCACGCACACACACACGCACGCACATCGCACACACACACACGCACATCGCACGCACACACACACGCACGCACACACACACACGCGCACGCACACACGCACGCACATACACACACACACGCGCGCGCGCACACACATACACACACACACGCACACACACACAAGCACGCACATCGCACGCACACGTAAGCACACGCGCGCACACGCACGCACACACACACAAACACACACACACCTCACCAATCACTAGCCCCCGTAACTGCCAGGATTAGTTAAAACTATTTTATTCGTGCTGGCTGGTCGCTAAACTGAAACACTTGACTGATACAGGATTGTGAATTTAGAGTTATAATTGTGCTCGTCCTGACCAAGCCTCTGTAATCTCGCTCGTCATCGACCGATGTTACCTTATTTTTTATTAACGACTGTTCTCATAAAAGCTAAAAGTTAGTAGTTTAATAGTTTCAAATCGGTAATAGTTTTCTGATTGCAGATGATGAACTCAAATCTAGCTAAAACTATTTCCCTACGAATTTCCAGCTTGGATGGACACCACTATTTATAAAAAAAATGGCATTCAAAGTGTTTTTCTCTTGTACCAGTGACTGTTCCCTTTTTTATATAAGCGAAAGAACAGGATGAAAGAATGACAGGATGACACATGAAATATGATCTTAATGGTTCCGCGTCCCGCGCTACTGCCCGCTTCTTCGGCTTCCTCTTAACAATATGGAGTTTTTAGTTATAGTAATCGCAATAAATGCCTTCTACTCGCTTGAAAAGTATTAGGGAGAAACTAGGCAGAATCGATTATTACCTCGAGAAAAATCACTCTGCGGCGCCGAACCAAAAGCTATGCGTTCTCTATGACGAAGCCGGAATGAGAGAAGCCATACCAATTTTTCGCGCTCGAGAGGCGCCAGACAAATGCGTTGCTGCTTTTAACGCAATAGCATTAAAGGCGTCCCCGTTACGCAGGAAATCCGGTGTCGGCGTTGTCGGAGTTGTGGGCGAGAAATCCCGGGCATGGCTCTAGCAGGTGGTCCCCAGAGAGCAACCTATACGTGGCAGGTGGGCCAACTAGGTCACGTGTCCTTACGGCGTCATCACAACCTGCCCACCGTATAGTGAGCAAAGCGCACCGTGGCAGGTGGCAGTTGAATTAATGGCTTGTCGCTCGGGAACAGCAACCTTGACTACACCTGGCCCACCGCTGGGAGCACCTGCCATCGCAGGGCAGTGGCGCATTGCTTAACCGCTGCACTACTGCGCCAGGAGGGCTATGAGGACTCCCAGGGATCTATGAATGTAAAGTAGGGAATGACCTTCTGCATATATGGGAATTAACCCATTACCTCTATCGCGTCATACCCGTAAGACGGAGCTTGAGTGTCCCATCCAATTGTTTAAGCATATTCCTGAACTACACGCCGTGTAGCATACAGAACACGTGTTTCCAGAAGTCAAAAACAGCGTCATGAGGCGGAAGAGGCACATGGTAAGCAAGATAGCGATTGAGAAAAGCAGATGACACAGGAGTCATTTTACGTGCCGGGCATGACAAAGCGGGCTTAATAGATAAAAAAGAATGTATTTCAAGGAAGGCCCGGCAAACATCTTGAAAGCATGTTATCTCTTTATCTGCCTTTTCATTTGGTCGATGCGTGCCGTATGCATGCATGGGAACAAGTACAAATTGCACAGCAGAAGAGATTATACAAGAAACTCAACGGAGGGGGCAATTTCCCAGAGACGGTACTTAAAGCCTAATAGGCTGGGCTCTAAAAGAAGCAATGGGTAGACTTCGACCAGCTTCGGTTCGTTTTGCGTGCGCGTGCATGCGTGCTTCGTTTTGCGGTTATCCCGCTTCTGTCTAAGTGGCCTTTGTTGACAAGGAGGCGAAGCTGTTGTATGCCAAAGAGGTGCGCTCTCTTGCAAAGTCAGACCTACATCGCGAGGGACCCCGGTGAGTAGGGGAGGGGTGGGGTTTCCTTTTGCTCATTTTTCTTTTCGACAGTGTGCAGAGAAAAAGAGGGCGTAGTAATGAGGAGGAGGGTGAGAGTTGGGTTAAGCCTGAGTGCGGAGTCGTTTTGTAGCGCGTTAGGCATTCTTGAGACAGGGTTGTCTTCTCAAGATGCCGTCGGTGCCGTGTGGCTTCCAGTGCGTGTAGTGGAAATTCCGTGAGAACTTCTAGGATCAGCGACAAAAAAAGCGGGACAGGCGGCTCAGGCTCATTGTGACTGCGTTCTCGTGTGTACTCCGCAGTTTGCTTTTACGACGGCTTCTGCCTCTGCGCTGTTTCGGAAGTCGAGCGTGCGGTGACATTGGGGCTTCGGGATTTCGCACGATGGGTTAATGGGCTCCGCTTCTCTGGAACAAAGTGGTGTCACCGCTGTGCGAGAAGGAAACAAAAGGGGAAGGGAGTTGTAGTAGATGGGGAAGGCTGTCGGGGCTTTTTGCGTACGCAACGTTTGTTCCAACGGTTTCTTACTGGCTGGGTATAGTCCTAGTACCCCTAAAACAGGCTAAGAGGAGTTTGATTTTTAGCGTTGTTTTCGTCGCTCACGAATTTTAATGCGAAACATACATGAGTAGTAACATACATGAGTATGTTAGCAGTTGCTAACATACTCATGTGAAACCCAACTAGTAGCGTTCACGCATGAACTGCACCTAATACTTAATCACTCTTCAGTAGCTGATTTAATATTTTTAGATGTTTCAAAAGCATTCGATAAGTTGTGTCATAGTTTATTAATCTACAAACTGCATCAACTCAACCTTGATAGCAAAATTCTGTACTGGCTTGAGGTCTTCCTGACTAACCGCTCACAGTTTGTCTCAGTTAATGACGTGACCTCGAAGCAATGTCCAGTTGACTCTGCTGTACCACAAGACTCTGTGCTTATTCACTTATTTGCTGATGACTGTGTAATTTTCACCGAAATAGCTTGTGATGAAGACGTAACTAGGCTCCAATCAGACCTTAACGCGGTTTCTGCATGGGGTAAGTTATGGATAATGGAATTAAATGTTAACAAGTGTAAATATATGCGTTTGTCCAGAAATGCTAACGAACTTCCTGTTTATTGTCTTAATAACGCACCGCTAGATCCGGTAACTACTTACAAATATCTTGGCCTTCACATCTGCTCTGATCTAACTTGGAAAGTTCACATCGCGCATATAATATCGAATGCTAACCGAATGCTTGGCTACTTACGGCGCAACTTTTCCAAAGCAGCGTCCTTTCAAAAATTACTCCTTTATAGCCAATTTCTGCACGAACACGTCTAATAGCTGTCGATATTTATGGTTACGTCCGACGCTCTTAAGGAGAAAAAGCGACGTTTTTCATTGCAATAGGATCGCGATGGCTATGCAGGACAATGCGCCGCAAAAGGAGATAATAGCTGCTGGCTGGAATGAAAAAACAGTTCAGTTCCGAATGTCTAGGGTTCTGAAATATAAAGACCACTTCGACATCCAGTTGCGCAATATCGAGCTCGCTAGGCAATGGAGGCGATCACCGCCGTGAAGTTGCCTGACCCGAGTCCAACACAGTCTTCAGAAATTGTCTGATTGAAAGTCAGTTCATGAATGAAAAGCATCACGTGATTCAGCACCTCATGTTACCTGCTTCCCCGTTACAGGCTTTCCTCGGGCATCAACTTCACGCAAGACGCCAATGCGCGCAAAATATATGCAGTTCAGGTACACGCTCATTCGCACTGACCAATACTTCCGAGACCACACTCATTCGTATTCTTCACGACGAACTCGCGGCCAGTCCACGCATTAGAACGCGGTAAGAATCAAATCGACGCCTCATCGGAGCAAGAATCCGAACGATGAACTACATAGCTGCGTTCCTGCAGCGCGGCTCCTCGCCTTCGCTCCTGGCGCATTCCGCTACCCCAGGGGGGGCCACCCGTCGTGCCGGTGCGCGTGGCGCCTCGCGTGCGTTCCAAGTGGCCACAGATAGCGGTCGTCCGACGGGCTCTGCCTGCGCATAACTACGGCCCATAAGATATGCTGCTCACCCGGTGCCGGCATAATCGGCGCCCCTCTAAGACAAGCAGGGCGGAAAAAGGAACCGCGGAGAGGCCCACAAAGGCGCCACATAACGGGAAGGAAGAGGGAGGGGAGAGGAGGAGGAGGACGTGGTGTGGACGTCGCTGTGTTGCTCGTGCTACCGTATAGTACTCGTGCTTCTCACAGAGAGAAAGAGAGGAGGAGGGAGAGGGGGGAGATCCCGGACGGAGCCAACTTCCGCGACGTCTTTTGTTCTTCACCCGCTTCACTATGCGAGCCGGACAATGAGGGCAAGTCGTCGCCGTAGGCACTGCGGCCGCTCTTCTCCATCGGCGGACGCTGGCACTGCCTACGCTACCGCCGGACGGTGTGTAGCTGTGTTTTTTTTCGTTGTTGTTGCTTTTCGCCCTCACCCAGTTTATAAATAAGCGCGCGGGAGACAAAAAGTGAAGGGTGGTCACCACGGCTGTCCGTCTCCTCCTGTGCGCGATTCATACACCAGGCGGACTCGCTTCGACACACTGCGTAACGTTCGTTCGCGACAAAAGGAGGTTTTGTTGGGGTCGTGCCCCGTAGAGCCGAGCTCTGGGGAGAAAACACTGTGCGACGGCCCCTGCAAAGGGGCTGAGTAAGACGGAGTAGCGAAATTTAAGGCGCCTGCAGACAGGTACTCTACTCTGACCTGCAATCATCAAGCATTACGATCCTAACACGGATGGGCGATGCCCGCACTGTGGGGAGACCTGTGATACATTCCACATGGTGTGGGCATGTACTCAAAATCCCCACCTCCCCCCTTCCCCTACCCCTTCCCGAGAGGCATGGGAGACTGCCCTCCTCAACTGCTCCTCGCTTGAGTCCCAAAGGGCTCTGGTGAAACGGGCGAGAGACGGGGCCTCGTCATGCGGTGTCCCGGACTAGGGACGCCGACCATGCAGCGGGGCCACTGTGTGGCTCCCAAACTCTATTTCATGAAATAAAAGTTTTCACCCCCACCACTTGAAAGCAGCGGGTTTAGACTCTGAAAAGACAGGAGTAAAAAAGGGGTTTGCTGCCCTCTAGCGCTAGATGGCAGATTACTCCTTTTTAGCTCCCATATAGGCGTATCCCTGTTTACAGTGTACGACAGGAGAAGAAGCCGCCGAGTCAGTACGAGCTCTCCCAGTATCAACGTGCAAGACCAGACACGGATTTTGCGCGACATAGTTAATGATCAGTGTCATTGCTCACGATCGACTATTATAGCTGCTGGCAGTATATACTTGAGCGATTCTTTAAATAAACTTTGTTCGCGTGTTTTGGTTAATGACGCACTATAGCTTCGGAAAATCGTAATTTTTTTTTTTTAGATTTCAGAATGTTATTAGTCACAAGATCCATCGGAGTAACCATTTATGGGAGTCCAACATCGCATTGAAAGGTTGCTCTTGTTATCGCACACTCATGCAAAAAACTAAATGAAGAAGGCGTTGCACTGACAGCAGCGTCGTACTGACCCCTACCTGACTGCGCTCAACGACGGTGCAGAGTACGACCAATGCAGCAGCTGAGCTGTGACCACCGTTGTCAAGGACAGTTTCACGCAGTGCATGCACGTTTGCCTATAGTCAAGCCCCTCTAACAGGCTGCTTTCAAGGAAGTTTATTAGGCAAATAATACTGCAGCGGCGCTTTATGATTTGCACTGGCGCTCTTTACGCGATTGGTTTATTGTGACCTCTTCACCTTTAGCCATCTTCAACTCTGAGCCTTGGCGATTGTGTTTCTGCTATTGTGGTTTGTATTATTTACCACCATACAAAGTAAATTTTACTCTTCTTGGGCTCACACAGTGTTTAGACCCGAAGTGGACAGTCTTGAGCTTTCGAGAATATTAAATGCGCGGGTACTGCTCGTATTCGCATCTCATGCGTTAGCAGCCGGCGTCCATACATCTTTTTAGAACAGCCTTTCATAATCTGATACATTATAAAACGCAATTCGCCTTGCGCCATTATAACGAGGCCATACACATTAATCGCAGAACACGCATACCGGTCAGGCTCAACCGCTTCTCCATCAATTATTCCTCTAACCAGTGCCTACCCAGCGAAATCCCAGCCACCTTCTCACGCTCCCCGCATAGCGTAACCGCGCCGAACGAATCGAAACCCACCGGGCACACCCGCCCAAGGCTGACCCGGAAGTGCTTCCGCCTGGCCAGTGAAACCACGCACCAAGCTCGTCTCACCCGAGGAACGCGAGGCCCACAGCGCCCCTACAGTTTACTGCGTTGGCGAGTCGAGCCGTTTAAGCTCCCTGTTTTTGCTGAGCCTGATCCCTCCTCCGGCTCGTTCATTTCGTAAGCGAGTCGTGCGTTCGATAACAATCTCTCTCTCTCTCTCTCTCTCTCTCGCTGAGCGAGCAGCGCGGTCACCGACTCTGCGTAGGCGCAGCGTATCCCCGCGTGAACGGGGGCGCATCCGACAGCGCGGCGCTCCAACGTGGGCGCGGCGTGTGAACGTTGGCCCAGTGTTGGGCCAACGCTAGGCGCACAACTTCACCCCTCTTCACGTGCGTGGCTTGCTGGAAACGGGCTCGTAAGGCTATTTGAAAGACGGCGACGGCTGAGCGCGGCGGAAGCGATTGTTGTGCCTCCGCGTCGATCGTTTCCCTGCGAGCCGCGCAAACTACCGGAACGGTGTCTTGTGCAGAGCGGAGCACATCGCGGTCAGGGCGGTCAGTCGCGCCACATTGGGCGTCATTTTTTTCGCCTAAGGCGCGGGTATTTCGTTCTAGTTTCTTCCTTTTTTTCTTGCGTGTCATGGCATGTGATTCTTTTCTTTATTTTCACCGACCTTTACTTCGGCTTCATTCATTCTGTTAGAGGCACACATGAGATTGCCTTATTTTGCCTGACTCCATAGGTTTCATATCCCGCGGAAATACAAAGGCATTGTCACTCGCATGAATTGCAACGCTTACGAAACATTTTACCACAAGATAAAAAAAGAAACCCGAAATATAACTTCAAGAAAGATAGATATTTATTGATAAAGCACGGACAGAAAACCAAGAAACGCCCAACGTAGCCAAGCCATATATCACGTCACCTATTCAAGGGAACAAAGCACGCGAATTGCATGGGATATGACATTCGGAGGAACTTGCAGGTTATGTCTTTGGCGGTTCCCGACTACTGCCTGATTGCAAGACGGACACTCCTGGTGCGTTAGAAATAACCGTCGGCCTGCCGCCTCTGTAAGTGAAGTCCTCCAGCTAACGGTGTCATACGCCTTTTCATTTCGCCCGCTTATGTAACGAGTACCCGCAATCCAACGCCGCTTTCACGCACACAGTCACGTCGGGTGCGCAGCTGGCGAAGGATAGGGCTGCCTTCTGAGAAGTCGTGCCGTGATTTGTCAAGCCCAGCCAACGGTCGCGTGCATGTGCGACCATATATCCATGGCAGAGTCCCTCTATATACTCCACGATCGGTTATTTACAGCTCCGCCCCGAAACTGCCGCTCGCAAACAGCTGCACGACCCGGCGAGGAGTTGCTCACGATCGCGCATTCGCGCAAAACGCCAGCGGGGCTAAGCTTTGCGCGTGACACGCGGGTCTCGCGAGAAACCAAAGCCAGCCAGCGGAGAGCGCTCAAGCGCGTCGGGAGGCTGCGGAGACGGCCAACCTCACGCAAATAGAGACATGCATTCAATTGCCACACGGTCGCGGCTTGAAGCGCGGAGAGTCACAACTGGATCTCTCCGCGCTTGCGACGTCGCAGTTCTCTTGCCGCCTCGGGCGCTCCGCGCTTTTTTTTTGTTTTTTTTTTTTGCTCCTTGCGGAGACAGTTCCCCGCTGCATGGCGCGCGCGCCGGCATATGCGCGTCTTTTTTGGGCGCGTTCAGCGTGCGCATATAGTCGCATATATGCGTGAGCGTGGCGCGTGTTGTGGTTCGTTAAGAGGCGCCTTGCGGTGCAAACACACAGGCGCAACACGCACGTGCCTCGCCTTCGGTGCGGCTAACGAAGCGTTTCTTTGGGAACGCGGACACTTTTGAGGCTTCCCTTCTGGCGCTCCTCGTTTTATGCCTGCGGCCCGGTTGCGGCGGCGTACACGGTCGCGCGCGTCTTTTGTTTAGATTCTTTTTTTCTTTGCTTCACCCTCGCGGGTCGCCCGTTTCGGTACACCAGCCTGCCCTGTTCACATATGCGGTAACTCTTGGCTCTGCCTCTTCCCCTCTTCCCTCTACCGCCTGCCGTCTTTGTGGCGCGCGTGCGCGTGCTGGCATACAAGCGGAGCGCTCCGGTTCCGGGCCGGGCATGTGTGCGAGCTCTTTTTTTTTTTTGTTCGGGACCGTGACGAGCGAAGTTTGTCCCTTTGTGCGGGTGAGCACGAGCGAGGACAGTGGATACGGTCTCCCGGAGGGACTGTTTCTACTCACCGAGCGCTCGTCCGACTCGTTTCGTCGTCTTGGGCCCGCGGAGCTCAAAGAAGAGCTGATCGCACGATTTGAAACGATGCGTAAGAGGGGCCCGTCGCTACGGCTTGTGCGTTTGTTTCCTTTTTCCCTTTTGTAGCCTTGGTTGCTGCCTTTTATGTATCTTCTTTTTTTTTTACCCATATCCACCCTGTGGTTCTTGCACGCACAACCTTTGGAGCATGAAGTGTTCTGGCGGCGGTAAAAGTGGAAAATAAAGAAGAATGGTGCGAAGGGACTTACTGGCCAAACAAAGCATCAAGGATGGGTATAACAAAGGAAGTTACGGTTGTATCTTTCCAAGTAGCCGAAACATTTCGCTTAATCTTGAAGGTCTTTGGTCTTCTTTTCTGTGCTTTACACAGACATCACCGCTTCATATTCTCATGTTCTGATGAAAGACAAGGAAGTTACTTACAGAAGGAAACTAATCCGAACCGTTGCTTCGACCACTGCTTGCATACCATTGGAGATGTGGTTGAACGACAACTGTTTAAAGTCAAGCGATCACAGGGGATCAACCCGTGTACGAAGACCTCGATCATCGCCGCAAGAACTGGTAACGTTACAACGTAAGACGGAGGTAGAGCTGGCAGGCTGAAGCGGATCCAAGAGACAAGACAAGTTCATTTCACCGACCAGAGGGTGAAACTAGATATCAAAGGGTTAGATGCAAGTACCACAGCGCACGAAATTTCTTCTGCAGTAGTGGCCGTTCTCCTGCAAGTTTCGCCAGATGCGACCACTTTACAGGTGCCTTTGGACACCACGGGCTGTAGGCCCAACAAAGAAGCACTCTAATTAATTAATCACCTCTCGAGGAGGTGGTTTATGTTGGTGTCCGCTCTACAGGTTCTCTCCCTACAGGTTCTCTCAGGTCATGAATGGCGGTTTATCAACATCCCTCAAGAGAAAAGTATACAACAGCTGTATCTTACCGGTACTCATATATGGGGCAGAAACGTCATGGCTAAGAAAAGTGTTCAATTTGAGTTAAGGACAGCACAGCGAGTTATTGAAAGAAAAGCGATAGGTGTAACGTTAAGAAACAAGGATAAGTCAGGGATTAAACACTTGTTAATGGCATCCTAGTCAAAATCAAGAGCAAGAAATGCGCTTGGGAAGGGCATGCAATGCGAAGGCAAGATAACCGCTGGTCCTTAAGGGTAACGGAGTGGATTCCAAGAGAAGGCAAGCGTAGCAGGGGGCAGCAGTAAGTTAGGTGGGCGGATGAGATGAAGAAGCTTGCGGGGTAGGGTGGCCGTAGCTGGTACAAGAGAGGGTAAATTGGATAGATGTGGGGCAGGCCTTTGTCCTGCAGTGGGCGTAGTAAAGCTGATAATGATGATGATAGTTGAGACAGGCAGGCAACTCCAACGTGAAGATTGTCTGCAATGCCGTCCCCGCGCCGGACTCTGGCAGCTAGCTGAACGGTGTATAGACGGTCGCGTGACCGAGGCATACAGGTAGGCCACAGGAGAAGACAGGATGATGGGCTCGCAACGCTGGCGCTGATCTCTTTCCTTGCTCATCGTCCTCTCTCCGTTCTGGACACGAGTCGCTTTGCGTGTGAATGGCGCGTCGCCGAGCGCTCGCGCTTTTGTGTGCCGTCGGCGCCGGAGCTTATGCGCGCACGCTATCTTCACGCGCAGCGAGTCCCGTCGTGCACTCTTTGGTGCGTCGCCACCGCGCACACGACAGCGGATCGTGAGCAAGGAGAACAGCTCAGCCCGAAACATCAGTAGTTCCACCGGTGCTGGTATTCTGGTACACTATTCTTCTTCTCACAAGTTGTTTTCAATGGAATGGAGGCTACGAGTGCGAGGCGACAGCGTCCGCAAGTGCGCGGCTCTCGAGAGCTGACTCCCAGACCTGACATGTCTTAACGCTTTCGCGTCGTGCTCGTAGCCCATTGAAAACAATTTGTGAGATGGAGTATAGTTTCTCTCCGGCAATGGAACCAAAACATACGAGCCCTTGTACTTTAAAGTTATATTGCTTCTGCAAGCAGCCCGTGAGAGAGTACGGCAAGAAATGTGCCTCACTCTAAACAGTTTGCAACACCCGTGTTGGGAAACCCAACTAGAAAAAAGACAGCGGAAAATCTACATTCATCAAACTGACAAAAACACTATCCTCTGCCACTCCTTTCCTGCACTTATGAATGTTCGTGCCGTGCTCGTGATGTCCGAATACTAAAGGGTGGAATTTACACCATCTAGATACCTTTCTTTGTTTTTTAAAATATATCAAACCACCTCAGAAAGCTCCTTGTCATTCCATCCTGATGGTCGGTCCAAACTTCCTCCACCCCTCACCGGCTTGTGGTCCATAAAGAGTGATGGCAAAAAGGCAACACTTGATGCCACCGAGGCTTCTCAATTTCGTGGTGCCTTCCAGATGAAATGTACACCACGTCAAGATAGCCTGGTACTGATCTGTATATTCTTAAACGTGATTGGCGTCCTTGAACCTGTACCTTTTAAAGGTTCCAACCTCTTTCTTTTGATATCTGACCGATGCGTTCATGATACGCGGCGCTGATTATGTCTTCTGTGAGAATGGCGAAGATTTTCCGGCCATGGTACCGGCCTTCTCAACAATGAGGTAATTCCCCTCGATGCGTATTTGTTTTTGTTGTCGCTCTTGTCCCTCCAGTATCGAACTCCCGCGAAAATGATAGACGCTCTTGTCCCTCCAGTATCGAACTCCCGCGAAAATGATAGACGGCTGTTGGTCTATGGGTCAGCCCGGTGACCGCTTAAACTTTCATTTGGTCACTGTTTGTCTCGTGGTTGCAGTCTTTGCTATAAGGTGTAAGCTGGTACGGTTACCAAAACAAGCGACCACTAGTGAGTGTTGGGAGGAATGCGGAGTTAAGGAACCAAAGGCAGCGGTGCGCTCATGACAATGTTGACACGCCTGTGAGACTTTGTCTCGGAGGAGTCTTATTGTAGACATACTGTGACCATCATGTCTTCGCCTGACACACCATTCAACGCCGGAAATATCTGCTAAGGTGTCTTTGGCGCAGGCGTTTCGCGCAAAGGACTGTTAAGAAGGATGCGTTCTCGCTCTAAGCAGCCATTACCATACCCGTTGAATTCACTGCGGCACTACTGCCATGCACTGTACTGAAATGTGGCAAATATTTCGGTACGTTTCCAGCCTACCGCTGTTATACGCGACACAAGGAAAAGGCAAACGCAATGCTATGCGGAATACATATGGCGCTAACTAGGCGACGAGGTCGTCCCTTCTTTCCTTTAACCATCGCATAATCTGCTCCGCCTTCTCACAGTCCCATTCGTCTTCCCCTTTCTCCATTAGGCGGCAAATTTAGGCGGAGAAGCAATATGGCCGCAAGGGCCTTGACCCACGAGATTAAGCCCTGCGCCAAGAAAGAGGGCTTCCTCAGCGAACGAAAGGCACAAGAAGCAGTCGAGGAGCTCAGACAGGCAGTGAAAACGTGACCAGAAAATCAACGGTCATTTGACAGCAGCCGATTTTACGCGATTTCGCGCGCCGTGCACCGACCCTGCATTAGCAATGCTCAGAGTGCGGGAAAAAAGATGATGCGAGCAACAAGCCGCTTTGCGAACAAGTTTCTCGATTACCCCGTCGTCAACGCTCTCGCTGCGTGCCTAAGAGAACGAGACGTTGCTTCACAACGCGAGCCACGAGTGGGTAGCGCTCGTAACTGAAAGCACGCTCCTGTCAGTGATGGAGAAGCGATTACGTGAAAAACAGATAAAAAATAAGGAGGAAACTTCGAAAATGGCAGACCGTAAGTAAAAACTGTTCATTGAACGCGGGCCTGGAAAAGCTTGTTGTCAAGGAAAAGACTGACGAACCTCAAAAACGTGGGAACGATGTTAAGGTTATAATCTCTGGCGAAAAGAATAGAAACGATTGAAGGGAGGGGTATTAACCGCAATACATCGCGGTTGGCTAACCGAGACCGGTAATGGGACGAGCGGCTTGAACGAATATGCGTGAACGGCGACGCTCTGTTTGGAGCAACCTTGTAAAGGAAAGGATCTGTGACTAGCGGCATTTTTTTTTTTTTGCGCCATGACATTTGCAGAGATCATTTCTCTGTAAAACAGGTAGGTCGATTCTTTTGTTAGCGCCTACGTGTCTTTTTCGGGCATTTTGAATGTGAGCGTTTTGACATAAAACTGACAGCACACGATACGAAATAGACAGAAAATAGCGTAAAGAATATAAAAAATATTCTTTCATTTTCCACACTTTCTAAGCAATAAGGCAATCGCGTCATCACACGGCAATACTTTCCCACATTTCACGCAGTTATTTCCTCCCCTTTCTGCCCCGCCCCTCCCCACCTACTTCACTGTTTTCTTTAGCGTTTGAACTTTCGCTCAGCTTTGCACGCATGAACACCAGCACAGCACAAGGGACAGTTCACACGTCCGGAGGTACATACCGCAGATCTCAGCGGGACCCGACTACCGAGGCTACGACGCCGCCTACGCGTCGTACATCAATCAAAGAAGACCGGATGCGCGCCGGTTTTCTCTCCGAGACCTCCCTCTTTCTCTCCATCTTCTTCTTCGGCCGCGCAGCGACCACAAACCGACATCGTCAAAACGTGGCTGATTGATTCTGGCCATCCACGGCATACGACTTTCTCTTACGCGCATACACGCCGAGCCGAAGGATCCTCATCGGGACAGCCCCGCTTTCTAACCGGACCAACGTATGAAAGGCGCTATATACACACTCAACCGCGCACGTTGCTGGCAACCCCTCCTACCGCTAGTCGACCGTGAAGTTGCCCCTCTGCCATTCTGTGCGGTGCTTGCGCACACAGTAGATATAAAGATGGGGGTGAGGTCAACGCCTCGTCGTGGCTTAGCTTCACAACGTGATCAGAAAGTTGTATTTTTTTTTCTTTCTGTTCGCTGCGAATGCTAGGAGCATAGATAAAAAGATGTCGTTGCATCGGACGGGCTTTGGGCGATGATATATGGCGGAAACAATAAATCTTGACTCCCGCTCAGACGAACCGGATGCGAAGAGACGAAACAATGGCTTCGCTCGCTACCGTGTGATAGGACGCCTAGGGGTTGTTCCACACCCGCTGCGCTGGCGCTGCGAAGACGCTGACATTCTTGACCCACCGGAACGCACGATGGTTCAGTCCAACTTAACGTGATTGGACTCATTTTAAAAGCTTGCACAGTGAGATGGGTGGTATGTGAGTGCAGCAATACTTATACTTAGAGAGTAATTACTAATTAGCATTCACTCAAACGCAGACATACGGCTACAATGGAAAGCTATTCAGCTTGCACAGAAACCTCGTAGTTGAGGAATAACTCGTCGAGGTCCGGGGTTCGAACCCAGGACCACCTCCTCACCGCGGCAGTCGCTCTAACAACTGAGCTAACCGGGACGGCTAGCATACGGTGTGGCGCGAGCGAATTGATCAACAACTCGAAGCGGCAGCGGTGTTGGTCCAATGTTCAGCGGAATCCCCCAAGTTGGAGTAGATTTGTAGATTCCAAATCTACTCCACCTAGGGTCATTCCCTTAAGTATGAAACCAATACCTGTAGTTATGGGATATGTGCAGCGGTGATTCCATCGCAATAATCACTGAATGGGAATAGCAGTACTCTAAGTTATTGATATAAACATGAAAACGAGGAATATAATGCTTTCTGGTCTGCAATTGATTGCTTTGTTTTTAAATCTAATCTTCATAGCTTAAAGAACCACGGGCGCAGAGAAACAGGCTGAATCCATTCTTCTGCAATTCTCTCAGTCGCGAAAGTTTTACGGTTTGGTTCTAGCATCTATGTTTACAACGTTATATTTAGAACAATGTTTGTGCTCCTGCTTCGAATGATATGAGTTACTGGCATGAGAATAAAAAAGAAAATATCAGCATATAAATAAGACAAGTGTACACAAGCCACCTGAGAGCTTCGCTACCTTTTGTGCAACCTATAGCATATGCGATACGTTCCAGCGTGCGGGTCGTCTCGTGTACACGCATGGAAGGGCGATTCGCCGCTGACCTTGAGCGTGCACGTGGTCATCGGGGCCGAGGCGAGTGCTCCGGGGTCCGAAAGAGTGAGAGCTACAGAACGGCGTCGTCCCAAGGCGGCCTTGCGTTTGACCTATCAATCTCTCATCCGTGGCAAGCGTGAAAGAGGCCGCGCATGTTCGCTTTCGTGCGTGACGTGTGCACAGCCTGAAGGGCTACAACAACGCGCAAGCCTGTCGACAACGCCGAACATCTATATACCTTGCCTCAGGCCAGACGTCTATACGCGTTCGCGAAGATCGTGGGTAATCGAGTGACGCGGCAGCGATCACGAGTCTCACCCCTCACCCCGATCACCTACCTCTCTTTCGCGACAGTACATACGCTGCTGATTTTCACGTCTCTTGGACGTGTATTCTTCTTGCCTCGACCGGTCGTTTCGTTGATGTGCACCACGGCCTGAATAGAGACATCGACTGTGGCTACTCGTGCGGGTTTGACGGCAAAACAAACTGCTGAGACATCTGGCGTTAACGGCTGCCAAAGATAAATGAAGCTGCGAACAATTCGCTGAGTGAAATAATTAGCGTAATATTTCAGATAAGCGTTGTTAGAAACAAACTGGTTTCCTCAAGGAAAGGAGGGTATTCCAAAATTGCACTCGAAGCAAGCCGTCGGTAAGGAATCAAACATATATTAGTGCGCCCGCCCGTGACAAACTGACGGGCATAATGTTCTGTAGCACCTTTGACTCTACAAATGTGACAGATCTGACACTATTTCGGCAGGCTGCGCCATCACGGGCGGCGATGTGCTGAGGCATAAGAGGCCCGGATAATAAATGGTTCCAAGTTCTGCTACCGAACTTTCTCGAACGGCGGTATGCGCACATGACGGGAACAGACCACGGCCTAACCTCAACGGCAGCCGGACGCGGTGCTTACTGAATGTCGTTGCCCTCCGCATCATTTGCCGCACCGGCACAGGCATAGGGGGTAGCTAGTAGTTTCTGTCGCACAACCCTAGACTAGTTAGCCTCGTCTTCACTACGACCAGGATTTTCCTTACACATGGCCTCTCTGTCTATCTGCCATCGCAGTAGCTGCGAATGGGAAAGAAATAGACTCAACCGCAAACGAAACTAAAGAATAGAAAGCAGACGAGTTTTGGAACACCTGCTTTAACGAGAAGCTATAAAATCCCGCGGACCAGCGGACCGCGAGTATATAGAAGTGTCCATTAAGATAATGCGCCGGGATACACGAACGACGAAAATAAGGAAGGATGTCCGAGAAAAAAAAAAGAGAATAAAAGAAGAGAAATACGAGAAACAAGTGAGAAGGGGGAAGGAGGAGTTGCTCTGGACGGACGGCCAAGTACACCTCTCGGAGTATATACGGGCACTTTGCAGACACCTCCGAGCGCGTGTCCAATCAAGCGGACAAAAAAAGAGGTGGCGAGGCTCTAAATAGACGTGTGCGGTTAAAGCGGTCTACAACACCGCAGCTTTTCACACCACGGCTGCTGCTGCTATACGGGTCTTTCTTCCCCATTATTGCTTTTTTATTTTCCACGTTTTTTCTCCTTTTCCTTCTATAATCTCTCTCTTGTCTGCGGCCAGCTTGCGTGCACGTTTGCGGAAATTCTGGCGCAGTTTAAAAAAATGAAAGTTCTCGCCAGAGGTCTTTTCTTAATTCTAGGCTTCCTAGGTTTCACATCTACGCAAACGTGTTGTATTCTTGCGAAAAATAAAAATAAAGATGCGTGACCGAAAGAAACTTGTTCGCTTCCCTACTCTTTGTCCGAAAGTGCGCTGTCTGAACAGGACGTCGCTGGGCACGTGGCGGCGGATAACAGCACTCGTCCTCTGGGCGAGCGTCCTAAAGCGTCCTTCCTGGTTCCCACGCTTTCCTGCTTCTTCTGATAAGCGCGTAGTCCTCGGGCGAAACAATCTCGCGAGAAAATCGGGGCTCACTTTGCGAAAGATTGAATCCTCAAAACAGCCCTCCGAGAAAGCTTTGAGGCCCTCTAATGGCTGCAGGCTAGAGGTAGATTATTGCTCGCCGAATTCACACTCAATGCAATATTAATCATGTGCCACACAAGCCAAGGCAAAGGATAGCAAAAGGCTATGACAGTAACGACTTGGCGCTGCGGACTTGTAGCCAAAGGCAATCGAAAGTGTGGCATGCGCTTACAATCAGCCCTGGAGATCAATGGACACTAGGCCAATTTTTAGCTAGCGTAAGCGTACAGAGCAAAAGTACGATAATTCATTTTTCATCTCCAGTAAAGTCATGTCTATTTCATATTTGAAAAAATCTCCAACGCTCCTTTGCACTGCGGCACCGAATGTGAAAGCCTCACACCTTACGATGAATTCTTTTTCAGGCCGGCAAACTTTAGTGCGAGCATTACATTGTGTGAATTGGCCTGGACCCGTGTTCTGCGACGTTTGATTTCGTTTTCGTTACGTTTGGTCGTGACGTCTCCCGTGGCGGAAGCAACGTGTGACGGAAAAGCAAACGACCAATCACAAGCAAGGTTGGTATGTATGCGGCACCGCAGCGTGCCACCCTACAGCTCTCTATGAGGGGCTTTATACAGCTGCAGTGTTATGCTCCACCGATTCGCCGCAGAACCGATGCCCAGTTTATTTGCCTAGACTGGATTAGCGCCTATAAAAACTCGTCAGGCGTGCCAGACGGGTCATCGTGTGCCGTCTTTCGTCGGCGTCAGCGCCGGTCGACCAACACCGCATGGGCGTACATCTGCCACAACAAGCATGACGTCATCGCCGTACGTCACCGGAAAGCAGCGATCAATGGCAGGTGACCAAATGAAACGAAAATGAAATGAAACTTTGCAGGATACGGCTCCCGGTTTATTGCGTCGGATTTGTAATCTGTTCGCGGGTGGCTTTATTCGCGCTCCATACTTTATGCCAACCAAGGAAATTAAATTAGTATTGAATCATTTGATACTACTTTATGCGCAGGCATACAGCGAGTTACACACCTCCCTAAACACAATAATGTTGTTACAGTAATTCCTTTTTGCGCAAAATCGGCGCTACGGTAGCCATTCTGGTGGCGTTCCTAACACCGGTGCTGTTTGCACGGCGGTTGCCAAGGGATGAGCGGCAAGCCGAGCGCGACCGTGATCCTTTCTGTTATCGACTCCGCGAACGAAACGCTCCCTGGAGGTACGACGCCGGTGAAGCGTGGACGGCGGTTTCGATGGACGGCACCGCCCCTGACGCACTGCTCTCCACTCATTGACGAACCGCGGAAGAAGGCGGCGTCACGTCTCGACCGTATAGCCCATCGGCTGTGGCCCCCGACATGGTAGACAGACGCGGCCAGTGAACTGGACAACGTGGAGGGCTCGCTATGGATGTGCCGTGACAGGGTCCGCCTTGTCACCGGCACAGGAGTTCGTGAGGAATTTGGGTGCTGGCAAGTGACTGTCACTGTGAGGAAGTTGGCGACAATTGAATAGCAAATTTGGCATGTTGGTTCCGTGTGAAGGCATTAATGTTCAAATCGCAAAGTTGCCGCACGAATTCCTTCCATATCTACAGCGGCGTTTGCATTACACGCACGCACGCACGCGCGCGCGCGCGCGCACACACACACACACACACACACACACACACGCACGCACACACACACACGCACGCGCGCGCACACACACACACACACACACACACACACACACACACACACACTCTCTCTCTCTCTCTCTCTCTCTCTCTCTCTCTCTTCATTGTCCAATGACGCGCAATGTACCAAACCTTTTGAAGTCGTTATCCGGAAAATTTTACAGAGACAAGATCATTGTCGTGGCTGCACAACACGCTTTAGTGCGACTCTGTTAACTATGTACTACGCAGAAAATTGGAAGGAAGCTCAGCTGACAACTCATTAAACCGCTATCTCCAAGCGACACAACAGGCCAATGTTCGCCGGTTCATTCACCCGCGTGATCTACAGCGGCACGCCTTTCGTACTTCCGCGTGTGAAGACCTCAGTTTGCCCGTACACAAGGGCCTGTCTCACTCTGACTTTCACACAGAGATCGCCCCGGATAACTTTCCTGCGATGTACTATCACACACACAGACGCGCAACTAGCATTGGTTCGATTTCGTTCGGCCATCGGAGCCAGCGACCCAGTGAACCCAATCAGGGCCACGCTCAGACGCACTGCACCAGCGTACAGTCAGGGGCCAAGCAAGAGGAAGCAGGACGGTCGCGTACCGCGTGGCAAGGTCACACACCAGTGCGTACACCCAGAGGAACCCATTGTGCGCGCACTCCTCCCAACGACCCTTCTCCTCTGCATCAATTGTGTACACGGTTCGCACACGTGCGGACGTATCAGGCGCTAAAGAAACTTCTGCCTTGGGCCACAGAGGAGCCACAGCATACAGAGACTCGCGAGTGAGCAGCAGTAGTTCACGCAGGGGGGACCCATTCTGAAATTCAATCTGCGTATGGTAATCAGGCCACATGGCATCGTGGTGTTTCACAGGGAAGCTGAAATATAAAACAGGAAAAAAAAGAACGGAATTGACGAGCCACGACGAAGGCATAAAGGTACCGATACCCTTATGACTTATAACCGGCGCGTGATCGAAACACGCGTGCTCTCGTTACATCGTGTTTTTAATTGGGAACAACGACGCCGCTGGCTGCGGCATCCAGGTCGACTAAGGTCGATCGGCATAAGCGCAGCTTCGAAAGGAGATGACGGGAATTTATTGAAAGTGAATGCCTGCACGTACGCAGGTAAGAATGACAAATTCGCGAGTTGCCCCCCGAGTTCTCCGTGTCAGACTTAGCGCTGGCGCTCACGCTCGTCCTGACCCCGAGTCTCACGAAGGGCACGAGGTCGACCTCTCGTTGTCGTCGTGCCTGGCGCGCACACCGGGATACCGGGCCAACGTGTTCCACGCGCTCGGTCTTCCGAGCAAAAGAACGGAGCTGAGCAGGAGGCGAGTGCAAGACGTATGGATACACAAGGCAGGGCAGACAGCGGCTCGGAGCCTCTGCTCGGAAGAACAAGAGCCCCTCGCGAGCTTATATAGATAGCCACGCGGGGCAAGCAAGAGGGACGGAGCTGCCTACGGATAATGCACGGCGACGAGGCTCGAACTCTTAACCCACAGCGGCGGGTGTCGTCGCCTACACGTGCGAAACCTCCAGCGCCGTCGACGAGGAAGCAGAGCTTCGAACGAGATGTCCTTCCAGAGTGGTCATCGCCTATCTGAGCTCGGCGACTTTCAACAAGGTCAGTGGGGGTGCACTGCCCAATTAGAGGTCGACGCGGAAGTTTCGCGAGGCAGGAACGTCGCAAGGAGAAAAGCGAGGAGTGAGGGCGGAGAGAGAGAGAGGAAGAGGTCGTGCCCTCCTGCTAGCCGGCCGTCTCCGATAAGATGTCAAGTTCGCCTCCAGAGGTCGCTCCGCGTCGCGCTGCAAGCTCTGCAATACAGCCGTTCATTAGGGCGGTTCCGTACGACCGTGCGTGCCATACGCTCCTTCCGCGCCGGAGGACAGCGCGGTGCATTGTCCTCGCCGTGGCATGAAGTGGGCGAAGTGCGTCGGCGTCACGCCTCTTGTCGAGCAGGCGTTGTCGTCGCGCGATATCGCGGGAACCGATGCGCCCCCTATGCGGGGCTGTACTGCTGTTACCACTGGTGTCCGCTGACACGCTTCCTCCTCTGGCTGTCTTGATTGCAGGTCCGTATCGCACGTCAAAGCGATGACATGGACTCGCCGTGATTGCTGCTCTCGAGGTCTGGTATAAGCATGCGGGTTGGGATTAAGATAAGTGCTACCGAGTAGTGGTGTGTGTGTGTGTATGTGTCGTTGTAGCCGTCAGGAAAGACGTCCGACTTCTCCCCCCTCCCGGCAGAAGATGGGTCAGCAGGACCGGGTCACTGCGGTGCAGATATGACTTCTGGGACACCATAACCGCAGGTCTCGTCGCGCTCCACATGTTTTGTAGATGAACACTGGTTTGCGCTGGCTGACTGACCGGGCATAAATGCGTGGTTTTCAGTTTTTACGCAGCGCAAAAAAAGAACAACAGAAAAACATAGACACAAAGGGAAATGAAGCCAGCAACAGTAGTTCGAGCTCGATTTAATGCGCTCTATAGTCGCATTCTATCAGAGTCTACATATGACCAATGTGTGATACTTATTCTGACCAGAGTATGCTGCACTATGAGTAAGAACTGCTGCGCTTTTTAGAATCAGTATATGGAGCAACTTACGACGCCATTTACAGCGCTATATGAGCCAGAAAGTAATCTGGTAGCGTGAAAAGGACTTGAGCTATGGCTTCGTTTAGGTACGCTGCAATAGCCATGTGCGGGGTATATGCAGAAGGCCATTCATTGAAAAGCAGAGGTTGTTGCTACTATGTGTCTGTAACTACAGAAATGCTGCTGCACACTTTGTAGGGATAAAACCTGAAAAAGTCTTTATTTTACTGCAGTTTTTATTGTGTACACTGATAACCTTCATCACTGATATTTAGTAAGTTTTATTCAGGTTCACACAGGTTTTGTGAGCGATGTGAAATGTAGGCAACGGGAAAATCATGAAACGCAATATTGAGAGATGTACCGTGTTATTTCGACGAAACCGATTGCGATATTATTAATTTATTATTTATTCTTACTTTTAACCTTCGCTTGAGTGTCGTTACTGGGAGGGAATGCAATACAACAAAATTAAATTTGATACTTCATACCATCAAGTTACCTGACCGCGACACAAAATATCCATCAAACATTCGAATTTATGCCCATCTGTTTGATAAAGATCATCCGGTAAAGCATTCGAGATTTCAATGCCGGCAGGAAAAAAAAAACAGTTCCGAAAAAATCAGCACGTGTGTCATAAGATTGATTTGATTGCTCTGCTGTGATTTATTACCACGCACAGTTTTCTAGGCAACTGAGCATATAAATCCTTTTTTTTATCTTCGACTGCGCTTGAAGTAGTTTAAAAAAGCTTCAATTTAGCATTTTACTTTCGTGTTTCCAATATTTCAAACCCGCATGAACGTAGCACTGCCGTTACCGAGTCTGTCTTTCTGTACACCGAAGTAATAAAACGAGCCACCATTCTTTGAATTCTATCTATGCCTACTTTAAAACTTATTGGTGGAACTCCACAGACGACGCAAGCGTTATATATTTTAACATTTTTTCCACAAAGTACATTTTTTGGGAAGTTGTCGTACACACTGGAAATATGTTTACGCCAAGGTAAATTATGTGGAATTTCCACTCCTAAATACTTCCAATATTATACAAAAAAGCCGGCTTAGTAAAATGTCTTACCATCTCTCATTCTTCGCGTCACAGAGGCAAGGAATGAAGGACACGGTTTATTCTGATTTCGTCGTAGACTTACGCTACTCGAGAATAAATTCGACAGTTTAAGAACCAAGCTTCTATTATACAGGAGGAGGAGGAGGAGGAAAATGAGAAGGAAAGGCAGTGTGGTTAACTGGAAGAAGGAACCGGATTTCTACCCTGCACTGGGGGAAAGGGATGAAGAGATATAAAGGTGAAGAATAAAAGTGAGTAAGAGGAAAATGAAGCCAGTAAGCATGCGGTAAAGTCAGCCTATCGTGCAGACTGTTGGGACTTTGGACATCCCACCACTGCCACCACTGTTGGGACTGGGAGTCCGAGCCAGGAAACGGTCGAGGCGACGGTGAGTCAAAGGACTTTTAGGTGCACTATGTACAAGGGCCAAGAGCACCACGGGCTAGCACAAAGAAGGAGGGCGGCCCCGGCGGCGAGCGTAGCTCCGGCGTGAAGGCTCTTCTGCTGCCCGTCTGCTGCGCGGGTTCAGCGCGGCTCCGTTTTTATAGCCGCTGGTGTCCGTTGCGGCAGCCAGCAGTTCAAATCCTCCAATCAGGTGACGGCACTGGCTACCGTTCAAATTAGACGAATGGCCGAGAGGCGGGCGGCCGGCGAAGCGTCGTAGGAGTTCGCACCGACGGTGAGGAGGGGAGCAGGAAGGGCCCGCACCAGGCGCCGGCGAGGCGGGATGAATCACGCTGCAAGCCGCGACATGTCCGAGAGAGTCTGGGCCTACTTTGAGCGACGGAGGGCGCGCAGCGCTGGTTTCCAGAGAGGCCAGCCAGCGAAATGTGGGCGCCGGCACTACAAGACCCGACGCTCGAGCCGTGTTTGGGGGTCTTTACAGCGTAGAAACTGGACAACACGGTGACATCATTGATACAGGCTAAGAACAATACGGAGCTGAAACAGACCCTTCTAGAACATCAGAAAACACATCTGTCGCTTTTTGTAGTCAGAGCCCATGGCGCATCTAAGAATGAATCTAGAATTCCTATATGCTGTGGTACAGCGGTCTGCGCACAGCTTCTCACTCACGTCATATTTGGTTCATCGACACATCTCCAGACACGCGTGTACAGCGACGTCATGGCATCGACCACAGCTACAGGCCGCGACAGTGAAATGTTGCGACATTATAGCGCTGTCTCACGCCCAGATACGGTACGGCCGTATCGAATCGAGAATATATACAGGCCGCGTTGACATCACCTTGACCGCTCAATCAAGACACTATGACATAGATACGCCGACGCACACATACGGCGAAGCCTCGCCGTTTCGGATATCTACACTCTCTTCGCACCACAGCGCACCGTGGCAGGGAATATCTAGGGCAACAATTTTTTTTTCGTCTAGCACGCGCGTCGTCTCGCTTCGCGTTAGCGCGCACGGCGAGCTATCTGTACCGTTAACCGCGAAAGTACACACCGCGCCGTCAACGCGAGACCAAAAATAAGCGTGATAAGACGGCGCGACGCACGCGACGATGCACCGTGACGCGCTTTGTATATACGCCAGCGCTGAGAGACGAGCGTCCGCGTCTGGATGCTTCACGGTTGCCAACGGCAGTTTTCGCTGTGCGTAAAGAAGCCCGGCTACTGGCGAACGCGTACGCACCATTCGCATACAGCCCGGTCCACAAACGCCTGCAGTGACCTTGATCAGCAAAATCTAACCGTCTGCGGCGGGAACGGTCTTCTCCACGTGGCACGTGCTGTATTGTGCGTTCCGCAGAGGCTTTCGGCAGGTCGCTCCACCCCACACACCCCTTTCTTTCTTATGACCACGCATCTCTCCCTCAAAAGGGGTATAAAAGAGAGAAACCGTTACGCCAGACGCGCGGCGGGCCTGAGTTTGTGGAGGTCTTTTGGACGTTGGTGGAACGACGCCTCGCATGGCCAGACTTTTCATCTCTTGCGGTGCCCCCTCCCCATTTGCGTCTATATACCTCGTATGACGTCATTTTCTCCAGCGTTGTGTAGCACACGCATTTGCTGCTGAAGAACTCTCTGATGGAGCATGAAGGACGCTCCTGTATAATCTGCAGGACGCTTTCAAGTCCATCAGGCTGCATCGCTGAGAAAATACGTACACAAATGGACGCAAACAGGAGCACTAAAAAGAGTACGAATGGTTTCTCTCCGTTATGTCACCGCTTCTGCTCTCATGCATAGCGCGCTTTTGATGTCGCGTGGCCCGTGAGGCTACTAATGACCTCCTGCCTGACACATTCGCGAAGCTATATAGCAGCTCGATGCCCGGCATCGCATGAGACCAACCGTGGTCGTTTTAAGGCGCCCACTCTTAAAAGCACGCGGTGTGTACAGTCTGGAAGGGGCTGACAAAGCCTGTCCTCCGCCTCCCTTTCGCTTCATAGCGCCTTTCCCCGCCCCCAGCAGTCCTGGACATCCATCGCACCCTGCACCGAATGGAGTCACCGTCATTTTCTTCTCGGCCTGAGATTCACTGAAACGTTGTGGGTCCCGTCCACGCAGAGAGCAGACAAGGGTAGGTCGTCACATAATGGTCTTCATGGCAGTGACGATGATTATGCGGCTAAACTCCGCTGCCGCTATGGCTTCGTACATTTTCACCTTCTTCAGTTTATTTTGTGCAAAGGACTATGGCGAGCTGAAGTAAGAGCACAGGCAACACCTCGAGACAGATTAGTTTCTTGTGGCTCTTGTAATCGTTTTTCTTTATTGATGTATTTTTTATCATTAGCCAGGGGTGACGCGAGAGCCCCACTATATCTCGAATGTCGCTGTCCATGACATGGAAACACTTTGATCTGACTATACTCCGTTTCATACTTAGCAGGCAATGCTGCGGAGGTTGCTGAAATAGTGCGTCCGCGAAAATATATTACTCCGCCACATATCATTCGTTCTTCTCGAAACTGCGGTTATTGTTTGGACGAATACAAAGAGCGGTATAAAACGATGCAGTAGCATTGAAAATCACGGTCGAAGCTGTGAGGCGCTCAGTGTTCGGGCTCTCTAGCCGTAATTTTCCCAGAGTGTGAACTACTCTTTGGGCGCGGATTTAGTAGAAGCGATTCGCCCTACCAACAGCGTATCATACCGCCATGTGTACTTTTTGCTTCTCGAAATCTCGACGAGTCGCCGGACGAAAACGTGGCAAGCGGCAAAGCGAAGCCCAGGAGGTGCCAGGCATGACACTTAAGATTTGTCGCTACGAAATGTGTTTATGTTTGCTTTGGTTGTATGGCGAACTACTCTTTGCGTGTGGACTTAGCCTGCGTGAACAGGCGCGCTAGCTTTGGCAGCGTTGCCTGCTATGTATGAAACGGAGTATATATACTGTCGAGGGGTGGGGGAGGATGCCAAACGCTGAAGCCGAACTGAACAAAGCGCAAACTTAATTCCATAAATCTCAGCACATGGCAGAAACGTAATCATTAGCTTTTTGTGACAGAACAAAGGAATAATGCTCTACATTCTTTCGTTCTCTGCTCTTCCAAATTAGCGTTTCCGGCATATCTGCCAATGCTTTAGGTAGTGGGGGA
This sequence comes from Amblyomma mixtum, assembly GCF_055824585.1. NCBI lineage: Eukaryota > Metazoa > Arthropoda > Arachnida > Ixodida > Ixodidae > Amblyomma > Amblyomma mixtum. Next base: position 121,669,671 of record NC_143016.1, on the reverse strand, counting down.
TAAGTGAAACTAAAGCAATGATCCTCGTGACATGGACGGCTCGCATACGCGCCATTTATACACGGTAGTATACGTGGCGTGTGCACAGTGGAAGAATTAGAAATTTATGACCTTTAGCCAGAATGCAAATTGCTGTTCATCTCTCCACCGCCTTAGCGTTTATGCTAGGACCGAGTGTTTTGTCGGAACGCAGTGTTTGTAGAGTTGCGGGAAATAAAACATCTGAGCTTTTGAAAAGTGCCAGGGTTGAAAAGTCCCAGTGCCAGTGTTAGATGTTCACAAATGACGAACGCTGATGGCTTGCGAATATACGTCAAGATTTTCAAGCGTATTCTCACAGAGTGAACGAACGATAGAACAGTTGAGTTGGACTTGACTAATTATTCTAAGAATTCCAATTTTATGAACGAGTATCAGCGAACATTTAAATACCGCTCTTGCAGGAGCATGGCGCTCGCCAGCGATTGCGACCATGTAGTACAGACTAAATCGACGTATCTTCTATAACAGCGGAAAACGAAGGCTGAGCTTCATGGTCTGATCGTTTTTTCTCCAGGGCAAACAGAGCATTGTTTCTGTTTTCCGCCAAAACGACACGACAGCCGAACGTGTTACGCACTTCGCAGCGCACTCGGGTAATGCTCTTGACCGCGGCCACACCGTACAAAGCGCGGCGAACTCTCGGGAACTGAGCAGATCGTCACGCCCGGCTTCCTTCGAGGGTCCATTGGATTCCGGCGCCGGTATGCCGAACGGGCAAAAAGAAGCCGCGTTGCGCGGATAAGGAAGTGGTATAGGACAAACGCAAAACGCGCTTGTCGTTAGGGAACGCGCGGTGGCGCATTTATCGCAATCGGATCGCTGCTTGACGAAGCGTGTCGCGCCGAAAATTCGCTCTCCGAACACAGCTTCCGCACACGTTGTTCGCCGACAGCTCTGGCAGGCCTCTTCCGCTTTCACGGGGCTCAGCAGTTTCGTTCTCTTTTCGTCGCTCGTTTCTTCGGCACCGTAGAGTTGTAAGCAAAGCCTCCTCTCTCTCTCTCTCTCTCTCCACCCCCCCCCCCCCTTTCCCCCTTGGGGCTGTTCCTGGATGCCGGGCAATTTTCTCACCCACGTCGGCGCGCCACTGTGGACACTTGACGCGTTCGAGTTAGGGTCCGTAAACGGCGGCCGCAGTAGCACAGAGTATGTGTGAGAGCACTCACGCGGTGAGAATTGGGTTAACAGCCCGCGGCTGTTGGCTCGAGACGCCCGATTCGGACGTACTACGCGACTGGCTGTAGTGTGCGCACACAACGACGCCATCGGAAGAGGTAGTTGGACATAACGAGCTCCCGAAAACGACAGGAACAAAGAGAATGGCTCGGTCCCCGCCGCCGGAAACGGAGCGGGCCGGAAGCAAACTGTTCCGCGAGCGTAGGCGCACTGCGCTGCCGAAAGTGAGAACGAAATTTCCCGCGCGGAAAGTTGTTGCTACGCAAATGCGGGACACGAGTTGACCGTCGCTGTTTCAGCGACGGAGCGGACATGTCACTGACCGGATGACCGATATAGCCACGCTATAGGCTTAACTGCGATAAACTGCCATAGCGTTTGACCAGGAGCCGAGATTATCGCATTGTTCTTTGGATTCATGTGTGCTAACTTCAACTGTCAGTTATATTGTGGTGTCAGCATTGCAGCATGTCACAAGCAGATGAGAGGCGCTAACCTTAAAATCTGGGAACAGGGTTAAGTTTGCGAAGCCCGGAATGTGAAGGTCCGCATTTCCGGGTAGCTCTCATGTGCGGTTTGTTGCCAGTTCTGACATCACTATTCGCCCTTCTTGAAGAATACGCGTACACTACAAATGGGAAGGCGTGAGCATTTTTTTAATTCGCATTTCTTTGTGCAGGAGGGCTTGCGTTTTTGAACTCATACTCAATCCTTTATGCTGTTATGAAGTAAAGGGAAGGAGAGAAGAGGGCTTATAATTAAACAAAGCTCGAGACATCACATTAGCAACAATAAAAAGGCGGTTTTACGCCACCGTTGGATGTATTGAGTATGCACGGAATACAGGCAGGGACCCTGTAGTGAAACAAACTAGATGTGTGCGGATAGTTGCCACCATACACCCATAATTGCATATTTAAATCAATAGGCTTGCAGTCCCGGCCTCTATGTTAGTTTGGTTTATGCTTCGGTCATTGGGGTTTAACGTTCCAAAGTGACTCAGGCTATGAGGGACGCCGTAGTGAAAGGCTCCGGGTAATTTTGGACCACTTGAGGTTCTTTGATGTGCACTGGCATCGCACAGTACACGAGCATTTAGAATTTCGCCTCCAACAAAATTCGGCCGTCGCGGCCGGGATCGAATCCTCGTCTTTCGGGTCAGCATTAGAGCAGCATAACCACAGAGCCACCGCAGCGGCGCCTCTGTGTTAGTATCTTCGCGTCACACATTTTGGATAAACGGTGCAGGGGAGCTTATAGTACGACTGCGATAAGAAATAACTCATATAGTTCTCGCCTTGGCTCTCTCGACGATACTATCGTTATCGATAACCTGGGGAAAGTTTCTCATGCACATATTGCTACAAGAAAAAAAAAAGATAACTAGAATAATAGTTTATTGAATAGGAAAAAAAAAAGCAGCATATCGACACCAATGCCTTGAACCTTACTCTAAGGTGACCTCTGAGGAAAGCCTTCGCGGCTCCACCTCAGCAAGAACAAGCTCCACCCGACCTCCCGATTTACGAGGCAACATTTCCTACATACCACCTGCTCGAGAGGAGCGACAGCTGTTCGATCGGGAAATGCCAGGTGTTCACACGGGAATTCCCGAAGTTTAAAAGGCCAGCCCCGCGCGTCGGGGCAGGTCCCATACGGGCATCGTGCGACCCGCGCCTCGGACTCGCTTCGCCCAGAGCGGGTTCCAAGGCCTCGCATTGGCCCCCCGAAATCTCCTCGGGGGCCTCGGGGGGACCGGACGTCTTTTGGGGGAGCCAGACAAAGGAACCTTTACCCAGCGCGACAAGGCGGGTCGTCTTTATGAATCTCCTCGCACGCACACACGCACACACACCCGAGTTCACCTGAGGAGCCGCTCCGACCCCTCCGCCAGAGGGGAGTACCGTAATCAACCGCTCATAGCCCGCGCGGAGTGGGCGCTTGTTTGCTCTCCCCTTGTAGATGAGCGCGCGTCGTAAGGGGTATCTTGCTGGTGGTGCTCATTCAATGCAGTTGAGAAGTGAAATATGTCTATTTCATAAGTGATACGTCGACGCAAGACACTGGAAACGAATATAGGTAGTAATAGACGCTTTAGCATGGCGCTCTTACACACTAAAGTATTTTAGTCTGTCTTTTTTTTTTGTCACTTCTTTCGCGTGTTGTCACAGGTCTAAGCAATTGGAGCAAGTAGTTATTCTGTTAAATGAATGATTTTTTGCAGCTGAGTATTTCACTGATGCGGACATTTGCCACATTGACTTGAGAGAGGCGTCATGCTGGTGATGTTATTGCAGCCATTAATGTGCACATATACCCGCCGGTTTTTTTTTTTTGTTTTTTTTTTGCCTGAGGTATTGCGAATAGCAGAATTTGGTGACCTGGCTGGACGCAGGAACTTCACTGTCCACGCCATCATCACCAGCTCAGTACGTAAGGATATGATCTCGTCTAAGCGTCCTGTGTAAGAACGTGATGAAGGTTTCCGGTTGGCTTTGCGAAACACGACTGCGTCTACTTGGAGCAGTCCTCGTTAATCAAAGGCAGCGATAAACCTGCGACAGGCAAAAAATAAGTACATACAGAACGCTGTCGAGTCATTACGAAGGGGTAGGGGTATTACAAGCGAGGTATGTAAACTAGTCGATGAATCTTATGATATGAAACTGTAGGCATTGAGAGCAAGTTGTACGATGTAAAACCCGTATGGTGCCTCTCCTGTCGACGCCGCATGCAGGACGGGGGGCTTAAGTCAGAAAGCTTCTGAAACATGGCTTTTACCTGTCACACAGGCTTTGACGAAATCTCCCCAAGTTGGTGAGCCTCACACCTTCTCAAAGAGGGGGTCTTTTGACGTGACAGTATCTGTGAAAGGCTTCCGCGCCGGCTAGCCTCTCAGAAGCGGTGATGACTGCCTTGTCTTAGCGCTGGTTTCACCGAAATATACCAGTGTTATAGAAGCCGGCAGTTCACCGAGACAGGCAGAACTTCCGGCGATAGGGCAGACACGGCTGCTGTTACACAAGTGAGCCAATTCCATCAAGAGTTAATGCGGCACTTCTATCAGCGCGAGAGACGTCTAACCGATAGGCGTACTGCGGCGACTCCTTCATAAAACAGGGGAAGAATTATCTACCATGTCTTTTGTTTCCCTTGTTCTAGACAAGTGAGCTGGAATCATTGATGCGAAGTCAACGAGGCAATAGAGAAGCGACGACAACGCAGGAGCTGAATGTGTAATGGCTCGATGTATGAGAAGCCTCACGCGTAGTCTACCTGCTTCAGCTCAATACCACTTACAAGCAGTTCCTTCTATTTTTATGTGAGCCCGTTAAAAAACGCCCTGCAATCGCACAGGCTTCGCAGCGAGTACCTCCACTCCAGCACCAACGGGCACACAATGCGTACGTGCGAGATAACGCGGTACTCCGGATGTCTTCCGTTCCCACCGACGCGTCTCCTTCTGGGAGAGAGGCCCCGCCGGCGGGGCTCCGAACCCAACAAACCGAATCGGCGGCACGGGACAACGCACGCCGCGTACAAGGGCCGCGGGACGTGTGCACAGAGGAGGAGGAGGGGAAGCCGACGGCGAGTAGCACCTGCCCGGTTTCCGAAGCGAGACCGCAGTGGGTTACCACTCTTCGTTTCTTCTCTTTCTGGACCCCTCTTCTATCACGCTTCCTTCACCTGGACGGTGAGTGTTTGTGTCTGTGTGAGTGCTTACGTGCGTGCGTGCCTGCCTGGCGTCCTACCCTTGCATTTCTGCCTTATTTCACTAATCTGCACTTAACTCTCTCCCCTCCATGCCACTAGCAATTAGATGCATTTTGCTGTTGTGGTTGTGTTGCCGTCGTGCTTGCCTTCGACCCTGCAGCGGACGGCTTAAATTTCTTTGTTCATATTTTCCCGGTATCATGGCCCCTCTATACCGAAGTGCCCAGATGTGGCGCGTCTCTCCCTCGAAATCGAAACCTCGTCGCTTTCTTGTCCCGTAGTGTATCAGATTCAACCTAACTTAACTTCACCGCACGGTTTAGAAAATTCGTTTCCACATGTGCTGTCTTTTTGTTTATCAGTTCAGGTATAAAACAGGTGCGGTTCGTCCTGTCTCCTATAGCTTAGTCCGTGTCTTTTTTAGCCTCTGGAATGTCTCACAATTGTACTAGCAACCAACTAGCCCAGCTTTATACGCTTAATGCGGTGTTTCCGCGAGAATGAAAGCTTCTACGCTTCCTTTCTCTCTCTATAAAAGAAAATAATTCAAGTAAAAAGTATCCTTAGATTCACTGCTCCCCGATTCCAGGCTTATTCTACAGCAGCTAGCGAGAACGTGTGTACTGTAGTGATACGCAAAGGCTTGGATGGAGTACTGAATACCACGAAAAAAAAAACAGACGATAATTATTTTTTGTTTTCCATTCCACAGCGCGTAGATACAATAGAACATGAATCATGTAATGCAGAAAAATGTAGGCATGGAAAGAATCAAAAGGCCATTTATGGAATGACCGTTACCGCCAGTAAGCCAGTCCCAAAAGAAGCTCATGCCAGAGCGAAGCGCGCTGCGTGGCAGGACTGCAAATTTTGTCGGCGCCGACGCAATTCACGGCGCCCGGCCTTGTAGTATTTACCGCTTCATTATTTGACCAGTGGCGCCCTCTTAAGGCATGCGTGGCGCGCACTGCACGAGCCTTTCCCGGCACGGTGACTATCTACGGACCACTGCTGCCGTCCGCCAGATGTCACGCATTCGTTGGCCGAGCCGCGGTGAGCGGCCAAGCGGGAATTCACGCTTACTGCGCCTCCCCTACCTACACCACCGTCGGCGGCCTGCGCTTGATGTTCTGAGCATTTGCCGCTTTCTCCGTAGTGCGAGCGTTGTACGGTCGGCGAACGCTAGAGTCGGTTTTTGCAGGTGAAAACACTTAATTGGGCGCGGAGCGGTTAATCATAGCCCTCAGAGTTTAAGCGAAACCGGTGTGGTAGTGCTTGTTATCGCCGAATTCGCTGTTTTACCTCTTCTTCTTTTTTATTCGGACTAAGGGTCAGAAGGTAGTTAACGGTGTTTTAGAGAGCCCGACGTCAGCCTTCTTATAAGCACCACACTCGCTTAATTATTTCCGCGCCTACACTGAACTCCTTCAACGGTTTCTAGCTATCAAACATCGGCTCTGACTCCCCGAGCGTGAACGACATCAGACGGCAGAACAACACCATCGCACTCAGTCCTCTCATCAAGGGGGGTCATTGACCGGCCGGACGTCCGGTGTTGAGGGCGCGGACGGTCGGAGCGCGGGTGTAGGTTGGGGCCACTTCGCGGCGAAGACTTCTTTAGATGAGCAGAGGTACTTCACTCCAAAACCGGGATTTGTAGCGGGGTAGAACTGTCGGTGATCGATAACAGACAATTGGATGCGAACACATGAGCTTGAGTGCATACCAACTACTTATCACACGGTCGTTGTCTGGTTTCTGATGATTCAGCTCTCAAATAGTAAAAAACGAAACACAGTTCAGCGTGCTGCAGGGTACCCCGTATCTCAGGGTTTTCTTCCTTTTATTTCGAATTCTTCATTAAAGCCCACGATGTTGTTTCATTTACGTGTGTACAGGGACCTCCAAATATGGAAGACAGTGTTTGCGTATAGAAGGAATTTTGCTCATATTTTTGTATTGAAGTCGACGATGACTCACAGCCATTATGCGCCCAAAGAATAACTATTCAGAGCAAATAAGAAAGTGGGCCTTTCACTCTTACGGAGTAATCACTGGTTGGATGCGGATAATTTGTTCTCCTTTGTGCCGGAGCTCCGAGCGTACCAATCCGTGAACATGTCGCAACCGAATTCACGAAGAGGCGCGCCCATAAGCCACCGCCTATGTCCTCGGGCCGAGCTGCTGGAAGCAACCGTTCGCGCATCGCGCAGCGAGGTTGATGACACAAGCGCCTACCCGCGAGCCTTCTCCGCACCGAACGCTATACAACATCCACCCATACAGTCAACGGCGGGATAGCCTGCCGCTGTACCCCGGAGCAGCGTAGCGCCTTCACCTATCGGTATTACTCGTACTGGCATCCAGTTCTTATAAAAGCACACTCTCCTCGTTAGTTTAAGACGCGCCGGTGGCACATGGTTTCCAATACGCGCAAAACGGGTATGCCAGTGCCACATGGTTTCCAATAGGCGCAAAACGCGTATTGGAAACCCGGAGAGCCTGCACCCGAGCCGGCATGATGGAGGTGCGGGCGGGCATGACCGTGCGCTCACCTTTCGAAGCGGTGGCGGTGGTCGCTTCTTCTTATACCGAGCACCGCCGCCGGGTGCGTCGTTTTGGCGCACCTAAGCGCGTAATTGCCTCCCCCCACCCTCTCTTCCCCTCCCGAGGCTAACACAGCCCCCCCCCCCCCCCCCCCCCTCCCTCCATCGCAAAACCGTGTTTTCTCCACAGGGCGCTTCCTGCTGGTAATGCATACTCATCGTTTCGCTCCCAGCCATTCAGTTAGCCGCCGGGCCAGGCCGCGTGCCTAAATGTTGCGCCCCCAATGGAATGCCGATTACGCTGCGACGGACGCCGATGCGCGCGCGCTACCGCGTCTCGAGCAATATGTTTCTGCTGAGGGGTCCTTACCGTCTCCTCGTTTTGTTGGGCCTCTATGCCCCCCCCCCCCCCCCTCACTTTTCTATTTCTTACCATTCGTTAAGTTTATTATTATTTTTTGCGGCTTAGGCACTGGGGAACACGTGTTCTGAGCTCTCGCATAGAGCATAGCCACTGACGCCGGCCGCATCGCTGTATACGATGAAGATGGGACTCGGCCAAGTCAGGTTCAGTGCCCCCTCGCGTGCTATGCGCTCCATCGCCGAGAGTACTCTTACTTGAGCCTGCCGCGGTGGCTCAGTGGTTACGGCGCTCGGCTGCTGAACAGAAAGACGCGGGTTCGATCCCGGCCGCGGCGGCCGAATTTCGATGAAGGCGAAATGCTAAATTTTGTCCAGTCATATAGTCAACTGTAATAGCGTTTCGAAATTCGAAGAACTTAAATGGCTACTACTAACGACCGGCTACAAACATATTGCAATTCAGTTAATTGCGGGTTTAGCCAGTTTAAGGGCCTTTACGTAAGCCGGCTGGGCCGCTCCCCATCTTGACTGGGAAATCTCTAAGTGCCGACCTGCATCGTTTGACTTGAGGATCTTGATGTTCGAATCGGCGAGCCCTCGGCAATATATATATATATATATATATATATATATATATATATATATATATATATATATATATATATATATATATATATATATATATATATATATATATGATGCAAGCACTCTGTGTTCCAAAATTTCAAGGGCATGGCAACCACGGCCCAAATTCGGAGCTCGCGCACAATGTACTCGTGCTCACTCAGCGACCGCTTCAATCGAACATATATGCATGGATTCTCCTACGTCCGCAACCTCATGCGGCAGGCCGTAGCTCTAATTTCACTGACGGGTATGGGACCAACGTCACAGTGTTTACGAACGACCCTCTCAAGTCCGCAGACATGCCAAGGTTCTTTTTCCTGCTTCTACACCCCGTGCCGTCTTCACGCGACGTTTTTCTCTAAAATAGCACCGCATTAAACAGCGCAGTCGAGCATGTACGATGCGCCGCTGCTCGCTTACAGCGCCTGCCGCGGACACCTATCACGTCAACCCGAGCGGGACTGTTTGCAAACACGACCTGCACTTATCTGTCTTTGCTCTGGATGCTTGGAGGGGCAGAAACGGCCGTGTTCCAAGCGCGGTATGCAGAGCGTCTTTCTATTCTGGGACGCTCACCTCAAGGTCGAACGGCGCTTTAAAACATGGTGATGGCTGGGCGCAGTACGCGTTGTTCTGCCAAATGACACCTCGTGAGGAGACAGAGCAGAAGGGAGGGGAAAAAGAAGATGGAGAGAAAAGAACGGCTGAGCGGTTTGTTCGAAGTAGGTATGCAAAATGCTCTGCGCTTTGATAGAAAGTATAGGACCCCCGACCTTTCATTCTGCTACACATAGCGGGATGGGCTCTAGAAGAAAGGAAAAGAGAAAGGAACGCAAGAGACATAGATGGCCCAGATCGCGTCCGGTGGCGTCGAAAGAGAGGCCGCCAAGTCGAAGATCCGTGCAGAGCTGCTACCGACGGATGACACGCCGTCAGAGGGAGCGGCGTGCGATGCCTTGTAATCTACGCGGCGCGATGCGATGCACCGAACACGGCTTTACCGAACACGAGCATGGGGCGCCGCTCTCGGTAAGAAGCTGACTGGACAGCGCAGCGAAGGGTCCGGTAAAGCAGGTCAGGCCGATTTGAAGGGATGTAACACAGTGTGTCCACTACGCTGCAGTGTCCATGAAACCCGACGTATCACGATCTAACTTCTGTTTCAACGGCTGTCCCGGCGTGAGCACAACATGCATAGTTTACGGCGCTCTTGTTTTTAGTTACCAGTTTTTAGCTTTCGCTTTCGATCAAAACCTAGGATTCACATTCCTTACTCACTCACCACTAGGCTTCTCGAATGTACCATGGGAATGAGAGAACGCAGCTAGCTCAAAGAGCTGTAGGATACTTCAGCATTACTAAGAAGCGTGCGAAACGGCGCAGACAGAGAAGAGGGCGCTGGAGAGGGCAACGCTTGTTTTGTCTCTCTTTTTGGTGTCCATGACATTTTTTATGCGAAGCATATTACTCGCACAACCGAGCTCTTCCTTGCTGCGCCGCGCACGGCCGCGTAGCTACCACTTGACCTTCATCGGCGCACCACGTGATATGACGTCACAACAGCTGTGAAAGCTGGGGCCTCGTGCGCTCGCTTGCGGACGCGCAGCCTCCGCCGGCGGCGTAACTCCCGCTCCTACCGCTAGGAGATACTGACGTCACGCAAAAGGCGACGCACTCGTTGAGTCAGTTGAGCAGCGAGATGTCGGCCAGGGAGAGGGCGGCTCGCCAGACCGCAAAACTATGCTTCGCATCCTAGGCTTAACCATAAGCTAAGCCAGGCCATTTTTTGTGCACGTTTTTGTTCAAGATGAAGTGAATAAGGATTTCTTTGTTTCTTTAGCTTCGAAATGGGTTTCAATTAGGCGCGTAACAGTCGTTTTCAATTTTTTTCGAGGACTTACTAAATTTTCTCCGCAAAAAAAAAAAAAAAACCACAAGAAGAATAAGGCAGGGGAAATAAAAGCTAGTTACCTGACGCATAGACACGTCTACAGACTGGGCGCAGTATGGTTATCGTGGGATAATCAGAGCTGCTCCTCAAAGCGAATTCGTAACACGCCTTGTACGAAGCTATGCTTTTGTAGGGTGTTGCATGGACCTCATGTCTTTATCTGTTAATCACATCGAGAGAGTAATAAAGGAAGGAAGAAATTCGCAAGCGGCGTTCATTATAATGTTACACAACAAAAGCCGGTGAAGTTCGCAAAGTGGCCTCCAGGAGCTCAGAGATTGTTTTGATAAGTCCAATATCGAATTGCTTTTACTAGGCAGTATTTACGGGCTCAGATTTTTTTGGCGACCATAGAACCCCAGGGGCCTACAGCTTACTTCTACTCATGAAGTTAAAAAAAAAAAATTGTTTCGCAGCGAAACGTTCAATGCTCCAATCTCGTTTTCGTACTGTAGTCGTCCCGCACATACGGACATGACGATGCACTGCATGTCTGCCGCCCGCTTCCCTGCCATACACCGAACCGAAGAGGCCGTCGATCGGTTCCCAAATCTGCACGTTTCGCTTTTATTTTTTTGTTGTTCCCTCATCTACCGCCTGCTCCCCTTCTGTCTCCCTGGCGGCCTCAACTCGGACTGCCGTTTAAGGCTAGCGAAGCGGACCGAGACGCGTACTGGGCCGATGAAGGGGGCGTGCCGGTTAGAGGCGATGAGAGATGAAGGACGTATATTCGGCTTTCGTCTGCCGCGTGCTGAAGGCAACGCTCACGCGGAGGCGCCCGCACTGACGGCGCTGACGAGGTGTCGGCGTGCACCCAGACTCCTCGCGAGAGGTCACCGAGAGGCCATAGCAATTAACTAGAGGGAAGGGTCACGAAGACGTCTCCGTATATGCGCGTGGCCTGACGTCTTCAGCACCGGTTCGTCCACGCACGCAACCCTGACCGCCAACGCCTCGTCAGCCTGTATAGTGTGTGCGTGCCTGCGTACCGTGCTTTTCAGGAAAGCCTCTTATCAACCTGCTACTACCATTGCAGTACGCTTTCCTCGAACAATCGCGTTTGAAGCGCGAAGAAAGCGGCCCACGAAAGTCGACGGACCCTTTTGCTCTTTTGAACGCCCATTTTCTATTTTTCTTCTTGCTAAAGCCGTAGAATTCTTTTTTTTTTGTTCCTAGATACCTTGAGCATCATGCATATGCGGGATAAGGTCTTGAGTCCTTGACGTCTCGCCAGCCAACGTACGGCCGCTCTGCCCGTCAGAGCCATGATCAGGTCGATCCAGATAGAATCGCGAGCAGAAGATTGCGAGGCGACAGCACCTTTCAGCGCGAAAACTCAAGTTCTCTGTGAAAGGCGAGCTTCAGGGAAATGGCAGCCCCGTTTAGACCATCGGAGAACTTAATTTGCACCTTGTCTTATGCCTTAAAGATGAAACGAAAGCTGAAAAAGGCTCATAGTGCCTCAACATCGCTCACTGCATTTTTTCTTGCTTGTTACGTTGGTGATTGATGTACAAGGATGACTAAAATGAGATGCTCCTTGTCGGCAGTTTGCTGGCCTTATAAGGAATCTCTTAGCTTTCTTCCACTGGTAGCCAAGCGCACCGGTTCACAGCGCACCCTGCTCATCGAGGACTGCTCATTGCTGAAAGCATGAGGTGTCTCGCTGCGACTGAGAGAAAGCATACAGCACTGTCGCGGCTGCCTTCAGCTTCACTGAATACAGACGCGGGTGACAGGCAACGCGCCCAAAGAAAGCAGGCGTCGTGATAAGCTGGAATAATGGGTTGTTTGTGTGTCTATTTTAGCTTGTTGTTGCTCTCTAATTATAACCGTCGTGTCGATCTTGCACTATGCACAGTACTCGAAAGTCAATTCCGTTTCTGAATGACATCATCTAATACACCCTTCGTGCTGATGTTAGCTGCCCCAGTGCGAGGCCAATATATAGAATGCGAAGGATGCTTGCAGGGGATAATTAAGCAGTGCTTTCGCACACGTAAAGTTTATAGCACCGAGGTCAGAGAAGAGAAATCTTCCTGTTTAGCCAGCATCCAAAACAGTAGATACCAGCGAGCTGTATCGTCGACGATGCGAAACGACTAAAGCATTAATGGGCTTCATTCCGCATCTGCCTGCATATAGCCTCGGTGTTCAAACAAACGGCATTCTATAAACATGTTCCGAATGAAAGACGCCAACTGCTTGCTACCCTTCCGAAATCCTTTGGACAAAAAGTAGAGCGTTCAAACAGACCCACGGCAGGTCTAGTGAAGGTGTCGCTGCAGGCTCCTACTCGCGTGCGCGCAGGCGGCGCCACCGGTAATGTAGCCCTACTCACCGTCCTCTGCAAACACAGCCGCAAAATTGCTAGCTGAGCAAACGCCCGACCCACACAGCTGACCCAGCAAGCGGACGAGCGAGCGAGCGTGCAAAATGTAGTCCACGGAGACGATTGGTCTTCTTCCTTCTTCTGGTCGCAGTACTCACTTCACTCGGCCACCGAAATACGCTTCGCCAATAACTACTGTCCCGCAGACGCTGAGCCTTACGCACCGCGGGCTATGCACACACAAACACACACGCGTACGAAATAACGCACGGAGCAGATTGCGCATGCGCACCAGCCGACGACAGTTACGGCCTCGCCCTTGTGCGGCTCCATTTGTCACGCAAAGCCGCCACGTAAAAGCCCCGATGTAAAAAGACTGAAAAGGAAGAAAACTAAGGGACGATCGAGGTTTTCGCGGTCCATCCAGTCCAGAAGGCTGCTGAGACTGGAACCACTAGAACTGTATACACAAGGCAGGGAGCATGCTTTCTCGATATCCCTCGGCACAGATCACGGGCGAGCTTCTTCACGCGAGCGCCATGCGTATTCGAACGCGCGCACCCCGTCTGTTTTTTTGCTTACTGCCTCCATATGCTCGAGCACGCATACGCGCAAGGTTTGTGCACACGGTAGCCGGAGCATGACGGCGAGCTCAATTACGCGATCTCGGTCCCCCCCCCCCCCCCCCCCCCTCCTTTCGGCGTATACTGGAGTAGTATACAGTGCACAGTATGTACATACACAGAGGCGTTTCTCGCCGGCAGTCTTCTACTATTCAAAGGAGGTCTTCGCGTTTGGTTATCTCCGCACAGCATAAAGCCACGCGCAGGGACCTTTGCATCTTGCTGCTGCTGCCTTCATTTCTTGCGGGTATTATTTCGTTCAGGCCGTCGCGTACCCCTTTGGCGGTGCCTCGGAGCGGACGACTGGAACTGGGCGTTGTTCGCCCAGGGAGGATCCCCTTCTAGGCGGTCGCGCAGTGAGCGATTGTCCGGGGCTGCTGGCGGCCTGATCGCTCTCTTTCCGCGGGAGAAAACCGATTCGAGTCCGGAAGAAACGGGGCCAAGGTGGGAGAACGGGTGGCCGATTCCTCGAAGCGATTGCTCCGCTCCGTTGGTCCCCCCGACAAGACCGAGCACTGTCGCGGCAGAGTCCGCACCGATATGGGTTTGGCTGCCTTCAGGCGCGTCTCATTTCCCCCCGTTCCCTACTCTTCTTTAGTTTTTTTTGTTCGCCAGGACTAGCGACTAAATTTGGACGTTGGACAACGCCGGTAAAGTGCGCTTCATTTGTCATGCTTAAGTGCCGTCGTTGAGGTAATCAGAGAAGATGTGATCAATTTTAAAGGTAATTCTGCAAGCTTATCGCGCAGTAATGACACCGCGCCCACCCCGTGCGTGATTGGTGGTAGCGGAGCCGAAAGAGATGTACCGTTTGATGTCGCGCTATCTGTCTCTTCTTTCGATATCTCGGCAGCTCTGATTTTTGCGGTTTGCCTGAGCATTGACTGCGATGGTACGCGCAGATACGTGTGGATTGTCCAGGTACAACTGCTTATAAAAGATTAAACGCCTTTTAGATGAGATAAGTTTATCGAGATAAATAGAAATACAAGTAGTTTAGAGAATTTCGGTATTGGACGGTACGTTTTGGAGTGAATGAAAACAATTTGTGTAGTTAACAAGTTGTACAGATATGGTTTGAGGAAATAATAAGAAACGGTGTACTCGGCAAACGCGTTCTTGCGGCCTGCATTGCTGCTGCTTGGTTTTGAGCTATTTGCAGGGCTTTGTTGTATCTAGACGTGTTGTAGGGCGTTGTTGGCATCCGTTGTTGGAGCCGGTTTGTTCCTCTCCAAATAGTATAAATGCATAGCCAAAAGACGAATATACATAAACAGAACGGTTAATGTAGCTCCTGCAAACATCTCAAGGTGTCATTGAATTGCTGATTCATCCTACTTGGTAGTAGGCGCATGCATGGCGAAAGATACGCCTAGGATACGAAAAAAAGCGCAGAGTGCAATTTTTTGGTGCCAGAAGATATAGTAGCGTTGCATTAGAGGAATAGCCTGTTTGTAGAGCAATACTTACCTCGTAGGAGCTAGACAAGAGAAGCGAACCCGAACCAAGGTGAAGGCAGAACCACATGAGCTCGCTCACACCTTCACGCCTGTTCGTCACACACTAAAAAAATTTGTTGTCCGAATTGATTCGGTGTATTGTGGTGTACAAGCGCCTCTTTTGACTGCTTTACTTCCTGGGGACTTTTACAATACGAGTTTATAATACAACTCTTATAAGCTTGTAATAAAGGTATTTCTTTCTGTATCTTTCTATGTGCTGGCATTACGCCTTTATTCACCCAGAATCAACCGGCTGAGCTGACGCCGTGAACTTTCGCTTAAGCGAACAGCTATGTTCATGAATAAAAGGGGCTTTGTTCAAGGCTGTTGAAAAATCAAATAATTTCCCTGAGAACGTGACCCCCCCCCCCCCCCCCCTCTTCACAGCAAAAAATGATTGGAAGTGCATCGGCGATTTTGCCAATGATTTTACAGGCGTCATAGTTATTTAATTAATAGCAGCTGTGAATGCATTCATAATGGAACTAAAATTTCATCCACCAGCTGCGTAGATAAACTACAGTTATCTAAGTGCGACAGAATGAATCAGTTTGTGCATGTCATGCCCTAGATACTGTATCAATGTCTGTTTTCTATTTTTGTTGTTGCTGTTAAAGAGCGAACTCTTAGTGCGCGGTTCAAGACCAATTGGACTGTTAAGATGTGCGGCTCTCCGAATGGCTGACCAAAGCCTTTCATCCCTGGTAAAATTAAACTAGAAACTACAGACACGTACTGTCGTTCTGGGTGGAGGCTGCTTTCGTTTTTAGGGCCTTGTGACTTTTTTTGTTCGTTCTCCCTTTTTTTTTTTAGATGTCACAAGATCTCAGCCACTTGGGCTAACGCGTCAACCCGTTGGGTGGTAGTGTATGAGTGTGAGTATAAGGAGGCGTATAAGTTGGCAGACTGTTCACCGAGCTGCATGTGGCCGCCTTGTATAATCGCTGGCTGTGCAGCATCGTATAGAAATGTCTTCTTGACATCGGCTACGGCAGTACGCGTGCGCAACGGGTATTTTGAACTCAGTCTATGATACGGACGATTTTTAAGGTTTGTGCCACGGCTCTGATGGATACTTTCAATATTCCATCCACAGGCTGTCTTTTACCATGCATACACTGCATTTTCCTTCAGAAAAAAAAAAATGTGACGGTAGGAAACGATTGCGAACACAAAATCACAAAACTCATGTAGCTTCAAGGAGCAAAAGATGGATTGCTCGTTCCGAGCACCACCCAAGAAACAACTGTTTACAAACTGTGCTGGCGTGCCACTAATAATGAGCACGTGGGGACTGTACCGAATCTATGCGCGCATAATTTCTCCCAATTTATGTGCTGGCCAGCACCTTTGGCTCTTCTGCCCCCTCTCACTCACATTCATAAAAACTTACGTCAGACGCAGTTTTCGCGTTTGTTGTGCTCTGCTCGCATACCAAGCCATTAGCTCTGAAACCCTCTCTTTCTCTTTCCACATTACTATTTCACATTTCGTGCGTCTCTCCGTGGCGTTTGTAGCGACTTTCCTCCGGGGTTCCACACAGGGCTTGCGTGACCAAGTGAGTCACGGGCCAGTGGCCACGCTGCCACTCGCCAGCCACCAACGGAAACGCCGCGATTACTTTATTATCCACCGCTTTTGTCACTGCTCTGCTAATTCTCTTCAGCGGGAGCCCATGCGTTTGATCGTTCTTCTAATTTATGTATATTTTTTTTTTCATTCGCGACCGGACAAGGCGCGTCCTTCAACCCGCAACTTTCCATTGCGGCGTTAGCTCGTCGCGTTCTCGCTCCGCTGTTTCCCAAAAATACGGTGCGCTCACAATGGGAAGATGGGATGTTTTTTGTCGAGGCTAATATACATGCTTCTTTGAGTAGTTAAATCAAACTTAGCACAACTCTGGTTCTCGTGGGACTTTCATAACTCTCTGTCGTCTACATCTCTCCTGACTCTGTTCTCATTTGTTTGGCATCAAAAGGCAGCTCGATTACTGAAAAATGTTGAGTGAAATTTAGAATATTATTTCCCGTTATCCTAATGAAGACTCGGGATGTGGGAATTGAAGTCAAGCATCGTGCTATGTGTTAAGTTTTTTTTTTCTACGCTTCATTTCTTTTCGCACTTGTTTGTTCGATAAAAGTGCACTAATTGTTGCGAAATAAAAGGTAACTTAATATTCAGGCCCATAATGTTCGGTTTCTTTTCTAGGGGCTCCGTTTTTAGACGAGGTAGCTGTTTCGCCAATAGGAAGTGGGAATACATTTCGGCTCCAAAACAAAATACATCTCGACCAATTTCAACTTGTCCGTGACAATATGAATGTGAGACATGACGTCATTTCTTACGCACAGATCACCTTTCGATCACAGATCACCTTACGTACAGATCACCAGATTTATTACGTACAGCTCAGCTCCGTCATATTGGACGGGAATTCAAAGAGGTGAGGCAGCACGTTTATTAGCTCCAGTTGTGAAAACAAAAAGACGCGATAAGAATAATCAGCACGGGTGGTAGGAAACAGGTGAAAATAAAAATGTAGAACAGCTTGGAACTAATACAAAGAAGGACGTGGTCTGTATGCGGTACGAGACGGTCGGGAAAACAGCTTCGAAACGACGGGCCGAAATCAGAGCAAAGCAAGCGCACAGCAGCCACTGACCGGCGCCTCTTTGTTGGCTGCCCACGCAAGCAGCGCATAGATCAGGGCGTCGGCTTGCTTGGGAGCCGCCATTCTACGCTTCACGCAGAAACAAGGGCCGCCTGGCAACACGGGCGTCTCCCCTTCCTGCTGACCTTGCAACCCCCTAACGCAACCAGCCAAACTATGCGGGGCGGCCGACAGAAATATGGCAGCAGTACGCCGCCGGCCTCGCCGGCACTGTGGCTGCCGGCCCGACTGGACCGCCGCGCAGCAGTGTAAGTGCGAGGTAGTACGTGCAGTCTCCCCCTCGCAAGGAACGGCGTAGAGTTGCTCCATCCCACGGCCATAGGAACGTGCAGGGGTGCCGGCACTGGTTACCAAAAAAATAAAAGAATGGCGCAGCACGCCCCGAAACGGCGGCGACCGACGCCAGGTGGCGTCCGAGGGGCCTGGCCCGGGAAGGGCATCGCCGGCGGCCCAAGAAGCCTGACGGCCGGGAGACGAGGAGCGCGCGTCCATAAATCTCGGCGCCGGCAAATTTCGCTGGCCCGAGTGGTGCTGGCCCTTTCCTTGGCTCGGCCGGTACGCCCCGGGGGAACCAAATTCCGAGCGAGTCATGTTGTACGAGCTGTACAACCACCTCCGTCGCCGTCATGACGCTGGTGGAGGCGCTTGCTGAGTCCAGGTGGCGCCGTATGTACAGGGACCTCTTCATCCATATCCGTCTACTCATTACTCCATGAGTTGGAGGGAAAAGTAAGATCTTAACTGCGTTTCAAAGATTGCTTATCTAGAAGGATAATGCCAATGCAGTATCTTAACCTCAGTGTAGAAGTAGCTACAGAATTCGTTCTTGTGAGCAAAGCGGTCGTTCCCTTTCATAGCGGTGCCACTTAAGTGGTCTTTGCCGCGAATACAGGAGACATCGCACACTTGGCCTACATAATTTACGGGCTTCCCTGGCAAATTACTCCGGCGCTGTCCACACTGTGAGGAAGTGCGGAAAGGGCCATGGAGCGTATTCCTTGCAAGCGGGTTTCAGAAATGTAAAAAGCGCCGAACAAGCCAAATGTTGTTAGTAAGAGCCGTGAAGCAGGCCCTATCTTAACCCTATAGCATTAAGGCTCTAGTTATGCAGAAAATCCGGCGTGGTTGTCGTCGTCGTTGTGAGCGAAAAATGGTCCTGGGTAGGGTGGCATATGGGTCACCTAGGTCATGTCATCTTATGACATCACCACAACCTGCCCACATGATAGCGAGCAAACTGCCCACCACGGCTGCTGGCAGTTGAAGTAATGAATGGTCACCAAAGGTTTGTCGGGGAGAGCAACCTGGGCCGCACAAGCCCCCCGCTGGTAGCACCTGTCATCGCAGGGCAGTGGCGCATCGCTTAGCCGCTGCACCACTGCACCAGGAGGGGTATGAGGACTCCCAGCGATCTATGAATATAAGTAAAGAATGACCGGTTCTGTACATGAACAATAACCCATTAACGCTATCGTTTGATACCCTTTATAAGCAGTTTAATGTCCTCTTCGATTTTTGTCAAGAAGAAAGCACGCACCGTAGAATAAAGATTCAGAGATCAAAGTGCGTCTTCCCCGGAGAACCATGACAGAGCGAGGCGCCAACAGTAGTCCGTCGGCGTAAGATTTAAAAAATTCAGACAACGAATGCTTTTTAGTTTAGTTACTAAACTCTGAACCGTCGTTCTTAATCTCTACCGCCGCGGTGGCTCAGTGGCTGTGGTGCTCGGCTGCTGACCCGAAAGACGCGGGTTCGATCCCGGCCGCGGCGGTCGCATTTCGATGCAGGCGAAATTCTAGAGGCCCGTGTACTGCGCGATATCAGTGAAGTTAAAGAACCCCAGGAGGTCGAAATTTCCGGAGTCCTCCACTACGACGTCCCTCATAGCCTGAGTCGCTTTGGGACGTTAAACCCCCACAAACCACACCAAGCCTAATCTATGTGCTTCCACACCAAGCTAGGTTAAGCCGTAAGTGGTGAACTTGGTGAAATATTCATTTCTTTATGAGCGCCCTTACACACTGTTGGAAACAAGAACGTCTATGTGCATGAATAAGTGAAGCCTTCGTCCCACTAAACATATGAGCATTGCGGGCATAATGGAGCTACGTCGGGTTTGACGGCACAAGCCCAAGATCGCTAAAATTAGCCGAGATGTAAATGAGTACACTGTAAACGGCACCTCGAGGAGCTCAGGAGCAGTGACCAGATTTTTATGCTCTAGTCGGTGTGTGGTCGAAGCGGTTTTAATGAGGCATGTGAAATGGAGCATGTGGTTTCATCCCTTTTAGTGCATTAATACAGACACAATTTGAGTCCCGTACTTTGCCGGGCCGGTTAATGCTAGTGTCTTCACTTAATTATGGCTCGGTGTTTTGTGTTATGCCACATCGCGTCTATAATAGCAACCACAATGAATTGAGACGAAAAATATAGTGGCATTTATATGCACCTTATCCTTCCTCCTGCTGTCTAAATTCACCCAGTCCAGACCAAACAGCTGGTGCTAAAAACAGACGCATTTACTATATGCAGCATGACGCAAGGTTGTGCATGCCTGGTGGTGGCGTCGACCGGACGGTTAATCTTGAGGAATGATCCAAGCCTTATTTTAAAAACTTAGGAAAGAAAACTGAATTCGACGCATATAACTCCATAATATATAAATCCCATACTGCTCGAATCTTGAGTTCGCAACTGCCGTCTGTCGCTCAGGAAAACCGGCGTTCCGCTTTTCACGGCCCCTTTGATGGACCGGTCAGGATACACGCAGGCTTTCGTGCGTGTAAAAATGGGTATTTATACTCCGAGCCATTTTCGTAACCCCCCTCTTTGAGACGAAGCAGTTCCGTTTGGGTGCGCAAACGTAAAAGCGGCACCAACACTTTGGGGGGATATGGATTGAACGTTCTGAAGAAAAGAAAAGCTTTTAAATAATATATATACATATAAAAACGAGACTTAAGTAAACGCTGTCCTGGTGCCTTCGAAAATTCGCGCGCTAAATGCTGATGATGTGAGAAATGATGCAAGCTACTTTGCTGCACAATGCTTGGATTCGCGCATCGAGATGGTACGTGTTCGCCTTGAGGGACTGCTTCGGTAACTTGTGAGGGGAAATTCTGGATATCATTGTTTGAGTCAGGAGGAAGAGATGAAAAGAGAAAGAAAGGTTGTAATCTAAACAACAGTATGTAATCACCTTAATTAAAAAGACGCCGCGGGTGAATATGCGCCGCCAACTGTTCAGGTTGAATTGGCCAGGTGTTAAAATTTCAGGACTGACAATCTAAACAAGATCACAATGGATAGTGCAACATAGCGAGATTAGCACAGATACTGCTTCTGATTGATGGAATATAGCTTGGAGAAAAGCCTCAGTGTTTTTCAGAGGCGCAGAAATGATTCCCATCTAAGCTCTTCCTTTGCTCCGGAGACAGTAAAATTGATTCTCTTAGCATGCACAAGCGGCAGAGCCAAATTATGAATTCTTTCCAAATTTTAAATGTGCACCTGCAGCCAAGCGTCCAAGGCACCGGAAGCATATTCCTGCCTGAAACTCATCTATCATACACGGATATAGAAACTGACCATGCACTGTATACATAGCTTAAGCTTCGCCAGGAAGCTTAAAAGAAGCCTGTGATACCAAATTTCAAGATGAAATTTAGCCTGCGAGGCTGTTTCGAAGGCAGATAAATTGACATCCACCTTCCAGTTCCTAATGCTAATGCTTCAGTGCTTTCTCATAAAGAAAGCAACAAGCAGTGAAGCTAGAATAACAATGCCCTATCGACCCAAATCGAGCTAGTCATTCATACCTTTAGTCGATATATGTTCCTGTTGCAGATACCAAACATTCCTGCAAGTTGACAGGAGCATGACAGAACGCCCTCGGTTACATATTTACGTGAAGCCGCCGCGGTGGCTCAGTGGTTATGGTGCTCGGCTACTGACCAGAAAGACGCGGGTTCGATCCCGGCCGCGGCAGTTGAATTTCTTTGGAGGAGAAATTCTAGAGGCCCGTGTACTGCGCGATGTCAGTGCACGTTAAAGAACCCCAGGTGGTCGAAATTTCTGAAGCCCTCCACTACGGCGTCCCTCATAGCCCGAGTCGCTTTGGGACGTTAAACCCCATACACCACCAAACATATTTACGTGAGATTCATGAGCAATCTATGCCAGTTCTTGGCAGATAGCACTTAATGCTGCATTTGAGCATCCCGTGACACAATCCGACACTACGAAACGTGAAGTCGTGTCACGTGACGTCTTCATGTGAAAAAAGTGGAAATGAGGTGCTGGTAAACTTGTCGATTTTCATTTGTCTGTTTCTCATCAGAAAGCACTAACAATAACTTTGAGAGGAAAGCCTTGAATTGCAATGTCGCCAGTGAATACACTGCTACCAGTCTGAGGCAAAAGAAATTAATGTCACACAATCGACGTAGATGGATGAGGGTAGACCAGAATTACAGAACAAATACACGTGAATGAACACAAATCGAAACCAAGCGAAGCAAGCAAATATAGAAACAGCTGAGAAAAAAAGAAGAACCGCAGATGCCTGGGCGCTTCTTTCTGTGTCCTGTCCTGCTTTCGACTAAAAGCACGAAACTGCAGGCATAGAAGCAGGAAAGGGGGCTCACTTTAAGCAGGCCTACTGAGATATTCTTACGATTGTCCAAAACTGCCTGCCTGCCCGAAACATCCGCAAAGCAAAAGGCACGCAAGGGCAAAACGCCAAACGAAGTAACCACCTCTGAGCATCGAGGACAAAGTTGGTCCTCCTGACCGCCGCTTCGGCGGCCTACCGCGATCACGACCGGCGAAGGAAGGAGGCAGAACAGTCGCCCACACGGAGAGCAACCTTTCTGTCTCCTTGCTTCGTATTTTTTTCGAAGAAAAATTCCAAGCTGCCTTTTTTCAGCGTCTCTGTCATTAGCAAGTACAGTTTCATAGCTCGCAGGAAAAAGTCTGTCCGCGCACAGGATCCACTGCGCGTGTGGCCAGGAAGCGAACACGAGCACTCTGCGGAGGACTGAGGTATACACGACGACCAAGGAGCTCTCCTGGACGGCGCGGGTGCACGGGACAAAGGAAGATGAGCGCCGGCGAACGGACTCGTGCCGGCCTTGAACCGGGCCGCCCAACCGATGAACTCCAGACGAACGTCTCAGCGACGACGACGACCGCGACGACAGTTTCAATAACGATCGAGCAACGTTCGACGACAATGGAGGGCGCGCGAGCGCGCGTGGTGCCCAGCTCATCCCTGGCAGGGCAACGACAATGGGGGCCACCGGACAAAGCAGGGTCATCGCTCAAAAACGCACCGTGACCGGAGAAAGAAAAAGAAGACAAAACAAAAACGGACTACTCTTATACATGCTGTAGCAAGTGCCTGCTCTTCTTGTATCGCGTGCCGTGTATACGGCTACTCACATACTCGGTGTAACCCCGCAAGCTCGCTAGTGCATCGTTTTTTCTTATCTTTTTTTTTATGTACTCGCCTCCCCGTTGTCCTTCTGTTTGTACGCGGCGTGTGTACGCGTGTTTACTGGGCGTCGCTCTACGCCGGGCCGTATGCTACGCGCTCTTGACCGAACCCTGCCCGCAGCTTCTCCTAACCGCCATTCTCTCTCGCTCCCTATACCGCGCGCAGCAGTAGTCCACGCGCGCCATGCTCCGATGGCGGGGTCGTGCCAGGGAACGACGACCTCCGTGGAAACAAGCGGCAATTACGGAGGCGCGTTCTCTGTGGGCTTGTCATCTATTCGGGAGTGTGCCTTTAGTGCTCAAGAGTGCGGCAACACGTTTCCTTTTTTTTCTTTTTTTTTTCTGTTTAAGTGCAAGCTCTGGAGCTTTTGTTTATTTCGGTTTGAGGTCCCCACTGACCTCGTCCTTTTCTGCCGCACACGAGTGGATTAAGCCACACGTCGCTGCGGTTTCTTATGTTCGTTTTTTACTTCGCTTGTATAGTGCGAGTTCCCCATAAGATTAAAGGGCTGCGCTCCGTCTTCAAGTGAAGGGCAAATTTTGCCGCGTTGTCTACCCGAAACAGGTTGCGTACAGGTACGGCCCGCATGATAAGGCTTCCTTCTACGGAAAGCTCGCAGCACGAACGCTTACGCGCCCTACGCAGCCTACAGCGGCGTCTGCACTTACGAGCACACAGTCCACAAGTAACGGCAGCTATACGGAAGCGTATTCCTCATATTTCATATTCCTTTTATATTCATATTCCTTATCGGTGCGGCACCCACTCACACGCAAATTCGACGCACTTTCGCACATCTCGCAAAGTACTCCGGGAGCGAAACAAGCGAGACAAACACGGCCCGGAGGTATAGGGCCTTACCTTTGGGAAGCGAATCGCAGAGGCGCCTACTTTGGCACGTCAGTGTATACACGGAACACCGGCGCTCCCTTTGTTCGGGGCCTTTGTTTGACGACGTCGGTTTCTTGATTTCTAGAGTGCCTTCTTCGTCTAGTTGTTTGTCGGTTTGCCCGCTGCGTGTACGGCCGAGAGAAACCAGTGTTCCCCAGCACGTACTGTACTGTCCCGTGTTTGAGGCGCGGCTGTGACGCGGGCCGACGTATCTGGGTCGTGCAGCCGGTGATTCCCGCTGCCTGTCCGACGTCGTTGCCGTTCACGTACGCCAGGTGCAGAGGTGAGTAGCGAAGCTTTCCTTCCATACTTCCTCGGGCCACCTCCGTTGTGACCCTTACTAGAGGCACAAATAAGACGGAAAGAGAGCGCACGGGGGCTTTGGTTTAAGGCGCGTACGGTGGTCGCATACTGATGCCTAGCGCCGAACCATTGAACTTATAGTACAAATTTAAAGAGAATGTGATAAGTTCCCCTAGTTAACAAAGCTTAGCCCGTTGTGCCATAGGCGGTGCGGGCTGGGCAACATTATTTTTATTCCTTTATTTTGCTCACTCTACTTTATGTAAACAAAGCTTGGCCGGTCAATTTGTTCTTTCGTTCTTTTTTAACTGCCCTTTGTCAGCAAAGCTTAGCCCGTTGTGTCTCTGGAGGTGTGTGCTGGTCAACTGTCTTTTTAGTTCTTTTTTTTTTCTGCCCATTCTACTTCACCAACAAGAGCTTAGGAGTTGTTTCTATGCCCGACGCTTTCAGGGAAGCACGCGCTCATGGGAGAGAAAGAAGTTATAGGCACAAGCCTGCTAAGTGTTCACGCCGTATTCCAGAAACCAGGTGACCTCATAGCTTCAGTGACGTCACGTTTCGCTTTTTTGTGTAAACAATGAAGTGGTGTATATTGTTAGATACAAGCACCTCAAGCACAATTCCGTGCTAAGGTTAGGCGAGCTCTCGTGGTAGTGTCTGACAACAGGCCGCGTCGCTTTTCATTCAGACCTCTGGATTCGGCATGGGCAGCTAGCAGCGACGCTGTTAAGTTAGTGGCGTCATTCGTGGTTAACTCGTTCCTCGTGTGTGAGAATAAGTGACGCGCCAATACAATTGCTAGGTGTGGGTGTACGGTACGAAGACCTTCGTAAGGAAATAAACGCTCTCTTTCTGCACTGAATGGACGCCGCCGCGTTAGCTGTATAACTGACTCGATGTCTTCGCACATCTCACTTGGGCACAGTAAATGCAGCGGTGGGAGCAAGCGGCATCCTGTAGATTCTCCACCACCGTGCATATGCACCTATCGAGGTGGCCAAACACATACATGCGTCGTCACACCACAACCCCTCAAGCTAACCACGCTTGAAAAGTTACCGATCTGACTACATCGTGCCGCAAAGCTTCGCCAAGGCATTGTTGCGTTCTATTCGCTGTACGTGGCCTTTCTGAATTTCACCAGCGGCCTTTTCTATTTCCTGAAAAACATAGCACGCCCTATATCTAGAGTGGTGTCTGGTGAACGCCGGTCACCTTGCGTCATTACTATAATGCGACTGTAAGCCTGTAAGCGTAGAAATGTTGGTTGCACGTTTTAGTGCAGATTTAAGCAGCCAACATCGAACAGACGTGCCGGGTTTCCCTAGCGGGTACCATCAGCGTGTGGTGAACCAGCAGGGCGACAGTCACTGTTATTACTTCTGTTTAGCAAGTCTATACAGAACCGTTCTTTTTCTTTTTACTATTTTTCTTCAAGGTTCCACTTCACAGAAAGCATCATCACTTCAAGTGCAAACAATAGGCAACACGTGCAACCAGGAGGACCTCTCCGGCTTCCTGTGGGGCGCAGCACACATGCTCACTTTGAAAAGAGCGTACGCAGGCCTGCGCAGCATCCGTGCAGCACTCACCACGGGGAACCTGTCAAGCGCGAAGAGGCGCGCCGACGCACTCCCGCGAGGCTCCCGTGGGAGAGCACGCACCCATGGCTCCCAGAAACACGCCGGCCGCGTACTACATCCACCACTGAGTGGGTATCGGTGCCAACGGTCATGCCTTGTTCTTCTCCGCCGGCCGACCTTGCCTCGCTCCGACAAAATAGGCGGACTTTGTCGGCCAGTGGCGCGTTTAGGCACGGCTTCGCGCCACCGGAGTATTTGAGCGGACGCACTTCGCGTTGATGCACTGCGTATTTAGAGCTCTCAGGAAGCGCGTAGCAGGCCGTGCAAAGGTTGCAGCAAGGGTAACCAACTTCAAAAGGAAGGAAGAATGGAAGGAGATGTTAGTGAGCCCAGAACAGCTGGTCAGGAGAAAAAATAAAGCCTAGAAAGGTATACGTACGGATGTATGTGAAAAAGCGTGTCTAACGGAGAGTTTCGGCGTCGCAAAGAAAAACTGCAGGTCACTTACATCCTTCTAGTCATAGCGTGCTCGAGTGCTATTTCCGCAACGGCAGCACTGCCGGCTGAAATGATTGCCGTCAGAAGGCTCCTACGGAACGAAATGCTGCTTTGAATTCTTCATCTGAAATCTCCGACGATCGCTCTTACTGACACCACTCTTGGCACAAAAGAAGAAGGTAAGACTGTTTAAGGAAGTCTGAAACCGCCAGTAGCGACGGCGGTTTGCATGAAGTAGTACATTGGAAAAGCGCCATAGAAAGGAATGCGCGATTTGCTTCGGTACTGCCATCAAAATTTCCGCTACGAAACTGTCCGTGGAAGATAAAGTGCCAGTGCTAGCGTTAATAGGCGCCGAATTTTCGTGCGGCGCTCCCTGACGAGGAGTGACAAGTGACAAGAGACTTGATAGTTTCCGGGCAGCAGTGATGGGTTAAAAGAATAGTTGAATTGCGACGCTACAGAAAACAAGCACACAAGAATCCGTCTTGTTTCATTCGTCATTCTCATAGCCACAAACGGTGCATAAAACAACCGTCAACGCCCCCCCCCCCCCCCCCCCCTTCCGTCCTCCAATGCAGGCGAACGCAGCGCTATTAGGTGCTCGAGGTTTTTTTTTTTAATCCTTCCTTTGCTGGGTCTCCAGTCTCGATGCGTCCAGCCCGCAAGACTTCCTCAAGAGGTCACTGCCATTCGTGTTTCTCATGAACTTTATGCTCTGGTTTCTTCTAGTGAAATGACAACCCGCGGACCACCTACGTATGGAAGCGTACAGAAAGAAAGAAAGCATTCATGCAAATAATCCTGATCGAGGCTTCAAGGGGCTGGTGCTCATTTTGCCACCCAGTCTTAATTTGCTGGCGGCGCAACTCGACGACGATGGCATTGGATACACCGAGACATCGTTAAGTCCCGAAGACAAGAAACCAGCAGAGGACAACGAGCGACGTATACAGAGATGGGTGGCACAGACTATATATAAGCAGTCTGCGTTCACCTAATCGGCCTGGTAATAACTTGCAACTTCATTTTGGTTTATTCATCCAACGGTGGACCGTCCTTCACCCTGATGAAGGACGGTCCACGGTTCGAAACCGTTGGATGAATAAACCAAGATAATCGTAGCAGTTGTGACACACACATACTCTAAAGTGCTCTGGGCGGTTAAGCACGCCCGCTGGCGGTGCCAATCTAGCTGTTCTGCCTGAGTCCCACACTTGACCGTGGAGGCGCTTTCATCCAAACAGCCGAGAAACTGCTTGCCTCGAATACACCGTGATCAGAGCCCTCCCTCCATCCTTCTACACACACGCACGCAACTTCAAGCCATCGTTGCCTAACTCATTCGCCACGATCTCGTGTCCTCTGGTCGTCCGCTGCTGCAGCGAGCAGGAGGTCGGGCTGCAATTGTCGCTCGACGCCCTAGTCGCTGGACGGTGCCTTTGTTTCGCTCGAGGATACGCGCTTACAGGCCGAGTGCTCAGTACAGCCTAGTTTGAGCTTGTGTGCACGGCAGAGGAGCCGAGCAGTTCTACCCTCTCCGGAGTAGTAGACGGCATATACGCACTCGCCATGCGCGTTGGCTGGTTTCGTTCGCGCCGTGCGAACGTCGCAAAGCGGGCAGCGCGCTCCGCCGCGAATTAAGAGGGGCGGCCGAAGAAACGGGGACACAGAGGTGACGACGACGCGGAGGTAAGCGTGCGTATATGCCGCTGGAGGTTACGCGGACTGCTCCTACGAGAGCTGTGCTCGACGCGATGCGAGACTGCGTCGTTTGACCTTCGTGGCGTGTCGCCATCGAGCGGAGCAGCGCGCCCTCGGGATAGAAAAAAAACGCCCAAGTGCTACGGGTCTACTTTTTCATTGTCTCGCACAGTGAGTTACGGTGCGGTGACCGAGATGATCTTTATTCTTTTTTTATACTATTTAAATCTGGCCAGATTGCTGATGAGAAACGTATGGGTACGCGGCACGTAATTGTCTTCATTCTTTTTTGTTTGTCTTTTTTTTTTCAGAAGCTATTCTATGCAGGGTTCAATGTCCTGAAGCTTCCTGTTGAGTTACGAGAGACGCTGTAGGTTAATATCGACCACCTGGGGTTCTGTAACCTGTACTGACATCGCGCAGCATAAGAGATACTTTGGATTTCTCTTGCAAAATAAAATGTGGCTGCCGCCACCGGGATTCGATTCAGTGACCTTGATATAGCAGCCAAACTTCATAAGCACCGATCTACAGTGGCAGGCTTTAACGGAATTAGCATCGTTCAAGTGGTTTGGTCTACAGGGTTTAACTTCCCAGCGAGAGACTGGCTATATGGGAGACGCACTGGAGGGCTCCGGATAAAATGTTAGAGCGAGTGCACCAGTGAAGCGGTGGTCGGGGGTTGAAACCCCTGACCAGGACGAATTCCTTTCTTTTTTTAACAAAGAAGTTTCAGAGAAAGCTATATAGTTTTCCTTTGTAGTCGTATGGCTGTGCTGAGGTGGATGCTAATCAGTAATTTGCTCCCTTACTAATAATTGCGACCACCTGGGGTTCTTTAACGTGCACTGACAAGGCACAGTACGCGGCCGTCTAGCATTTCACCGAAATCAAAATGCGACCGCCGCGGCCGGCATCGAACCCGCGACTTTAGGGACAGAAACCGAACATCAGAACCACTGAGCCAACACGACAGGTCTACCAGAAGGAAGAGACTCTTCTTTGGCGCACATTGTCTCATATGGAACCTTAGAGGGAAGCTTTTTGTTTACGAATACAGGTGTATTTTATTTCATTCCTATGGCATCACCATACTCATACACTCCGGGTGACACGCTAACGACAGAGATCATCAAAGGAGGGACCAAGCTTTGTAGTCTAAAACGAGTTACGACACCTGGTTGAACATCTCTGTTTCCATTTCTTATGCCATGAGTGGCAATTGGTCAGCTATGAATCAATTTACCTTTCGGCTGCTGCTTTCAATTTACTTCTGCTGCTTTCAATTTACTGCTGCTTTCAATTTACCTTTCGGCTGCTGATTCAATTTACCTTTCGGATGCTTGTTTGTTTATTTTTGCACTATCGGTGGCTTTTTGAAAAATGCGTCCCCTACAATAAACTTCAGAAGCCAGTTAGCGCCTTTCCGTGCCTTCCTCTCCGTCCGTGGTGCTCCCCTTCGCGCTACAATTCATCGCGAGCTTCTGCTCGCAATGATCGTCGGTCGCGATGCGGAACTTCGGGTGTCGGTGAGCCGCAGATGGCGACACGGTTGAGAGCATGCATTCCCGGCGGCTGCCCCCCAAAACAAACACTGAATGAACGCTGTCGCGGGCTTGACAGACTTTGAGGGGGAGAAGTACAAAGGTAGAACCGTCCACAATGACCACGAGCTAGTGACCGTTTGTCTCGTTGACGCTTGACGTCCTTCTACCGAACCTTTATCGAAGGCATGCGTCGTTCTCGACATTTCTTCACAAGCAATGACTTCCCATCCGAATACTCGCTAGTGTGTCAACAGGGAAAGTGTTAAGTACTCAAGCAAGGAAAATAAAAGTATAATAAATTGCAAACCTTGTCGAGTAGCGGTGTCGGTTCACAGTCTTTCTTTGCCCGCGTTGTTCTCGCGTACTGTGAGCACCGTTATAACCCATGGCGCCTGGCTACTCAGTACGAGGTGGCGGGTTCAACCTCGGCAGCGCCGGACGCATGTCAATAAAGGCGGAAGGAGAAACCAGTTGTGCGTGTACTAAAGAGCCTTACATTGTCGAGGTTAACCTGGGGCCCCCATAACAGCTCCTTCCGCTATTGCACGTAAAAAGTGCTCAATGCCTTCTTTTATCACCGGATATCGGTCATCGACTGCTGAATTAGCGCCAAATCATGTTCTTTTTTTCACTTTTGCCAAAATCTGTTCATCTTGGATGACGATCAGCAAGGAAGCCCTCAAACTGCGGGTTTGCATACTGGCGCAGAGATAAGTTTAAAGGACTCGATTGCGGCGATAATTGCTACGGTAGAACGGCGCCCGAGGAGGCGTTACGGAAGTGAGGAGAAATGTCTAACGGGGGTCACGCGCCATCCTGCTTCTTAGACGTTATATAGTTGTTTGATCAAGCAACTGCAGACCTTCAATGAGAGGAACTCAGACTCTTTGGTCATCGCTACAATTCGTTGAGCATCCGCCTCCTAGTGGTTGAGCATCCGCCTCACATGCGGGATGTGCAGCGTTCGATCCCCAGTGCCGCCGAGCACCCACCCGTGGTACAATGTGTGCAAGCTTTCCCCTGGCCTGATGCTCGGCTTAATCAGGGCGAAATGCTTGGGAAATGGGTCTTTCACCCCACCTTGAGCAAACGAAAAAAAAACCTAGTGCCATGGCGCTCCTTGGATGCATGTGCCCTTGTGCCATAAAAATTAATCATCATCATCAATTCTGTTCCCCTTTCTACTGTTTGAAAACGAGGGCTCGGAAATAGGGCTGCGCCTTCCGCGGAAGAATATAATGGAAGTCCTTTTTATTGGTGAAGTGAGACCAATAGTCCCACCAGAAAATTCTTTTCCTTCTGCTGCGATGAGAGAAGTGAATATCGAACACGCGTTTTATAGAACAATACAGTGTTATGCCAGAATATATAAGTACCCACAAAGGCAACAAACAAGCAAACATAGTGTGAAGTTCTTTATAAATATATTCCAATGTGAAGTAGTGTTATTCTCACACATTTAAGATTCATTCTATCAGTCTTGAAATGCGAAGCAGAGAAAATGAGGAAGCGGACGCGTACGAAAATCATGCAAGACATTTCCATTATCCGTCACACGGTTCCTGATCCTTGATTGATTGCGCTTATCTGTCACCGAACTCTTGGACAACAAGAACAGCGTATTGCGCCATGAAATCTAACATAGTTATGCCATCTGCGCTGTAATTCTGACTTGTTTGCTTTTATGTGCTTTGTGAGACGACGAGGCCCGGCACACCCTTACACTTTAAAGCTATCGAGAACCAGTAGCATGACCTCCACCTAGTCTATGCCATAAAGTGCGCACCGTCAGCGTCAGGTAAGGCACTGAAGAAGGGTCGTCTTCTTTTTAAAGAGCGATAACTTAAGTCCCTCAGCAGACCTCCAAGGTTTCAAG
This sequence comes from Amblyomma mixtum, assembly GCF_055824585.1. NCBI lineage: Eukaryota > Metazoa > Arthropoda > Arachnida > Ixodida > Ixodidae > Amblyomma > Amblyomma mixtum. The sequence goes on along the minus strand of NC_143016.1, from coordinate 121,638,225 downwards.
TGATGGCGTAGAGAGCTCCTCCACGTCAATTAAATTTGATGAAGTAGTGCTGTCACTTAACGTTTCGTGGAAAAAGGCCTTTCCATCATCTTGAATGGGTGCCACGACCTTTACGCCCTCTCGATTACGTGATCATTTTTTTCTGTGTGCTGAACTCTCTGTACCTTCAAGAAGTATTAGTTAGTGCATTGCCAAGAAAAGTACACTGTAAGACATTCACCGCCCTGAGAACCATTCTGTGGCGTACAGAAGAAGAAGAAAAGGAGTAACTACGTGCAAAGAGCCGTGAAGTGGCATATAAGACACATGGAATATACCGGTCTCATTAAAAAATCGGTACAGATTAAGCCACATGTGTGGATTTAATGTATTGTACTAGATTTGTTGACGGAGCACAAAACATTCATACCGGACTAAGAATTGCATCCTAATATACCATTCACGTTTATTACAAATGCGTGAGAAAATTCGTTTTCAGCACTTACCCGAAATCCTGTGGTTCATCATACTGTAGCGTGTCCAGGACGCAGTGTATCCGGTCGAGAAATCCACAGGCTCCTGGTGTAGCGCACACACATTCACAAACACCCACACCAGCAAAGCACTCCAGTAAAATCCTGCACGCGCAGGACACAAGCTTGTCAGATCCCGACGGTCAGTGCCACAGAAACCATATAGCGCAACAAAACAAAGACAGCGCCCCTCGTAACGGAGGAAAAGAGCGGCAGGGATGACAATCCGTGCGTTCACCACTCTAGGACGGTGATGGAAAGCACTAGAAAAAAAAAAGCCAGTGAGGTATCCGTTCAGGTAGGCGTAAACGAACAGGAGGCGGCGACGATCATCGCCAATCCTTCTTCCCCTCGGCGGGGCTACAACGGCTACCCGCCTCGTCGCCGGCACCGGGGCAAGACAGCGGCGACGACGGCATGTGCGGAGCGCGGGAGAGAACTCGGTCAACGGCAGCGGCACTGCACTCGCACGGCTTACGGCAGAGCTGGAAGTTGCTCCTCGCGCTACCTGGTCCAACAAAGGAATGGCACCTGCCCGACCGACCTCCTCCTTCGGGGCTTCCCCCACCCCGCCAAACGCCACCGAGGCCGGAGCAGCAGCAGACGAAAGTTGTTGTTGTGGGGCGTCCGGTTGCTAGGCAACGCGCCCCCTGGTGCGAGCGTCTGTTGCCCTTCTCGCCTGTCTTACGGCGCATGCCCTCTCCTGTGTTGGCACTCTTTCCTAGCAGCTCGTTGGAAGGGTTCTGCGAGCTACCCAGTCGCCATCTGGCGTCAGGGGCAGTAACTACAGTTGTAACCGTGACCAAGCTGCGCGATCAGCGAGTTCCATCGTAACGGTTCCGGTGTAGGAACCACAGAGAAAATTCTAACAGAAAAAACCCAATAGCTGTTCCATTGGTTTGGCACTGTACCATTTTGAACCACCACACCGCAACAACGGTACAGTTCCTATTTGTGTACAAGTCTGTTCGTGCATTGCTTGTATCAGTATGTCGGACTATTGCTGTATTGGCTTATTAGGTGTGCATGTACGGTAGGTATGCCGTGAATCGAGGGCCTGTAGTTCCCGCAATGGTGAAGGAAAATGCATAGAATAGCGTTCTAAATAATTACATATTCATGAGCTGAAAAAAAAGAGCGCAAACCTTGAATTCAGGATAGACATGTCTTTTTCACATATTAGTAACCGTGGAAGTTACTATCGCAGTAGAAGTTCACCTGTACAAACTTCAGCCAACGACAGCTACAGAATTGGCGATAGTTTGGACTGCGTAGTACCTCGAAGGCTCTTAGTGGTAACAATGATGATGAATGAACATAACAGACAAACAATGGGACGCAGCGCAACTATCAACTCAACATTTCTTTTCAAACATGCACAGTTATAGAGACAATGTAGAGAGTGGTGCCAGCACTGGAAGCCTGATCGCTACCCCAATTTTTTTATATAGCTAACGACAGCTATAGAATTGGTGGCAGTTTGCACTGCGTAGTACCTTGAAGGCTCTTAGTGGCAACAATGACAAAGAATGAACATAACAGACAAACAATGGGACGCAGCGCAACTATCAACTCGACATTTCTTTTCAAACATGCACAGTTGTAGAGACAATGTAGAGAGTGGTGCCAGCACTGGACGACTGATCGCTACCCAAATTTTTTTATATAGCTAAGGACAGCTATAGAATTGGTGACAGTTTGCACTGCGTAGTACCTTGAAGGCTCTTAGTGGCAACAATGACGAAGAATGAACATAATATACAAAACAATGGAACGTAGCGCAACTATCAACTCGACATTTATTTCCAAACATGGACAGTTGTAGAGGGAATGGAGAGAGTGGTGCCAGCACTGGAAGCCTGATCGCTACCCCAATTTTTTTATATAGCTAACGACAGCTATAGAATTGGTGACAGTTTGCACTGCGTAGTACCTTGAAGGCTCTTAGTGGCAACAATGACGAAGAATGAACATAATATACAAAACAATGGAACGTAGCGCAACTATCAACTCGACATTTATTTCCAAACATGGACAGTTCTAGAGACAATGTAGAGAGTGGTGCCAGCACTGGAAGCCTGATCACTAACCCAATTTTTTTATGTAGCTAACGACAGCTATAGAATTGGTGACAGTTTGCACTGCGTAGTACCTTGAAGGCTGTTAGTGGCAACAATGACGAAAGATGAACATAACATACAAAACAATAGAACGTAGCGCAACTATCAACTCGACATTTATTTCCAAACATGGACAGCTCTAGAGACAATGCAGAGAGTGGTGCCAGCACTGGAAGCCTGATCGCTACCCAAATTTTTTTATATAGCTAACGACAGCTATAGAATTGGTGACAGCACTGCGTAGTACCTTGAAGGCTCTTAGTGGCAACAATGAAGAAGAATGAACATAATATACAAAACAATGGAACGTAGCGCAACTATCAACTCGACATTTATTTCCAAACATGGACAGCTCTAGAGACAATGTAGAGAGTGGTGCCAGCACTGGAAGCCTGATCGCTACCCCAATTTTTTTATATAGCTAACGACAGCTATAGAATTGGTGACAGTTTGCACTGCGTAGTACCTTGATGGCTGTTAGTGGCCACAATGACAACGAATGAACATAACATACAAAACAATGGAACGTAGCGCAACTATCAACTCGACATTTCTTTTCAAACATGCACAGTTGTAGAGACAATGGAGAGAGTGGTGCCAGCACTGGAAGCCTGATCGCTACCCTAATTTTTTTTTATAGCTAACGACAGCTATAGAATTGGTGACAGTTTGCACTGCGTAGTACCTTGAAGGCTCTTAGTGGCAACAATGACGAAGAATGAACATAATATACAAAACAATGGAACGTAGCGCAACTATCAACTCGACATTTATTTCCAAACATGGACAGTTGTAGAGGGAATGGAGAGAGTGGTGCCAGCACTGGAAGCCTGATCGCTACCCCAATTTTTTTATATAGCTAACGACAGCTATAGAATTGGTGACAGTTTGCACTGCGTAGTACCTTGAAGGCTCTTAGTGGCAACAATGACGAAGAATGAACATAATATACAAAACAATGGAACGTAGCGCAACTATCAACTCGACATTTATTTCCAAACATGGACAGTTCTAGAGACAATGTAGAGAGTGGTGCCAGCACTGGAAGCCTGATCACTACCCCAATTTTTTTATATAGCTAACGACAGCTATAGAATTGGTGACAGTTTGCACTGCGTAGTACCTTGAAGGCTCTTAGGGGCAACAATGACGAAGAATATGCTGGCTTGTGGTGTCCCACAAGGCAGCATATTGGGGCCTTTGCTCTTTAACCTTTATATAAATGACATTGTTAATATTAACCAGGATGCCAAATTTATCATATACGCAGACGATACCAGCATATTTTTCTCTGGTAATAATATCGATCAACTTATCTCTAGTTGCAATGACACAATAGTTCAACTACAACAATGGTCGTCCTATAATTCTATGACAATTAACGCAAATAAAACAAAAGCTGTTATCTTTCGGGCAAAGAATAAGCCACTCCTTCCTCATGCCGACATTATTTTTAACTCTCGTCCTGTTGACATTGTTGACCATTTCAAAAGCCTTGGTGTGACATTTACTGCTCACATGTCCTGGGAAACTCATGTGAACTTACTAGTGACGAATTTAGCTCGGATAACTGGAGTAATTGGTCGTCTCAGATACATTCTTTCTACAAAACTTAAACTATTGGTTTATAATTCACTCTTTTATTCACATGTTAACTATTGCCAACTTGTTTGGGGTACAACTAGATTATCTAATCTACAAAAAGTTTATGTCATGCAGAAGCGATACCTACGTCATGTGTACAACGCTGGTTATCATGCAACAACTGCAGGTTTTTTTCATAGAGCGCATGTCATTACGGCTCATAAACTATATCTCTACCGTCTGAGTACTAGATTTAAATATGAAGTAAGATATAACATACATAACCTTGGTACTCTGGCATATTTAGAAAAGAATGAACAATATTATGCTACAAGACATGGAGAATATTGGAAAATCGTTGCACCCCGTTTGAACTCTGGCATGGAACGCCTATGTTATTCTTTACCATCACTGTTAAACCATTATCTGTCTACTAACTTTGATTTATTTATTTGCTCCACTGCTAAGCTTCGCTCTATGTTTACTGAGGATGAATAACTGATTTTACTTATCCTGGGATTTCATTTTTCGGACCACTCTGTTTTGCTTCTGTTCTGCACTGATCAAGTGTTTTCATTTTCTTTTGTTTGACTGTGTGAATTGATTGCTGTTGACCAAACGCTGCTCATTAAGTGGGGCGACGGACTCGTCAAGCCGCCTATTGACGGCTTTTTTCCGTCGTCCTCCATCTGTGTACTGCACATGGTGGAAATAAAGTCTTCTTCTTTTCTTCTTAAACATAACATACAAAACAATGGAACGTAGCGCAACTATCAACACGACATTTCTTTTCAAACATGGACAGTTGTAGAGGCAATGGAGAGAGTGGTGCCAGCACTGGAAGCCTGATCGCTACCCCAATTTTTTTTTATATAGCTAACGACAGCTATAGAATTGGTGACAGTTTGCACTGCGTAGTACCTTGAAGGCTCTTAGTGGCAACAATGACGAAGAATGAACATAACAGACAAAACAATGGAACGTAGCGCAACTATCAACTCAACATTTATTTCCAAGCATGGACAGTTGTAGAGGCAATGGAGAGAGTGGTGCCAGCACTGGAAGCCTGATCGCTACCCCAATTTTTTTATATAGCTTACGACAGCTATCGAATTGGTGACAGTTAGCACTGCGTAGTACCTTGAAGGCTCTTAGTGGCAACAATGATAACGAATGAACATAACATACAAAAGAATGGGACGCAGCGCAACTATCAACTCGACATTTCTTTCCAAACATGGACAGTTGTAGAGGCAGTGGAGAGAGTGGTGCCAGCACTGGAAGCCTGATCGCTACCTCAATTTTTTTATAGCTAACGACAGCTATAGAATTGGTGACAGTTTGCACGGCGTAGTACCTTGATGGTTGTTAGTGGCAACAATGATAACGAATGAACATAACATACAAAACAATGGGACGCAGCGCAACTATCAACTCGACATTTCTTTCCAAACATGGACAGTTGTACAGGCAGTGGAGAGAGTGGTGCCAGCACTGGAAGCCTGATCGCTACCCCAATTTTTTTATAGCTAACGACAGCTATAGAATTGGTGACAGTTTGCACGGCGTAGTACCTTGATGGTTGTTAGTGGCAACAATGATAACTAATGAACATAACATACAAAACAATGGGACGCAGCGCAACTATCAACTCGACATTTCTTTCCAAACATGGACAGTTGTAGAGGCAGTGGAGAGAGTGGTGCTAGCACTGGAAGCCTGATCGCTACCCCAATTTTTTTTATAGCTAACGACAGGTATAGAATTGGTGACAGTTAGCACTGCGTAGTACCTTGAAGGCTCTTAGTGGCAACAATGATGAAGAATGAACATAACATAGAAAACAATGGAACGTAGCGCAACTATGAACTCGACATTTCCTTCCAAACATGGACAGTTGTAGAGGCAATGGAGAGAGTGGTGCCAGCACTGGAAGCCTGATCGCTACCCCAATTTTTTTTTATAGCTAACGACAGGTATAGAATTGGTGACAGCTAGCACTGCGTAGTACCTTGAAGGCTCTTAGTGGCAACAATGATGAAGAATGAACATAACATAGAAAACATTGGAACGTAGCGCAACTATGAACTCGACATTTCTTTCCAAACATGAACAGTTGTAGAGGAAATGGAGAGAGTGGTGCCAGCACTGGAAGCCTGATCGCTACCCCAATTTTTTTTTTATTTCGCTAGCCGTGATGTGCCCTTTTTGCTGCCTGATATCCTCCGGGGGTAAATTAACCTCTTTGGTGGTAACACAACAATCTCGTTCTGAGCAAAAAAATATGCCTACCACATTTCTAGGATTCTTTCGTTTCCGCGGTCGATTACAAAAAAAAAAGAACGTTTGTATTCCCAAGTAACGGTATGCAAGTACGTCTTTTGTGATCGGCTGGTAAAGCTCTCGGGGCGCTATCACGTGACCTGTCTGGCATCTGCAATCCGTAACTGGAGCAAGAAGTGAAAGGTGTGCCTCACACATCTTCGTCACAATCCAGGGGCGGAATTATGGGGGGAGGAGCGGCCGGTCCTCTCTGTGCCTCAAGCGAGAAATTTTGCATAGTAAAACCATGCTGAACCTCATATTTCTGAGAAAAAAGAACAAGAAATGCGCAATTAAAATGGAACCGCCCTTCAGAACAATCCCCTCCACGACTGGCTCATAAATCTGCCCATGTTACAGCCAACAAAATTTCATATTTGGTATACATCACAACACCCGTCATCTTTGCACGTTGTCTACCCTTCTCTGCGTATCCCTTCACCTAGCTACACTGTCTTACTGCAGTGAAGCCAGCTTTTCAAGAGACGTTTAGGTTATATGCCGCTGTCTATCCAGCAGGCGTACCGTTCTTCTAACAACATAGCTGGAATGTGGCAAAGTCACTCTACCAGGGTCATTTGGTTTCGTTGAAGAACTTGGCGACGGCTGACGCTCTGCTCTCCAGCTCCTGACTAAATGCACTGTCCTAGCTGCATTCCACGGCGGGAAACCAGGGAAGGCTTTATAACACGCAAGACCAGAGCCCGTGTTCCTGTGGATATTAAGGCGAAAGCCTTTACTGTCTCATACTGTCGTCCGCTGGCAGAGGGTGTCACACCTAATGCAGCGTTTAACTCGTGTGAACTTTGGAATTAAAAAAGATAGGAGAAAACGAATCATTGCTTCAGATAGAAGAGGAAAAACTGAACCTAGAAACCAAGTGTGATGACTTTAGATTAATTAGTTAATTAATTACAGGCAAAAATGTCGAAATTGCGTCGAAATAGCGTGGACGTCGGTATAGCCACGGGAACGGTGTGACGTCACATCCACCGGAAGTCGTCCCGGCATAGTCTCCTAGGCTTTCGCCTCTCAACACTTTAGTTGCCAAAGTGTCCTCGCAATTTTATGCGGAGCATATTAACGTAGGTTTCGGGCCTTCGCGCGACGCCCGGCGGTGGCCACCATTGACCTTGAAGTGAGATCACATGATGTGACGTCACGTGATGACGTCACACCGGCTGCAGATGGGGTCTCATATCGTGCCTCCACGCTTCGGTTCGCGCCGTCGCGCGCGACGCGGCGTCGGCGCCACCATCATCGCTGCATCACGTGATATGTGACGTCACGCCAGGGATGAAGCGGCGCGCGCCCGCCGTCGCGTCAGTCTCTGTGCCCGCAACCGCGCCAGCGTCTTTGCGCCGGGCGTGTATGCGGTCAAGATGCCTCTAAACGCTAAGGACGTTAATAATAAGAATGAAAAACGAAGGCTGCTTCGCATCCACTGGGCTTAACCTTGATAAGCCTCCAACTTTTTTTTGTCCATTTTGCAAGCTGAGAGAATTGGCGCCTATTCACGTTCTTCACCGATATCGCGTCGAAATGAGATTTTTTAAATAACTCAGGTTAATCTATTATTAGTGTTCTATTTGTTGCTTTCGCCGCCTCTTTATATTTCGCTGTGTGCGCAATGACCCGCAGAGTGCGCCTCGGACACAAAATAACGGTTTCGTCACGACAAGCGAAATTTCCCTCAACGCCATTTGACATTGCGCGATATTTCTCCCCGCTTGTCTATTTAAAGGTGGTCGAAATTTCCAGTCCTTCACTACGGCGTCCCTCATAGCCTGGGTCACTTTGGGACGTTAAATCCCCATAAACCATAAACCATTTTTCTGATAGAAGCGCAACCGCAGCGCGGGACCAGTTTGTCTAGACAATGGTAGATACTTCTGTTCGAGCAGTGCGCCGCCGCTTCCAAGGTTCAAATTTCATCTATTTTTCTAGCGCGTCCGCCAAATTTGAATACTTTTACTGACGTATTTCTGATGGGAGGTCCATCAGACACATTTACTTCGGGACCTCCTACTGTACAAACCACTTGCGATTGATTCTATCCCGTATTTAATAAATCTTCGCTTGGTCCGTGACCGTGATGTCACTCATGACATCGATATGCTGTCAACAGTCTGCGTGGCCGTTGGCAGGAAGGAAGGTAACCGGCGGGCATGCATTCTGTTACTGCGTTGTCTCGCAACCGCATAAATGTAAATGGCATGGTTTATGAATCATTTTTCTTGACCATCCTCATCATTCCTTGGTGTTCGCGTATCGGTTTCTGTGTTCATTCCCCGTATGTTTTACGCGCAGTTCCTGGTAATCCTCTTGCTATCTTCCTCCACAAGACTCGATTTCAAAGGCACAGCATAGCGGCTATCGCTTACGTCGAGAAGCAGGTTGACCGCAGCGATCTCGGAAATGGTCTCGTAACCCTCGACGGAGTTCTCGATCTACGACACAGTATCAGGCAGATCGCAATTAAAAGAAATGAGGCTGACGCAAGAGCTCCAAATCATTATGCCCTGTATGAAACAGCGACAGCAATCAAATAAGCGTTCTTATTGTGGAGCGCAAAATAGACAGTCACAGCAAACACAAAGCGTCGTAACCCGCATCGTTTGTGCCCCTTGGTTTTTCCCCCTAGTTAAAACGAGCACGGATAAAGTATCCAGAAATGTACTTTATATGGAGCACAGTTCTGGATATTTTATCCATGCTCGCGAAATTAGAGATTCTTGATGCGGCATGCTATACTCAGCGCCTTCCAACTACCACATTGAGGAAGGGGAGAGAGTGCCAGAACCCTGGAGACGCGCCCTCCGGGTCCGACCCCTTCCCCGTAACATGTGCAGAGAAGACCATAGCGGTCGTCGCCAGGCGCGCGCGGAAGCGTTGGCGCGATACTATGGTAACCAAGAACACGTGTATTACGTGGACGTTGCCGGCCCACACCACGGGGGGTGGTACACGGCCGCAGTCGTACACAACACAAACACAGTTAACGGGCTCACTTTCAAAGCCTACAGCGCAACACACGCGGAGGAGATTGCCATTGCTATGGCTCTCACTAATCCCAAGTCGAAACATATCATCACCGACTCGCGAGGGGCCTGTGGGAACTATGAGCTGGGCTGGGCTACCCTGCTTGCGTGGCGCATACTGCAATATAGCTGCCGATGCGAAGATTCAACTCCGCGTAGCCTGATTTGGGCCCCCGGTCACCAGGGCCTCCAGGGAAACGAACAGGCCGATCAGGCCGCTCGCGCACTCTCTCCCCGAGCTATCTCCTTGTACTTGGAAGCCTACTCCCAAACAGACAATCTGGCCCTTCTATTACTACAAGGCCCTTCTATTACTACAAGACATCACCGATTACTACAAGGAGGAGCACCGGCGCTAACGGGCCCCTCTCAAGGGACTGGATCGCGCTGACGAGCGCCTCCTGATCAAAATTCTCACTAACACTGCACTGTGCCCGGCAGTGCTTAAACATTTCAATACATCCTTTGATGGCGCGTGCCAGTTCTGTGGGGAGGTGGCTGACACCTTGCACATGGTTTGGGCGTGTCGGTCAAACCCATCTATCCCCCCAACCCCAATCCAACCCCCACCAGAGAGGACTGCGAGGCGGCCCTGTACGGCTGCCAAGATCTAAAGACCCAAAAGGCCTTGGTTCACCGGACGCGGGCGGCGTTGCTTGCCAATGGGGCCCCGGAATAGGGGCTCCACCTAGTATTGTTAGGGGAAAGGGCCAATAGGGCCCTACCCCAATCACCTCTATGTAAGAAAATTAATAGATGATAAATGCTTTTCGATTATCGCCACCACTGTCTTCGGTTAAACCCCATTTTTAACTTAGCCCTGCACTCCGAGCAAACTTCTTGAAGGTCGAGCTGAGGCCGATTTCTACCCAAAATGCGCCTTAAAGAACATTTATTTTGTCAGCGAGCAATTTTGAAGGTACAGCACAGACACTAGCAGAAATGTTGTACTACTTCCTCAGCTGTGTTCTCAGTTAAATAATCATGATTTTAGACTATAATTCATTCTTTATATCCACAGCGGAGCTTTACCAGATAATACGTTCAAGAAGAATGAGAATAACCCGGAAGAAAACCAAATTAGGAATTTTGTTTGAGTTAGCTAATTTATCTCCGAATTTGAAGTAAAAAAAATCGAGCCTGACACCGAATTCTGAGAGAAAAAAAAATCGAAACTGAAAACAAACGGACCTAGCTTTATGTAATTTGGTTTCTAATATATCGCAGGTAGAAAAAGTTCCTTCATGCAACCTGTGCTATCTAATTTTTGACGTAAGCTGACTAACACAATTCGGTGCCACTCTGTTGTGGCTCGAGCATGACTTTGTAAGATGCACCTTTGGTGATGGATTTAAAAAAAAGAGAGCGATTATACGATAGCATATGGAGTTCATCGGTCCATTTGGCGGGGTCGCCGTCTTGTGTCGTTACTCCTGGCAGGGGGGTGTGCAATAAAAACAAGCAGAATAGGTCGCTAGCCGGATTATGATCCGAGGCGCTGCGAACATATCAGCTGCGCTGGTCGCTGCTAGATCCCTAGGCCATCGCTGCAACCTCAGTTTTGCGCGTTAAACTGACAGGAGTAACTCTGATAGGTATCAGTCTCGCGCGCCGCGTTTCGATGCAGGCGAAGCGCAAAAAGGCGCTTAAGTGCTGTGCGATGCCTGTGCACATTAAATAACCCGAGGTGGTCGAAATTATTCCGAAGTCTTCCACTACGCCCCCCCCCCCCCCCCCCCCTTTTTTTTTCATTTCTCCTTACACCCCACCGACGGAGCAGGCGGTCAGGGCTTACAAACGCACTGTCGACGAATACTACACGCAGCAAAAATTGTATTTAGCTGATTTACCACAGCCACACCCATCCTTATCGATCCATGAAGCTCAGATTCTTCACCGAATACAGTTCAATCTCCTACATACACCAGCCAAACTTTATACCGGTACACTTCCACACCTCAGTGCCTAAACTTTCCGCACGCATATGCAAGCATAGAACACTGCCTTACACAGTGCCACGCAGCTTTCCAGTCCCCCGCCTATCCTTTGCCGCCCCCCCCCCCCCCCCATGGCCCATCTGGCTCGCCTCCCTGGATCTGAAGCTGCAACGTGCCCTCGTCGCCTTGGCCCAGGATGTACTGAACGCCTAATAGAAGGGATGTTCTAATAAAAGTGTCACACCACCACCACCACCACCTCCTAATTTATCCCTCCCCTTACGGCGCGGTTCCGGAGTCCACTCAGATGTGAGGCAATGTCTACCCTCTTTCCTTTTCTCAAAAGCCAGTTTTATTGTCGTCGTCTGGAATTTGTAAATAGAGTACTTGTATGTAGTTACTACATACTAAGGAAATAGCTAATAGAGTCAGGACAACCTTGGACTTTAGTCAACCAAATGATCAGGCAGGCTTTCGTAAAGGATACTCGACAATAGACCACATTCACACTATCAATCAGATGATAGAGAAATTCGCAGAATATAACCAACCCTTATATATAGCCTTCATTGATTACGAGAAAGCATTCAGTGGAAACCTCAGCTGTCATGCAGGCATTGCGGAATCAGGATGTGGAAGAGTTATGTGAAAATATTGGAAGATATTTATAACGATTGCACAGCTATTATAGTTCTCCATAAAGACAGCAATAAAATTCCAATACGGAAAGGTGTCAGGCAGGGAGACACGATCTCGCCAATGCTCTTCACTGCCTGCTTACAGGAGGTATTCCGGGGACTGGAATGGGAACAATTGGGGATAAGAGTTAATGGAGAATACCTGAGTAATTTGCGATTCGCTGATGACATTGCCTTGCTAAGCCACTCAGGACAAGAACTGCAAAGCATGATCAATCAGTTAGACAGGCAGAACAGAACGGTGGGGCTAAGAATTAACATGCAGAAAATCAAAGTAATGTTCAACAGCCTAGCAAGGGAACAACAGTTCGCAATAGGTAGCGAGGTGCTGGAAGTAGTAAGAGAATATATCTACTTAGGGCAGGTAGTGACCGCAGATCCGGATCATGGGAGGGAAATAACTAGAAGAATAAGAATGGGGTGGAGTGCATATGGCAGGTTCTCTCAGATCATGAATGGCAACTTACCAATATCCCTGAAGAGAAAAGTATACAACAGCTGTATCCTACCGGTACTCACCTATGGGGCAGAAATGTGGAGGCTAACAAAGAGGGTCCAGCTTAAGTTAAGAACAACGCAGCGAGCTATGGAAAGGAAAATGGTAGGTGTAACGTTAAGAGATCGGAAGGGGGCGGAGTGGGTGAGGGAACAAACGCGGGTTAATGACATCTTAGTTGAAATCAAGAGGAAGAAATGGGCTTGGGCAGGGCATGTAATGCGAAGGCAAGATATGCGCTGGTCCTCAAGGGTAACGGAGTGGATTCCAAGAGAAAGCAAACGTAGCAGGGGACGGCAGAAAGTTAGGTGGGCGGATGAGATTAAGAAGTTTGCGGGGATACAGTGGCGGCAACTGACAAAGGACAGGGTTAATTGCAGAGACATGGGAGAGGCCTTTGCCCTGCAGTGGGTGTAGTCAGGCTGATGATGATGATGATGATGTAGTTCCTAACCACTCTCCCCCTATCTTTTCTGGCTGTGCCCTCACCTCTTCAATTTAACTACTTCAGTCTGCTTGCCATTTCTCGGTTTACGCTGCCCCAGCTCATGTGCTTCCGATAGCGATAAAAGATGCCGCGGTTAGCAAAAAATCTTTTCCTTTCTGTATTCATTATTTTGAATAAAACCGCTACAACTGATCGTCGTTGTCCTCGCCATCTTCCATCCTTGCGCAAATAACTTCCGCCGCGGTGGATCAGTGGTTATGATGCTCGGCTACTGGCCCGAAACACGCGGGTTCGATCCTGGCCGCGGCGGTTGAATTTGTTTGAAGGAGAAATTCTAGAGGCCCGTGTACTGTGCGATGTCAGTGCACGTTAAAGAACCCCAGGTGGTCGAAATTTCCGGAGCCCTTCACTACGGCGTCTCTCATAGCCTCAGTCGCTTTGGGACGTTAAACCCCATAAACCAAACCAAACCAATCAAAAAGAGCACGCGAGCACTCACCCGTACATGCAAGCCGAAATCTAATCGCGTGCCCGCATTACTGACAACAAAAAAATTTTCCTGGATGCGCCATCTAGCAAGCATCCAGCAAATCACTTGACATCTCTAACTTCAGTTGCATGCAAGACACTCGAACATATTTTGTTCACCAGTATAGCAGCACATATGGACGCACATTCATTGTTTAATCCTCGTCAGCATGGTTTTCGAAGGGGCCTATCGTGTACTACGCAGCTGACTGAATTTGCGCACGATTTGGCTGAGGCACTGGACAGGCGACTTAGCGTGGACTGCGTGTTTTTGGACTTTAAAAAGGCCTTTGATACCGTGACGCATTCTTTACTAATTCAAAAAATGTCTTTTTACAATATTAGCCCTCAAGTGATATCATGGGTAAAAGATTACCTATGTTTACGGCAGCAGTTTGTGGTTATGAATGGCGCCGAGTCTCAAAGAGTGCAGGTTGTGTCTGGTGTTCCCCAGGGCTCCGTGTTAGGACCACTATTGTTCCTGCTCTACGTGAATGACATTGGTGACGGAATAGTATCTCAAATGCGGCTATTTGCGGATGACTGCGTTCTTTATAGTGTTGTCACTAGTGATCGAGATGCGGAAATGTTCCAAGAAGATTTGAACAGAATCTCAGAGTGGTGCGTTCAATGGAATATGAATTTGAATTTGTCCAAGAATGTCCATATGAAGTTTACAAGAAAGAAAAACCCTGATGTGTATTCATATGTTATTAGGAACACAATGTTAGAACAGGTATTCGAATTTAAATATCTAGGCGTTTATTTTACTCCTGATTTGAGCTGGCGCCGTCACGTCGATTATATCTCTGCTAAAGCATGCAGAAACTTGGGATTTCTTCGCCGAAATGCAAGCACTTTTCCACTGTCATGTCGTGACATTTTATTCAAGACTTATGTCAGGTCGGTTCTGGACTACGCGTGCACTGTCTGGGACCCGCCTACTGCTAGAGATAAAGATAAGTTGGAGAGGGTGCAGAACATTGCCTCTCGTTTCGTGTCTGGCACACGCAGGGCTCGTTACAGTGCATCGCGTACGAAGGATGCACTCAACTGGGAATTGCTTGACACGCGCCGAAAGAAGTTGCGTCTGAAGCTGTTTCATGCTGTTTATTATTCAACTGTTCGGGTTGAACGCGAAAGGTATGTGCAGGAGCCTTTTTATAGATCCAACCGTGTTGACCATGTTTTTAAAGTCCGCGAATTCGCGGCAAAAACTGAATTGTTTAAAATGTCTTTTTTTCCGAAAACCATTAGAGAATGGAACAGACTACCGAGCGATGTTGTGAGTGTGACATCAAATGATGCGTTCTTTCGTTCTTTAATGATGTGATGCGATTGTGATGTGTTCTTTTGAAGTGAGATGTACATGGTGAAAGTTTTATGCTTGTAACTCTGCCTGCGAGCGGAGGTGTCATGTGTGCTTCTTTGTTGTACATTGCCCCCCCCCCCCCCCCCCCCCCCCACTGTAATGCCACGGCGCTGTGGGTTCCTTACTAAATAAATAAATAAATAAACATGGCGGGAGGTTTGAAAAAGTGCTTGAAGCGCCATCTCGCAAGCATGCAGCAAATCACGCCACACGGCGGGAGATTTGAAGCAAAAAATTAAATTATCATTGGTGGCAGATGACATCACACTTTGGGTAACCAAAGGATGCGAAGGCTACATAGAAGACACACTCCAAGCAGCAGTGGACATCATTTAGGCATGCGCATGGGAATCCGGCCTCACTTGTTCTGAGCAAAAATCTGAACTCTTCGTGATCCGTCGTAAACAAAGAGGTAGGCGTACCACGACATCCCCCCCGCAAATAAACGTCTATGTTAATGGACGATCTGTCAAAGAGGTACAGACCATGAGAATACGTGGGTTGTATTTACAAACAAATGGAAAGAATACTGACACACTCACTAAGCTAAAACGCACGGTAGAAGCGACGGCGCGATTAATCCGCCGCATAGCTAACCGCAGACAAGGGGTGAGGGAAAGAGATTTATGCCGCCTAGTGCAGGCCTTTGCGCTAAGCAGGATACTCTATGCCACCCCTTATCTCAAATTTTCGAAAGCAGAAAAGGACAAATTGGATAGCATGATACGGCAGGCCTATAAGGCTGCGTTAGGACTCCCGCTAAATGCCTCAACCGAAAGGCTTATGAGGTTAGGAATACATAACACCTACAATGAACTGAAAGAAGCCCATTTAATGGCTCAAACAGCGCGATTAGCCAATTCCAGAACTGGCAGGAGTATTCTTACCAGGCTCGGAATTAACTTTCAACCTACGAATAACGATGCTAAAGTAGACTTACCCCGCGACTATAGGACGGCCCTACTAATCAAACCACTCCCCAAAAACATGCACCCCTTACACCATGAGGGCAGAAGACAAGCACGAGCCAAAGCCTTACATAAGAAATACAGACAGTGCGCTGCAACACTTTATGTAGATGCGGCAGAATACAAAAATACCAATGCCTTTGCAATTGTGGTTGTGAACGAGAATGGTGACCACATCGTCTCGGCGACAATCAAAACGAAATCCTCTGAAACGGCAGAAGAGGCGGCTATAGCCCTCGCCCTAGCACATACCCAAGGGAGCATCATCCTCAGCGATTCCAAAATGGGTATCAATAATTTCGCTAAGGGGCGAATTACAAACACCTCCCTTAGAATCCTTAACGCAACCAAATTCTCACCAAATTATTCCGAATTGGTATGGGTCCCAGCCCATTCGGGGAATCCGGGGAACGAGGCAGCCCACAATAAAGCCCGAGGTTTGGTCGACCGGGCAGTGGATGAGTCTGGCTCCCTGAATTTCACGAAGGACTCAATGATCACAAATCATGATCTCACCAATCATTTTAAATTAGAGAGGAGAATTTTCCCCCCTCCAGACAAAAGACTTACTAAAGAACAAGAGGTTACGTGGCGTCGTCTACAGACGAGATCGATACGCACCCCATCACTCCTCGCGCACATTTATCCAGATCTTTACAACCCAAACTGCAAATACTGTGGCCAGCGTGCTACCTACGATCACATCCTGTGGGACTGCAAAATAGAGCCACCTCCGGGTGATCTAGTTACAGCTCCTTCTCTCGAGCGGTGGGAGACCGTGCTGGCTAGCTCTGACCCCAGAACGCAAGTTTTGGCGGTGGAGTCGGCTGACAAAGTCGTCGAGGGCTATGTACTCTCGACCACTTAACGCGACCTGTTGCCAAGCTCTTCCCGGCGAATAAAATGTTTTACAATCAATGGTGGGAGACCGGGCTGGATAGTTCTGACCCCTGAACGCAAGTTCTGGCGCTGGAGTTGGCTGACGAAGTCGTCGAGGGCTATGTACTCTCTACCGCTTAACGCGAACTGTTTCCGGCGGATAAAATGTTTTACAATCAGTCAATGGTGTGCATTCATTCTATTGTATCGAGTTCTCATGTGATCAGTGATTTCGTCTCCCTCTCAATTTTTTTCTCATCGCGGGCTTCTTAATGGAATTCTTCTCTATAGAATTCTCGTTATTTCTTACGCTCATACATTTTAACGCTGTTATCCCAGCGTGCTCTACCCAACCAATGGAAAACCTGAACATGAAATTTATTGCTCAGTCCGGGGATATTTTCCTTCGAACTACGTAAAATGTTGAATTATTAGATGGTAGTGAAAATGTGTGCTTGGCATAGGCCATAACTCTTGCGGCTGAAGTAGGGCCCTCGCAGTACTCAAAAGGCACTACATTACGTTTGTGAAAAAATTTCCTGTTACCGGAAAACCTATGAAACAAAATTTTGCATCAGAAGTTGAGTAGAACGAATTTAATATTATAAGGTGAGACATGCTATTCCTTGACACAGCAGACTGGGACTACAGCTCTCCAGAATTGCTATAATCGGATACAACTCAAGAACGCAGTGGGGAATGGTCCTCAAAGGAAGTCCTCCAGCAAATGCCATCGACTGAGTGTCATGACGTCATGGTTAACCCTGCTAACGTTATATACCGGTTTCCTGGCATGCGCAAAGCAATTAACCACTATGACAGTCGGTCGACACCATAGACTGGACGGCCTCCCCTTAAGGGCATTCGCAACTGCGTTCTCGAGTTTTTTTTTTTCTGCTTTGTGCAGACGGCCAACCACACGCAAGTTGTAGCCAAACATGTGGATGCATTGTAACGGCGGTGTCGTGAAGGCTATTTGCAGCTGAATAAATTCAAATTGAAATTCAAATTCTTTATTTCTGCCTTGTAAAGATACAGACAGCGGAGGCGCAGAAAAAGCTGTGAGAGACAGCTTGACTAAGCCGCAGCCTCCTTTCGCTTGGCAGCAGCTTGACAGCAAGGCTTTTAATACAAAAGGCAGTTGCAAAGCGTGATAACGAGTATACCATAGTGAGCAGGAGAAAACGAAAGAACATTATACAATATTGACACAATATTCACATTGGGTAAACACAGGTAACGGCAGCAAAGAAAAAAAGAGGAAGAAAAATACGCTACGTCATTACAGCAATACACATACAGGACCAGTTTTCTAAGCCCGCGCCTTTGTCCACACTAGCGGATTGTGGAGACCATACTGCAGGCTAGACAGCCAGTGCAGTAATATTTGGTGAATGGTCTGCACGTTCACCCCGTAAACCGGTAATTCTGCGTCGGCTTGCTTGCATTGCGTGTACAACTGCGTCCATGCCGCTCTCGAGCGGACGCGCCTCATTTTGGCTCCGACAATTTTCGTCCGGATTACCGAAAAATTCCCTACGACCGCTAAAATTTTGCTTGTACTCGACGGTTAACATCACCCGGCACCCGAAGACATCGCTCTCGACCGGGTGGGCCAATTTTTGGGCCTTTTAGGCCCATTTATGTCTTCATCCCGTGGGAGCCCTAGCCAAGCCTAAAGCCAAGCAGCCGGTCTCCAGCGTTCTCCGCGGACGCCATGGCGGCCTCCGCTCGCCGCGGGTACGATCCCGAGACGATGGCATGGACAGAAGTCGTCGCAGAAGCCCTGTCTTCTCCTGAAACATCCACTCCGACGAAGGAGATCGTGGATGAAGGCCTCTTCACGTTGGTGGCACTTCGCAAACGCCAGCAGCGCCTTAACACCTCGGCAGTGAACGGACCCTCCGTGAGTGCCCCTGCTTCTGTGCATCCAAATACTTCAAGTTCAAACCATCAGCTCTCGCAAACAGCGGGATCGACGAAATGGCGGTCTACCGCTATGCCTCGACTCCGCAAAGAAGACTTCACGATTGTCATCAAGCCCAGAATGACGGTCTCCCTGAAGACGGCTCTGCAGAACGGTGAGCTTGGTGCTTTGCTCTCCGCCTATGTTAATGCCTCCTCGGTGGACACTCTTAGTATCTGGCCCATCTGGGACCAGAATATCGTTATCGCCACCACTCAAGACGTGAATGAGGCGAACGCGCTCGCTCGTGAATTCACTCTGAAAGCTTCCAAAGGCTCCATCCCGACGGTCGGTCACGCCAAAGTCAACGGTGAAGTCTGCAGGGGGATCATTACCGTCCATGAGCAGGAAACTTCTACCACCCTGAAATCAAAAGTCCAGTGGCGCGGAGGAGAGATAGCCTTCATCCGCAAGGTGGGGAAGTCGACGATTGCCCTGCTCACCTTCGTGGGGCATAAAGTGCCACGTCACGTGCACTATAACAGTGTGGTGACCTTGGTACGCGAATAAAGCGGACTATTCCCGCGTGTTTCCGATGCGGCACCATCGGCCACCGTGTGCACTTATGCCCGGATCCTCAACGCAATCGCTGCGGACACTGCGGCCAAACAGTCGCAGTCCTCGAAGACGGCAACTTGGAGACCCACGAGTGCACCCCTTCCTGCATCGTCTGCGGTGGCGGCCACCTTACGGGCTCGCAAGACTGCAAAGCAAAATTCCGGCGGCTGCAACGACCGGGAAACCCAACCGGTCAACGAAAGCAACGTCAGTGTGCAGTGCCCCCGGGAGCTGACACCACTCCAAAAGTTCCCCCGCCTTTCAACAAGCTGGTGCAAGGCACATCCGGACCAGCGCCACCAACGGACGCGTTGCCCGGGCATGTCTCCAAGTCCCCTCCATCAACAAGCCAAAAGTCGTCACGTGATCCAGGCGCACCCGTATTCCAGAACGGAGATTTTCCGCCTCTCGAGGGCCGTCCGCTTGGCACACCAAAGAGCCAAAGGTAGGCAGCCGAGACGGGCCTCCTCCGTCCCCCCGCACTCCCCTACCTTCTTCCCCACCAACCCTTCCTCCTCCTCCCCCCCCTTAACTCTGAGGTTGCGGACCTCCGCCGTGAGCTCGACACTCTCCGGGCTCAAAATGCTCAACTCCAGGCCAAAATTCATGCGCTAGAAACGGTTCGGTCCTCCCTGCCTATTGCCCAGGTAGCTCCGGAACCGATGCAACAAGTGCCGGTGGACCAGACATCATCTAGCTCTGACGCGCGTTTCACCGCCCTCGAAAACGCCCTTGCCGCATTAGCGACTAGGATGTCAAATTTCGGCCAAATTCAAGAAAACCTGTTCAAGTCAGTCACGGCCACGGTTACGGCCACCGTGACGGCCAATATTAAGACGTGGCTGGAGTCAAACCCCAGGCTTCTACGCCGAATGGGGCCCCTCAATGACACAAACCGCCCATCAATATTCAACCGCCCCATCGATCTAACCGAACTCAAGGAAGAGCCGGAACCGATCCAGCCGCAGGTGACGGAACCTGTGCCGGCTCTCCAAGGCAGTCTGCCTTCAAATCAACATGGCTGCGTCCCCTCCCAACCAACACCCTTAAAGGCGCCGCCCCCCGCAAAGACAGCAAGTTTTTTCCCTTGTGCAATGGAGTTGTCGGGGTTTCAAAAATAGGACCAAACGCGCCCACTTAAGGGCGTACATTGACAACCTCGAACACCCCGCCGCAGTCCTTGCGTTGCAAGAAACCGGAGATGCGGTTAAGCTCACGGGCTATAACACTTTTCAACGAGACCCGTTCACCTGTATCCTAGTCCATAAGGGTTACACAGGGCAGGAGGTTGATCTCGACCTAAATTTGGAATATTCGTACGTGATGGTCTCTGTCCTCCTCCTGCGGCGAACAGATAGCCCCGCACGCATACTTAATATCTACTGCCCCCCGAAACTCAAAAACATCCCTTTTTCTAACATCTTTAGCGCAGCGCTAAGGATCGCGGGTCGCGACCCCCTCATGATAGTGGGCGATTTTAACGCGCCCTGTCTCATGTGGGGTTATTGCAAGGAAGAGACGCGTGGTCGTAAGTTGGCGGGACTGATATCTACGCTGGGCATCACTATTCTAACCGACCCGGTCCACCCAACACGTGTGGGAACTCCGTCACTCGGGACACTTGCCCCGACCTTGCCCTCGTGAAACACATCCAACACGCAGAGTGGATCAACACCGAGGACACCCTCGGTAGCGACCACTGCATACTGAACACTGTCATTTACACTCGGCCCTTACGTCGCCCCCTTGCGCAAGCCAAACTTCCCGACTGGAACGCTTTCCGTCAGGCCCTCCCAGTAACTTCTCTCATGGAACAGGACTACTCCACTTGGGCACACGGACTCATGCAAACACTCCGTTTGCACGAAAAGCATATCCAGCTTACGGAGCGTGCACCTGACGTGGATAACCACCTGATGCACCTCTGGGAAGCTCGCCGCAGCCTCACTAAGCGATGGCGGCGGCAGAAACACAACCGTAAACTCCGCGCTCGCATCTCTGACCTCACCCAGCAAGCTGCCGAGTATGCTGCCCAGCTCGCAGATACTAACTGGGTAGATCGATGCAACAGCGCAGCAAGACATATGTCCAGCCGCAACATTTGGCGGCTCTTCAGGACTCTCATAGACCCCACACAAACACGCTCGGAAACACAGAAACACATCAATCGCGCGATAAAAACTTTCAAGGAAACACGAAGCAGCTAGCGAACACCTTGCGCTCACAATACCTCAATCAGGATCAAGACCCGCGCGGGCAGGATTATTCGTATGCAGGCTGCGATAATCCGGAACTGGATCAACTTTTCCAGCTTCACGACCTTCGCGCGGCTCTTGCCAAAATGCGCAGGGGGACGGCACCCGGGAGGGATAAGGTCACAGTCAAATTATTGGCGAACCTTCCTGATCGGGCATACGAAACCCTAATGGAATATATTAACGCCATTTGGACCGGGGACACTTCGTTGCCACCGGATTGGAAGACATCATTGGTAACCTTTATCCCAAAGGCGGGGAAACCGGTAAACACAGACAACCTCCGGCCCATATCCCTCACTTCATGCGTAGGAAAACTGAAGGAAACGATGGTCCGTGACCGCCTCTCAGAATATCTCGAGAGCAAGAACTCCTTTGCCGACACCATGTTCGGTTTCCGACCCAGTAAGTCCGCACAAGACATCCTTTTACAGCTTCATCACGAGGTTCTCGAACCCATAGAACACCCACACAACGACAAAATAGTCCTAGCACTCGATCTCAAGGGTGCGTTTGACAATGTTAAACACGGCGTCATACTAAAGCACCTTAGCGAGATCAACTGTGGCCCTCGTACATTCAATTACATCAAAGATTTCTTAACAGACCGCTTGGCCTATATACGTATACAAGAGACCGAGTACGGCCCGTTTGAGATGGGAACGCGGGGCACACCACAAGGCGCCGTGTTGTCCCCGCTTCTCTTTAACTTTGCTATGATGTACAGGGTCAATCACACTTAGCGGGAACACGGCTTCGCGTGGCTGCGCGCATGCGGAGCGCCATTACGGCCAAGCCTCTAGCAAACTCGTGCAAAGGGGCAGATGACACGAAGCACCACGTCAAGGTCCCTCCTCTCGTGCGCCACTCTGTATTGATTCATGACCGCGTTAGAAGCAGTGGCATTCCGCGCGTGCGTGGCCACGCAGAGCCGTGTTCCCGCTAAGTGTGATTGACCCTGTACCTCCCGGCACAGCTGGCGGCTGTCGGCGGTGTTCAGCATGCGCTGTACGCCGATGACATCACCATCTGGGCCACTACGGGAAGCATAGGAGAGATGGAGGAATGCCTGCAAGCAGCGGCGAGCATAGTTGACCACTATGCCATGTACCGCGGCCTCCACTGCTCCCCGTCCAAGTCTGAATTTGTGCATATTCGATGTTCTCCGAAATGTAAAATCTCCGTTCAGCTTTCTCTCGCAAGCGGCCCCATCCGTGAAGCGAAGGAGCTACGAATACTCGGTCTCTTCATTAAACAACATCGTAAGGCAGACACAACTCTTGCCAAACTCCGCAAAGTCGGCGACCAGGTGGGCCGAATGGTTCGCCGCGTTTCCAACAAGCGAGGAGGGTTGCGAAGTAAGGATGCGATGCGGCTCGCGCATGCCTTCGTAACAAGTCGAGTACTGTACTCGACTCCTTACCTCCGCTTACGGAAACATGACGAAGATCACTTGGATATTGTACTCCGCAAAATTTTCAAGAGAGCCCTCGACCTCCCGATATCCACTTCCAACGCGCGACTCCTCGCGTTGGGGGTGGTGAACACCTATCGAGAACTCCGCGAGGCGCATCTCGTTAACCAATACACGCGTCTCGCCCAGACCGTGTCCGGTCGCCGCCTCTTGGACCGGTTACATATCAGACATGATCACCATACCATGGAACGGGTTCGAGTGCCAGAACTGCGGAGAAGCGCCCTCTACTTTCGACCCCTTCCGACTAAGATGAACATGGAGGACCGTAATGGCCGGCGCCAGGCGCGGGCGAATGCCCTGCACCGCCACTATGGCTCAAAGAAACACGTCTTCTACGTCGACATTGCAGGCCCCTACCGCTCCAGGGGGGAATGGTACACGGCTGCAGTCATACACGAGGGAAAACAGGTGGACGGCCTCTCGTTCAGAGCGCCCAACTCAACGCATGCGGAGGAGGTGGCGATCGCCCTCGCAGCCTCCCATCCCGACTCTAAATTCATCCTCACAGACTCTCGCGGAGCCTGTAGTAACTTTGAGTTCGGTTCGATCACTCCACTCGCTCACCAAATTTTACACCGCAGTACTCGCGACGGCGATCCAACTCATCGCTCAATAATATGGGTCCCCGGCCACCAAGGCATGCCAGGTAACGAAGCCGCCCATGAGGCAGCCCGCGCACTCACTCACCGGGCACCAGGCGTCCCTTGGGAGGAGCTTAACCCAGATCACAGCCCTCTCCTTTCTTATAAAGAAATTACTGAGCACTATCGTGCCGAACACCGGCGATACCCTATTCTTATGAAAGGACTGGGTAAAGCTGGCGAACGAATTCTCATCAGGATCTTTACAAACACCCTGCTTTGCCCGGCGGTTCTCAAGCACTTTAATCCATCTTTTGACGCCCGCTGCTCATTCTGTGGGGAGGTGGCCGACACCTTCCACATGGTTTGGGCATGCAGAAAAAATCCTTCTCTCCCCCCAATCACCCCTTCCCCTACCTGAGAGGACTGGGAGGCGGCCCTGCTCAGCTGCCAGGAACTATCGGCCCAACAGGCCCTGGTTCGGCGGACTTGTGTAGCGGTCTCGACCAACGGGATCCCGGAATGAGGGACTCCGCCTAGTATTGTAAGGGGTGAGACCCATTAGGGGCCTCTCCCCGAGCACCTTTCTGTACACTACTAAATAAATGCTTTTCTCCTCCTCCTCCTCCGTCCATGCCGAAACTTACAGACGCGTGACAATACTTTCACGACTCGCTGAGCCCAAAGGAATAGCCTCAATAAAGGGCTTAATGAAAATGAGTTTGCCGACAGTCCGGCATCGTAGCTTCGTTCTATTTCAGCTTCGAGCCTCTTTATCACGCGTCGTCGTGGTCGTTGTGGCGCAGACGTGGGGATATGTTGAAAGAAAAAAAAATGGCTGAGGCTTAACTTGGTTAACCCTGGTCAGATGCGAAGCATATTGATGGCTAGGCTTGGTAATACATGGCTTTCCTTGGTTGAATACTTGGTCATTTTAATACAACGACTAGAAGCCTTCGTCGTGGGGGAAGACAACGGCATGGCTGCAGCGGAACGCCGACTAACCCCGAGACGCGCGTTGGGTGGGCGCCTGGATTGCCACGGAAGCCGCGTCCGAATGCCCGGTGGAGCGAGCGTTTCACCTACACCGAGTGTGAACGCGCGTTCGAAATGCGCGGGAGTGTGACGTCACCATACCACGTGATTCACACGGCGTGCAACCGCAGCGACGGCACAAGTTGGAGCCCGGTTTCTCCACTGTCGTGACGTCATCGTGTCACGTGGTGTGACGTCATGTATCACGTGATTTGGAGGCGCACAACCACAGCGACGGCGCGAGGTGGGCCCCCGTTTCTCTACAGTCGTGACGTCATCGTGTCACGTGGTGTGACGTCATGTATCACGTGGTTTGGAGGCACATAACCACGGTGAAGGGCTGAAGTGGTAGCTAAAGTAGTATGCTTCGCATAAAAGGGGTTGTGATGATGAAAATGAAAATAGTATTTGAAGAAAGGAAATTTCCCACTAGGTGGTGGTGGTGAAAACTTTATTTACAACTGGGGAGTTTGGGACACACAGGTCCGTGGGCCCCCTCAAGGACCCACTGCACTCAAACTTTCACGTCCCGGAGGCTCATGACGCTGGCAGCCCGGCCGGTGGCCATGGCTTGCTTGGCCGGGTCCTCGGAGCGCAGTAGGGTCTCCCAAGCCTCCCAAGTGGTAAGGTGCTCACTGTGGAGAGATCTGCGATATCTCTCACATGGTGTGGGCATGTACTCAGAATCCCCACCTTCCCCCACCCCCACCCGAGAGGCATGGGAGACTGCCCTCCTCAACTGCTCCACACTGGAGTCCCAAAGAGCTCTGGTAAAGCGGGCGCGAGACGGGGCCTCGTCGTGCGGTGTCCCGGACTAAGGATACCGACCAAGCAGCAGGGTTTTTTGACCCTGAAACTCTCTTTGAATATTAAAGTTTTTCACCACCACCACCGGCGGACGGACGGGAGAATGAGCCATTAAAGGCTTTCGTATTAAAATAAGCCATTCAATTCATTTTAGTACAAGCACAACAGCCGCTGTCATCCTCCCAAAAGCCTGTCAGATTTTCACAAGACTAACTTTTCATCAGGCTGCCAAAATGAATGTACCGTGTGGCATCTCTTAAGCGCTGCATCAAAGTCCGGCTTTATAGGTCGTGATCTGCGATCACTGTTCATCTCACCGAGTAACTGCTCTCTATTGTACTGACGCACTCCTCCAGCTTTCGATAGCGCAGGATTGTTGTCGTGGCTTTGTTGGACCACCACTGACCTGCACCTGTGGTCAGTTTGGAACAGCCAGCAGTGGTTCAGGAAAATAAACCGTTTCGTCATTCCAGTGGAAGAGCGTTCTTAAACATTTCCTCCATTCCTGAGTTAGAACGGACTTTTACGGATCTTTATCATTCAAGCGGTGCGTGGATGCGCAACGCAAAATATTGCGGGAAGTCCGCATAGTGACGTATGCCGCACTACTAGGTGCGTCTCATGCGTGCAAACTTCCAATCACCTTTGTTAGTCACACAGAAGGGGCATTCGACTTTTGCAGCTGATGGACCAAAGCAGGAATAAAGGATTTATGCTGTAAAAGCGCAGTCCCAAACAGACAGTTATTGTCGGAGAGCAATTGTTCTCCAAGACTTAAGGTCCTATGTTTGGCTTATAGTTTATGGGGCTTAACGTCCCAAAACGACTCAGGCAATATGAGAGACGCCGTAGTGAAGGGCTACGGAAATTTCGACCACTTGTGTTTCTTTGACGTGCACTGACATCGCACAGTACACGGGCCTCTAGAATTCCCCCTCCAAAGAAATTGAGGAGGAGGTAAACTTTATTAAAGAAGAGGTCTTAGGCGCGGATTGGGGTCATGTTCCCCTCCCCGCGGTGGGCTCCTCTTCTAGGCCGGACGCCAGGTGGCTGACCGACGATTTCGTTCGGCGACCTCTTCGGCTCGCTCTGTGGCTTGAAGTTGAACCTCCGGGTCCGAGCTGAGCAGCGCGGCCTCCCACTGAGATTGGGTAGAGAGCTGCAGACTGTGCGATGGCTTGTCTTGAGTACATGAGTATAGGATGTGCGGTGTGTCTGCCTTTTGGTGCCCACAGAGAGAACAGACGGGGCTGTACTGCTCCGGGAACCATATGGAGTACATGTATGGATTAAAGAAAGTGTCTGTTTGGAGCTGCCGCCAACTGACTTGTGTTTTACTGAGGGATTTATGTGGTTCTGGGAAGATCTGTCTTTCTTTCTTGAAGTGGGTAGTAATTTCTTGGTAGGTTGTCATTCGCTCCTTGGCCGACCTGAGCTCGGGGTAGCGCACCTCCCGGTTAACCACGAATCCTCGGGCAAATTGGTGCGCCGCCTCGTTTCCAGGATGGTCCGAATGGGCGGGGACCCAGATCAATGTTATCTGGCGGGTATTGGAGATTTTTGGTAAGATTTTGGTGGCTGCTGAGTGGGCCCTTCCTTTTGCAAAATTTCGAATTGCTGTTTTGGAGTCACTTATGATGATGTATTTGGCAGTGGTGGAGGTAATGGCTAAAGCTATGGCAGCTTCATCGGCCTCCTCCGGAAATTTTGTTTTATCATTGTCGCCGATGCAAGAGGAGAACCTCGATGATCGACAACTGCCAGAGAAAAGGCGTCTCTGTCCGCATGTTCTGCCACGTCCACGTGCGCCGTGTCTTTCTGAACTGAAAATCTTTCGTGAAGTTTTTGTGCCCTAGCCTTTCTTCTGTCCGTATCGTAGTGTGGATGCATGTTTTTGGGCAGAAGAGGGACTGTTAAGTGTTCGTGCACGTGTCTTGGAATTGGCAAGGTGTGTGTACGGATTCCTTCATATTCTATTCCTGCTTTCTTTAGGATGAAACGTCCCGTTTCAGTGCCTGATAGTCTTTCATATTGTGCGGTGAGGTGTGCTTCTATCATTTCCGCTAAGGTGTTATGAATTCCTAACTGTAATAGTTTTTCATTTCGAGTATGACGTGGGAGGTTGAGCGCAATTTTGTAGGACTGTCTAATTAGAGAATCCAGGTCGTCTCTTTCTCTTACTGTGAGGGTGACGTATGGTGTAGTGTAGTTGACTCTGCTGAGAACGAAAGCTGTATTAGTCTCATTGTCTCGGCTTCTTTAACTCCTGCTCGCCTATTCGCGATGCGTCCGATGAGGAAGGAGATTTGGTTGACAGTGTTTCTCAGTTTCTTAATTAACGTGTCGTTTTTTTGGTTTGACTGTATCAGCATTCCTAAGATTCTTAGTGTTTCCACTTCTGGGATGGCTGCCCCTTCCGCGTAGATTTTGATCTCAGGCGCTTTATTTTTCCTTTGACACTTTGGGTGTAGGATGAGGACTTCAGATTTTTTGGGGGAACACGCGAGTCCCGCGGCTTGTGCCTCCTCTACTACTACATCTGCTGCTTGTTGTAGCGTATCTTGTATTGTGGCGATACTCCCCTTGGTGGTCCAAAGGGTGATATAGTCTGCGTACAAAGAGTGTTCTAGGTCTGGGATTTTTGTGAGTGCGTGTGCCATTTTGATGAGGGTTATATTGAATAAGAAGGGGGAGAGGACCGATCCTTGCGGCGTTCCTCTGTCTCCTAAACTGAATGTGTCGGATTTGATTGCGCCAATTTGAATTTTAGCCGTTTTATCGGAAAGAAAGTCCTTGATGTAGTTAAACGCTCTTTCGCCCACATTCAACGGTGAAAGAGATTCTAGGATTGCTTTGTGTTTGACGTTATCAAACGCTTTTGTTAAATCTAGAGCTGGGATTGCCCTGGTGCTCCTTTCTTGCTCCTGAGATAGGACTTCGTTTGCTATTCTGAGCATCGTGTCCTGTGTTGATAAATGTGGTCTAAAGCGAATCATAGTGTGTGGATATAAATTCTCTTTGTGCATGTGAGACTGGAGTCTGTCTAGTATGACGTGCTCTATCAGTTTTCCTATGCAAGATGTAAGCGAAATAGGTCTGAGGTTTTCGAGTGCGAGCTTTTTGCCCGGTTTTGGGATGAATTTAACGATGGCATGTTTCCAAGCCGCTAGGAGTCCCCCCCCCCCCCCCCCCCCCTCCAACAGTCGTTCGCAAAATCCGTGAGGGCTGTGATGGAAGCGTCGTCTAGGTTTATGAGTGTCTTATTGTTAATGCCGTCTTCTCCCGGGGCGGATGTCGTGCGTATCTTATGGAGGGCTGCTCTTATTTCCGCTATTGTTATGTCAGCGTCCAGGAGGGGGTTAGGTTGTCCTTTATAATCTGGTAGTGACTGCGTCTCTCGGGTTGTGCAGAAGTATTTCTGCTGTAGCGTGTTGATAATGTCTTGATCCGTGCCTGGGTCCATGTTTAAAATTTTGGTGATTTCCCTTTGAGTCGTAGCTTTATTTGATTCCGGATCAAGGAGATGCCGCAGAAGATTCCACGTCTCTCTCGTGCCTAGATTGCCATTTACATTTTCGCAGATATGGTCCCATTGCTGCCTTGCGATTTCTGCGGAGTCGTGTTGAATTTCTTTTGTGAGTGTGGGTATCTTCTTTCTAAGCTCTTTGTTGTATTTTTGTTTAAGCCATCTTTTTTCTAGGCTTTGCCTTGCCTCCCACATGTGTGTAAGTCTGCTGTCAATCGCATTTACGTCTAGGTCATGTACTAGTTCTTTAGTGGCCTTTCCCACATCTGATAGGAGGGTTTGTGTCCACTGTTCTAGGTCTGTGATCGGTTCCTGATTTTGGTCGCGGATCGTCCTAAGTTTGTCCCAGTCGGTGATATTGTTTTTTCTGGGTTGGGGTTTGAGATTGGCAATGGCGATTTTAGATGCTATGATATAATGGTCACTTCCCAGATTTTATCTGGTGTTGCTCCAGCTTAAATCTGGGAGATTTTTGCCTATCGTGAGGTCCAGGCACGTGTCCCTGCTCACGCTGTTACCTATCCTGGTAGGTTGCATGGGATCCGTGTATTGGGTTAGCCCTCTTTGCTGGATAAAATCAATTAGGGTCGTGCCTTTCTTAGATATAGTTGCGTGTCCCCATTGCACATGTTGAGCGTTGAAGTCGCCCACAATTAGGGTTAGGTTTTGGCCTGCCATTTGTAGGGATTTCAGTATAGCGGCTTTCGCTGGTCCAGCCTGCGCCCTGGGGTGGCTGTATGCGTTCAGTATGAACAGAGAAGAGGAGGTTCTTTTGCTGGGTAAAATTTCGATTAATATACAGTCGAGCTCTACGTTTTCAATTTCGTGGTTAACCACGGTAAGGTTTCTATGTACCATCGCAGTGGTTAAAGGTTGTTCTGTGATGTGACATGGCAGAACTGCCCGGTACCCTGCAGTTTTAGTCGAGATATTCTGGGTTCTTGGATCGCAATTACGTCAGGTTTTTCGGATTGCGATTGAATATATAACTGCAGATCTGCTTTTTTGTTGCGAATAGATGTGCAGTTCCACTGCCAAATTGTTATGCTTTTAGGATTGGCCATTTTGCTGGGATAGATCGATTGGCGCCCCTTGTGCTGACTGGGGAAGCCGACGTAAAATTTCCTGTAAAATGGTGTCGATTACCCCGAACTTGTGATTTACATCCTGTATGTGTTGTTCGAGTCTTTGTGATAAATTGTCAACTGTTTGTGTTACGTTATCGAGTTTCTGACTGTGTTCTTCCACTTTTTGTTCGAGTTTTGGGACTCTATCCTCCAATGAGGGATTTCTAACATCAGCTACTGCTCGTTTTTTGCGAGGTGTTTCTTCCTTGATTACTACGCTTACTGGGGTTTCGACTGTTGCGGACACAGTAGTTTCCATTTCTGTAACTTCCTGCATGGCAAGTGGTTTTGGAGGAGGGTCCTTAGATTTGGCAGGTGCTTTTAGTTTACTATTTTCCTGTTCTAAGTGTTGAAGCAGAGCCTAGAACGTACTTTGATTTCTGCGGGTTTGATTTCCGTGAGAGAAAGACACTACAGACGATGACGCCACCTATATTGGGAAACGAGCACACGACTCGCTTCGCCGTTCGTTTACTCGTCGCTAGGTGACGCTACTCATCGTTAGGAAGGTTGAGGGGCTGTATTAGGAAGGCCATGGAGGAAGGAAAAAGAGAGGAGAGGCCGTCACGTGACATTTTGTGAAGCCGGAAACCAGCTCGGCGCCATCTTGTCCGGGCTGACGTCATAGCCTAAGTCCCGCCCTCGACTACTGCGCGCGCGTTTCAAAGCCAACGAAGGAGCGTGCTACCGCAGGGGCACAGAT
This sequence comes from Amblyomma mixtum, assembly GCF_055824585.1. Classification (NCBI taxonomy): domain Eukaryota; kingdom Metazoa; phylum Arthropoda; class Arachnida; order Ixodida; family Ixodidae; genus Amblyomma; species Amblyomma mixtum. The sequence goes on along the minus strand of NC_143016.1, from coordinate 121,607,285 downwards.
CCCCGCGCTGGTGGCGCTTGGCTGCTTACCGGCCGGTTTAGGGCGCCCTATGCCGGTGTTCGTCAGCGGAAAAGTTAATAAAGTGGAAATACCCGTGTGAGACAGGCGGCTACTTTCAGTTACTGCTTCGTACTGCGTCGTCTCCGCGCCGTCTCCAACTGCTCGGCCCTAGTCACAATTAGTAGCAGCCAAGAAAAATACTTATCTCAGCTCTTGCAAGCGCGGGAAGTGACCTTCGCTTTCAATTACTGCGGTGGCCTATCTTGCGGTGGTTATCTGCGGTGGCCCCCCTTTGGCAACGCCCGTCCCTGGGACTCTGAAGTTGAAGGCTGCATCGGATGAAACTAGTATACTTGTTTGTTTAGCTCAGCGCTCGAAATTAGCCTTCACCGGGTGAGGTGAAGGACACGTGAGAAACATGGGCCCCTCGTCGCGCGAAACCACACGACGGCCACCGATGCCCGGGAAGGGCATTCGTCCGGTATCGAAAATCTCCTCCCTGTTCCTCAACTCTTGTAAGCACGGGAAGTGACCGTCGCTTTCAATTACTGCGGTGGGCGAAGGACAACTAAGCACACGCGAGAAACGCGGGCCCCTAGCCGCGCGAATTCCACACGAGCAGTGGTGTAGCCAGAAATTTTGTTCGATGGGGGCACATGTTTTATTTATTTATTGGAAACGAAAATAATGGAACCGAAAATAAATGTGGAGACGAAAATAAGAGTGCCCATTTATTCTTCACCGTCGCACGGCGTATGGCACTCCTTTTAATTCTAGGCACAGTTCACCCCATTATCAACAGACCTTTTTACGTCAGTTTACTTTTTAATCATTTGCATTCTCCTCAAATGAAGGTATCGCGAAAATAAAAAGTGCTTTTTTTTAAATGACCTGCAGCCGAGCGCAGGTTTGCTTATGGGGTTGAAGTTTTGACAAATGTCATTTGTTTGCAGTTGATGACTTTTTTATAGAGCAGAAGCTTTTGTGTTGTTGTATATGATGTGAAAATATTGTAAATAGCCACGTTTTTTCGTGCGAGTTGTTTTTTGTGAGAAAATAAATGTTTTTTACAAATGAAGTTCTCGGCATCCTGTGTGCATTCGTATCTTTATGTAGATATTGCAGTGAACAAAACTAACCCTTCGCCTTTATTAAAGAAAAAAAATCTCTAAGGTATTGTTTAAGCGCAGGGTCTCTTTCTTTTCATTTTTACTGGCGGCGTATAACAGGGGCGTGCGAGCATGCAAAGCGAGCGCAGCGGCTTCCTTTAAAATATCGCCCTCCACCGATGTCATGGGCCCCGCTGCTCACACAAGCGCAATCGCGAAAAACGATAATAGTTACACTAACACCAGTGACGATCACTAGAGCGTTGCAAGAGCACGCCTAATAGCAACGAGGTTTCACTGCCGATGGAAACGGGAGCGCGAATGGCACACGCACACTGCACGCACAGGACGCGAAACGTCCGCGCAATACGCCGACGACCTCTCTAGCGCACGGCGTATTGAATCACTGGTACACGAACAGCGCGAGTGCTCCTCAGTAAGCAGCGGCGGTCTCCCGACGGCTCCGAGCAGTGACGCAGTTGACGAAATGCCCGTGCGATCGTGGTCGAGCACGTTGAAATCAATGCACTCAACAACGAGAGTTTTGCAGCGAATTCCGCCTGAGATATGAGTGAACGGCGCCAACGTAAGCTTGTGAGCACGATCAAAAACAAACTCGAGCAGTTGAGAAAAGTACGCCGCACCGCAACTGCTACGCCGCGGTCGTCCGCTACCGCCCGGCTTGCAAGCAGCAACTACGACGCCGTTGCTAAGCTGCCCGGACTAGGTGGCCTCCCGATCGCGAAAAAAACCACGTTATTTCTTCCACATTTTTCTCCCATGGTGTTGTGTGGAAAGGGCCTCTCCTCTCTTTTTCCTTCCTCCATGGTTCAAGCGTTCCAAATGGCACATCCGGCAGTGCCGCAAGTCTAATCGCGTGCGGCGGCGCACAGGCATGTCTCTCTAGCAATCCGTGCATGCACCTTGAATTAGACTAATCGACTGTGGCTCATATGTACAGTCTTTGTCAAAAGTAACCAGGCTGCATGGTTTGCTTCTGGCTCGTACAGTGGAGCCCTTACAGCTTCCCTGAAGCTGAAATGGTCGTTAAAGGTAAGGTCTGGGGGTCTTCTTACCTTCCAACGACTTTTTTCCTTTAGGAAAGTCACAAGGGCTCCACTACAGAAGCTGGAAGCAAACCATGCAGCCTGGTTACTTTTCACAAAGACTGTACGTTGCGTCTACATTTTTTTAGCTGCCGGATTTTTCGTCGGAAGGTAAAAATGGCGGTGGCTTAGCTTGGTTAAGCCTGGTAATTGCGAAAGCAATATCCGTAGCTACGCCATGGTTCAGCTGGTAGTGTAGCTGGTGGTGGTGCTTGTGGTTAGACTTGTGGTGATGCATCGGTTATACAATCCAATCCAATACAATCCAATATGCTAATGGTCATTGGTAGCTACCGGCCTCGCTAAGCGACGGGCTGAAAGTGCCACTAGTATTGCTTTCGCGGTCGGCGATGGTGGCCGTGGATCTCGGTGCGGTCAATCCTGACGGCCACGAACCAGTTCACGGCAGATTTTGCAACATGGCAGGCGAGCGTAAACAACGAAGCAATGTCATCGGAAACAACACATGTCTTTAGCATTTCGATTTCAAAAACTGAAAAGCACGTGACGTCGCAATGGCGTTCAGCTCTTGTTCGATCGCTACCAGACACAACATTCGAATATCTGTGCTCCAAGTGAAAGTTACGCTGAACCTAAACGGCCAGTAATCATTCAAAAACGACGACGCGATTCTTATAACCAAGTATTGGGGCCGAGCATATTGACTGGAAAAAGCCAGGTCTACAGTGCAGGCTATTAGCAGCCATCGAAACTGCACGTGGATAATCACACTTTTCGAATAGCTAAGATTATGCACTTAAAATTATTAATCTTTCTACATTGTTGATAGAGATAAGCATAACTGCACTTGCCACAGTAGCCTTCACGGTAATGTCAGTAAGCCTCCTCCCTTGCTGAAATGAAATTTAAATTGGTTTTTGAGGAAAGTAAATGACGCAGTAACTATCTCACATGTCTCGGTGGACACTCGAACCGCGCCGTAAGAGAACGGATAAGGAGGGTGGTGGTGTGACACTTTTATTAGAACATCCTTTCTATTAGGCGGTCAGTACGTCCTGGGCTACATCGGTCCTGTATACATATCATCAAATTACAACATTCTACAAACTCAGCCGCATGACACTGCCACCACCCCACAGTACCTTGTCGCCCTCATCCAGCGCCACATGGCGGCAATTACAGACAGGCTGTTTTATTTCCCCCCACCGTCTCTCATGCTTTCACCCCACCTTTGCTCCTGATTGTACCACCTGTGGCGTGCCCAGATCTACACTTTTCCACTACCTTTGGGAATGTCCTTCCCCAAAGGCAGTACTCCCCATCCCCAATCCCACTCATTCTTCCTGGGAGGCTGCTTTACGGACCGCTCAGCCCGCCGGCCAGAAATGGCTAGTGGATCGGGCTTTACGTGAAGCGCAAGCCCGTGGACTCCTGGACCAGTAGGGGACCACCCTGGAAGATTTCTTGTTTTTTTTGGTGTAATAAAGTTGTTTCCATCCATCCAGCCTGGGCCAAGGCGACGAGGGCACGTTGCAGCCGCAGATCCAGGGAGGCGAGCCAGATGGGCCACGGTGGGGGTGGGTGGAAATGATAGGCGGGGGACTTGAAGGCTGCGTGGCACTGTGTAAGGCAGTGTTCTATATGTCTGCACATGTGTGTGGACAGTTTGGGCACTGAGGTGCCCAGACGCTCTTGCCGAGGCTCCCCAGACCTTTGCCGAAATTACCAACCTCTACAGAGAGATCAGACGCCAGTTCCCGCCTCCACACCCCGACTTTAATCGTGCGCAAGCCACCTTGCTCCGCAGGTTGCAGACACACTCTATCCTTAGCCATTCTAGACTTTCACTCATCACAGACGGGGAATACGACCCCGTCTGCCAAAATTGTTACCAGGGAGAAATCACCAACCAGGCTCACATCCTCTGGGGTTGCTCGGGAAATCCGCCCCCTCGAACCTTACTGCCAGCTCCCTCCGAAGACGGATGGAACCAACTCCTCAGAAGGCCAGACAAGAGCATCCAACTGGCACTCATTTCGTGGGCCCAGGAAGTCGCCCCCACCTGGGGGCCACACCAAGCCCACCTGCCCTAAATCCCGCCAATTTATGGCAATAAAGTTGTTTCTCTCTCTCTCTGGAAGTGTACCGGTATTGATAAAGTTCGGCTGGTGTATGTAGGAGATTAAACTGCATTCGGCGAATAATGCGAGCTTCACGGATCGATAAGGATGGGTGTGGTCGTAGTAAATCAGCTAAGTCCAATTTTTGCTGCGCGTAGTGTTCGCCGACAGAGCGTTTGTAAGCCCTGACCGCCTGGTCCGTCGGTGGGATCGTCCATGGGATCCCCGGCGCCCGGTGAATAGTTTCGCAGGCAAGCTGGTGAGCCAGCTCATTGCCGGGAATGCCCATGTTACTAAGGATCCACCGAAGGGAGTGAAAGATGAAAGGAAGAAAGTTTTGGTTTATTGGGGATGGATGGATGGAAACAACTTTATTACAAACAAAAAAAAAACCTTCCAGGGTGGTCCCCTACTGGTCCAGGAGTCCACGGGCTTGTGCTTCACGTAAAGCCCGATCCACCAGCCATTTCTGGCCGTTGGGCTGAGTGGTTCGTAAAGCAGCCTTCCAGGAAGAATGATTGGGATTGGGGATCGGGGGTACTGCCTTTGGGGAAGGACATTCCCAAAGGTAGTGGAAGAGTGGGGATCTGGGCACGTCACAGGTGTTACAATCAGGAGGAAAGGTGGGGTGGAAGCATGACAGACGGTGGGGTGAAATAAAGCTGCCTGTCTGTAATTGTCGCCATGTGGCGCTGGATAAGGGCGACAAGGTACTGTGGGGTGGTAGCAGTGTCATGCGGCTGAATTTGTAAAATGTGGTGATTTGGTGATATGTAGAGAGGACCGATGGGGCTTCTTGTGGAGGGTTGGGTGCCTGATCATCCGGGGTCCGGGAGGAGAGTTCTCGGGCCAGCGCATGAACGCGCTCATTACCGGGGATCGAGGCATGCCCAGGGACCCACGACAGAGTAACCGTTCGGTCGAGAGAGGTGGCCGTGGTAAGAATACGGTGTGTTGCTGGCGTCGCCACGCCCTTTAGGTAGTGGCGGTACGCGGCCTGGGAATCTGTGCAAATTTCGGTTATGTTTTTGTCAGTGCTGGAGTGGGCCAGAGCAAGTGCGATGGTTTAACGTCCCAAAGCAACTCAGGCTGTGAGGGACGCCGTAGTGAAGGGCTCCGGAAATTTCGACCACCTGGGGTTCTTTAACGTGCACTGACATCGCACAGTACACGGGCCTCTGGAATTTCGCCTTCATCGAAATTCAGCCGCCGCGGCTGGGATGGAACCCGCGTCTTTCGGGTCAGCAGCCGAGCGCCGTAACCACTGAGCCACCGCGGCGAGGGTGAAAGGAAGAAAGAGATGTAGTTGTCTCCGGAATAGTTTCGACGTTGCAGTGGCAAAGGAGAGTACGAGCATAAGAGCTACGCACGAATTCCCTATCTTAGGACCCTGAGGAGGAGATGAGTGCTGCATTCTGCTACGCGATTGTTCACTTCACATGCTGTTGGTGCATAACTGCCAATAATGACGCTTTGCGTTTAGGAGTGGAACGCGACAGCGTGTTGTAGCGCTGCCAGGGAGCCTACAGAACGCCACCACCCGTTCGGCGCGATGCGTTGCCCTTTGAACGTAACGCTTTTTGAGGAAAGCGTATGTAATTCTCTGTCATCTCGGTGGACACCTTAACCGCACCGTACGGGAAGGGAGAAAGTGGAGTGAAAGAAGAAAGAGGGGCCGTAATGAAGAAAATGAAAAATTTTCAGGAAAAGAAATTACGCAGTAACTCTCACATATCTCGGTGGACACCAGTTGAAAATTGTATTTGAGGAAAGGAAATTGCGCAGTAACTGTCTCACATATTTCGGTGGACACCCGTCAAAATTCGCGCGCAGTGACGTCACGACCATTTCAACCAATCTGAAACGCGGACAATTTGCTAACACGTCTTGGTCACGACAGTATCAGTCATTAAAGGCTTTCGCCTTAATAAAGAATCGTTACCGGCGTCACTTTTTGCGCTATCTATGGAGATTCGCAGTGCACCGAATCCTCCGGGTCCGATAATTACAGTTCGGAGGGAATTTATGGAACGATGTGTTACTGTGCTGACACGAATTGCGGAAAGATACATATTTGGATTACCGTTCTCTTGTTTTATTGCGAAAGCAATACTACGCTCACTAACGGCCTTTCGCGTAGCGGCGGCCGGTAGTCACGTTTCACCTTTAGAATGACCTCTGACGTAACAACCGTCGCGGTGGACACCTGAACCGCACCGTACAAGAAGAGAGGCAGTGGGAGTGAACGAAGAAAGACGAAGAGGAGCCGTAGTGAAGAAAATGAAAATTCTATTTCAGGAAAGGAAATTACGCAGTAACTGTCTCTCATCTCTCGGTGGACACCCGTCATCCGTTTGCAGAGGAAGGAAGGAAGTGGGAGTGAAAGAAGGTACACAAAGAGGTCCAATAGTGAAGAAAAATAATTAGAGGAAAAGACATTACGCAGGAGGCTGCGCCGCTGCGCGGAGGAGAGGCCACAGTTGGCACGATTCCAGCGCAAGGACGGACATCGCGAGCATCGTCGGACACTGCGAGCATGAACGGACGCCGCGAGCAAGGACGGACACCTCGAGCGAAGGAGGGAGGCCTCTCATTGTACTCAATATATGACGACGACATTACCCTGTGGACCAACTCTGGCTCTGACGGGGAAATCCAAAACTCCCTCCAAACAGCAATCGATAAAGTACACTCCTTTGTACAGGCGAACGGGCTCACATGCTCCTCCACGAAGTCAGAATTACTAGTCATCAGGGACAGACGAGTTCGCTTGCCAGTCCCCGACCCGCAAGAACCTATTGTGCTTGAAGTCGACACACATCCCATACCGCCGGTCCGCACCATCCGCGTTCTGGGTATGTTAATACAGAACAACACGCAAAACTCGGAGGCCATTCAGCGCCTCCGCACCACAGCCAATCAGATCAACGGCCTTATCCGCCGCATCAGCACCCGCCGCAGAGGTATGAAGGAGGATGACCTCTGTCGGCTCACGCAAGCTTTCCTCATTAGCAGGATAGTCTACTCCTACCCCTACTATCACCTCCGCCGGAAGGACGAGGAAGCTGTGAACAGCATTATACGTTCAGCGTACAAAGCGGCACTGGGGCTACCTCAGTACGCCAGCACACAGCACCTCCTCCAACTCGGCATCTACAACACGCTCACAGAACTCATAGAGGCACACAAGACCGCCCAAATCCACCGCCTCTCCCGCACTAAACACGGGCGGCTCATACTTGACCGTCTCAACATCAACCCCATAGGCGACGTCCACCCCACGACGCCCATTCCGATAGGGGTCTATAGCCGCCTAGTTATAAAACCAATCCCCAAAAACATGCTACCTGGCCGCCATGATACGCGCCGTCAGCTGAAAGCCCAAGCACTAGATGCCACATACCTTGCCGACGAACACGCAATATACGTAGATGCTGCACGGCAAAGTGCAAACACATACGTGGCTTGTGCAACCACGCCACAATCTACTCTCGTCACCGCCGCCACAGTAGTAGCTCACTCTCCGACAGCGGCAGAAGAAACCGCCATCGCGCTGGCCATCGCTGACCCACGTACGCGCACAGTCCTAAGCGACTCCAAAAGAGCGATACAAAATTACTCGGCAGGTTTTATCTGCCACCCCGCTGCACGCATCCTTCGCGGCTGCACTCTCGACCATAAGATCAACCTGGTCTGGGTACCCGCCCACGCGGGAAACTCTCGAAACGAAGGGGTCGACCGACTAGCCCGAGGACTAACCAACCGGGCGGCCGGCCCCACGGATCCAGACGCTCTTGCCGAGGCTCCCCAGACCTTTGCCGAAATTACCAACCTCTACAGAGAGATCAGACGCCAGTTCCCGCTTCCACACCCCGACTTGAATCGAGCGCAAGCCAGCTTGCTCCGCAGGTTGCAGACGCACTCCATACTTAGCCATTTTAGACTTTCACTCATCACAGACGGAGAATATGACCCCGTCTGCCAAAATTGTTACCAGGGAGAAATCGCCACCCAGGCACACATCCTCTGGGGTTGCGCGGGAAATCCGCCCCCTCGAACCTTACTGCCAGCTCCCTCCGAAGAAGGATGGAACCAACTCCTCAAAAGGCCAGACAAGAGCATCCATCTGGCACTCATTTCGTGGGCCCAGGAAGTCGCCCCCACCTGGGGGCCACACCAAGCCCACCTGCCCTAAATCCCTCCAATCTATGGCAATAAAGTTGTTTCTCTCTCTCTCTCTCTCTCCTCGAGCGAAGGCTTTCGCCTTAAAAAGAATTAAAGAATTACGGGAAAGGAAATTACGTACAGGAGCTAAAGACGTTATAGCGTGACGTCATACCAGGAGCGAGAGACGGGCTACCAACTCGGCTCGTCGGGTAACGGCGGCCGCTTGCCACGGCGCGCAGCGCTCTTCCCATTAGAGGCGCTGCGTATGCAGTAGAAAACACCTGGTCTCGCAACCTACCAGGCTTAATTAAAGCTAAGCCCCCCCCCCCCCTCCCCGCTCCAATTTTTTCCCCTTTTCGCGGCTCCATCGGTGCTATGTTAATGGGTGCCGTTAGTCTGGCGAGGGCCGTTCGCTACTTCGACCTTCTTTCATAGGCAATTAACTGCTTTCGCTTAGGGTTTGATGCAGAGCACAATGTTAAGAGCTGCCTCGAATTTTTTCTAGCCTAACGCATTTACTTATACACTTGCGACTTTCTTACGCTGCCGTTAAAAAAAATCTCTGCCTCTCCCGTAACCGAGAGTAGAGTAAGCATGATATGTTTACGGCGAGCAGTCTTCTGCTGTGGCGTATCACTCGCAAAGCGATAGCTTTCCGCAAGACGCTTCCTACCTCTCCTTTCGTCAGGCTCCATTGCTCGGCTTAATAAGGAGCTGTGACGGCAGCGGCGTTGAAATGCAGGACGATGCAGAAGCGTACGCGGACACGACGAGACGCAGGCCTGACAAGAATGTATATGCAGCGCGGTCGAATGCTCCGCGAGCGTGTATACATCTGTCTGCCAAAGGGGGAAACATCGTGAGCTGAAGGCTCAGCGGCCGGTCTTTTACATGCGTGAGTGTGGGACTGCAGCGCCATCCTTGGGGACGGCACGGAAGCAGTTTTTCCACCCCACGGTCGGACTGAATTCAGCGGAGCGCGCGCGCTCCGCTGCATTCAACCCGGCCGTGTCCGCCCAAAGCTCTTCTCGCCCTGGAGCTCCCCTCTTGCTCTAAGCGGCCCTCTCTCTTAGCGAGTCTCGTTAAATCTCGTACGGTGCCCGGATGCTCTCGTTTCAGTGCCCGGATGAGTGGAATTCAGTGCCCGGATGTTGGTTCTCTGTCTTGGCGTGACGTCACCACACTGCCGACAACGGCAGCTAAAGGCATTTCATGCTTAAAACTGGCAGTGGCTTAGCTTTGGTTAAGCCTGGATTTACAAGCAAGTGCTGCAGTTATGCTTTGTTTGACGTCATGGCTGTCGCATTCGCACACAATGCACTGGGAACACCACGATAACGTGGTAGGCAAGCGCGTTATATAGCCCTTCTTCCGCATGCGTAGTAACTGCGGTAAACACGCGGCTGCAACAAAAGATCAAACGGTGGCGAGGAGGCGCGCGCGCAGTAGTAAAGGCGGTGAGGAGGCGGCGCACATGCGCAGTAGCGCGCGGCTGCGCCGAAAGATCAGGCGGCGGAGTCGCGGCGGCGGCCGCTCCGACGACCTGCGCCTCTTCTGTGACGTCACTCGGTTCTGCGCTTGCGCAGCTGTGGCTACTTCTGGTCACGGAGCATACGCCAGACACGGCGTTGATTAGCTTTTCGCTTCAAAATCACCTCGGAGCACTTCAAAAGGAATGGCGGAGTTGAGTGATTAGGTGCATGCCTATGTTTGGTTTCCTTGGTTAGCTGCCATTCGAGCAAATAACATTCAGCATTTTTTTTTAAAGAAGCCTGTGCGCTCTTTTAATTTGCTTGTTAAGTGGCTCCCAATACATCTCTTCCGAACAATTTCAGACCTGAATTCTGCGTACTCGAATGGGATAACGAGATATTTTCGTATATCGACGATCTGGTGTATAAAAAAGGCGATAAGCTTATCTGTGACCTATAATCTAGAATACATCGCACTCACGCTAATAAAAGGCTTCTTCCAGAGACGTGCCGCTCGCTAGGCGCTAGGCCAAACCTGCTTCACACCAGAGCCTCTGCACGGTGCTCTGGAACTGCCTGTCATAACATCTCTAATTCTGTTATGAGGATATAGAATCACGGCTCATTGAAATCAAGGCACACTGCTTCCGCAGCACCGTCGACTGGAATACACTGGACGTTCACCTCGTCATGCGGATTCACAGTGGGAGCAGGGGCCCAAGGCCACCCAAGCCTGCCCGTCACCCCGCAGAAAGTGATGAGAAGCGCTCCTCGTAAGGGCGTGGCTCGCAGCTCGATATATCGACTGACCGGCGAAATTTCATATTGAAGTAAAACTTATTTCTCTGCTAGTTGGTCGATTCAGGCATAAGTAAAGCAGCGCGAATGAAAGTCCCTGAAGGCGAAACGAAGAAGGGACAGGAAAGAGCGCTGAACTGACGACGGATTTCTATTGAGCGAAACACGAAAATATGTATATACGAAGGCAGTGGCAGAGGTAATCAGGTGCAGTCAACGTCACATGGTGTGAAGGGCTATACAAGCAATAAAAGACATAACGGTGATAAAGCTAAGAGACGACGAAATCTCAAAAGGGATGGTAAAAAACTCGTAATGTATACTGGAAGATCGTGTAAGGAGCCGTAAATCAATAAAAACAAAACATCTTTTACAAGATGACAAGGGTAAAACCGATAAATTATCACATTTTTTTAACCATTCATTTTTCTCACATTTTTTCGGTTTTACCCTTGTCACCTTGTAATAGATGTTTTTATCGAATTTAGAGCTGCCGCCGCGGTGGCTCAGCGGTTATGGTGCTCGGCTGCTGACCCGAAAGACGCGGGTTCGATCCCGGCTGCGGCGGCTGGAATTTCTTTGGAGGAGAAATTCTAGAGGCCCGTGTACTGTGCGATGTCAGTGCACGTTAAAGAACCCCAGGTGGTCGAAATTTCCGGAGCCCTCCACTACGGCGTCTCTCATAGCCTTAGTCGCTTTGGGACGTTAAACCCCATAAACTAAACTAAACGAAGTTAGAGCTCTTTGCGCCATGTGTCATTTAGTGTTATATAGTTTTCCGGTGTACATTATCATTGTTTTCCCACCCCTTTTGAGATTTTATCGGCTTTTAGCTTTATCACCCTGTTTTGTCTTGTGCGTCTTTCATGGTCCTTCACACCATGCGACGTTGAGTGCATCTGATTACCTCTGCCACTGCCACATACTGTAATCAGTTATCAGTTCCGCGCTCTTTCCTGTCCCTTCTTCGTTACGTCATCGGGCACCTTCATTCGCGCTGCATAACTTATGTAAGAAATTCTATGTGCTTCATTAGTTTCATATGCTGCGTGGTTTTCCTATACATTAAGAGAGGATTTTGAAGAATGAGCCAGGTTCTTTTCACGTGACAGTCTTATCACTTGATTTGGTAGTACGAAGTTTTTACTGCCACTGCTACTAATATGCACCATCAATATCCAAAACATTGTTGGAAGCCATTAATGGTTGTTCAATATGAATCATTACTTGAAACGCAGGACTGCGATGCACTCGATGTTGACTACAGGCCTAATTTTCCTTCCTTCCGCCACAGCGGTTAAATGTTTCAGCTATTCAGGATACGAACGATATAGAGTTTCATTTCATTATTCATTATTTAGTTTCTGTTGAAAGAACCCTTTACGGGCATAGATGCCACCGTAATCCTTTCCTGGCGTGCACACTCCCCCCCCCCCCCCCCCCCCCGCTCATTCAATAAACAATTCTACACACTGCACGCCGCACAGCCTACAAACACCGCTCTGGTGGCAAGAACCGGCACTGTCATCAAAAGCGATGCGTAACCCTGACATAAGTTCATCTCACCATTTAGACAGACAGTGGCCAGTTGCTTCGCAAGCCTAGCCAGACTTGCTGCTGGGCATGAAGGTGGGCTTCAGACATTTCTACCTTCCCAGAAAACTTCGTATGCTGGAAAGGCAACAGTACAGAAGTTTGTTACCAGACCGCGTGTTCACAGTGGGTGATAGACATCCCAATTCTGAAAATGCTTTTCTGTTGTTGTTTGAGGCTACTTACGTACTAGCGTATAATACCGGTACTTCGACCGTATATATTCATATCATGCAGGGTGAAGCGAGACATTTGGCTCAAACAGCATATTCTGGCATTCAGCATTTAAGGATTGACATATATTGATGCAGTTTAAACTTCGTCATGTTTCATATCTTTGATGTGCTCCTTCAGATATGAAATGCAGTGAAATAGGTTTATATTGGTAGCAATATTATTTATTCTGCAGATTTATCGCAGGCAACTTCCATCATAAATGCACAAATAACCTGAACGTTTATAGACAGATTGTTTTCGAAAGAGGCAATTCCAAGGGTAGCCATCGTGACTGCTTGCGTTCTCAGCCTTCGGCCATTATTTTCAAGTTTCAATATTTTCGATGATTTAGGCAGTATTCAGCGTCACCTGTACTGAGCAGAGCACTGAGGAGCAGCGAACGTTTAAACCATATCGCGCGCCTCTTTTAGAATTTTAGAATTTATTTTCTAAAATAAAGCCCGCTTTTTGGCAGGCGGTCCACCTTCTCACCGGGTCGTGGGCAACCTTTCAGGCGTGTAGGACCTTGTAGGATGCCCTGGCTTACACCTGACCTTACATCATTACTCCGGGCAGACCTTCACCTGGGTAGAGGCCTTCAAGGTAAATGCCTTTATGGTAAAGACCATTAGGTAAAATGCCTTTAGGCAAAGGCATTTAGGGTGAAGGCTTTATGACAAAGGCATTTTACCTAATGGTCTTTACCACAAATGCCTTTAGATCAAAGGCCTCTATTGTAAGGTCCTTATGGTAAAGGCCTTTGAGGCGAAGGCCGTTATAGTAAATGCCTTCCTGCTAAAGGCTTTTAGGTAGAAGGCGTATATGGTAAAGACCTTTAGGTCAAATGCCTTTAACACGTAAGGACATCAAGTGCTCACCGCAACTAGTGCTACTGCATGGTATTCGGTGCTTAGCAACGCTGAACCGTCTGCTATTTTATCAAAACGCTGTTCTTCAGAGCGAAAGCTCTACTTCATGAACAAAGCTGCAAAAGCCGGGCGATCACTGAAGCATCTACCTTGAATGAATGAATAAATAAATATTGCTGCGACTCGGTTTCGATCAGCCTTCTACACGTTACAGAAAATAAGTAACCGATTACAATTACGCCATTCGAAATGTAACTGATTGCAGTTGTCAATTACCACCCCAGAAAAGTAACTTAATAATTGCTGAGCAGTAATCGATTACTATTGCGTTACTTTTCTTGGAGCGTTGTTGTCATAACAAAACATTACTCAAACTACAATAAACTAGTACGGATTGCTTGATATCTATTTACACGTTGGTATATTTAACCAGGAGTTGTTTTTCAATATTGTCATTGCTGATTTTGCAACGTTTGTTCGTGAAGACATCAGCCGCTTCACTGAAGGGTAAGACATTGCGCACCAGCTCGTAGTTCAGCTGTGAGTTTCCGGTTGACAACGCAATGCAGTTTCTAGATGTCCTCGTCAGGTTCTCTAAGTTACAAGTGTGCTGGATGTACTACCCAGGTACAAGAAAAGTACATTACCTTTCGATCGCGCTCATTCTAAGCTGATAAAACGAGCTGTAGCTGACACTAATCTTCAGGCAGCTCTCAATAAATCTTGCCAGCACCATTTCAGTCAAAACTTCAATGACTAAGTGGCTCGCCTAGTATTTAGGGCTGGCTATCGAAGTGCATTTATGTCCTGCATTTATGAAAGCCTGCTCTATAAAACAACAGAGACAGAAAAGCGAAGCATGACGCGAACAGCCAGGTTATGCCCTATTTCCACAGGTTGTGGCACAATGTTAAAAAGATAAAAAATAGTTATATCTACGTTGTTTTGCCTGCCTCGTACAAGCTTGGCAGGGTCTGTGCAATGCTTGTTGATCGAAATCACGAATCACGCTCTGAGAAGCACGTCACCAAGTGCATAAAAAGCAGGATCAAACTTATCTAGAGATCCCCCTCACCTGCAACGGTGTTTAAATTGGACAGACGGGAAGGTGCTATAATGACAGGGCCAGAGAAGGCAACTTGAACGTAAAAAATTCGCTGTAGCTTAGCTTGGTTAAGCCCGGTAATTGCGAAAGCAATATCCGTACCTACGCCATGGTACAGCTGGTAGTGTGGCTAATGGTGGTGCTTGTGGTTAGACTTGTGGTGATGCATCGGTTATACAATCCAATCCAATCCAATCGAATCCCATCCCATCTCATGCCATGCCATCCCATCCCATCCCATCCCATCCCATCCCATCCAATCCAATCTAATCTAATCTAATCTAATCTAACCTAATCCAATCCAATCTAATCCCATCTAATGCAATCAAGGTCAAATGAAGGTCAATGGTGGTCACCGCCGCGGCACGGCAAAGGCGCGAAATTGCAAGTAGTATTGCTTTCGCAAATGAAGGTTAATGGTGGTCACCGCCGCGGCACGGCAAAGGCGTGAAGGTGCAAGTAGTAATGCTTTCGCAATAAAAAAATAATCCAGCGAATTCTCGGCACACCATTCCAACATCTGTGGCTGTAAACCACTCTTGAACTAAACCAAGTTTCTAGCATGCGCCAAACACAAACTGGATTCGAGAGATTATCCACGCTTTTCTTATTTCTAAACCCGGAGTTAAGTGTGTTGCACGCCCTTGGCTTCACTCCTTGATAGCTGCGATTTCTGGGTGGACACGTGTAGGCCGTTTCTTTTTGGTGGAAGGTTATTCCTGTATCTTGTCTGCCATTTTCATATGTATTCAATGACCTTTGACTGCGATGGCCTTTTTTTTATTTTTGACACTCCTTTGCTCCGAATGGTTTTCAATCTCTACACTGCTTCCTGGTTTTCGCCTTTTTCCTTAATATCTTTTTGTGCAGACTGGCTAAGGGATATGTAATTCTTCGTTGATAAATGTAGGTTGTTTCTTGTTCATTTAATGTTATAACCCCGTTTATATCGATTTTCTTGTTTTATGATGTTTACAACTGCCGTATGCGGTTAATAAGCAATGAATCTACCGAGAAATAAAGTATATCGCTTGATCGGGTGATAGATGTTGTGCTTAGGAGATGGTTGTACCTATATAATATGTCCCTTTGAAGATAAATAAATCAATTGGTAGCCAGCACCCGTGTTGCAAGCATTTAATCTCATGTTCAACATGTTCATACTCAACATGTCTACGACATGTTGGCGCTTTTTTTGACAGTTCAAGGATAAAGCAGTTTTTTTTTTTCAGCGAACTGGATCGGCACGACTATTGCAAGAAGCATGCATAGATGGCGCCAGCTACAGCAGGAACGAAGACCGTGGAAAGCGCAACACGTCAGGTAGCCCTGCCCACCTTCGTGACCGGCCGAACTGTTGGTCGCAATCCCATCGTCATGGACGCTTCGCCCCAGTAGCCTTTTTTGCAAAGGCGTAGTTGAATGCCGGTAATCTATTGCAGAAAAAAAAAGTAACTGGATTACCCCAAACGTTATCGTTTGAGAAAAGTAATCGATTGATTACAAAATTACACAAAAATATCATTAATTTTAAATAATCAATTGCGAACACATCAGATTTGGATCTCGCTGCGGTGCTAACAGACCAGCTTCATTAGCCTGTGCGCGAGAGCACTATGCTATCGCCGCAGCCGATCGTGCCTCGTGTTAAGTTGCAACACTCTCTCGCGCTGTGCGTTGCACGTCGTCGTCTTAATCTAGAACTACTATCGAACTAATATCGTCGTCAGACGTGCCGACAACCCAGCAAACAATACCATGAGCCGACCACGCTAAACGAATGCTTTCGCACGCCTAGTCGGTTTAATTACGTTAAGACCACACGGCTTCTTGCTCCCGCTTTCGCGTGGTACCCTCGCTTTCGCGTACTAAAAGGCACTTAAATAATCAGAATATCCTTCCGGCCACATTGCGCTCCAAGCTGAATGCTTGCTACAAACTTCCGGAGCCTTCTCCAAGGATGAGCAGTTTGGCCCACGTACAAGGTGCCGGCGTCGTTTTTCTTGTCTCTTTAAAGACAATGTCTACAACTGTCAACGAAAGCCATACAACGGCCGAAGCTTCTTGTTATTATATGCTTTGCAGAAAACGAGGAGTACCGCAAATTTTGTTTTCGGCGAGAATTCAACCTAGCGGACTACACAGTGGGCGCCGACTGCGTACCGTAAATCTTACGGTACGCAGTTGGCACCCACTTTGCAGTCCGCAAGGTTGCATTCTCGCCGAAAACCAAATTTTACTAGAGTTCGCTCATCCAGTACATTCTCTAGAGGGAGGTCGTGTACAGTCAGCTAACCCGTGTACTTTTCTTTCCAGTAACGTCTAAATATTATTTCATCATAATCTGCACTACTCAGGCTGTTAGAAGAAAGGAGGTCTATCATTTTGATATCAACGAAAGGCCCGTCTTCATTGCCTTCCTTTCGCTGTGACTTTTCCTTATAGCAGTCGTCTGTAGCCCTGACTTCAGAACCTTCCTTCCTTCGAGGCGAAGCACTTAGCTCGACACAGTGTTGGCTGCTTGTGATAACAGCCATCAAGGCCACGCGCAGGCCTTATGAAGTTGGGCAACGGTGATTAGTGACGTACAGCTGCGGACATAAGTAAGCTTCACTGAACATAAGTAAATAGAGCAGGCTATTTTGTTCTAAGTGCAATCACTTTGGCCGCAGCTGGAAAAGGACAGGGTTAATTGTAGAGACATGGGAGAGGCCTTTCTCCTGCAGTGGACGCAGTCAGGCTGATGATGATGATGGAAAATATTCGAAGGCTTTGTTTATTTTTGCGTGCGCCGTTTACTTTTGTCTGCACCTGTGCTTTTAATTTGGGCAGTGGTGAGAAGACGCACGATACTCTTTCAATAGAGACGCCTCTCACAATAATATCTATAGAACTACTAAAGTGCGAGTTCGTAATGAAATGCCACACAATAATAGTGGCAGTGAAAACTGGTTTGGGCATGCTAGGCGTGCCATAAAAGGCGAATTCGGAAAGAAAACTACTCTGCAGCAATTACCTGTAGATAGCCGGCAGAGGGTAAAATTTTAGCATTAACGCATGCGCAGTAGTCGTGCTTACATCGCGATTTGCGGCATTTTTTCTCGACGCAGTGTTGCATGTGAAAAATGCTTACATTTTGTTTGGCAACACACTTTTCCCTCTGCGATTTGCCCCCATTATCTTATATTGCATAGCAATAACTCATGTAGCTCGTGTGTGGGGTTTGCTGCGAACAAAAAAAAAATGTAGCACTCGCAAGACCTTTCGCTGTCAGCTGCCTTCTTTTCGGACTTATGCAGCAGACTTCAGTGTTTTTTTTTTGCTTTATAACACGAAAGCAAACGAAGCCTGGGGCAGAGTGCACGTGTAGCTTCTGAAACACAGCTCCCTACTTCACTAGCTCAATAACGATTCCTTAATTAAGCAAGTCGTTCGATCCGAAGAAGGCAAGTCCAAAAATCTTTTAGGCAGCAATAGTCCACAGAGATCATGTGCAATATAATGAAAACAGCAAAAAGGAAACGAGGAGGATTTCGCACCGCCGCAGATTTCAGCTCAAGATTTACGCACTGGTTGCAAAAATAGGCACAACAATTTCATCAAAATGCAATTATAAAAAGAAAATAATATAGTCACGGGAGCATCCCTTTCGCTTGCCAGTACGTCCGACCAATAAGGGTTAAGTTAATTGCTGCTCAGGACTTGCGCTACTTGTATTCTATTCCGGCACATTGGTGTAATATGATGCCGGTAAGTAACGGGAGAAGAACGAGAAGCAAGAACTATATTTGATGGCAACACTGCAATCCGTGTCCCTTTTCTCGGTACATACAGTTCGTATGAAGCCAAGTGCTCCGGCAGGAATAGGGAGGGCACGGGAAACACGGGAACGTAGTGGCGGCATTCCGTGAGTGCATATTATATCCTATATCTGCACTGAGCTCGCGCAGGAGAAGCATCACCTATGCTAGCTAGCTATGCACGCGGGAGCATAAAGCGCAGCCTTCGTCTTGACTGCCGGTCTTACTTGCGCAATATCCATGCACCTCCTGATCCGCATACTCTGCTCCATAGTTAATACGTGCCCTTAGAGCACCGCATCTCCGATGGCAGTTACTCCCAGTCCCACGTAGGCCTTATTTTCACCATGCTCTCATTCATAAGACCCCTATTGCTCTACAGCTGGTTTCCCCCTTTGAAAAAGGATTTTTTAAAATTTCAATTATTTCGGTTAGGTTTTATTCAGCACCTCTGAACAATATCAGGAGATGCCACAGGCGGTAGCTCCATCTGCATGGAATGCATGATATTGTGCATTGAATAAGGCGCATTTTTTGCACCGCCTTGTAGCGCGAAATTATAAGCAACCGGGGTAAATGTTATGAATTAAACCATTCTGAAGGCCCTGTATTGGACGCATTTCGCGGAAGATGGCGCTTCATCCATTGAGAGCTTTCACTTACAGAAACGCGCTATTTTTCTTGTATAGGGTATAGACGCGAAAAACGTGAACAGTAAGAATAAATGGTATTTAAACTTTAAAAGGGACATTCTAAAAACGCGCGGCTTATTAAAAGCTTGTTGCATTTGAATAGAGCCTTGCAGAGAACAAAAAACTGCCCAGGATGTTCTAACCGCGGCAGCCATGCAGAGTTCAAGGAAGAGTAAAAAAAAAGCTAAAAAAAAAACAAACCCTTGACTGTGCAGTGGAAGAGCAAAGTGGAGTCACATATGTCCCGTCATAAAGCAGCATTTATTGTTTCGTACCGCACAAAGTCGCGGAAAAGATGTGAGGCGTATTTCTTGTCATTTCACAAAAAATCGGGCACATTATTTTTGCTCTTCTAGCATGCAGTTCTCACGCACAAGAAAGGCTTTCGTTAACGGCGGCGGTAACCACCATAACCAGGAGCCCACCCGTTCGCTCCGCCGTATCCAATGGAGCCAAACTTCCCCGCTGCATAAGCTCCAGCACCAGAGCCGTAGGGAGAGTACCCTCCATAGGCGTAGCCACCCACGGCAGCGCCATTCGAAGCGTAGCCATACCCGGCGTACGGAACGCGGCCGTAGCCAGCTGCAGCGCTACCGTAGGGCCCATATCCGTATCCAGCGTATCCGCTGTATGCATTGTTGTAGCCGGTAGCCACACCCCTGGCGCCGTAGGCAGTGGGAGCAAATCCGGCCCTTGAAGCTGCTCCACCAGCGGGAACCGGTGGGACGACCGGCGCGGCGTTGAAGACCGCGTCGGCGCTGGCGCCCGGTGCAGTTCCTGGCTCGTTTGTGTCCACCGTGGCCCGGAACCCATTGGCATCGGCTATGTAGTTCACCCGGCGGTAGAGGCCGTACGCGACCCTGTAGCCGTACGATCCGGTCTTCGCGTTGCTCGAGTCTCCCTGCTCACTGCGGAACTGGCGGTTGCCGTACTCGTCCACATTGTCATAGCCGAAGCTGTACGGCTGAGGTGGCTGGAAAGAAAAGGTAAAAAATTTATTCAGTCCCCCGGGATAGTTAGAATAGTGCTTTAAAGAACAAAGTACAGGTAACTTTAACTGTGAATGTGGAGCTTTCATTTATTTTTCTTTTACGCATGTTGCACTAGACTTTCTGGAATTACGTATCAAGTAAGACGCGTGGTTGTCCCGTTTCAGAGGTTCATTGAAGTTTTATGTCTTATTCAAACAATTTTTCTCGTAGGGGAGTGGAAATAATCAATTGAGTTCTGACCAGTGGTAGTTACTTGGCACGAAATAAAAGTAATCCACGCTAGGAATCTTCTCCCACAGCCTGCAGATATAAATTGGATTATGAAAGAAGGTGTGCGTAGGGAAATCCAATTTTTTATCTCACTCCTATCACACCAATTATAGAGATTTGCTTGAATTGAGAAATAAACGAAAATAAATAGATTCATTAAGCACACATATATCTAAATGAAAGCAAAATAATTAGGAAAAAAGTCGAAAGTCAAAATCCCTTGCATTTCAGCGGTATAGTATTTCACTCTTCTCACCTTGTAACCTCAGTGGTTATGCGGTTTTGTTTTGACATTCAGGCATAATTGGTGCGGACCCCTTTGTCTAACGAAGGCGAAATTTAAGGTGCACGAATTTTCTTATGCGTAAATTCATTTACGTCTAGGCATATGAGCACTGCAGGAGGTGTAAGGGTTGCGCATCTTCTTCATTTAGTATAAAGACAACTGAGCTTCAATACCTTGTGGCTCCTTAGGCACCCAACTGCAGGAGCCCCAGTTTGTACCAATGCGTTAGAATTGCCCCAACAAGCGTAATAACCTCAGTGGTCGTGCATGATGTGACTTACACCTAAAGGTTACCTTCGTAATGTCAGATTTGCGGACGACATTTTCTTGATTAGAAAATCAGGTGACGCATGATTGGGGACGTGAGCATACAAAGCTGCGCAGTGAATTTTGAAAATGATACGCAGAAAACTAACTTATTGTTCAGCAGTCTGGATGGAGAGCAACAGTTTACATAAGAGAGCGGGAAATTGGAAGTGGTAAGAGAGTATATCTGCTAAAGGCAGGTAGGCGCCGCAGGAACGGACCAGGAGAGTGAAATAACTAGGAGAATAATAATGGAATGGAGTGCATTTTGCACGTGGTCTCACGTCACGAATAGCAGCACACTATTATCCCTAAAAAAGGTGCACAAAAAGTTTGTGATAGCGCTACTTACCTCTGGGGCAGAAACAGAACGGCTAATATATGGAATAGGCATACAGCAGCTATATGTTAATGATGAGAACCCATAGGGCAGAAACATCGAGGCTGAAGAAAAGGTTCGAACTTGATTTGAGGAGAGTGCAGCCAGTTACCCCTGGCTGTGTAAATAAAAGGCGTAAAAGTTAAGAGTGAAGGCTGGTCAATTTATAAAGGCACGTTAGTGATATCGCATTCGAAGTGAAGAAAAATGTCATGCATACCGCATGTAATGTGTCATGACTCAGCCTGCGACTCGCGTTTGACCACGGTGGCGGCAACAGCAGCGGAAATTTCGAAAGGTCGTTTGAACCCACGATGACCCCACCAAAAACGATGACTGGCTGGGAAGTGGCCGATGGAGTTCTTCCCACACTCGGCTCGGTGCGAACGACCTTCCCTTTGGTCCCCCCAAGAAGCGACCGACGATGGACAGACGACAGGGGAAGAAGGGATTAACCGCGTTTGAGAGGAGCCGGCGTGAATCGGAGAGAGCCAGTCGCAGTGGCGGCACCAGTACGCCTACGCCACACCTGTGTTCAATAGACACGTGCTGCTTGCAGTAATGTTGCACCGCAGTGCGAAAGAGCTGCAGACTTGCGTTTCCTCCTCGCCCGTTCCCACGCGTGGACTCCGCAACAGGTGCCTCCGTTTGCTGTGCCGATCTGTGCGTCGTGTTGAATTGGCCACCACCTGGTGAAGGGGCGGAGCCTTAGGGTATTTAACCGGTGCCCTAAGTGAGAACGGACGCTCTGGGCCTTGGCGACAAGGCTCATCCAGTCGGTCGACGCTATGAACTCCTAATTTTTGACTCTTTGCTCTTTTATTTTACAGCATGTAAATAAGTCTCTTAAAAGTGCCATTAAACCCGCTTGTTTTCGTTTCCCAAGCTACGAAGCTTCAGACTTCCTCAGCCCGACGACTCAACACGCCACCAAACGGAGCCCGGGTTCGAGTTATCCTGTGCACCACAACAACTGGTGGCAGCAGTGGGATGCTGCTACCCGACTTATGATAACTGGTGGCAGCGGTGGGATACTGCTACCCAACTTATGATAAATGCGAATGTAAAGCAACCGATGCTCTATATTAGTAACGGATTGCGTTCCAAGAGAACGCAAGTGCAACAGAGACAAACTGGAGTCAGGTGGAGCGAGAAGATTACGAACTATAGCTTGGATACACTGCCGAAGCTGGCAGAGGATGGGCTTAATCGGAGAGATTTGGAAGGGGCCTTTGTCCTACAGAGGGCATACGTAAGCTGGCAATGTTGATGTCGATGATGATACCTACAGAGGCATAGTCCGCGTATCCTCGGTAAGCATTGACGGCCACCGGCGCAGCATAACCGCCGAAGCCGGGACCAGGGTACCCGGCTGCTGTGTGGTGGTTTTGAAGCCCGTAAGCTTTCGAAGCCAGGAAGACCAGCAGCATTTGCGCCTGCGGAAAATCACGTCAATTAAGAATTAAAAAACTCTTCGCTCATTCATTTCATTCTGTATTAAATGAAAACCTCAGTTTCTGCAGAACACTGTAAACTTAATTCATCCCTCTGACTGCAAAATATATCAGTTTAAATTGGCATTTAGCATACACTTGTGCTCTTCAATATTGTTTATGCAGGATCAAGACCAATTCTTTATCTACTTAAAATTTTCTGTCTGCGCAGTGCGCGCCTCGTGCTGCAGGTGACAGCCTCTCGATACCAGCCACTGGTGTTGTAATGCGCAGTCCAAGCTTTGAAATTTTAGCAAATCACGGCTCCCGTCCATAACTACATTTGTCGGCGTTTCGTGCTGGATTCATGTAAATTCACTGATTTGCTTTCTTTCTGTTTCGTGTCGTATTTGTTGCTCTTATTCGTTCTAGGTACGATCTTGCTTTATGTCTAAGTAATTTTGATTTCCCAATTGTCTGTTTCAGTGTACACATGTGGAACCGAAACTAACCCGAAGCTGTGAAACCTTGCATGATCGCCAAATGAGTACGTTCTGATTGTCTGAGTATTGACACAAAAAATACACCGAGGCATTGGCAACGTATATCAGTGAGCAGGTTTCTGCAGTTAAAGCCAAACGAAGCAGCCTTCTTTATACTACAGTACTGGAGCTTTGAACCTTGGTTAGTTTATTGGCTTATTGGGGTTTAACATCCCAAAGCAACTCATGCTATGAGGGACACCGTAGTGAAGGGCTCCGGAAATTTCGACCACCTGGGGTTCTTTAACGTGCACTGACATCGTACAGTACACGGGCCTCTAGAATTTCGCCTTCATCGAAATTCAGCCGCCGCGGCCGGGATCGAACCCGCGTCTTTCGTGTCAGCAGTCGAGCACCGTAAGCACTGAGCCACCGCGGCGGGGTGGAGCTTTGAACCTTATAAAATGCGTTACGGAAAACTGATATTCAGCAAGCAATATTTGTTAGCTATCTCCTCTCTGAGAATCTAACAGGTTAAAGCGGATCATAGTTGCGAAATATATTTCAATATTTTACACGTTATCTTCCTTCTTTTGAGATTTCTTTGGCGCAAAGGCGGATCGAGGACGACGTCGTCCTTTGTCGTCGTTGATAAAATGGCACGCAAAACCCATTTTTGCTCTCTCATGGAAGATAACCAGGCGATTACTGACATTAAACCGAGTGTTAAGTGAGCACTTTCTAACTTTCTAAGCGCTCTGTTCGACCAAGCAAGAAATTCTTTTCAGGAACAAACTGCCCGCCACAGCGTTTGTCATTCACTATAGAAAGTATCCTAATTTAGCAGTTAACGAAATGAAACTCACTAACCAAATTTTAAGCTAAACAGCCTGGTGGCCCATTCACAAAGCCATAGACGGCAATGTCATATCACTTTTTGATTCGTGGACAAACTCAATCCGTAAAGCTCTGCAGCGCAAAGAAACTTGGAGCACATTTTTCCCAACAAATGAAAAACTATGCTCATAAGGCGCATCAAATACAACGTGCGCTAATCCTGCATTAGTGCCCACGACGCCCCATTCGAACAGCTTACACCACTGTAGCAAGTCATTGATCCACCTTTACGTGCGCCGCTTGGTGCAAGGGAAAGAAAAGGCGCCGCCAACTGTGCGGTAGTTTTTTTTTGTATTTTTAGAGCTGCTGCGCAAAAATAAATGCATGGAATCATGATATTGACTACGCAGTTTTAATTTCGTGCCATGGTCGCAGCAACACGTCATCGGCGGCTGCTGCGTTAGCACCGAGCGTACAACACAACCCGCTTCTTGCGCTCTTCCGGTTCTGTGCGGAAGAAAGCTTCTCATATCCTCTAGGTGAAAAACTTCAAGGAACTCTTTTTCCTTTGTTTCAGAAACTGTTATGACAGCGTCTTGACCCTGCCTTCAAACTTGTCATTTTCATCAGGCACAATCTGTACCAATTATAAAGTTATTAAACTGTAATTAATTTTTACCAGGAGCCCACTTCAGCCTCGGCTGATAGTCTGGTCCGGAAAAGATTTTCTTAACAATTTCTACTGATTTTTCAGGAATTTTTGAGAACCCTCTCAGACACGTCGACCATAATTCCCAGCCGAGCAACAGTCAGTAATCCAGATTCAAAAGAACCCGTAAGTTGAGCGATACGAATGAGAGAGCTAGATTTTCTTAGTATCCATATAAATCTCTTGACACAAATTTGAAGGCGTGAAAGAATCCAATAGAACGTTCGTTCTTCGTTGGAGCTCACCCGCAAACTAGCACAGCATGCATGGTGCCCTGTTATTTAGCAGCTCCTGTCTTCTTTTGACTCCGGTCCTTTGCCTATAGAACGGTACAAACTATCCCAGTTTCCTATCATCAGCGGGACCCAAGAATCTTCAGAAAAGTGGCTGATCAGTCTAATGAAAGCTGGGTTTTGTAGTCTGGTATACTTTCGTTATATGCGCGTCTTTTCTCCGAAGTAACTTGTGGAGTTGTAGTGTCTCACCTTCGGAAACATTCCGGCTCTTTTCTGTCTTCACAACTTGCGCCCAAGCGGAATAGCAAATGCAGGGTATATGAGGCTGAGGCGGAGACGAATGCCTTGTGGTGCCGTCTTGACTCCGTCTGAAAGCTTTTATATGCTGGGCGAAGAAATGCGACGCCTGTCGCTGACAAAAAACAGAGAAAAAAAAAGCGCTTTCACTCCTTCTTAACTCCTCTCTTAGTTTTCACATTTCGAAAGTTTCTTCTTCTTTTTGCACTGTTGCGTGGACGACAATGACAGAGTATGAAGTGCAACCCTTTGAGCACACCTGGCCCGCGTGAGTGACCTAAACTTGCGTGATAAAATTTCACGCCTTCCCTGCTTTCGCCAAACGCTTTCAGAAGCGCAAAGCGCCTTAGGCTTCCTGGGTTCAAGAGTACTTTTTGTTGTTGTTGCTGTTGTTGCGTAAGAGACAGGGACATAAGCTCTTTAATTGGAAAACAGAGAATTTAGCCGGAGCTAGCCTCTGTTGATAATGTGTAGTGTTCATGTCCTGTGCCCTATTGAATTGAACCGCAAAAGATAGAATCGAATATATAAACTTATCGTGCGCTGCATGATGTTTGTTTTCATATTGTTACACCCCAATGATCAAAGATTATTGAATAAACAATAAATATTAAAGCACAGTTTGCTGCGTTCTGCAGAAGTGATAAGGTCAGAAACCCATGTATTCCTTTATAAAACAAAACACCTAAAATGCGATACTTACTCCCTCAATGCACGTCCGTTACAGAGCGTTCTAAAGCTATCATGAATTCTTCAATATCGTGAGAAGTATGAATTCTCATGTCGCAGAAGAGCGGAAGTGCTACTGTAAAACTCGAAAGTGACGGTCACTTAAAGGGAAGCTGAAACGGTTTTTTGAGAATTCGAGGTTATTCAGGAATTCGAATCTATCAAGCTTCTAGATAAAGTATGCAAAGTATTTTTTCATTAGCATTTTAAATGGTGACATAGTCGTCCATTAAAACCGCGACGATGTGTAGGCTTTTCCTCACTACGTTGGAAGACTGCGATAAAACTCGACAGTGACGTCATTGTTGCCGCAATTTCAGATGTCCGCTGCTTACGCCTGCATGCTGCTGTGCATCGTCAGATGGCGCCAAACAATGCATCGTCAGCTTCACCTTCGATGGTGTCGGTTTTCTTCCATGGAATACTGTTTCTTTCTGTTTCTTCGCTGGAAACGTAGCTCCGTCATACGTGACGTCATTATCGGGGCCTCTGCCCGTCGCTGTGCACTTCAGAGAAGCCTGAACGCCGACGACGACTTTATTCGGTGATTACGCCACCGTTTAAAATGCTAGAGCGAAGCGATTTCGCAGGCTTTACCAGCACATGTCGCACATTCGGCAACATTAAACTCATCGAATTCAAAAACCGCTTCAGTTGCCCTTTAAGCGACTCGCAGTGAATTCAATCATGTTTCGAGCTTTAGGTAGCTGGGCGTTTATCGAAAGGTAATGCAGATTAGCGTCGTTATCCTATAGCGTACAAACTGCAGTTTATGAATCGGAAATGCTGAAACCTCTCGAATCTGAAATGGAACTTTTGAGCCAATGCGACACCACCTAGTAATATCAGTGCATTTTATTTCTTCTGTGGATAGTGCTTCAGCTCTTTACGTAACCTGATTTACCACACTTTAGACACTCACATTTAGACACTCACCAACGAAGAAGACGATGATTAGTGGGCCGGCTGTCTGACACCGATCCGTAATTTTCGGCTTTATTTTCTCACTTCAGAGGTTTTTAAGTTTTTTGTGGCGTGTGTCCTCGACGTGCGACGACCTGGGGGTCCCTGGCCGCCGGCAAAAGCACGTCAAGCGGCCTCCTCAGCGCTGTGCGCCGTATCAACGCCGGCACGGAACATCACCACCAGCTGAACTCCATGCTGCACTGATGGCAGCAGCGGCAGCGGCGGGTCCAGCGGCCCCTGTAGTTGCGGCTACAGACCAGGGCCCGGCAAACAAGAGGCTGCGTGACGACCAAGCCAGCAACGAGCCTCTGACCGACCATCCAGAGGACATGGACCAAGCATCGTTCACAGTTGTCGCGTACAAGAAAAAGAGCTACCGGTGTTCCTGTAGTCTTCAGGCCCACCGAGGAAGGCGGAAGCCTATGGAAAGCCAACCCCAACACTGTGGATTCGGCGGTTGTAGCATCGGCGCAATAAAAAGTCCTCAACCATCGCATTCACAAGGATGGGAGCCTGATGGTTACAGTATCGACGCTGCACGCCGCCAACCGTCTGCTGATTGTAACTAAGCTGGCTGGAGTGGCCGTAGAGGCCCGAGTCCCATACTCTTACATGGCAAGCTATGTCAAAATACAAGATGTACCTTTCACCTACACAGACGAAGATCTGAAGGAATATCTACGCGACCAAGGTGTCCTTTCAGCAAGGAGGCTAACCGTCTACACTCCTGAGGATGGTGGAAATATCATAGAGGTACGCCGTCGCACAGTTATATTGGAATTCGCAAAAGATGCGCCGCTACCAAAGAGAGTAACGCTTGGATTCTATAGTTACCCTGTAACTGAATACGTCGGAGCAGCAACTCAGTGCTATAAATGTCAGAGGCATGGCCACATATCAAGACATTGTAACGGCCCCGTGCGCTGCAAAGTGTGTGCTGGCCCCCACACGCACTAAGAATGCACTTCGAGAACGCAACACAAATGCGCTAACTGCTGTGGCCCACACCCTGCTTCCTATGGAGGGTATTATAAAAAGAAAGGAGCCACAGTTGCTCGCACGGCAGAGCAAACACAAGGGAAACCCCCTAAGCGCCATGAACCACCACCTAACCCCGACGTGGTTTTCACGACTACGGCAGCTCTTTCCGAGAATCAGTCAACACAGCGTGGAAAAGCAGCTGACAAGACCTACGCAGATGCAGTAAAAAAGAAGCGTGGGAAGTACGTTGGTTCTTCTCCTTCATCAAAGCTGCTGCAGCGCACTCCACAAGACCCGACAAACAGCGTCGCTCGCTCTGAGCCTAAGGCGCCACAACATGACAGGAAGATCAGCGACAGGCAGCAAACCGGAGCTCTGAACAAGATATCGCAAGCCTACTCATTCCGATGCTGTTTGCAGCCATCAAGGCTCTTATACGTGCAAACCCCTCGTCAGGAGGACTCCCAGAAGTAGAAGCTGTCCTTGCAATGGAGCCGCTGGTGTCGGTCTCCTACACTGCGCAGGGGCGTAATACCACACTTCAGTAATCATGGCTTCAACAGCGAGAACTTCGCCGCAGCTGACAATCCACAACATCTTTCGTACATGCACCATTTTCCAGTGGAACGCTCGCGGGCTACGCTCTAAACTCTCAGATTTCCGACAGCTCGTGCGAGCGTACCGCTTCCCCTTCATAGTCATCTGTGAATCACGCGTCGAGGAAACTTTCAGACTCCACGGATACTATTCCCATCATTCACAACGACCAGATAACGTCAGCAGATTGCTGATAGGCTTTCGCAAGGTTATCCCGGCCTCATCGGTTGATGTCCCGCCTCACAGCGACAATAAATACGTGTGCGCTGTCACAGTTATTGCCGGACAACAGTACACTCTGATTGGAGTATATCTTGAGGCAGGCACGCCATTTGATGCTTTGAGACTTGATAACTTGATAGCAAGGACGCCCTCACCGCATATTTGCGGAGACTTCAATGCTCATAATGAAATTTGGGGCAGCTCACATACATGTGCCCGAGGTGCCAAGCTTGCAAAACTTCTCTCCAAACATTCAGTTCAGCCATTAAATGACGGCAGCATCACCTACCTCCGAGGCCCGACGACTACCAGCAGCATCGACGTGACATTTGTCACAAGTTCATTCGCCCACAACTTTGGCCGGTGCACTGATTTGGAGACACGCGGAAGCGTCCATTACCCAATCCTCATATCGGCTTTCCATGCGCAGAGGAACCCAAAGAAATTCCTTATAAAATCTACAGACTGGGACGCATACAAGGACGCTGTAAGCAGAGGAGTTACTGCGGCAACTCGCAATGAGGAATTAGCATCGACAATGGCGTATTGCCTGAGAGCGAGTACACAAATTACAACTAAAAATGATAGCCTACCTTCAAATGATGACACATTTCAAAGGCTCTGCGCTATACGCAGGCGAGCTGAAAGGAAAGCTCTGCGCATAAAAAGCCTCGATGACCTACGTGCATCCCGACGGGCACAACGTCACATTCGATGCTACATGGATAAACTGAGTCGGCAAAAGTGGCGTGACTTTTGTTCTACGTTGGATGTGCGCCAACCAGTAATCAATATTTGGCGGATAGTTAGAGGTATGCGCACGCCACTTCAACAACTCCACCCCTTCGCTGCACTCTCCCTTCACGAACAAAAGTCTATAAAAGAAGTCTCAGAAGAATACTGCAGGCTACTGTCGGCAGGGTCAGGGCATTCGACACTCTCCGCAGATGGTCAATCAGGCATACCAAAGGCGGCAGTGCCAGCGTTAGACCTGCCTTTCACAATGGAAGAACTATCCACAGCTATCGCGGAGACAAATAGACACACGTCTCCGGGTCATGATGAGGTGACCTATGACGCCATTGCAAAGCTACCCCACACCTCCCGTCTTCGACTCCTGGAGTATTACAATCCTTCCTGGATGACTGGTGAGGTCTCCACGGAATGGAAGCTGGCGAAAATTGTGCCTGTTTTGAAACCCTGTAAGCAGCCAACAAGCTACGCATCATTCCGGCCCATTGCCCTACTGAGCTGCGTAGGTAAGCTCATGGAGCGCATGCCATATGCAAACGCATAACTTGGTTCCTAGAAAACCGAAATGAGTTCCCCCAAGAAATGAACGGGTTCCGTCAAAACAGGTCTGTGACTGACAATATCATCACCCTCGTCTCATCAATTCAGGAGTACCTTCATGCTGGGTACATCCCGACAGCCGTTTTCCTAGACATCAAGGCCGCCTTTGACTCTGTCTTTCACCATGCAATTCTCGCCGCCTTTGCCAGTCTTGGCCTTGGAGGAAAGCTATACAAATGGATTGGGAATTATTTGAAAGAACGCCAAATTTTTTTGACCACTCCAAACGGTCCAACACGATTTCACGCAGTGGAGAGGGGCGTACCACAGGGAGCGGTTTTCAGCCCTCTCCTGTTCAATATTGCCCTTATACACATAAGAAGAAACCTTCCGCGAGGGGCCCGTATAACAATTTATGCTGATGATATCTGCACCTGGACCGCATCACGCTCGCGCTATATAACCCAGCAACGTCTACAGAGAGCGCTATTGCACATTTCGATGTACCCGGTTTCCAGAGGTCTTCGTCTCTCTCCAGAAAAGAGTGTTGCAATGGCGTTTACAAGAAAAATGATGGCCCGATATCCGCTGCTCCTAGGCGGACGATCGCTACCATATGTACGATCTCAGCGATTCCTGGGTGTTGTAATCGACTATAATCTGTCGTGGACACCTCAGATCAAAAAACTACGCGAGAGGATCACTGCAGCATCGCAAGTGTTTAGGTTTATGGCGGGAACAAGGTGGGGTAGCAACTGCCGATCAATGCTTCTGCTTGAAAAAGCCTACGTTGAAGGAACCTTGCGCTACTGTCTACCAGTGTTTTAAAGATTATCTACATCAAGCAATAAGTCTCTCGTTGCCGCATGGAACAACTGCCTGCGAATATGCCTTGGCCTCCCAAAGGGTTCCTCTGCATCAGGAACAGTATCGGAGGCAGGATGTCTCCCACTAGAGGTGATTGCCGCCCAGGAAACTATGCGTACCCATCTCCGCCATGTTCTTCAAGGGAAGAAGCACTTCCTGCACCGTGTCCACCTAACTCACAGGAACTCTAGCTTTGGCCAGGCAGTGCAGCTCCTGCCCATCCCTACTATTAATCAGCCACAGAAACTACTACCTCTGGCCTTTCCTCCATGGACACTCTCTCCTCTAAAGGTGAAGAAGTTTGTTCCAGGTGTGAATGCAAAGAGCCGCATGCCACAGGCAGCGCTTCCGCAAACTACTCTCGCCTACTTAACGGAGGAATATAGGCAGCACACCCATATCTTCACCGATGGTTGAACTACTAAAGAAACCTCTTCATGTGGCCTTTATGTGCCCTCAACAGGCCATTCTTTTTCTTACCGGCTGCAGCGGAGGACATTCTCTACGACAGCTGAGCTTCACGGCATTAAAGAAGCTGTTTCTTACATCCTGCGCCGAACCGCCGGCCGTTGGGTTATCTTCACCGATTCGAAAGCATCTCTGCAGATCCTGGCCAACCTGCTGAAGAAAACGAATCACCAGCCAGTTTCCCTGGACATCGGATATCTACATCATTTAGCTTTTGCCGCAGGCCACTGCATAACATTTCAGTGGATACCTGCTCACTGTGGCATTCAGGCTAATGAAAAAGCAGATGAAGCGGCCCGTAAGGGCCATCAACATCGGAGATACATTAGAACTTTTTTCACGAAATCTGATGCGTCCCAAATGGCTAAAAGTTTTGCTTCCGAAGAAACGTATCGGCTTTGGAGTTTGCCGACGCATCAGTACCAATTTCTTCACTCAATCGACCCACATCTTAGATCAAGACTCTCACCCAGAATTCCTCGACATCTGGAAACACCTTATCATCGACTTCGTCTGAATGCTGCATATTGCCACCTAGCATTGCCAGGTGGCGCATAGCTGCTGACGACGACGAAGAAGGGCTCGCGCCGTGTGGAATCTGTCGCCCTTGCTGCCCCAGCTTGCGTGGCCTTGTCTGTCGTCGGCACTTCGACGAAGATGCCGATACCGAGGTTCACACCGACGCCAGTAACATCGGTCTTGGAGCTGTCCTTGTTCAACACCAAGAGGGCCTTGAGAGGGTTATCGCCTATGCTAGCCGTACTCTCTCCCGCGCCGAGAGCAATTACTCCACGTCTGAAAAAGAATGTCTTGCGGTCGTGTGGGCCACCATGAAGTTTCGCCCTTATCTATACGGCCGCCCATTCAAAGTCGTAACCGATCACCACTGCCTATGCTGGCTGGCAAATTTGCGAGACCCATCTGGACGCCTGGCACGCTGGAGCTTACGGCTCCAGGAATTTGACATCACTATTGTCTACAACTCCGGCCGCAGACACGAAGATGCCGACACACTGTCGCGAGCACCAGTTGATCCGGGCGACGCAGCGCCCGATGACGACAGCGGATTCCTTGGTACGCTCACCGCCTCCGACCTACTGACCCGGCAGAGGGCGGACTCGGAACTTCGCCCTCTCATTGACGGCCTTGAAGGTAGCGATACGGCTATACCTCGCCACTTCTCTCGACGTCTTGGCTCCTTCTGTTTGCGGCAAGGCCTCTTGTACAA
This sequence comes from Amblyomma mixtum, assembly GCF_055824585.1. Classification (NCBI taxonomy): domain Eukaryota; kingdom Metazoa; phylum Arthropoda; class Arachnida; order Ixodida; family Ixodidae; genus Amblyomma; species Amblyomma mixtum. The sequence continues at coordinate 121,574,699 of NC_143016.1, read as the reverse complement.
GAACTCGAGAGGCAACGATAGACCTTACCTTCTGGTCATTCCAGCCGATCTCCGAGCTGACGTTCTTTTGGCCTGCCACGATGAGCCAACATCTGGCCACTTGGGCTTTTCACGTACGCTCGCCAGAGTGCGGAACATGTACTACTGGCCTGGACTTTCTGATGATGTCAAACGCTACGTTAAAAGCTGCCGAGAATGCCAGCGCCGGAAAACGCCACCACTTAAGCCGGCGGGTTTTCTCAAGCCCGTTACAGCCCCTCGCGCTCCGTTCGACCAGATCGGTATGGACCTCCTCGGCCCTTTCCCTTTGTCGCAGGCCGGCAATAAGTGGATCATAGTTGCTACCGACTATTTGACTCGCTACGCCGAGACCAAGGCGATCCCTCGTGGCACAGCTTCCGAAGTCGCGGAGTTTTTCATGCACAACATCGTCTTGCGACACGGCGCCCCATCGCACGTCATTACAGACAGGGGGACGGCGTTTACAGCGCAGCTAATCGACCACATCTTTCGGCTGAGCTGCACAACGCACCGCAAGACCACAGCCTACCATCCGCAGAGCAATGGCTTGACCGAAAGATTGAACAGGACCCTTTCGGACATGTTGTCCATGTACGTAGATGTCCAGCACAAAACTTTGGATGAGGTCCTGCCGTATGTCACCTTCGCCTATAACACCGCCCTGCAGGAAACTACGCGCTTTACACCGTTCCGCCTTGTGTACGGACGTGAAGTTCAGAGCATGCTTGATGCCATGCTCCCGTGCCCAGAGGATGACCAACTCGACCCAGACGCCCAACAATTTGCCCAACGTGCTGAAGAAGCCCGTCAGCTGGCCCGCGTGCACATCGGGCAACTGCAGAGCACCGACGCGCGCCGTTACAACCTTCGCCACCGACAGGTTGACTACAAACCCGGTGACCAAGTCTGGGTATGGACTCCTGTCCGTCGCCAAGGCTTGTGCGAGAAACTGCTCTGCCGCTATTTTGGCCCTTACAGAGTGATCCGGCGTGTGAGTGACGTAAACTATGAAGTGGTTCCGGACGGTGTTGCGCAACCCCGACGCCGACAGCCCAGCTCTGACATTGTGCACGTTGTACGGCTTAAACCGTACTATACTCGGTGACGCAGACGTGTTGATGTCTTGGAACGGTTCACTTGCGGAACTTTGATCGTTTTTTGTTTATTTTTTTGTTACGTCGACAGCGCTCTTTTTTCATAAGGGGGGGAATAATGCCACCTAGCATTGCCAGGTGGCGCATAGCTGCTGACGACGACGAAGAAGGGCTCGCGCCGTGTGGAATCTGTCGCCCTTGCTGCCCCAGCTTGCGTGGCCTTGTCTGTCTTCGCACTTGTTATTAAAGCCCCCCTTCGTCAACAAGTACTTTACAATATACAAACGGCTTACGATACCGTTTCAGACAAATGAACAGTCCGCACTGTGACAACTGTGCCGCGATAGAAACTGTGGAGCATATCTTGCTTGAGTGCCCTGCGTATGCTAACGAGTGTGCGTACTATGAACATTGCATGCAGAAGTTCTGCTCAGTGCCCCTAACAATGGACAAAGTTTTAGGTCCCTTAGCCTGCCTTAGGCAACAGAGACTTGCAATGAACTTTCTATTCACATATTTAAAAGACATTGGACATCTCGATAAGCTTTAAATTCACTTGCACGTTACCTTTATGCAGTGAACTTCGTCAGCCCATTTGAGGGACTATGCACTCCATCATTCCATAGGTTACATCAATACTCGCCATTGCATCCTTAGTACGCATTTCATGGCCGCATTTTATCTTCGTTTTTTTTACCTCTTCCACTCTGCTCTCCTTCTGTCTTTATCTCCCAAATTCCCCTCCCTACGAAGAGTAGCATGCCAGCGATTTTTAAACGCCGGCTAAATTCTCTGCTCTTCATTAAAGAGTCTCTCTCTCTCTCTCACTCACCAACCAATAAAAGCCAGTGAAGGTACCCAGACGGTAAATATGCGCATGCAATAAATATTGTTTGAATTAAAAGCAGGAAACATCTGCTTCTTGCGAGTATGTTCAAGTGCAAATAAACAATTTTTGTATACCTCATGATATAGTGCCTGCCACCTTAGTTTGTAATTATAACTTTTTCTCCGTTCATGCTTAATTTCACGAAACGCAACACAAAAACAATCACAGTCAAAAACAGTCCTGTCTTTCTTTCTCGTGATTGTTTTTGTATTGCGCTAACTTTTTCAAGAAACGTTAACTTTCAAACATATTTCACAAGAAAAAAAAAACAAAGTCTGCTAGAATCGTGGAGGGAAACCAAAGAGTGTTGTTTATTACGAAAAAATAGCGACAAGCTCAGTGCCTGGCACACCGATTATATTCCACGTCGGATATACCTGTACGCCTGGCTACAACCGCGCAGCAGTTACCATCCGTTCCTCCTGCTGCTCTTCCTGGGAGGACACTAGGCTAGCCTCTGACACAGGCCTAATTGGGGCCCCTTCTGGCTACTTCAAGAGCTTCAACTAACGGCCATTGAAAACAGGTTCTTACTCCTCTTCCTTCCGCCAAATGGCCGACTGTTGAAGCTCTTGAAGTAGACTAAGAGGGCCCCTAGTAGTCCAGGAGCCCGTTGGCTTTTTCTCGTTTGACCCAGCCGACAAGCTCAGGCAGGTCGATCGGTGCAAACGAGAAAAAGAGGCCAGTGGGCTCCCCGCCCACTTAAGGCCCTCTCAGGCTACTTGAACAGCTTCAACTGTCGGCCATTTAATAAAGGTTCTTCCTCCTCTTCCTTCTGCCGCTGCCACGAGAGCGCTTGATGAAAATGTTCAAGTGAGCTTGATATGCCGTACTCTAAAACTAACCTCGAAGCGACATGCTTGTTAAGATTGGATACACAACCAAAACCACGCTACAAACAGCACCAGTGTGATTACTAAGAGAAAACAGAGGTTAAGGCTTGATACACTGGCATAGTTGTCTTATTGCAGTCGTTACCCCCATCCATGCGTAACCCAATCTTTTATAAGAAAAACTCATCGGAGGGGTCTATTAAGCTCCTTCTTAAGGGAACGACGCGGTCGCGTAATCAGTTAATTCCTCTATATTGAAAAGGTCATTTTCTACTTTACATTCATATATCCCTAAGAACCCTCGTACTGCTCCTGGCGCAGCAGTGCAGCGGTTAAGCGAAGCGCCACTGCCCTGCGATGGCATCTGCTCTCTGCAGTGTACTCTGTGCGGCCCAGGCTGTTCTTCCCGAGTGACTACCCAGGCAGCACGCCAAGATTGTACCAACAATGGCTCATTGTTGGAATACAGTGGCATCAATATTGGGCTGGCATTGGCATAGGAGCACATTACTACATTTTCCAACCTTGGCCCATACTTCATACCAAGATTGTCCCATTGCTCAGCCATTGTGGCACAGCCAGCATGGGCATATCACTGGCCTTTCCACTCAAACTTCATTGGTCCTGCAAGTATCAGTCCAATGTTCAACCATGCTGGTACTACCACTATGTACTGAACATCAGCTATTCCGTTGATGTCCCATTGTTGATGCCAATATTAGTCCCATGGATAGCCATTCTGGCCCTACCAATATGTACTGAAATAACCCACTGTTGATGCCAAGATTGTTATGTTCAGCCATTTGGCACTGTCAATGCAGACTAAGCACAGGCTTTTCCATTCATGACAGTGCATACAACCTGTCACATCAGTGGCTTAAAGATTGGCATGCCACTGCCCTTTTCTATTTATGACTCGCCAGTAAAGCCTATGTTAATTTTTATCTTCAGTGGCCAACATTAATGCAAATGTTCACTCGTAAGCAACCATGCAAATATTCATAAAATGAGACAACCAATGTATTCATGAAAACATTTATTTTATGAAAAAGTCCAAACAGAATTAATCGTTAGGGGCCGGGAAGGGTGGTGCCAGGGGCTGTGGGATGGGTGGTGGCAGGGGCTGTAGGGAGGGAGGGCCCTCAGGAAGTGGAAGAGGCCAGGGGATTGGGAGGCACACATGCGAGCACAGTGCAGGGGGCTGTCCCCGCAATCGCAGGTGGCGTGCTTGGTTGGAGGGGGGAGAAGACTTCGGCAAGGCGTCTCTTCCTTCCATCACATGAACCGGGCAGCCAGCTGCAAATAAAACCTTGTGCCTCTGATGCGTCAAATGCAGTTTGTCGCAAATGCCATCTGCACAGGAAAAGTGAACAAAGAAAATAGACATTATTTCCAAGCACACAAAAATCATGGCCATAATTTTAGAAAATTGTAATAAATTCCAGGATATGGCCAATGAGAAAGGCTGTACTGAAGGGCTCCTGATTAATTTTGGTCACCTAGAGTTCTTAATTTAAGATGCACCGACATCGCTTAGCACACGTGCTTCTTTGCATTTAGCCTCCAGAGCAATGCAGCTACTATGGATGGTGTTTGATCCCTCACTTGGAATCAGTAGCTGAGCACCTGAGTCAGGAAGGACATCAGGTAAAAAATATAGTAAACAGATATATTATTACGTGCCTCATAATCAAGGCAACATACAAAACGTGGACACAACTAAACAATGAAGTAAAGAATCACTAGAGGGGCCTCAATCCATTGACACTGACTTGTCGTTGCGATTGACCAGCTTGCACCTGCTAAGTGGCATCATAGATGCCCATAAATAGAAGGCAAGTGACTGCAGCTTCTATTACACACCGCAGGTTCGAAGGGCATTTTCAGCTCCAATAAGCTTTCCAAACAATTAAAATAAAACTGTGAAAGCATGTTGAATAAAGGGAACATGAAAAACTATTTACTAAAGCTAGAATTTCTTGCCATAATTAAATACTTGTAAATGAAATCAAAACATAGTTCTCTTTTCTATAAAAGGGAGATAACGCATCTGTCCAACTTCCATATATGAACTGTGTTGCGCTTCAACTGTCATGCACAACAATGAATTTTAACCTGACTAACTCTTTAATGTCGCTTGCAAGGCATGGGCTTTGTCAAGTTGCGACGACAGTCCACCGCTGTGATATATCGGACCTTGCGGAAAAATTTTACACTTTAGTTCAAAAGGTGTACTGTCTTGTTCCCTTATTGCATCAGGCTTGTAGAAGAAATAGGGCTAGGGGTGGGACAAAGGGAGGGTCAAGGATAGGCAGAAGAACGAGGAAATGTTTGCCCTCGGGTGTAAAAGACACGACCAAATACGCGAGAAAGAGTAGAAAGATTTGGAAGGAAAAGAGAAAATAAGGAGAAAAGGACTAGTGTTGAAGTAAGTGAGTTAGCAAAGCTCAAGGGACAGGTAAGTCCCACTTGGGTGGGCGAGAAAAGGCTTAGGACACGAGGGAGGTGGTCAGGGAACACGAGTAAAAAACAAGTGAACACGAGAAGAAGAGTAGAAAGACTTGGAAGGAAGAGTGGAAATAAATAGAAAAGACTGGTGTTGAAGTAAATGACTTAAGAAAGTTTAAGTGACGTGGTGAGTCCCACGCGGAACGGCAAGGAAAAAAAGGCTTAGGACACGAGGGTGGAAGGAATAGGGCTACTGGTCGGACAAAGGGATAGTGGAAAAGAGAAGAACGATGAGAAGAAATGCGAGTGCTAGAAAACACAGTGAGCACGCGAAGAGTAGGAAGATTTGGAAGGAAAAGAGAAAATAGTGAGGGAAGACTAGATTTAAAGTGAGTGAGATCGGAAAAAGGCGAAATCAGGAGACGCGAACCACGTGGGCGGGCGGCGAAAGGCCTAAGAAAAGTGGCAAAAACTTACTTTTGCGGCCGTCGGTCCAGGCTCCTGAACAGGCACGAGGATAACCACACCAGGTAGTTGGTATGGTGGAAGGGCCGAGGAACACTTGGTTAGGAGCGGTAATCCAAAACACACGGCTCCAGCGCACAGGGCACACACGATCATGGTAGGCACAGGATGGCGGAGGGCCGCAAGGGCCAGCGGCACACGCCGCGGCCTCGAGGCGCGCACGAACTCGACGGAGCGAGCGCCGCGCGCGACCGACCGCGTTGACTGCTAGGGCGAGACTGGCAGCGAAAACGAGGCAGCAAGGAACAGAGAAGCGAGCGACGCAGGTCCACTCCGTTCAAAGGCTCCGGGGAGACTGGAAAATCGCACGCGCAGTCCGTGCGGCGCCAAACGCGACCGCATCGCGATAGGTCATCGGTCGTATGACGTTTACGAAGAAGAGCTAATCAGAAGGCCGAAAATTTTGTTTATTTTTTTGTGCTCCTCGTTGCTCTGCCCTCTCCCCCTGATTCACGCCGAAGGAACAGTCTTTTCGGAATACACCGAAGTGACGGCTAGTTTTTACAATGCAACTGTAAGAAAAGCGCATAACACTAGGACGGCTGATAAGCTCCGTTTACATAAACGCGAGAGCAGCGCATCATGTCAACTTTCTCGTGCATCCCACTCACGTAAACAGGGAAAATGCGCCAGGAAAATGCATTAATCCCACAGGCAGGGCGCAGATCGGCAAGTGCAAGTCCTGTGCTGGGGTGAATAGAAACAGGTGCTCGTAGGGCGCCTAGATGTGCGTGCGCTTCTCTCCGCTCTCCCCTCCCACACATCGAGACACCCTAGTTTCGGGGCCCCCTCTTCCGCCCTGGGCGCCTACACAATACCCTCTCGGAAGGAAAACAAAGCAGACCACGCTCAAGTTGTGACCGGCTGCCCCCCCCCCCCCTACTTCCGCGTGGCGTATTCTTACATGCGAGCATGGCGTCTCCCCTCCGCGAGTAAATTTCGGGAAAAGAAAATCACCAACTAGCCCCGCCACTGGGAATTACGATGCGCTACTGCGGTATTTATGTAAACGCGGAGCTCTTCTTAGAGAGCCTTCGTTCTCGCCCAACTAATTCTTTTCAAGCTACAGGAGGGATAATGCCCGATTAATCTCCATATTTCAGAAAAAGCTTTCCAACATAGCTTCGTGACTTGGGAACGGGGATCAAGACTTTTCATTTTTGTTTATCTAACCCACCCTTTTTTTCCGCTCCTAGACTGCTCTCAATGTCGTAGGCAGCGTCGCGCTGCCTACGACATTGCCTACGAAACGCCCGAGAAACTGGTCCAATACTCCCAACTTCTAAAAATGGCTGAGCCAAGAGAGGGAAAACGCCCGAGAAACTGGTCCAATACTGCCAACTTATAAAAATGGCTGAGCCAAGAGAGGGAAAACGCCCGAGAAACTGGTCAAATACTGCCAACTTCTAAAAATGGCTGAGCCAAGGCGGGAAAAACGCCCGAGAAATTGGTCCAATACTGCCAACTTTTGAAAATGGCTGAGCCAAGGCGGGGAGAACATTGGCAACGCGGGGCCTTCATAGGACCGTTGTTTGCCAACTCAATTCCTACATTGGACCACTGTCATGTGCTGCTTGGGTAATCATTAATTTAACTGCCTCCTGCCATGGTGCACAATTTCGTCACTATCCGGTTGGCATGTTGTGATGATACCACAAGGCCAAGTGACATAGGCGGCCAACTGCCTCCAAGGTTGCTCTCTGAGGAACCCATGCCAGAGCAATGCCCGTGAGGTTTAGCTAGGAACGCCGACGTCGACAACGCCGACACAGGTGGAGAATAAAACCTCTAATGCTCTCGGGCTAATAAAATCGTCGAAAATTGAAAATTGGAGGCACAGCTGCGGGCAGTACACAACCCTGGCAGGTGCCCGCTACTGGACACGTTACATGGATCTCTATGTAGAAACAAGAAAAACGACGGAAGATTTAGCGTTAGGCCAGATGCGAATTACGTGCGAATTCGGTATTCATTCTCCGAATGGTAACTCTCTGCCTTGCATTCGTAGGTCACTGGGAGTCCTCATAGAACTCCTGGCTGAATGGTACAACGGCTAAGCGATGCGATGCGCCACTGCCCTGCGATGGCAGGGGCTACCACTGGTGCGACTTGCGAGACCCAGATTGTTCTTCCCGAGCAACTTCTCGCAACAAATCATGAATTGAACTGCAACCTGCCGCGGTAGGCAATTTGCTCCGAATCCGGTGGGCAGGTCGTGATGACACCAGATTGCGTTACCTATGTGGACCACCTGCCTCCTACGTAGCCTGGCTGAAGATTTCTCGTGGATTTCTCGCTGACGGCCAACGACGTCAACGACGGTGCCATGGGACCTTGGTGGCCCGCCTGCCACACTCAAAGGGACCGAACAGACAACACCTAAGAGACTGAGTGGAAGTTGTAGTTATTGAGTACGAAAATAATTATCTCTCATTGCACTCGACTCTGCTAAAGACAGTTGACACGTCGCAACATTTACGCATATCGCTCGCGCATGCATTCAACTTCACAGGCAAGCGGTGCATAGCGCGAAAAATTTCCGGTTACTAACTTTATATCTGTACCCCGCGGAGCATAGGTCGCGCCCAAATTCGGAACTACGGGGTCATTGGCAGTCCGGTTTTCCGCTTACAGACCAGTCAGCCGGGCAGCACGCGAATATGAAAAGCGGAGAATATGAGATGACCTTCGAATTGCGGTGTTAAGCCGCTGCTACATTCCTTCACTAAGCCAAGAAGAACCGCGAAGAAAGCAAAGGGGGGCAACGCTGAAACAGAATAGCAAAAGAGGGTACGGGTTCTGCACAAGTTGTGCTTTTCGCATTTTCGCGAACGCGCAAAATGGGGTGCGTTTTAGAATCGCGGGCGTATTAGAAGCGGGGGCGGGATAGAATATGGTAATTAGGGTATTCATAACCAGGTAACTTTGTACATTTTGCAAAGTTTGATTGCGTACATTGAATACTGCAGTAGGTGACATCCATATCTATATCGGGCGGTTGTTCCCGGGACATGTCAACTAGGCAACTTTATCATTTATCGCATAACTCTAAGAGCCTGGTTCTCATCGCTGCCCTGCACGGTAAGCTCTTTCAACCTCTCGAGTAGCGTGCTGAGCTACCCATGGATATATTAGCGTTGATAAAAAGTTATCTCTTTCTCTCCAAGGAACTTTTGTGCAGTGAAACTCTTGAGATTTCTGAGCTCAACAAGGCATCGGCTGATGGTGAAGGTTGATGATCGGAGACAAGTCCTCAAAGTACGGCACCGGTGCCTGCATTCCTAGCTTAGCATTTGCTTACAGCGCCATCACCAACTACCAACTCCTAACTTTGCGTGTAGTATTTCTTTCTTTTTCATGCTTCATCTACAGTGAGTTGGATACAACCGTCAATACGAAAGCGTTTAACACTTGTATAAACGAGAACTTACCTAATGGTCAAGCTTTGGCGACTAAGGAAAATACCTAAATGAAAGCTAATTCGTGACAAGTCAACATGACAAGTTAAGGCAGTTCATGACAAGTCGTTGGAGGTTAAACTAGATCGATGGCTACTGGAGTTAACTGCACGTCTCTGCTCTTACCTGTGCGATGTTTCAATGGCCCATGTTTCTCACAATCGAGACTAATTTTCTTCAATATGGATTCCTTCACATTGTTGGGACTCGACATCCCACCACTGCCACCACTGTTAGGATTTAGGCATCCAACCCTAGTCACCACTGTCGTGACTTGAGCGTCTCAGTCTGCTGCCTCTGTTGAGCAGACCTGAGCGATGAACGGTCTATGCGACGGTAAGTGAAATGACGTTTATATACAGTATTTACAAGGCTTTTTACAAGGTATGTACAAGGGCCGTGAGCACAACGGGCTAGGACGAGGCCCTGCGGAGAGCGTCTGTCTGGCACGATGGCGTGTCTGCTGCCCGTCTGCTACTGCGTCTCAGTGCGGCTCTGTTCTTATAGCCGCCGGTGACCGTTGCGCTCCTCTGCACCAGGCGTTCCTCTGCTCAAAAGTCACGCCACAGGCCACCGTTCGGATTGGCTCGAGCCGACGCTAGTGAGGAGGAGGAGGAAGGGTCTGCGCCGGTGAGCCAGGATGGCTCGTTGCAAGCCGTGCAATGGCGGCGAGTCCGGGCTTGCTTTACGTGACGGCGGGCGCACGGCTCTGTTTCCCAGACAGGCCAGCGGAATAAGGGTTCAGGCACAACAGCCCCCGCGCCGCCAGACAATGCGCCACGAAGACGAGCTGCTTCCCCGTGGCTCGGATGCGGGGCGCGCTAGAACACCAGGCCACTCCAAGTTCCCGTCCAGTGTTCAGCCGCAGGTGGCTCAATGCTCCTTTCCGCGAACAGGCCCCGCTCGTCAGGCATGATCGCCTTGTCGCCCAGGTGTCTGGACCAGCTTCGCTCGGTCCTCCGGAAGAACTTGCTGCTCGGCACCGGTCGTTCATGATTCTGCACCTTGCCAAGAATCGACCGACAACAAACAACACGCAACACGAGCAAGTGCCCTCTGCCACCCGTCAAACTGCCAGACTTTAATGCCACAAAAACTCTGCTAGCTATATTTCCGTCCCCTTTTTGCTCCCTCTTCAACAAGAGGCACATGTGGGATACAAGAACTCTAAAGTAATTAACTCAAGTGTCAAACGCATGTGACAAACGGTATGAATGAATGCAAAATAAATTTGGTCTCTTGAGATCACTCGGCCAGGCACTCAGATGAGGCCACAAATGAGGATATCAATTTTTCCCCGACCTAAGAGCGAACATGACAGCTGTTCGGAAAGTGACAAAATGTTAGTCACGAGGAGGTCGAAGGCAGCCTTGCTCAGAACGCACGGCTTAGTGCGTCTACGTCAGCGTTTAACTCACTTTTAACGGACGCTAACCAATACCCGCTACCGTGGAAGCTAATGTCTCTGCCTCTTTCGCTGTAGCTGCGCTTTCCTCTCTCTCCGTACTTGTCGTTCCAGTTTGTACGGGAAGAAAAGAACGAGTTATTTTCCCTCACTAACAACTTGTCCCTTTCCTTACGCTTCTCACGCCAGTCGCGGCGTTCAATTGCGAGTGCGCAACGCTTCCGGTCGGACCATTTTTTCTTTCTCTTTGTTCGTGGCGGCAAGTGCGACCTTTCACGAATCTTCAATTCCACGCGCACCCGTCGTTTTAGCTCGATGCGAGGCCCGCATCTACCCGGCCTTTCGATTTTATGCCTACTAAATGGCGTCGTCTCAACTCCCAGTTCTCCATCGCGATACCTGCACTTGGTGGAGCGCTTAGACGGTTCCTTCTGGCCAGTTAACTTATTGCCTCTGTCACTACGGCCCCGTACAATCTTTCGCTTCATGAGCCATACACGCATTTTCACTGCGCGTGCGTGCCGTTTCCTGTGGGACCACGGTTTCTCCCGTGACTGCAGCGAAAAATGACAGCCTGCATGACAGCCTGTGCCCTCGCACATTTCTTTAGCTCCGATTCTAACGCTAGTTTGGGGATTGACAAAGTGACGGACTTTGCTGCGGTCACTTTGCCGAGGACGCTGGTGCTTCCGATGAGGCAACGCGTTTCTGCGCGCGTGCCCTCTCTCTCTTTTCGGAGGCACCACTCTTTCTTATGCCTGCCTTTCATCTTTCGATGGCAACTCTCTTTTCTGTGCTTGCCTTTCCTCTCCTTTCGGCAGCACCACTGTTTCTCCTGTTTGTTTATCACCTTGGGGTGATAGTTCAATTTCCTTAAATGGCGGTTCCTTTCCTTTAGGTTGCCCCTTTCTATCTTGAGCTTTCCTTTAATTTTCTCCCGTTAAAGCGCATGCTGCTTCTGTCCCCTTGGTTGCTGCTCTCTGATAATATCCCTCTGATTGCGGAATAAGGGTTCAGGCACAACAACATTCACTTAATTCGGTGTCCTAACACGGGGAGACGGCTGCCACATGCGTTTTATCACAGCAAATTCATACTACTCAAATGACGACCTCCACAGACAGAGAGAAAAAGAGGAAGAGGAGAGGCAAGGAGGCTAACCGAAAGCTAACCCTCAATGATATTAAAGTAATTTTTTGTGGTTCTTAATGATCACTGCAATCTACGCATTGTACGTCTTGTTCGCAACTACCTCAAGAATATTTTTAGAAGATCGTCGATAACCTAATCTCACGAGTCTCCCTTAGCAGGAATGTCCTTATTAATCAGGTCTGAACAAGAGTCGCCAAACCTGCTATTAACAGTACCTAACACGCTCAGCAAGTGTACGGTGGAGTTTACTGCTGTGGCGCTGTGGAACCGTTCAATGAATCATTTATAACTCATCATTTATGTTTAGCTTCGTTGGCCAAGATGTCGTGTTGACGGTGGTTACCTGCAATTAGCCTCTTGGGAATATATTGTTCTTCGTTCCTTACGGCAAAATTTGTAGTCGCTTGTGTAGAGTGATCACGTTTTTGACAATGACCCTTTAATTCTGACAAGATTTAGAAGCACAACAGGCACTCAGACCGTAGTTGTGGAATTTTCGTTGTCACACATGCCTACGATATTGCCGTCTCTCCGGAGGGCTGTTTTTATGGCATCTACAGCAGAGGAAGCGAAGTGCTGCTGTTCCGTTTGTGTCCTCGAAGAATTGGAGAAAGCTAGCACGCTGTTGTTTACCTGCAACAGACAAGGCCCTCAACGACTTTTCCATGAGCGTGAAACCAAAGGGCGCCCACTCGGTGGTCGTGGCATCGGTCGTCACCCTGCGCGACTTTCTAATCTGCTGCTTTGTTGCCGCTACCTAATTTATGACGACCAGCAGTAGAATAAATTTTCAGGTTCACTGCTCTTTACACCGTCAGAAGAGCATGTGAACTGTCTGTGGCGAGAATGAACAGCAAGAGAAGTCAGTATGTGAATGCGTGCACCGCGCTCGCACAAAAATGAATATGGTTTCTAGGAGATTCCGCCTTGTGCGTCAGTAGTGTTTTTCCGCTGTGTACCTTTGTACGGAGCCCTTCCTGAACCGTCGCGTGAATGAAGTTCGCTCATGCTTACTGATATAGCGGCCATGAGACAAAGACTTGAAAACGAATGGGGGCATGGTGATCGGAAAAACAAGGAAAAAGCAGAGAGAGAGAATGAAGGGAAGCTTTTGTTGACAGAGACAGCCGACTAAGTCGCACGGTATTGACCTCTGTTACAAGGAGACGAGGCATTGGCTATCGAAACCCTCATGTGTACGAAGACGTCAAAGCAGCTCCACAGTTCAGCGGCGCAGACATTCAGCAGCCGCCAAAGTTAGACTTTGTGAACTCCATCACTTAAAAAAAAGTAGGAAGACTTTAAGTTCGAAGGGTATTGCTATGCATCGGGCCTCTACCAAACACTGGGCGAGGTTCAAGACAGAACGTCGATGTATGCAATGGGCTGCCAAGAAGTTAGTCATGTCCTGCTAACTCTAATGCGCACCGCGGAGCATTGGCGCTTGCAAACAAGACTCATCTACCCCTTCATTGAACCGACCAGCAAGGGTAACGACAGCCTTCGCTTTACCGGCGTGACTCATCTACCCCTTCATTGAACCGACCAGCAAGGGTAACGACAGCCTTCGCTTTACCGGCGTGTGCAAGAATAACGCGGATCGATCGACTTTACACGCCGCTACAAACGTTCGCCAAAATTTCGACCACAATTCACAGGATCCAGAAAAACCACTCGTTCAAGGCAGGTTTGTCGTCGGTTTTGTGGATAGCCACGTAGTGGCGAAATTGTCATTCCAAATTGGATGCATGCTAGAAAAAGAAAGGCTTCCTGAATTAAGGCGAATTCACGAAGACGTCGTGAAGGCCCGCGCAGCGGTCTTTCGAAAAGATTGGTATCCTTCTAGTGAGGTCGCTGAAGCCAATATATGAAAACACTTCTCCAAACCAAAACACAGTTTCGACTCATCAAAGGCCGGCGAAAAGAGCTTAGTAAAGTACCATTCAGGCACAGACGACATGAAAATAGGTGCAATTCTGTTTATAAACTGCTGAAACCTGTGATGGCCGGTATGATTCTTTCCTATTTAGATTCCGTTTTTGAGTCTGCCACCCATTCCCCTGGCTGAAGCGACGTCACGCCCACGGCTTCAGCCAATAACGAAAATCTCTGCCTCTCCAGTAACCGAGAGTAGAGTAAGCATGAAATGTTTACGGGCCTAATGTCCTCTCGGTGGACACCCGAACCGCACCGTACAGGAAGGGAGGAACGCCACCACCCGTTCAGCGCGATGCCTTGCCATTTGAACGCAAGGTTTTTTGAGGAAAGGAAATGGCGCAGTAATTCTCTGCCATCTCGGTGGACACCCGAACCACACCGTAATGGAAGGGAGGAACGCCACCACCCGTTCGGCGCGATGCCTTGCCCTTTGAACGCAGCGCTTCTCCCCCGGGCCCCTGTGCGCCTGCGCGGCTTTGCTTCGATGCGCGAAGCCCCTAAGAGATCACGTATGACAACGAAGTGTATCGTGGCATTTATGTGCTTTTTGCACGCGTTATTAGAAATCGGAAATTATAATTCCGTGCATTATCAAACGCACAGCGACTGATATCTCGATAAACATTGAGAAGGCACTGGCAGCAGTTATTTTTTGTGACTCCTTTGGAGACCAACCGGCGCTTGCATGCCGGTGCCGTAGGAGGGCTTAGAGAGTCTCGTTAAATCCCGTTAAGTCTCGTACGGTGCCCGGATGTTCTCGTTTCAGAGCCCGGATGACTGGAATTCAGTGCCCGGATGTCTGGAATTCAGTGCCCGGATGAGTGGATTTCAGTGCCCGGATGATGGCTCTCGGTCTCGGCGTGACGTCACCACACTGCCGACAACGGGGGCTAAAAGCATTTCATGCTTAAAAACTGCATTTATTGCGAACGATCCTTTCATCCTCCAGCAGAATGCTCTGCGAGAGAGAGAGAGAGAGAAAACTTTATTTACAAAGGAATTCGGGGCACGCCCCAGGGTCCCCGCACGACCCCACTGCACTCAAGTGTTTATGTTCCTGAGGTCCATAACACTGGCAGCACGGCCGGTGGCGATGGTCTGCACGGCCGGGTCCTCCGAATGCAGCAGGGTCTCCCAGTCCTCCCAGGTCTTGAGGTTCTCTAGGTCCCGCGGGGGAGGGTCCGCCGGGCAGAGGGAAAGGATGTGGAGGGAAGAAGCGAAGGGTTCTGGGCATAGGGCGCAAGCAGGAGTGGGGAAGGAGGGATGATAGTGGGTTAGGGTAAGGGGCGAGGGGAGAGTATGTGTTTGTAATCTGCGCCAGAGTGTTGCGTGTCTGTTATCTAGGGAGGGGTGGGGCGGGGGGTAGAGCTGGCGAGAGGCTCTGTATGCCTGGGTCAGCTCACTGAATGAGTGCATGCGATCCTTCGTGAATCCCCGATCCGAGGCCACCTGAGCCCGGTTTAAAGAACCTCGGGCTAAAAGGTTGGCGGCCTCGTTTCCGGGATTCCCGGAGTGCGCAGGCACCCATATCAGCTCCACTTGGCGGGGCGGGGGTGCATCGGGCGAGTCCAGTATGCCAAAAGCAGGGACATGAACTCGGCCACTTTATCATTAGCTGAAAAAAGATGCAAATGTGTTCTTTCGTTCTTGACGAAATCGACTCCCGCCGTACTCGGACCAAGCTCGATCGAGCGGCTGTCAACAGATATGATGTGAACTTCAAGCCGGACTCAGGAGCTGAAGAGGCTGTAGTGTCAAGCTCATTTCCCACCGTCCCGAGAAATCTTCACAAGCTCTAAGGTGAGCTCATGGACCCTAGAGGTTACCCTCTGAATGGCCTGGGAATGTGTGAAGCACACGCGCTCGAAGGGCCCGTCTACTATAAAAAGCACTCTCTCCGTTGTCGGCTTGCCGTGGCTCATGGTTGGACGTCTTCATAGACAATACTAAAAATGAAAGAAACACTATTGTTAAAGTCAGTCTGGTGAAAAACTCTTGAAATGGGACAGCTCTGCCACCAGACAGCAAGAAAAAGACTTCAACCGGGGTCTTGCTGCCACGCAACTCCACTCATTTTCCGCAGGCTCGAATGCGTCGATGAAGAAGATGGAATGCAAGAGTAAGGTGCTAAGTCCGGAAAGCAGACGCCTTCTTACGTGTTCAAAACACCAGCAGGCATCATTCAGTGCAACTATCGCCATTTAGTACAGTTCATTATGTCTCAAGTTCAGGACATTCCACTGCTCGAAGGCGTCAGCAATAAAACGGCGGGCCCCGTGGTCCCGGGAACTCCGTCAAGCAGGCGTGCGGATGGCCAACGGCAGCCTGTCGCGGCTATGCCAGCAAAGCTGACGAGAAACACTTCGAATGACCCGGACGCAATGCAGAAGGCTACGCAACTGGCCCGGTCTGGTCTCTGGTTCGCCATCACTGATTCTGCGGACTTCGCTCCTTGGCGTGCGTTCTTTCCTCGTGTTATTTGGAAATAAAAGCACTTGTGTTACCGGCAGCATGCTCAAAGGTGGACCCGCACTCGGAGAAGAAGCGAAAGAACGGCCACATCAATTCATTTCAGTTTATTGACAGACTGGATCCTACCTGTGCAGAGTGTTGCTAGTCCACTTCAGCCGAGTCTGATTCAGCGCTCCTTAAAAGTTCCAGCCGGCGCCAGAACTAAAAGTGCAGTCGGCGTGTAACGCCGTGCATAGGGCAATAAGTGGACTTCTTTCGCCCCCTTTCATCTTTTAAATGATGACGGAAACTGGAATGGAGAGCCATGCACCGCACACTAAAAACAGGAAGACAAAGTTTTTGCAACGTAGAAGTTCCTTGCTCATGCACAAATAAAACAAAAAGCTAAAGCGTCGAATGTTGAGTAGAAACATCCGGACAGACAGCACGTACAACGGGCAAAAGTAGACGAGATAATGCTTTTTTGGGCCTCAGAACTTGGTTAGGTGCATGTATTAGCAAAGACGCGATGTGAAGGGCACCAACTAGACTTCTATCCTGGCACAGCTCGGAAGAGGGAGGAGGAGTTTCCACCGCTTAATATCGTGGCTCTTTAGTTCGGTATTATTATTTAGTATTATTATTTAGTGGCTATTTAGTTCGGTAATATTAACACCGTTGTCAATGGAAACGGAGTTGTCTCTAGCACACGGAATGCTGATGACAGCGGTTGGTTGTTATTCATTGCAGAAAATGTATTTGGCTTTAACCAACTCATGGAAAACGTACGCTCTCAGTATTCTCACAATACGGGCTAAGGCCTCGCAATCATATGCGATATTGCGCCTCTATCAGGGAGACGACAACCCAGCAACATGAACAGGGCCGGCCAGCTCTCGCTGTGGAGATGTTACAAATGTATTCCCGCGAATGTTTGTTTGTTCATTCTGCAAAGCTGTCCGCACGCCGCTTGATCGTTTTGGTTGGGATGCAAGACGCGCCTAGATTTATCTCGATTGATCGCATTCAGGTGTAGCCGATTCGACGTTGTTCCAGAATGTTCTAGTAACTTCCCAAGCTTTATCTCCAAAGTTCGCCATCAGCTTTAAAAAGAGGATGGCCGAGAGCTGCCGGCATTCTGTTCAACAAACGCCGAGCACGCTTGTTGCTACGAACCCACCAAGTGACTCAGTTCTTCGAGGGCGCAAGTGAGCCAAAATAAAGGGTTTCGTTTAGAAGCCACTCTCGCTGGTTTCCTGTTTGCCAGACTGCAGTCACCCCTACGTGACAGTATGATCTGCTGCAGTTGCCAATGCAATAGTAAACTCCTTCCGCAATAGCCTCTGTCGTGCAGACCTCAACTCAAGGTCGGTAGAGCGGCCAGCAGAATAGCACGCAGTCCGTTTCCCTTGCTGGAAAAGAGTAGTCTGCCACACACTGTCTGTGTGAGCACAGGTGAACTGGTACGGTGTTCAAAACCATGCCGTGAAGCCGGCTGTCTGTAGGCGTCTTTTCAAAGGTAGAAATATGTTTAATCAGAAAATCCAGGGCGGCAAGTCACTAGAAATATTTTCTTCACAAAAGTGTGAATCGCTGCCCCCGCAGGAATCAAACAGGACGAGAAAAGAAACTAAAGCTATCTCAAAAATTATGAAAAGCCAGTAGTCGAATAAAAGCAGAAAGGCGTTCTTTAGCAGTCTGAGGCCGAAGGCTCGACTGATTTCATGCTTAAGCTCGATTCGATAACCCAAAATCAAGGGCCCATTCGTATGGCTTCAAATGGTACAAAAGTAATGTAATGTAATATCTTCAACGTTAACCATTGCTCACTTTAAAGCACAGAGGACCACACCTTACGACCAGGAAAAACAGGATAGTCATGAACTGGTGCTTTGCATCAAAACCTCTGCAAAGCACTTGGAGCTCCTTCATATCAGGGTTACCCTCTCGACTAAGTCAGGTGGCTCGCGTACGTACGTCGAAACAAAGCCAACACCACGCTGGATTAGATGATATCGAAGTGCGGGGTGTAGAGGCTGAGAAGCTGAGAAGGCTCATACAGCCAAACACAGGCCACCTCGCACTACAGGGCTATCTTCCCCGTGGAATATTTGAGCCGCACAGCCCATTCCCAGAATCGTACACTAGCGCCTTGTAGTACAGGAAAAGTGCCGACTTGATTTCTCGAAAAGATTCTCCTATTTATATCGTTGCAAATTCGCTGTCAGCTCGCCATCAAGCCGGGAGGTGCCACTGCCTCGCATAAAGCCCTGCATTTTTTTGTTCGTGTAGTCTGTTCAGTCCTTAACAGTTTTGCATCACCTTAGTTCGATAGCAGTCACTAGCTCTTTCTTGCTCTGAAGTCTCTTTGTAGCTAAATCACATAACAGGACATTATTCTTAAACGAATGTTTACAACACCATTTTATTTACTGGAACAAGTTGGAGACTTCGAAACCGGCTCAGATTATGCAGTGGTTTCCATCCTTTAGAAGTGGCATTTACCAAACAAAATTCGAAATTTGGCTTGCACTAAGGAAATTTTTTTTTTTAGCATTCAGGGGAACCAATTTAGATATTATGTGTTAAAAATAAAAAGAGAAGCAGGCTGAAAGCAAGTCACAAGCCGAGTATTTTTTTTATTTTCTATTACACCACACACTCACGAACAAAGCTGTAAGTGTTTCTGGTAGGACCACATGCATTTTCATGCATACATTTTTTTCAAGGGGAACGCATTAGCGCCGACGGTAACTATGATGACCGGCAGCCCACCCGTTGGCTCCCCCATATGCTGCTGGGCCATACCGGCCTGCTGGATATCCTGCACCACCATAGCCATATGGAGAAGACGCTCCGTACCCGTAGCCACCAAGAGCACCGCTTCCTGGAGTGTAGCCGTACCCTGCGTACGGAACGCGGCCGTAGCCAGCTGCAGCGCCACCGTACGACCCATATCCGTATCCAGTGTATCCGCTGTATGCATTGTTGTAGCCGGTGGCCACACCCCTGGCGCCGTAGGCAGTCGGAGCAAATCCGACCCTTGAAGCTGCAGCACCAGCGGGAACCGGTGGGACGACCGGCGCGGCGTTGAAGACCACGTCGGCGCTGGCACCCGGTGCAGTGCCCGGCTCGTTTGTGTCCACTGTGGCCCGGAAGCCATTGGCGTCAGCGATGTAGTTCACCCGGCGGTAGAGGCCGTACGCGTCCCTGTAGCCGTACGATCCGGTCTTCGCGTTGCTGGAGTCTCCCTGCTCACTGCGGAACTGGCGGTTGCCGTACTCGTCCACATTGTCATAGCCGAAACTGTACGGCTGAGGTGGCTGGAAAGAAAAGGTAAAAAGGTTCATTTAATGCGCCACGATTAGTTGGCATAGAGCTTTAAAGAAGAAAGGACAGGTTACTTTACGCTTTAACTGTGAATCTGAAGCATTTCTTTATTCTTCTCTTCCGCACGTTGCACGACACTTTCTGTAATTGCCTATAGAGTAAGGACGTGTAGAGAAGTTGTTCTAGTAGATCCTTGAAGTAATATATCTTATTCAAAAAAATTCTCCCGGAAAAGGTGGCAATAAGTAGTTCTTACCAATGGTGTTTAAAGCAATATACCAACTGTTTCAACGATGTTGAACCAGAATTAAAAAAAATAGGCTTTTAGAGATATGAAAGTCGCTTCTGTGGCCCAATGATACCTGCGTTGGCGGATAACAGGAAACATGTGAATAATGTTAAGTAGTTAGCCGCTTAACTGATTCCTGATAATTAACTTTTTAACTATTACCCTTGGACACCTGGTTTAAGTTATAAATTTTTACAAAGTCGTTAGTATTAGCCATACCAGTTTCTAGAATTTCGAAAACGCGATTACCGTTGGCGCACTGGCTAGACGAATTTTGGCTACTTCGACTGGCTGCGTGCACTGGAGCATTTACTTAGCTGGTATGATTTTCCAATTCTCATGGATTTTGCAATAGTGTCACCAAGTATTGTTCGGCCACTGCGCCAACGGTAATCGAACTTGCAAAATTTTATATTGTCACAGTATGGTCCTTAATCAAAAGGGCCAGGCACAGGCCGCAAACAGAGAAGCAGAGTCCCAGCTGCGAGAGCACGCGAGTCCCTCACTTCTTCGTCCTCTAGGCGCCGCCCGGGGACACATCGCGGCAAGTGAGGGACTCGCGTGCTCACGCAGCTGGGACTCTGCTAGAAACTCAGCAAGAGTGCTTGGGGGGCTGCGCACGGGGCCGACGAAAAGCTGTTCTTTCACACCACGCATTAGGTGGCGCAGCTTTTTGGCTTCCGATATGGCTGGGTCAGCCCGTCGGAAGAGACGCGTCATGTCTTCGACGTACATGGTAACCGTTTCTTTGGGCATGACTGCAGGGCGCGTTCAGCTCGCTCCCGACGATCAGCGGTGACATACGCGGCGAGCAATTGACGTCGGAACTCATGCCATGACAAAAGAGCGTCCTCACGGTTTTCGTACCACGTACGAGCACCGTCCTCCAAGCTGAAGAAAACGTTCCTCAGTTTGGCGGCGTCATCCCACTGGTTAAATGCGGCGACACGTTCAAACTGGAGGAGCCAATCTTCCACGTCCTCCAGCTGAGTCCCGTGTAAGGATTTTGGTAGCCGTGGGTTGTGGAGGGTGTAGTACGCGGCGCCTTGCATGACTGGTTGAGGGGCAGGCGCCAAAGTAGTGTCAAATGGCCTGAGCTCAGGAGGCAGCCGGCCAGGTGCCGAGGTAGTCTCCAACAGCCCATGCTCAGGGGACAGTCCTAGATTTCCGCGACTGACCCGATACACTGGCGTGTCGACAGGGAGAGGTCTGGGGTCCTCGGTATTAGGAGGGGTGTGTGACATATTCCAGGGCGATTTACCCAGCGCACTCCACCACAAATGTCACAGATGGGTCCTTAATCAAAAGGGCTAGGCACAGGCCGCAAACAGAGAAGCAGAGCCCCAGCTGCGAGAGCACGCGAGTCCCTCACTTCTTCGTCCTCTTCTCACCGCCCCGGGACACCTGGCGGCAGTAAGCTTACAGGTGTATTACTAACGATCGGCTACAAATCCTTAATTGCAAGCAGGTGTCCAACTGTAAAAAAAAGTTAATTATGAGATATTAGTTAACCATCCAACTAGTTTACTCGATTGACTTTTTTTCTGATGTCCACCAGGGCAGGAATTATTGTGCTGCAGAAGCAACCTTCATACCTCCACAAGCCTATTCTTAAAATTTCTAGTTCACGTTCGCTTGAACACGTGGCATGCAATTTGTAGTTGCAGCTATATAATATTGGCGCGAATCTATAGGACGGATACACAGAATCTAATGAAAAGGGATGAACACAATTTCAGAATAGCAAGGCCAGTTATCTCTCGCTGCACAGATAACACGTAGGAAGTCAACAAAAGACGGGAAGAGAGCAGACTGGGCAAATTAACAGACTCCAGTTAGTGCGATCGCAGTCGAAGTCAAGAAAAACGTCACGAGAAGTGCATGTGATACAAAGGAAAGATAATCGATGATCTTTAACGGTAACTGATATCGTTCCTAGCGAAAAGAAGCGCCGCAGAGAGGGGCATGAGTCAGGTGGGCGGGTGAGATAAGGAATTATAGCGGGGATAAGAAGCTGGAGCTTAGGAGCTATAAGAGTAGGAACTATAGCTTAGATGAGCTGCCGAAGCTGGCAGAGGATAGGGTCAATTAGAGAGATAATGGAGAGGCCTTTGTCCCAGAGCGGGCACACTTAAGCTGCTAATGCTGACGTTGATGATGATACCTACAGCGGCATAGTCCGCGTATCCTCGGTAAGCATTGGCCGCCACCGGAGTAGCATAGCCGCCGAAGCCGGGACCTGGGTACCCGGCTCCTGTGTGGTGGTGGTGCAGCCCGTAAGCTTTCGACGCCAGGAAGACCAGCAGCAGTTGCGCCTGTAGAAAATTAAGCGTTAAGAAACTCTGCACTCATTCTTTTCATTTAGTATTGACTGGAAAGCTCAGTTGCTCCAGAACGCTGAAAACTTTCGTCCCCGGACTGATTGCAAAATACAACAGTTGAAGTTACGATTTAATACACGCTTGCTGTTGTCCATTACGAGTTTATGCAGGATAGAAACCATTTCCTTATCCGCTTAAAATTTTCCGTCCGCGTAGTGCGCGCCTCGTGCTGCAGATGAGAGCGTCTCGATACGAGCCACTCATATTGAAATGCGCCACCCATGCTCTAAAATTTTAGCACAAGAAGGCACCCATCCATAACTACATTTGCGGGCATTTCATGCTGTATTCATGTAATTTACTAACGGGCTTTTATTCCTTTCGTGCAATAATTGTTGCTATTGTTCATTCTACGCACGAGGTTTCTCTTCTAGACTAGGTAGTTATGAGTTCTAAATTGTGTGCTTAAATGTACACAGTGGGAACCAAAACTAACATGGAGCTGTGATAGCTTGCATGATCTCGAAATGTGCGCGCTCTCTGGGAATCGTTTTTCTGTTCAGATTTCTATGGGTAGAAAGGCAGATCGAGCTGCCCAAATAAATTATTCCCGGCGTATTTTTTTGTTCTCCTTGATGAAATGCCACATATAACGTATTTCTGTTCGCTCGTGGAAGATAACCTCTCCATTACTAACAATAAACCTAGTTTTAAGTGAATATCTCAAAACTTTCAGAGTGGTTTGTTCCACAAAGCAAAGAAATTATTTCCAGGAACAAACTGGCAGCCGCAATGGATGTCAGTCGCTATAACAATTGCCCCGATTCAACAGTTAAGAAACTAAAATTCAATATCGAATTTTTAAGTTAAACACCCTAGTTGTCCATTTGCGAAGACGTAGAGGCGGCTGTGTCATATCTCTTCGTGATACGTCGAAAAATTCATTCCGTAAAGCACTGCAGCCCAGAGAAACTTGCAGCATATTTTTCCCCACAAATGCAATAATAAGCGCATAACGCAGTTCAAGTGCAACGTACGTAATCATGTATTACAGTGCCCACAGCGCCCAATTCGAGCAGCCTACGGCATCGTGCCGAATCATCCGTCCCCCTTTCCGTTCGCTGCTTAACGCGAGGAATAACATTGTTGTCGCCATCTGCGCGGTAGTTTTTGGTTTGTTTTTTTAGGAGGTACATCTAAAAAATGAATGCATAGCAAAATGATATTGAAGAGGCAGTACTAATTTGGCGCCATAGGCATTACAAAACATCATCAGGGGCTGCTAAGTTAGCAACGAGCATACCACCCGCCTTGTACGCTCTTTCAGTTTTCCACGGAACTAAAACTCCTAACTTCCTCTAGCTGCAAAACTTCAGGGAACGGCTTTCTCTTCGTTTCAGCAACTGTTGTGGCAGCGTCTTGACCATGGCTTCGAACATACCGTTTTCATTACGCACCATCTGGGCTGATTATCAATATATTATGCAACTGTAATTAATTAGCAGAATAATTCGGTTATTTTTTAAAAGAGCGAACTTCTGCCGCGGCTCATAGCGTCGTCGTCAAAAGATTTTATTCCAACTTCGTAAGGGATTTTGCGGGAATTTTTTTAGAATAATCTCTGACACGTCCAGCCTAATTCTCACCCAAGCAACTGCTTCTCATCCCGGTTGAAAGCATTCATAAAGCAGTGCATAGATGTGGATTAGGGGTCTAGATTTCCTTAGTAGACACGTAAATCTTTTAACACAAATTCTAGAGCGTGAAAGAATGCAGTAGAACGTTCGTTCTTAGTTGTAGCTCGTCCGCAAACTAGCACAGCATGCATGGTGTCCTCTCATTTAGTAGCTCCTGTCTTCCTTTCCCTCCAGTCGTTTATCTATAGAGTGGTGCAAACTATCCCAGTTTCCTATCATCAGCAGGACCCAAGATTTTTTAGAAAAGTGGCTTATCAGTCCAATGGAAGATTGGCTTTGTAACAAAGTATGGTATGCTTTTGTTATATGTGCGTCTTTTCTCAGAAGGAACTTATGGCGTAGCAGTAGCTCACCTTCGGAAACATTACGGCTCTCTTCTGTCTCCACAGGTGGCGTCCGGCGGAATAGCAGATGCAGGGTATATGAGGCTGAGGCGGAGACAAATATCTTGTGGTGTCATTTTGACTCCGTCAGCAAGCTTTTATACTGGTGAGCAAAGAAATGCGACGCGTGTCGCTAGCAAAAAACACGCAAAAAAGACGAAAATGCGCTTTCCCTCTTTCCTAACCCCTCTCTTTGTTTTCACATTTCGAAAGTTTCTTCTTCTTTTGCAGTATTGCGTGGACGGCGATGGACAGGGTAACACTGCATTCACTTGAAGCGCAACCCTTTGAGCACACCTGGGATGCGTGAGCGACCTCAACATGCGTGAAAAAATTTCACGCCTTCCCTGCTTTCGCCAAGCGCACTCAGAAACGCAAAGCGCGTTAGGCTTCCTGGGTTCAAAAGTACTTTTTTGTTGTAGTTGCTGTTGTAGCGTTTGAGAGAGAGACAGGACCTCTTTAATTGGCAAACAGAGAATTCAGCCGGCGCTTACCTCTGTTGACAACGAAGTAGTGTCCATGCCTTGTGTCCGATTGAACGAAACACCAAATCAATAGGATTAAATCTATAAACTTCTCATGCGCTGCATGATGTTTGTTTTCGTTATTGTTGCACACTAATGAGCGAAAGATCAATCCATAACAATAAATATCAAAGAACGGTTTGCTGTGTTCCGCAGGAGTGATAAGGACAAAAACCCAAGTATCTCTTTATAAAACAAAACACCTAAAATGTGGTACTTATTCCCTCATTGCATGCCACTCACACAGCGTTCCAAAGCTACCGTGAATTCTTTTATATCGTGAAAAGTGTGAATACTCCAGTCGCGGAAGGGTGGAGGTGCTCCCGTAGCACTAGGTAACGACGGTAATTAAGCCATTTTAATGGACACGTCGCTGTTCGCGACTCCAATTGGAACTTATTTAAGATCATGTTTCAAGCTTCAAATAGCTGGACGTTTATCGAAAGGTAATGCAGATTAGCTTCGTCATTCTATAGCGTGTAAACGCCTGCTTACGGTTCTGAAATGCTGAAACCTCTCAAATCTGAAATAGAACTTTTCAGTCAATGCGACAGCACCTAGTAATATCAGTGCATTTTATTTCTTTTGTGCATAGTGCTTCAGCTCTTCACGTAACCTGCTTTACCACAGTGGTAGCCACTCACCAACCAATAAAATCCACTGAAGCCACTATGAGGGTAAATATATGCAGTCAATAAATATTTTTTGGAGTAAACGAAGAAAATAACTGCTTGTTGCGAGTATGCTTAAGTGCAGGTCACAAACAACTTCGATAGGGCTCATGAAATAGTTGTTTCCAGCTTACTTTGCAATCATAATTTCTTCTCTGTTCACTCTTACTTTCCAACATATTTCACAAAAGAAGCAAATTGTCCTGAAAAATTTTAGCGAAATCTAGGAGCGTTGTTTCGTATAGAACAATTGCGAAGCGCTTACTGCTTGGAAGACCTAATATATTCCACCTTAAATATACCTGCGGGCCTGGCCAGCACTCATCATCCTTTCCTCCAGCCACTCATCCTGGGAGTCGGACGCTCTGCTCGACGTTGACCCTGGCGCCCAGCTCAGGCTGATCGACCGCGCCAACCTAGAGGAAGAGGTCAGTGTGCTCCTGGACCCCTAAGGGCCACCACGAGCTACTATAAGAGCTTCAGCTATCGGACGCATAAGCGTTGTAGTCGGATACAGAATCGAAACCACACTGCCAACAGCATCAGCGTGATATCCAAAAGAAAACAGCGGTTAAGCCTTTCTACATTGATACACTTGTCATCTTGCGGTCGTTTACTCCTAACCACGTGTAAGCCAGCCTTTGATTACAAATACAAAATGGAAGGGGCTCTTAAGCTCCACATTATGGGTAGAACGTGGTAGCCTAGTGGGTTAATTTTCATATATCCAGAACATCACTCTATGCTTTACATTCATATGTGCATGGGAGTCGTCATGCCCCTCCTGGAGCAGTGGTGCAGCGGTTAAGCGATGTGGTTTGCCCTGGGATGGCAGGTGCTTGCAACAGTGGACCTAGTGCGATCCATGTTGCTCTTCAAGAGCGTCCAATTATTGATTTAACTGCCACCTGCCACTCTTCGGTTTCCTCAATATCTGGTGGGCAGGTCGTGATGACGCTGCATGGTCAGTGTAGGAAACTTCCACAGACACCATTGTTGAGCTAATGCAGATGTCAGCGCCATTTCTTATAGCGGCCGGAGGCGAGCCAACTGCAACGTTGTATTGTTGTCATCGGAATGGTATCAAGCAGAAAAGAACTTCGTGCCTGATTGAGATTCTAACCACTGCTTGCGACAAGTTAACTTTGTTTCCTGGCGCCTCAGGTAATTAGGCCACCTCTGCTCTCTCTGGCGCTGCTTTCATGCACAGGAGCTAGTAATTTTTAGCCATCACTTCTTCAGTCACCAGGGTGTGCTGAAGCATTTCAAACCGCCATTATATGGAGTTTCCCATCGCTGACATGGTCACATCGCCACGTGGACCGCCTGCCTCCTATAGGTTGTTCTCTGGGAACCACCTGGCAGAGCACAGGCCGTGATTTTTCGCTCACAACAACAACGCCCACATCTGATTTTGTGGAGAATGGAGCCTCTTATGCTGTCGCGTCAATAAGGCTGTCGCAAATGGGGGGGGGGGGGGGGGGCGGGTGCAGAGCAGCGGGCAGTACACATCCCGACCAGGCGCCTGCTTCTGATAAGATGCATGGAGCTCTATGGTCAAACAAGAAAAATGACGGACGTTATAGCCTGCCGAGGCCAGATGCGAATTGCGTACACTAGCACTTCGGCTTTCATTCTTTCATTGGCTATTCTGTACCTTGCATTCCTACATCCGTGGGAGTCCTCATACCACCCCTGGCTCCTGCGGCTACGCGATGCGATGCGCCACTGCCCTGCGATGACACGGGCTGCCACTAGTAAGGCTTGTGAAAACCAAGTTGCTCTTCCCTAGGAACCTCCGAGAGTAATCAATAATTGAACCTGCAACGGTAGGCAATTTGGTCACAATCCCGTGGAGAGATTGTGATGACATCACAAGGCGGCCTGCCTGCCGGGCTTTTAGGTGACTCAGCCACCCAGCTGCTCAAGGGAGCAGAGCGACCTGACAAACACCGATGAAATCGGCCAGTGGGGGCTCTAGCACTAGCGCGCTCTGATTCCCAGAGAAACAACCTAGTGGCAGGTGGGGCAGCAAGGTCACATGACCAACTCACACCTCCTCTGCCCTCTGACACAACCTGCCTTCAGAGGAGGACCGCACAGACAAAAGCTAAGGCACTGAGAAGAAATTCTAGTTGCGTAGTGCCAAAATAATAATTTTATATGACACTTGGTTCTACTAACGAAAATTGCCACAGCTTCATTACTCTTCTCGCTCGTGGATTCGTTCACTTTCGCCGGCAAGCGGTACACATCACGGATGAAAAGTTCAGGTTAGTAGCCATGCATCACTAACCAGCGGAGCATGCGTCGCGCCCAAATTGGAAATTGCACGGTCGTTTGCAGTTCGGTTTCTCGCTTACAGGCTAGTCAGCCGGGCCGCACGCGATGTGAGTAGCGTGGAATATGAGCGGACCTTCAAATTTCGGTGTTAAGCAGCTGCTACGCAGCGGTATTACAGCCAAGAAGAACCGTAGAGAGAGCAACCAGGTTCAACGCGAAAAAAAAGAAAAGAATATGGGGTAAGGCTTCCGCACGAATTGTGATTTATCCATTATCGCGAACGTGAAAAATCGGGTGGGTTTCAGAATCGCGGGCGTAGATTCCGGGGCGTGATAGCATATGGCAATTACGTTATTCTTAACCAGGCAACACTGTACATTTTGTAAAGGTTCATTGCGTACATTGAATAGTGTTGTAGGTGACTGGATAGTTATACCGGGCGGGTGTTCCCTGGACATGTTAACTAGGCAACTTTAATTAATTTATTTATTTATTTATGCATACTACTGCACAATTATATGCGCTATGGCAGGAGTGGGAAAAACACAAAATGCAAAATACGCAACAAGGTAACAAAATGCAGCAAAATGTACAAAGTCAGCATTACAATGAAGTTAAAATCACAAAAGAAATATCAAACAAGAAAGGAACTGTTAACGACAGGGTAGGAATACACAGCTATTATGCGTCTTCAATGGCAGTTACAAAACGTTCAAATGGACAAGAACGAATGGACCCAGGTAGAGAATTCCAGGCTTCTATTTAACGGGGAAAAAACTGAATTTGAACAAATTAGCATGCGCAAAATACGGTATGAAATTAAGCTCGTGATGACTTGTTGTAGATGATAGTGGTGCAAAGTTAATGTACTGGTTATCGGAGAGCCTTACCGAAGTATTGACGATACAGTGTAAGTATTTTAATGATTCAGTCTGGCGACGGGCACAGAGCGTGGTTAAATTCAATGAAAGAAGTGTAGATGAAGGTGAGAAATTGCGATCGTAACGACGATGTATAAATCGCACAGCTTTTTGTCTGGACTGCTTCTAACATGTTTATTTCAAACTGCTCGTAAGGGTTCCACACTACAGCACCGCATTCAAGAACAGGGCGGATTAGCGATTTATACAGCAGTAGTTTAGAGATTAGAGATGATCTATCGAATAACCCTAAGAGCCTAGTGTTCATCGCTGCCCTGCACGGTAAGCTCTTTCAACTACTCGAGAAGCATACTGAGCTACCCGTGAATATATTAGCATTAATAAAAAGTTATTCTTTTTTCTCCTACGAACTTCAGTACAGTAAAACCCTTCAGATTTCTGAGCTCAAGAAGGCTGATGCTGAAGTTCGGCTGACGCTGTGCTGTACTGATGCTGACGTTGCGGTGCTTTTGCCAATTTACCTTATGATTCACCGATCACGCCAAATTTCCGCGAGAACAGGATTGTGTCCTTGAGGCACTTGTTCGTCACAGGTTTGCATGCTTTCATAAGTGAACAGTATGCAAAGATGGCGCCTACTTTTCTAATTTTTTTGCACTTACACTTCGCCAATCTTCTTATAACATTGGAAGCTGAGGCTCTTATGCAACCCAAAAAACCAGAACCAACTATTGTTTCATGATGCTCGGGTCTACTTGCCTCGGTTTTTAAATAGATCTTTGCCTAATGAACTTAGTACCATGTCACTGTCTGCAATTCGTAACCTGTATATTTAACTGCACTGTTAAAGGTGCACTGAAAAGGAATCTGAACTTGTCTTTTTGCCGCGGGAAGTCGATCTACACGTTCCGAGCTTTCTTAGAAAGTGCGATTTACTGCCCTGTGTGGCCGATTTCCCCAATTAAATCGAATTAACGTCCGGCTCCCGGCTTTTTTTTTGAATTCTGCCTCATACGGAGGGCGGAGTCGACCAACGCGTGGAGGGCCTTTCACCCAGTCCCGTGGCGGCTTGCCGCTCTGCCATCGGCGGAGTAATACGTAGTAGTCCGTAGTAGCAAATAGACCGCGCGTATTTTTATTTCTTCGGGCTTATTTTGCGGCTATATTATCTGCGAATGAAACTATTTATTCACGGAAACCTAAAAAACAAAATAAAGCGAAAGCAAAGCCTCCACGGGACTGGGTGAAAGGCGCTCCACGCGTTGGTCGACTCCGCCCACCGTACGAGGCAGAATTAAAAAAAAAGGCGGGAGCCGGACGTTAATTCGTTTTAATTGGGGAAATCGGCCACACAGGGCAATAAGTCACTGTTTCTAAGAATGCCAGGAACGTGTGGATCGAGTTCCCGCGGCAAAAAGACATGTTCAGAATCCTCTTCAGTGCACCTTTAACCAAAACATTATTTTTGCTGGAAATCACAGTGCTCGAAATACTGTCTGTGATAGTATAAGAATATACTCTCTAATTTTTCTACTTGTGCAGTATCAACTGGTGCCATCAATATATGCCCCGTTCGTCTTTATGTTGTTGTCATGCCGAGTTATTTCTGTTTGGTTTGCTTTGGTTTATTGGTGTTTAATGTCCTAAAGCGACTCCGGCTATGAGGGACGCCGTTGAAGGGCTTCGGAAATTTCGACCACCTGGGGTTCTTTCACGTGCACTGACATCGCTCTGACCCCAAAGACGCGGGTTCGATACCGGCCGCGGCGGTCAAATTTCGATGGAGGCGAAATTCTAGAGGCCCGAGTTATTTTGTACAGTGTGTTGTTTCAATTTTATACTCCTGAATGCTCATACCTCCCTCAATACATATGTATTTTTTCGTTCATTATGTGCTGCTGCCAACATTCAGGTGTGGTGGTGGTGGAAAACATTTATTACAGATAAACTTCGGGAGGTGAGGTATGAGCTGACCCAGAGGGGGCCAGACCTCACAAGTACTAGGTGGAGGTCACTAGTTCGGGACCCCAGTGGCGTCGGCCGCTGCCCGGGCTCGCGCGACCAGGGCTCGTTGGGCCTGCAGATCAGAGCAGCCGAGCAGGGTCGCCTCCCAGTCCTCCCGGGTTGGGTTGGGGTGAAGGGGGGTTAGCAGGGTTGGAGGGGCAGGCCCACACCATGTGGTAGATGTCCGAAGACTTCTCCGCACAGTGCGGACAGCTGCCAGAGAAAGAAGGGTCGAAGTGTTTGAGACCTGCCGGGCACAGCAAAGTATTTGTATATAGGCAAAGCAGAAGCCGCTCCTCCGCCTTTGAGAGACCTTTACACGGGCGGGGATAAAGACCATGGCCAGATTGATAAAGTAAAGAAATGTCTTTAAACGAGTAAGCTGGAGTGAATTCGAGTTCCTGGTCGTCGGGGTCGGAGGGGAATGTCCGGTGAGAGAGCGCGCGGGCAGCGGCGTCAGCTGCCTCATTTCCCTCAAGGCCCATGTGAGCAGGAGCCCAAACAAATTTTGAGGAGGATAACTTCGAGTGAATCCTCGTCTTGCTTCCGCAGGTGGAGGTATCGAGTCGAATATAGAATTCGACTGGTTACAAATGCATATGCCAGCCGCAAGGCGTCCTTACATCGTAACCCCCCGCGCTTGTTATAAACCCGGCGGACTAAGCGGCCCACCTGGTCCCCCACCTGACGGAGTTTGGCCAATGTTGTTTCTGACCGTCTGTCTTGATGTATAAAGAGCCCCAGTACCCGGACTTTGATTTTTTCAGGGATTGGACCTGTCTGAAGAGACAATGAAGTTTTGGCTGTGCACTTTGGTCAGGGGCGTATGTGCACAAATTCAGACTCTTGGGTGGAGCATTGGAGGCCGCAGCGGCGAGCATAACGGTCCACTATGGTCGCCGCCTCCTGCAGGTTGGCCTCAATGTCTCCAAGGCAACCCTGTGTGGCCCACAGGGTGATGTCATCGACGTACAGCGCATGCTGTACACCAGCGACAGCGCCCAGCTGGGCCGGTAGGCGCATCATAGCCGGATTGAATAAAAGGGGAGAGAGCACCGCGCCCTGTGGTGTACCCCTCGTTCCTAAATGAAAAAGGGCCATGTTACTTATCCTGGATTCGAATGTAAGATTGTCTGTCTGTAAAAAATTGCTGAATGTATTGAAAAGCGTTTCTGCCGCAGTTAGTTTGAGAGAGGTGGGTGAGAATGATCTCGTGGGTAACGTTGTCGGATGCTCCCTTCAAATCCAATGCGAGTACGACCTTGTCATTGTGAGGGCATTCGACGGGGTCGAGGACAGCCCGATTGAGTTGTAGCAGGACATGCTGTGCAGATCTGTGTGGGCGAAACCCGAACATGGTGTCTGCGAAAAGATGTTTGGATTCCATGAACTCGGAAAACCTGTCGCGTACCATCGTTTCCATGAGTTTGCCCACAAAGGAAGTCAGAGAGATGGGGTGGAGGTTGTCCGTGTTGATGGCCTTTCCAGCTTTAGGAATGAAGTTGACCAGGGCGGTCTTCCAGTCGATGGGGAGTGGTACTTCCCCAAGCCAGATTGAGTTAATGTAATTCAGTAAAGACAAGTATGTGGGGTCGGGGAGGTTGGCTAACAGTTTGACTAATTTTGTCCCGACCCGGAGCGGTACCACGTTTAATTTTTGCCAGGGCCGCCCTCAGGTCATGGAGCTGGAATGGTTGGTCCAGCTCAACGTTCTCAGAACCTGCATAAGAGTACGCCGGCCCGCGGCGGTCCTGGATGATTCACAAGTACTGGTCCCGGAGCTTGTGCGTCAACTGAGTTGTGTTGGTCTGAAAGCTGTGTATGGCTCTTTGGAGGTGTTTTTGAGTTTCCGTGCTTGTTTGCGTGGGGTCAATTAGGGCGCGAAAAAGTCGCCACGTGTTCTGGCTTGACATTTGCCGGGCGGCCGTGTTGCATTGTGTCAACCAGTTGGAGTCGGCGAGTTGGGCCGCATACTCAGTCGCTCGTTGAGTGAGCTCGGCGATGCGAGCTTTAAGTTTCCGTTTGTGCTTCTGCCGGCACCACTGACGGACGAGGCAATGCCGGGCCTCCCAGAGGTGGAGCAGGTGGTTGTCCACATCAGAGACCGCCTCTGAGAGCTGAATTATAGTTTCGGAGGAGCGAACGCTAGAGACCAATTGTTCTGACCAAGACTGGTAGCCTTGTTCATGTATTGGTGTGGCAGTGTTATAATTTTGCCTGAACTTGTTCCAATCTGGGAGTCGGGCTTGTGTTGTTGGTCGTGCGAAAGGATAGGTCCTAATCGTAATGTTCAGGAGGCAGTGGCCGCTGCCGAGGGTTTCCTCGGTGTTGACCCAGTCTGCATACTGAATGTTGTGGGTGAAGGTTAAGTCCAGACGCGTATCCCTTGTCACGGAGTTGCCTATACGAGTTGGATGGATGGGGTCAGTGTGAAGAGGGAGGCCCAGCGTTGACGCAAGTTCCGCCAACTTGCGTCCCCGCTTCTCTTCACGGCAGTAGCCCCACATTTGAGAGGGAGCGTTGAAATCGCCCGCAATCAGGAGGGGGTCCCGACCCGCAACTCTCAGCGCGCAGCTAAAGAGGTCCGCGAATGATACATTCGGCAATTTCGGATTGCAGTATATATTGAGTATGTGTAACGGTGGGTCCTGCTTGCGGAGTGGGAGGAGGGTCACCATTACATAGGAGTATTCAAGTTGTATGTCTAAGTCGACCTGGTTGGCTGTATAATTTCTATGAACGCACAGACAAGACGAGGGGTCCTGCTGGAACGTCGTATAATTTGTTAGTGTGACGCCTTTCCCTGGCTCTTGGAGGGCAACCACCGCTGGCAAATGCTCAAATGTTGATAGGAAAAGCCGGAGGTTGGCGCGCTTGGAACGGGACCGGAGCCCCCGACAGTTCCATTGAGTAATCGTAATGGGGAAGCCGATTTGGAAAGGGGGGAGCGCCTACCCCGAGGGTGTCCCGTCATGCTCAGATTTTGACGTGAGAGGTGGAAGTGAGGCTGCCCCGGAGCCAGATACCAGGGGCTGAAGCTCAGCACCTGGAAGGGGGCAGCTGTCTTCGTCATCGTCGAAGTCATTGACTCGCCGGGATAATCTGGAGGGCCGACCAGATACGTCCTTAAGGGGACCGGCTCTGCGAGAAAGGCGGGGGTTAGTCGCGACGTGTTGAGCGATCATAGAGGGGATATCCTCCATGACTCGAGCGATAAGGCGTTCCATCGCTGTCTCCAACAAGGTGTCAAATTTGGCATTGAGACGGGCGCTGAGTTCGGCAAGGGAAGGTTCCAGAGCCGGTGTTGCCGCCGTCTCGCTCTCCATAGCCTCTGTGTCGGGGTTACTAGAGGGAGGGGGAGTTGTTCTAGCCTCTAAGGCTTCAGTTTTGGCAAGTAGCATCTCGTTTTGGGCCCAGAGAGAAGCTACAAGGTTGTGGAGCTCAGCGTCAGCCGCCGAGCGAGGGGCAGGGGAGTGGGGGTGGGAGGAGAAGGCAACCCTGCCTGAACCGCTCCCCTGTTTGCCATTTTTGACAGCGTTGGCCCAGGAACCGGCCGCGCCATTGTTGTCTTGGGAGCGGGCTTGCTTCTCCTGACTGCCGTGTGGGGGCGGTGGTGGCACTTGACAGCCCTTGACGTCCTTCCCGCTGGTAGGCGTCTGTCGTTTTGAAGCGTCGCTGCCGACGCTACCGGGGTGACGGGGCTGCCTGCCAGTCACGCTCGATTTCTCGCCCTTATGGGCGGCTGGCTTGTTGGGACGGTATTTTGGAGTGCAGTCCCGCGAGTTCGTGGCATGGCACCACCACAAACTGCACACCTGGGCATACACTGGCGAGGGGCCCGCACCCCCTCTTCTATGGGTGCCTGCTGTCCACACAAGCCACACTTATCATGTGCTGGGTTGGGGCAAGAGTCTGCCCGATGGCCGACAGTTCCACACAAGCTGCAGGCCGGAATAGTGCGCAAATACGGCTGCACTGAGACGATTTCAGAGTTGTAGTGGACGTATCTTGGCTTCACTGTGCCGGCAAAGGTGAGCCGGGCCTTGTTTGAGTTGCCGAACTTGCGGATATCCAGTAGAGTGCCGCTCCTCCACTGCACGCTAGGTTCAAGAGATTCGGACGTCTCGTGGTTGGCCACCGTAATGACTCCGTAGCAGACGTCCTCTTCATGTTGTTTGAGATGGCCGGCGAGAGGCACATCTCCTTTGGTCGATTTGATGGAAAAATCTCCCAGCAGACGGTCTGCGACGTGGGCGTTCCGGGTGCTGGCGAGGATCAAATTTTGGTCCTTGCATAAAAGGAGGCTCAACTAGGACGCCTTAGGCGCCCCAAGGAAAGCGCCGAACGCGGCACCGAGCTCGCCGTATTGAAAGACGTCCCGGATGGCCAATGACTTCCGGGGCTTTATGACGATGACAAAGTCGTCTAGGTGAAATTTTGGTGCAGGCTTGGGCCTCTACTTGGTAACTGGGTCGCGGCGATTTGGGCCGGCGTCCTTAGCCTTTTGCGAGGCTGGAGCTTGGCGGGTAGCAGCAGCCTTGTCGGTGGTTGGCGTGGCGTTCGCCGCTATCTTGGCCTCGCGTCTGGAGCGGCGCTCAAGCAGAGGCAGAAGATTTGCATTGCGGATCGAGTCCGCGGGTGCCGATTTGGGTCCCACAGTGACGGGAACGGTCGACCAAGACATGGCGTCCGGGTCATAGCCGCGTTGCAGAAGTGTTTCTGCCATCTTGCCGAAAGAAGCGGCTCCCTCACAGCCGAACGCCGGTGCAGCCGTTAGGCTTAGGGTCGGCGCCGGAGGCGGGAAGGAAAAACCGCTTGAAAATTTGTAAAAGGGGGCCCACATAAATGAATTTGGTGTCCACGGGTTCCAATGAACTTGCCGAATCCAAAGGGAGCGAAATTGATGCGATTCAATGATTTGAGTCGTGATTCCTGTCAAAAAATGACGGAGCCGAAGCGCCACACGTCTTGCAGACGCGATACGCTGAGCGTTCACTGCAAACCGAAAAACACCCGGATAGGAGTAAATGGCTCATCGCGTAGCGCACTCCCGAAAAGGGGTTTTTATACTCCTCAGAATAGGAGTATATTGTCTACTCCTCTGCTTGACGGGGTACTTTCGGAGTGCTAGAAGGAGTAAAGTGTTACCGCTCTGCAGACGGGAGTTTATTTAGGAGTAAAGTTGTGATCACAAAGGAGTTAGCATGGCCATTAATAGAAGTATTATATACTCCTTTGCAGCTACTTTTATAGTACATTTCAGGAGTACGTGCCTGTTCCTTTTAAGTAGTTTTGACAGGAAATTTTTTGAGAAATTTTTCTTACTGTAGGGTTATATTTATGATTCCCAAACGAGTATATTACTTCACTTGATGCGGAAGCCGATTTGAAATAAAGTATTCGTATGGAAGGCTCATTTTAGAGCTTGATATTCCAGGATAAATGCGTCGATGAACTTAGTGATTTATTTCAAACAATATTTTATTGGGTACAAAACATTTGAGAAATGTGTTCGGCAGCTTGCTTTCGACGGTTACAGAGAACCAACGTCTTGGCCCCTGTGGAAAAGAAGAGTGCCTTAACCCACGCTGTCTTTGGATACATAATTTAAATACCCAAAGGAATGAAAATAGAGGTGCCACACTTGAAAGCAAGGAGGGAACCTTGAAATGCTTCGCTGTCAACATACAGGCTCCTTCTGAAAGAAAGATTAGAAAAAAAAATGCATCAGAGGAATTGCACCTCTAAGCTTGAAGTATGACGTGCTTCAAGTGTAGAAGTCAACGTCCCAAAGCCGTTCAGAGTGCACTTTTCAATAAAGTAGGTATTATTGAAGTTTAAACGTTTTTCATGACAAAAGATTAGCTAGTAGAACATAGTAGGTAATCAACTAGCTAATACATACCTGTACCCTGTCGGATGACAGCGGCTAAACGCGGTTTTCAGGGAATCACAAATTCCAGAGAGCCGCTTTCGTAAACGTTAAGGCAATACGGCGAATGGGAAGCAGCATCGATAGGGAACATTTTTTCCGCAAAGCATAAAACTGAAAAAAATAAAATGGTCTTACTGAGGCACTTGCGCATTCGCGCTGCCTTTGGCTGCGTTCCTGCACCAAAAGAGGCCTCGAGATATAATTTTTTTTTTACTTGTCAGAGGTTCCTCATGCTTTTCAGGCACCATATCAGAACCAATTACTGAAATCAAAACATGCAAACAAAAGACAGCGCTTTGCATACACGCAGCGGAAGCTTACATGCAATTTCCTTGATGGGAGAGCCCGCAGCTACGCATTTTCAGGACGTCATCATTCTGTGTATAGGTCAAAGGCAGGGCAAGGGTGACTGACATTGCAGGCATTGTTAGGAATAGAAAGCTCCCACCAGACCCACCCTCCCGCCGCCACCTGTCTTCTGTTAAGCTTTGCCCTCACATTCGTGGCCAGGGTTCAAAAGAAAACATTCTACACAGGTCTATCTGGCTGGGAAAGGAATATACTTTCGGGAAAGAACGCCAACCAAAAAAAAAAAAAAACATGTTTCGGAATCTTCTTGGTTCTTTCAGCAGGTGTGACTGCGAGTGACTCACAGCTTGCCTTTTTTAAGCCTTCGGTTAGTCATCCGCCTGCTCACTGATCGTAGACAGTTGATGCAAGGATAGTTCCCTCGAAGTCAGTCTTGTCAACCCGCGCTTCCTTCCTTGTTCATTTGTTTGGCATCCGCTTTGTGCTGCTTCAGTTTTTCTGGGAAATGCTTGCTTTCGCCAATGTACTACGTCCAGCACGAGCAGGGGATCTTGTACACTGGCGTATGCTTTATTCTTTTTCTTTCGCTGCCTTCCTGGGATCAGCAGTCTGAACCGGAACGCTTGCCTCCACGAGTTTCACATAATGGAATGTGTTCGGAAACTGCACGCGAAATGGAAACTTCTTTTAACATTTTTCAAATGCGAAGAGCTTACAAGATACCACATTTTGGAACTAGACGCCTAACCATCCAGAAAAGGCAGCGTTCAGTATGGTTGAAACCTCATGTCCGCTGCCGAAAATCGCTGCAACGTTAAGATGCCACCAACTCGGAAAATGTAACAGTTTAGCTAATCTCCGTGAGCGCTAAGGCGTCGCCATGTCCTGTGCTATGACTGAAAAGAATAAAATCGCTTGCATTGTTTGCATAACAAGGCCCTCTTAAAACACAGGAAAGGAAGCAACCGATTAGGGCAGGGTTCTCAGCACTGTTCGTAATAACGTGAGAAAAATTCACAGACCCCAAGGCTGTGCATTTTCACCTGTCATTGCCTGTACAGCTTTTCCATATTCATAAGGCGTGAACGCATGAAGAAAATTTGGTCCCTAGAAGAACTGACCGTACTTCCAGCTGTACATGTTAGCGTAACAGCCACGACTGCAGTGCCACACTCTTTTTTTCAGCCGCATGCAACAACAAATTTCTCAGATACTTACTTCATGCCTGCTGTGTGAGTTGGCTCCACCGGACCACAATGAAGCCTTTGCTGTTTTTCTGTTCTCGTTAAGCCTTTCATCTCTGCGCACCCGTGGTTCACAGCAAGTCTACGCACACTGAAAAGGGAGCGGCGTTAAGTGCATGCGCGTCTATGGCATCAAAGGAGAGTTTAATACTGCTTACCAGAACACACGACGATGATAATCCGGTCTTTAGTATTCTTGCAATACAGCGAAAGAACGAGGGGCCGACGATGTCGAGAAAACTGGTGCGTCACACACACACCGCCATGTCGGCGCGGCGAAACGGCAGCAGCCAACACTTGTATGCTGCGTAGACAATGAATGACTAGCCGCTGCTTCTGCACATATTGCTGGCTTGAGTTAGACGTTCATTGCAGCACGTTGCTGCTAAGGTCGATGATGTCCAGTCTTACGTCACGACAAGAGCGCGCAAAGGAGCGGGTGGCAAACTGGCGGCTTCGGGGAGGTCGACGCGTCACACACCGCCATGTTGGCTCGGCTGGCTAAGCCTCTCGCAGACTGCCGTCGCAGGCGATGCAACACCAAGCGTTCTCCGAATACACTGGGGGCTTCACAGGCACTGTCTGTGGCGCACATTGGTGCGCGAGGTTGCGGCGATCCGGTGTCTTGTAACATGACAAACGTGCGTGAAGCAGCAAAAGCAGAGGCGAGCAGGCAGCGACGACAGAGCCGGCGTCGTCACCTGCAAGTGCAGCGAACCGGCAGCTGCCACTAGGCGGCGGGCAGACACTAAGGAGTGCATAAAGGGCCTGAAGGAGTATTGAAGCCGACATACTCCTGCTTGGAAAAGTAGTAAAATCATGTAAATGCTTTATTTTACTCCTCGATTTCGCGACGGCAGTAAAAAAGGAGGATTTCCTCTTTTTTACTACTTAAAGTCGATTGCGCAATTTTCAATAAGGAGTTTAAAAGCGGACACTAGCCATTTATACTCCTATTTGGGCTTATTTGTGTTTACAGTGTTCCCACAACATTCAGGGGCGGCGAAGCTTGTCAAGCACTGCATTTTTCTCGCCGTCCCCAGTTTTTGTATTGCACAAAAAACTGGAATTAAGAAATATATAAAATGAAATTATTAAGGTTGATGATCGGGTACAAGTCCTCATAGAACGGCGCCGGCGCCGGCATCCCCAGCCTAGCGGCTGCTTACTGCGCTACCATCAGCCGCTACCTTCTAATGCCAATCGCCACTCTTCTGTAAATTTGCCAGTATATATTCCTTCTTTTCCTGCTTTTTTTTCCCGTGGGTTACCTCCGTCCCTCTATATGAAGGCGTATAGCACTTGTAACCAGAGCTTATCTGAGGGCCAAACTTTTTATAGAAACGAAAATAATGAAACTTAAGCTAATTATAAAACCGAGCGTTTCCACTTTTGCCACCTCGTAATTCTGCTTTCTGCAGTTTTCGAAGGCAGCCTTACGGCACCTTTTTCTGGAAACTAAAAATGTCGTTTGCAGAGAATTCCCGGCTAGCTAGATGGAGGCTTGTTAGCTTGATGACAATGCTTCGTGACTACGGGTGAGAGGTGCGTTCCCTGATGATCGACAAACTAAGGCGTTTCGTGAGAAGTCGTTCGAGGTTCCCCTAGATCGATGGCTACCATACATAACTGCATGTTTCTCCTTTTCTCCGTGTGATCCTGAAACGGCCCTTGTTTCTCGCACTCGACTCTAATTTCGCTTCATAGTGGATTCGTTCACATTCACTTAATTCGACCTTCTACAGTGGGTAAATGACTGCCACATACACTTGATCATAGCTGGAGCACATTCATAACCAGCCTACTGAAACTGTAACCTCTACAGAGAGAGATAGAAAAAGAGGAAGGGAAAAGGCAGGGAGGTTAACCAGAAGGCTGATTTTCAGTGATATTGAACTGATGTTTGTGCTTCTTAGTGATCCTTGCAATCTACGCATTGTTCGTCCAGTTGGTAATTACCTCATGAATATATTTATAAGTTCGTCGATAACCTAATAAATAACCTAATAAACCGAATAACCTAAGATAAGTGGAAGTTATCCGTGTTGGGCTATTTATAACGT
Source organism: Amblyomma mixtum (assembly GCF_055824585.1). Lineage (NCBI taxonomy): Eukaryota > Metazoa > Arthropoda > Arachnida > Ixodida > Ixodidae > Amblyomma > Amblyomma mixtum. The sequence continues at coordinate 121,534,551 of NC_143016.1, read as the reverse complement.
TCTGAAAGCCGGCTTGAAGCAATATTGTGAATTCTAGTTGCGCACAACTGTTAACACCCATGTCTATATTAAAATAACCTCCTATACAAGGTGAGAAATTATGTGACAAGAAAGCGATTTCTTTTTCAAAAACACGAAGGAACTCTTCACATTTCCCTGTGATGGGCGGTGAACGACCGAAAATGATTGACGGTTAGATTGGACCGTAAGTATTCCAATATTCTTGTAGCTCAAACAGTGTTCCGATAAGATATGGCATGAATAGCTTTCTTTTACTAGAAGGGCGACGCCCCCACCACGTTTTGAGCTTTGGTTAAGAAAGAATGCAATGTATCTTGGAAATCGAATAGCGTCATTATCGCAGCATTACCATGTTTCAGATGGCACGATTACGTCAAATGTACACTTAATGCTTGACAAGAAACTGCTCAAATGATCCGTGTTATTTAAAGCACACTACATGTTCAAGCGCAGCATTTGCAAACATTTACCGCGCTTATTGTTTCTTAGAGAGCAGTTGAACACCCATGGTGTGAAAGGTGGCGTCTCTTTCATATTAGTCTAAGAAACGGAAAAAATATGCATCTGGTGCTCGACCGGTTACTATTCGATTTTGACAAATCATCGGGCAGATACAGGCGAATGACATTTGATCGATGAGTTTTGCGTGCGTAAATAGACCCGTTTCTTGTCCACACGTGCTTCCAATCAACTTCCTTTTTCTTTGCCATTGCAGCTCCAAGAAGTTTTTTTTGTTTTCGGGCGTTAGGTGTTCGTTGACATAGATTGAAGCCGTGTACTTCCAGTCCGGCATCCTCGACAGTCAGCCACATCTTTTTTATATCTGCCGCACAGCATCACGCTTGGCTTCGGATTTGAACCTAACAACGTTCGATTTGCCGGAGTTGCGAGTGGGAACGCTGTGGCAGGCCTCAAAATCCGTCTGTAATTGGTTCTTCGACTGCATCACTAAGTTTTGACAGAATCAGAGTGACATTTTCTTCCTCATTCTCTGGGACACCTTGAAGTTCGATGGGGTTTCTGGAGCATTGTTCATATTGAACAAGCCGTATCTCAAGATCTCGAGACCTTTTCTCAAAGGAAGCATATCGGTAGTTGAGCTCCTGATTTTCGATCAATAGCGTCGAGTTTTTTTTTACTTCTGGCTGCAATTTTTTCTCTAGTTCCTTTATTGTCTTCTGCGTGTACGGTATGCTGTGAGTCAGTTCCATCTGCTCCTTTATGACCTCGCGGACTTCGCACGCACACACACACACACATACACACACAAATACAGTGCTGCGAAGCCCGCTGTCTATAGGCGTCTTTCGAAAGGTTGAAGTGCGTTTATTTAGAATGCCCAAAGAGTAGCAAGTCACGATAAATACTCTCTTCATAAAAATGTGAATCCCTTCCCTCGCAGTAATTAAATAGAACGACAAAAAGAACTAAAGCTACCTTATGTAAAGCAATGTAAAACCAGTAAAACCACCTGATGTAAAACTTCTCTAAAAAGTCATGTAACCAGTAGTCGACAATTCATAGAAACGCGCTTCTAGCAGTCTGAGGCCAAAGGCTCGACTGGTTTCATGCTTATGTTCGATTCGATGACGTTACTTTCGAGGGCGAAAGTAACGCAACGTAAGTAATATCTTCTAAGTTAACCATTGGTCAGATTAGAGAACAATAGGAAAATAGGAAAGCTCATGAAAAGGCGCTTTGCATCAAAAACACTGCGAAGCCTGCGGAGCTCCTTCATATGTGGATTGCCCTCACGATTAAGTCAGGTGGCTCGCAAAAGTACGCCAAAACAAAGCCGACATAGGGCTGGATGAGATACGGCCGCGTTAGGTGTAGAGGCTGAGGAGCTAAGAACGCTTTTACAGCCAAACAAAGGCCACCTCGCAGTACCAGGGCTGTGTACTGCATGGAATATTTGAGTCGCACCGCTCATGCCAAAAAGCGTGCACGAGCGCCTTGTAGTACGGAAGAAGTACCGTCGGAAGTTCTCGAAAAGATGATTCTAGTTCCAGCGCTGCAAGTCCGCTGTCAGCTCGCCATCAAGAGGGGGTGTGCCATTGCCTCGCATAAAGACCTCCATTTTTTTCTTGTAACCCGTTAAGTCCTAAAGAATTTTGCATAAACTTTGTTCGATAGCAGTCATTAGCTCGTTCTTGCTCTCAAGGCCCATTGTAGCTCAATTACATAAGAGGACGTTGTTCATAAACAAATGTTCACAACACGATTTTGTTTACTAGAACTAGTTGGAGACGACGAAATGGGCTCAGATTGTGCTATGGTTTCCATCCTTTGGAAGTGGCATTTAGTAGATGAAATCCGAAATTTAGATTGCACATAGGCAAACTTTTTTTTCCGTGTTCAGGGGAACCAATTGTGGTATTATGGGTTCAAAATTAAAAAGAGGAGCGTGCTGGAAGCAATTCAGAAGCAGAGTATTTCTTCTTTATTTTCTGCAGCATACACTCATGGACAAAGCTTTTTGTCCATGGACAAAGCTTTCTGTCCATGATTTGTCGAACATGCATTTGCATGCGTTCATTTTTCAAGGGCAAAGCATTAGCGCCGACGGTAGCCATAGTGTCCGGCAGCCCACCCGTTGGGCCCCCAGTATGCCGCTGGGCCATATCGCCCCGCTGTATATCCAGCTCCACCGTAGCCGTAAGGAGAGTACGCTCCGTACCCGTAGCCACCAAGAGCACCACCTCCCGGAGCGTAGCCGTATCCTGCGTACGGAACGCGGGCGTAGCCAGCTGCAGCGCCACCGTACGGCCCGTATCCGTATCCAGTGTATCCGCTGTATGCATTGTTGTACCCGGCGACCACACCCCTGGCGCCGTAGGCAGTGGGAGCAAATCGGGCCCTTGAGGGTGCTGCACCACCAGGAACCGGTGGGACGACCGGCGCGGCGTTGAAGACCACGTCGGCGCTGGCACCCGGTGCAGTTCCTGGCTCGTTGGTGTCCACCGTGGCTCGGAAGCCATTGGCGTCGGCGATGTAGTTCACCCGACGGTAGAGGCCGTACGCGTCCCTGTAGCCGTACGATCCGGTCTTTGCGTTGCTCGAGTCTCCCTGCTCACTGCGGAACTGGCGGTTGCCGTACTCGTCCACATTGTCGTAGCCGAAGCTGTAGGGCTGAGGTGGCTGGAAAGAAAAAAGGAAAAGGTTCATTTAATGATCCGCGATTAGTTTGCATAGAGCTTTCAAGAAGGAAGGGCAGGTTACTTCAACTGCGAATCGTAAGCATTTCTTTATTCTCATCTTCCGCACGTTGCGCAACACTTTCTGTAATTTTGTATGAAGTAAGGACGTGCAGTGAATTCGTTGTAGTAGTTCACTGAAGAGAAAAATCTTATAGGAAATTTCTCTCGCAAAGGGTGGACATAGTTAATTCTCACAAGCGGTAGTTACAGCTATACACCTCGGGTTTCAACGGAGTTGAACCAGAAATTTTAAAAATAGGCTTTTAGAGTTATGAAAGCGACGTCTGTGGCACAATAATACCTGTATTGGCGGATAACAGAAAGCTTGTGAATAATATTAAATTGTTGGCCGCTTAACTAATTCCTGATAATCAAGTTTTTAACACTTAATCTTAGACACCTGTTTTAAATGAGGAATTTGTAGCCGGTAGTTCGTAACAGCCATATGAGTTTTTAGAATGTCGAAAACGCGGTTACCCTTGGGGCTCTGGCTCGCCAAATTTTGGGTACTTCTTCTGGTTACGCGCCCTGGAGGCGTTACTTTGCCCCCATGGTTTTCGAATTCACATGGATTAACGCGTAACACGTAACAATTGAAGTAACACGAAGGCAAGATAACCTATTATCTTTAACGGTAACTGAGAGCGTTGTGCTACAGCGGGCGTACTTAAGCTGGTAATGTCGATGCCGATGATGATACCCACAGAGGCATAGTCCGCGTATCCCCGGTAAGCATTGGCCGCCACCGGAGCAGCATAGCCACCGAAGCCAGGAGCAGGGTATCCGGCTGCTGTGTGGTGGTGGTGCAGCCCGTAAGCTTTCGACGCCAGGAAGACTAGCAGCAGTTGCGCCTGCAGAAAATCCCGTCACTGAAGCATTAAGAAACTCTTTGCTCATTAATTTCACTTTATATTAACTGAGAACCTCAGTTGCTGCAGAACACTGAAAACTTGATTAAAAGGGCTGATTGCAAATTATGTCAGTTGAAGTTGGCATTTAGCATACGCTTGCTGCTGTCTGTCACAGTTTAGGCAGGATCGAAACCATTTCTTTATGCGGTAAAACGTTCTATCTGCGCAGTGCGCGCCTCTTGCTGCATATGACAGCCTTTCAATACCAGCCACTGCTGTTGTAATGCGCAGTCCAAGCTATAAAATTTTAGCACAAGAAGGTACCCATCCGTAACTACATTTGTCGGCATTTCGTGCTGTATTCATGTATTTTACTAACGGGCTTTTATTCCTTTCGTGCAATATTAGTTGTTGTTCTTCATTCTACGCACGAGGTTTTCCTTTTTGTTTACGTAATTGTGGGTTCCGAATTGTCCGCTTAAATGTACACAATTAGGAACTTGAACTAACCTGAAGCTGCCAAAGCTTGTATGAACTCCAAATTCTATGGCGCAAAGGCGGATCGAGCTTCCCAGATACGCTATTCCCGACGTATTCTTTAGTTATCGCTGATGAAATGGCACGTATATTTTATTTCTGTTCTCTAGTGGAAGATAACCTCTCCATTACAGGCAATAAGCCGAATTTTACGTCAATGTCTTCAAAATTTTATCAGTGGTCTGTTCGACAAAGCAAAGAAATTCTTTTCAGGATCAGACTGGCAGCAGCAGCGGACGTCAGTCACTATAGAAATTGCCCTAATTTAGTATTCAAATAAATGAAATTCAATAGTCAATTTTAAGTTAAACATCCTAGCGGACAGTTCCCGAAGACGTAGAGACGGCGATGCCATATCACTCTCTGATTCGCGGAAAAATTCATTCCGTAAAGCTGTGCAGTTCAAAAAAACTTGCAGCATATTCTTCCCCCACAATTGCAATACTAAACGCATAACGCTGTTCAAGTGCAACGTCCGTAATCATGCATTACAGTGCCCACAGCGCCCAATTAGAACAGCCTACGGATTGTGCCAAGTCATCCATCCTCCTTTCCGTGCGCTGCTTAACGCAAGGAATAGCATTGTTGTCGCCAACTGCGCGGTAGTTTCTTGTTTTTTTTTTAGGAGGTACAGCGAAAAATTAAATGTATAGCAAAGTGATATTGAAGATGCAGTTCTAATTTGGCGTCATAGGCATTGCAACACGCCATCAGCGGCTGCTGCGTTGGCAACGAGCATACCACCCGCCTTGTGCGCTGTTTTTGTTTTCCGCGGAACAAAATCTCCTAATTTCTTCAAGCTGCAAAGCTTCAGGGAACGGCTTTCCCTTCGTTTCAGAAACTGTTATGGCAGCGTCCTGACCATGGCCTAGAACATACCGTTTTCATTAGACATCATCTGGGCTAATTATCAATATATTATTCAATTGTAATTAATTACCAGCACACTTCAGTCATACTTTAAAGGAGCGCCCTTTTGCCGCGGCTGACAGCCTCGTCCTCAAAAGATTTTTCCAACTTCGTACGGGATTTTGCGGAATTTTTTAGAATATTCTCTGACCCGTCCAGCATAATTCTCAGCCAAGCAAGTGCCTGTAATCTTCATTCTAAAGCACCCATAAAGCAGTAGATGGGTGCGAATGAGACAGCTAGATTTTCTCAGTAGCCATAAAAATCTTTTAACACAAATTCTAGGGCATGAAAGAATGCAACAGAACGTTCGTTCTCCGTTTGAGCTTGTCTGCAAACTAACCCAGCATGCATCGTGCCCCGTCATTTAGCAGCTCCTGTCTTCCTTTCACTCCCGTCGTTTATCTATAGAGCGGTGCAAAATATCCCGTTCCCTATCATCAGCAGGACCCAACATTCTTTAGAAAAGCGGCTTATCAGTCCAATGGAAGCAGGGCTTTGTAACAAAGTATGTTATGCTTTCGTTATATGTGCGTCTTTTCTCAGGAGGTACTTCAGGAGGTGTAGTGCCTCACCTTCGGAAACATTCCGGCTCTATTGTGTCTTCACAGGTGGTGCCCGACGGAGTAGCAGATGCAGGGTATATGAGACAGAGGTGGAGACAAGTGTCTTCTGGTGCCATCTTCACTCCGTCAGCAAGCTTTTATACTGGTGAGTGAAGAAATGCGAGGCGTGTCGCTGGCAAAAAAAAACACGCAAAAAAGATGAAAATGCGTTTTCCCTCTTTCCTAACCCCTCTCTTAGTTTTCACATTTCGAAAGCTTCTTCTTCTGTTGCACTATTGCGTGGACGGCGATGGACAGGGTAACAGTGCATTCACTTGCAGCGCAACCCTTTGAGCACACCTGGTATGCGTGAGCGACCTAAACATGCGTAAAAAATTTCACGCCTTCCCTGCTTACGCCAAGCGCCCTCAGAAACGCAAAGCGCGTTAGGCTTCCTGGGTTGAAGAGTACTTTTTTGTTGTAGTTGCTGTTGTAGCGTTAGAGGGAAAGACAGGTCCTCTTTAATTGGCAAACAGAGAATTCAGCCGGCACTTGCCTCTGTTGACAACGTGTAGTGTCCATACCCTGCGCCCCATTGAACGAAACAGCAAATCAATAGAATCGAATCGATAAACTACTCATGCGCTGCATGATGTTTGTTTTCGATATTGTTACGCACTAATGAGCTAAAGATTAATGCATAACAATAAATATCAAAGTACGGTTTGCTGGGTTCCGCAGGAGTGATAAGGACCAAAACCTAGGTATCTCTTTATAAAACAAAACACCTAAAATGTGGTACTTATTCCCTCAGTGCATGTCACTTGCACAGCGTTCCAAAGCTATCATGAATTCTTTTATATCGAGAAAAGTGTGAATGCTCCAGTCGCGGAAGGGTGGAGGTGCTCCCGTAGCGCTCGATAACGATGGTCGTTTAAGCCTTTCCAATGGACACGTCGCTGTTTGCGGCGGCAATTGGCACTGATTTCAGATCATGCTTCAAGCTTTAAATAGCTCGACGTTTATCGAAAGGTAATGCAGATTAGCGTCGTCATCCCATAGCGTGCAAACGGCTGCTTACGGATGGGAAATGCTGAAACCTCTCAAATCTGAAATCGAACTTTTCAGCCAATGCGACAGCACTTAGTAATAACAGTGCATTTTATTTCTTCTGTGCATAGTGCTTCAGCTCTTCACGTAACCTGCTTTACCACAGCGGTACCCACTCACCAACCAATAAAGTCCTCTGAAGCCACTCAGAGGGTAAATGTATGCACGCAATAAGTACTTTTTGGTGTAAACGAAGAAAATATCTGCTTGTTGCGAGCATGCTTAAGTGCAGGTCATAAGCAACTTCGATATGGATCATGAAATAGTTGTTTCCAGTTCACTTTTCAATCACAATTTCTTCTCTGTTGACGCTTACTTTCAAACATATTTCACCAGAGAAGAAAATTGTGCTGAAAAATTGTAGCGAAATCTAGTAGTGTTGTTTCGTATAGAACAATTGCGAAGCGCTTATAGCCTGGCAGATCGAATATATTCCACCTTGAATATACCTGTGGGCCTGGCCAGCACTCGTCATCCCTTCCTCCAGCCACACATCCTGGGAGTCGGACGCTCTGCTTGATGTTGACCCCGGCGCCCAGCTCAGGCTGATCGACCGCGCCAATCGAGAAGAAGAGCTCAGTGTGCTCCTGGACCCCTAAGGGCCATCACGAGCTACTCTAAGAGCTTCAGCTATCGCTCGCATGAGCGTTATAGTCGGATACAGAATCGAAACCACACTGCCAACAGCATCAGCGTGATATCCAAAAGAAAACAGCGGTTAAGCCTTTCTACATTGGTGCACTTGTCATCTTGCAGTCGTTTACTCCTAGCCACGTGTAAGCCAGCCTTTCATTACAAAAACAAAATGGAAGGGGCTCTTAAGCTCCCCCTTATGGGTAGGACGTGGTTGCGTAATGGGTTAATTTTCATATATCCAGAACATCGTTCTATACTTTACATTCATAGATCCATGGGAGTCATCATGCCCCTTCTGGCGCAGTGGTGCAGCGGTTAAGCGATGCACTACTGCCCTGGGATGGCAAGTGCTTGCAACGGTGGGCCTAGTGTGACCCATGTTGCTCTTCACGAGCGCCCAATCATTAATTTAGCTGTCACCTGCCACGGTGCGGTGTGCTCACTATCCGGCGGGCAGGTTGTGATGACGCTGCATGGTCAGTGTTGGAAACTTCCGTAGACACCATTGTTGAGCTAATGCAGATGTCAGCGCCATTTCTTCTTATAGCGCCCGGAGGAGAGCCAACTGGAACGTTGTATAGTTGTCATGGGAATGGTATCAAGCAGAAAATAACTTCGTGCCTGATTGAGATTCTAACCACTGCTTGCGACACGTTAACTTCGTTTCCTGGCGCCTCAGGCAAATAGGACAGCTCTGCTCTCTCTGGCGCTGCTTGCATGCGCAGGAGCTATTGATTTTCAGCCATCACGTCTTTGGTCACCGGGGTACGCTGAAGCATTTCAAACCGCCATTATCTGGAGTTTCCCATCGCTGACATGGTCACGTCGCCACGTGGACCGCCTGCCTCCTATAGGTTGCTCTCTGGGGACCACCTGGCAGAGCACAGGCCGTGATTTTCCGCTCACAACAACAATGCCTACATCTGATTTTGTGGAGAACGGAGCATCTAATTAGCGCTGTCGCGTTAATAAGACTGTCGCAGATTGGGGCCAGAGCGGCGGGCAGTACAAATCCAGACCAGGCGACTGCTTCTGCTAAGTTGCATGGAGCTCTATGTGCAAAGAACAAAAATGATGAACGATTTAGCTGCCGAGGCCAGATGCGATTTGCGTAATCCAGCATTCCGGCTTTCATTCTTTCATTGGCTATTCTCTACCTTACATTCATACATCCCTGGGAGTCCTCATACCACTCCTGGCTCAGTGGTGTAGCGGCTACGCGATGCGATGCGCCACTGCCCTGCGATGGAAGGTGCTGCCCCCAGTAAAATTGGTCAGACCCAAGTTTCTTTCCCGGAGCAACCTCTCGAGACAAATACAAATCAATAATTGAGCATGCCGTGGTAGGCAATTAGTCTCAATCCGGTGGGCAGGTTATGATGAGATCACAAGGTCTAGTCATCTAGGTGGCCTGCCTGCCGCGGTTTTAGGTGACTCAGCCACCCAGCTCCTCAAGGGAGCAGAGCGACCGGACAAACACCGATGAAATCGGCCAGTGGGGGCTCTAGCACTGGCGCGCTCTGATTCCCAGAGAAGCAGCCTAGTGGCAGGTGGGGCTACAAGTTCACATGAACTTTTGATCCCTCCCCGGCCCTCTGACACAACCTTCCTTCAGAGGAGGACCGCACAGACAAAAGCTAAGGCACTGAGAAGAAAGCTAAGGCACTGAGCTAGTCAGCCGGGCCGCACGCCAGTGTGAGTAGCATGGAATATGAGCGGACCTTGAAATTTCGGTGTTACGCAGCTGCTGCGCTGCGGTGTTACAGCCAAGAAGAACCGTAGAGAGAGCAACCAGGTGGAACGCGAAAAAAAGAAAGGAATGTAGGGTAAGGGTTCTGCACAAATTGTGATTTTTCCATTATCGCGAACGTTTAAAATCGGTTGCGTTTCAGAATCGCGGGCGTAGATGTGGGGGCGTGATAGCATATGGTAATTACGTTATTCTTAACCAGGCAACACTGTGCATTTTGTAAAGTTTCATTGCGTACATTGAATAGTGTAGTAGGGATCTTGCATAGTTATACCGGGTGTGTGTTTCCAGGACATGTTAACTAGGCAACTTGATGATCTATCGCATAGCCCTAAGAGCCTAGTGTTCATCGCTGCCCTGAACGGTAAGCTCTTTCAACTTCTCGAGAAGCGTACTGAGCTACCCGCGAATATATTAGCATTAATAAAAAGTTATTCCTTTTTCTCCTACAAACTTCCGTACAGTAAAGCCCTTGAGATTTCTGAGCTCAAGAAGGCTGATGCTGAGGATCGGCTGACTCTGTGCTGTACTGATGCTGACGTTGCGGTGCTTTTGCCAATTTACCTTATTATTCAACGATCGCTCCAAATTTCCACGAGAACAGGATTGTGTCCTTGAGACACTTGTTTGTTACAGGTTTGCGTGCTTTAATAAGTTAACAATATGCAAAGATGGCTCCTCCTTTTCTCATTTTTTTACACTTACACCTCGCCAATATTCTTATAACATTGGAAGCTGAGGGTCTTATGCAACCCCCAAAACGAGAACCAACTATTGTTTCATGATGCTCGGGTCTATTTTGCCTCGGTTTTTAAAGAGATCTTTGTTTAATGAACTTAGTACCATGTCACTGTCTTCAATTCGTAACCTGTATATTTAACTGCATTGTTAACCAAAACATAATTTTTGCTAGAAATCACCATGCTCGAAATGCTGTCTGTGATAGTATAATAATGTACTCTCTAATTTTTTTATTTCTACAGTATCAACTATTGTCATCAATATATGCCCCGTTTGTCTTTATGTTGTTGTCATGCCGAGTTATTTATGTTTGGTTTGCTTTGGTTTATGGGTGTTTAACGTCCCAAAGCGACTCCGGCTATGAGGGACGCCGTATAGGGCTCCGGAAATTTCCACCACCTGGGGTTCTTTCACGTGCACTGACATCGCTCTGACCCCAAAGACGCGGGTTCTATCCCGGCCGCGGCGGTCAAATTTCAATGGAGGCGAAATTCTAGAGGCCAGAGTTATTTTGTGCAGAGTGTTGTTTCGATTTTCTACTCCTGAATGCTCATACGGGGTGGAGGTGCTGGGTAGCCTTCCAGGTACCGGACAACCCCTGCAAGTCGTGACGCCAGCCCTTTGAGTTATTCGCCGAAAGACCTGATTCCAGCCTACCACGCAGCCTCTGGAGCCTCCAGCCATGACTTACGCCGCAGCAGTGCGCCGTCCTGTACCTCGACGACGGGACCCAAGCCCCTATCGCCCTTAGCCAGCTGCGCTGGAGCGCCGCCCTCTCACCCCAACTCGCCCGTCCTACGAGCGTCGTACACGGCCGAGGAAATGCGTCGAGTGGAGAACACCCGACCAGCGCCGCCCACAATGCTTCCACGGCGGAGAAGCCGGTCACATTCTCCGGTACTGCCCATACAGGAGAATGGGCATCCGAGGGTTCCCTTACGACGCTCCACGACCCCGACCCGGCCAGCGACCAGCCGAAATCGAGGATTTTTTGCGTCGGGAAGGATACTCATCGCCGAGCCGCCTATCGCGTTCTCCGTCGCCATCGTCACCGCGCTAAGTATCTCCTAGCCGAGGCTACGCAGTGCGTGGACGCTTCCCCAGCCCCCGAAGGTTAAACTGAATAAAGCAGCCTCTGGAGGTTAGGTTGCTTCTGAGCGCAAGAACTAAGATCCTCCATCGACGAAAACAGAAGACCATGCCCCCTACGACGACGACGAACCCTACGAAGACGACGACGCCTACGAAGACGACGACCCCTACGAAGACGACGACCCCTACGAAGACGACGACCCCTACGAAGACGACGACCCCTACGAAGACGACGATCTCTACGACGACGACGATCCCTACGACGACGATCCCTACGTCGACGACGATCCCTACGACGACGACGATCCCTACGACGACGACGATCCCTACGACGACGATGATCCCTACGACGACAAATACGACGACAAGAACTACGACAACACCGACGACAACACCGACGACGACGACGACACGGCCAGACTTGAAGCTTTTACCGCTGCCCTTACACCTTATTATGAACGCTAATGGACTCGAAGTTTTCATTGTCCGTGTTTATTTTCATTTTAAAGCATCAGGGGCGCGATTACGAGTTTTTGTCTCAATTTTGAGACTCTGACGTCAAAATGACGACACCGCGAGTTGTTGACTGCGGAATCAACCAATTAGCAGCGAGGTTGTGCTGTCTAATAGTAGGGTTCCACCCAGGAAGCATTTAGTTGCGCAATAAGGGACCGTATGCTAAAGTTTTTCTGTAAACACGCCGTTAATAATTTGAAGAATGTTTTATTTCGCTAACAAACTATGTTTCAAACTCAACGACATGAAGCAAAAGAAGAAGCGTCCTCAATTTTGCAATTAAGTTTGCTCTTCAGTCACTTTTGCTGCCGCGAGGGTGCGCTGACGCTGGAAAAGCGTCGGTAGCGGCGGCTAGGCGGCGTGAGCTGCCGCCTGATTCAACCGATTCAGCCTTATCCCTCCACGCACATATTCAGCCATCGTAAACATGGCAGCCAGAAAAAAAATCAGCTGATTCGACGGCTGTCCTCTTTTTTTACACATTACGCAGAATCAACGTACTGCGCAGACGTCTTAAGTGCGCGGAAAAATCTGTTTAAAGGCAGTGATTGCTACGAGTCTGCCGAGAACAATTTGGAAGGAGCGCTTGGCTCGAAAACCGGCGAAGGCAGCTTCAAGGCAAGTTCACACTGGCGAGTTGCAATCGTCGCGCTAGTATTCTAGGCGACCGATTTCGGTCAATTAGTTACGGTTTGCGAAGCACATGTAAAGCGGGGAGGGAGCGTAATAAATCGATTTAAGCCTGTCGCGCGACCTCCGCGACTCGCCAGTGTGAACTCACCTTGCTGCTATCGATGGCAAATGTGCTCCAAGGGCGATGCGTGATTATATTTATTTTTGTTCAGAAAATACCCGGCGACCATGAATAATCACACTGCAGCAACTGCCGACATACGGAAGCAGACCGGTGCAGCTGATCGGAGCTTGCAATCTCACTGCGGGAATTAAGAGCCGGCACGCCCGGTCACTGCGGCAAATATCACTCTTCCGCCTCGTAACCAACTCATGCCGCCCGCTTCGGGTTAAGCACTTGATATTCGTGTTAGTGGTGCCGTTCCGTTCGGATGATGCTCGGATGACGCCGCCGGGGATACTGCGGTGGCGAAAGTTTATGCGAAGGAAGTCCACCTTCGCCGCCGCCTTGTCTTGAGGGGTCTCGCCGGAAAGCGCGCACCTTCTGCGACTTAACTTTGACAGTGGTCTCGGCAACTCACCGCAAACACTTGCACAGTCGGTTGGGCTACGCCGACGTTTACTTCATTTCCTACGGTGTCTTGAAACCCACCGGCGGCGAAGGCGCGCACAGGCACTTGCCGCTCCACTGACCGCGCACTCACCCGCACACCTCCAAGTTCAACGCCCGAGTTCGTCGCACAGCCATTATGCTCCTTCCTATGTCAAAACGTCGAAACAACTCGTCCGGCACGTCAAAACCGTCTTCATGCACCCTCTTACACCGCTGCTAGCGCGGCCACCGGCCATGTAAACAACCGCCATTTTCTGTCTCGAGCGGTTTGAGACCACTCGTTCTAGTCGCAAGAAATCGTATCAATCGGCTCGCATAATTAGGTGAGCAACGTCAACACTTTTTGCACACTTATGACGTCGGCCGGTGACGCAAAAAACCAATATGGCCGCTGGTCACGACCGACCAATAGGAACGGGGCAAATGAGACACTTTTTGAGACACTTTCCGATTGAGACGATTTTGAGCGACTCGTAATCGCGCCCCTGGACGATGCTTCTTGGAAGGGGGGTAATGCTACGTATCATTGTAGTGTTTGTTCGTTCACGCTCAAGGCAGCAGGAAAGGGTTGTTATCATTTTTTGTTCGTGACGCGAGAAGCGACCAGTCTAATCTCGATTGATCGCAGCCATGAAAGGCTGCATCTAGGTTTTTCCAGATTACTGTAGATGATCTTGTCCTGCTATCTGGAAGTTTCTTTGCCGGCTTTAAATTGAGCGATGCCGCGAGCGGCGGGCATTCGTAGTTCGACGATTGACGAGCACGCTTGTTGCTTACGCCGCCACCGAGTGAGTCAGTTCTTTTGCGGGCGCAAGTCAGCCCAAATAAAGAGCTTCGTTTGCAAGTATTTCTGGTGTCTTCCTGACCGCTGGACTGCCGTCACTACAACGTGACATATGGGCTGCTGCCAACATTCAGGGGCGGCGAAGCTTGCCAAGCACTGGTTTTTTCTCGCCGTCCCCAGTTTTTGTATTGCGCAAAAAACTGGAATAAAGAAATAAATAAAATGAAATTATTAAGGTTGATGATCGGGTACAAGTCCTCATAGAACGGCGCCGGCGCCGCCATTCCCAGCCTAGCGGCTGCTTACAGCACTACCATCAGCCGCTACCTGCGAATGCCAATCGCCACTCTCCTGTAAATTTGCCAGCATATATTCCTTTATTTTTCCTGCTTTATGTATTGTGGGTTACCTATGCCCCCCTATACGAAAGCGTATAGCACTTGTATAGCTAGAGCTTATCTAAGGGCCAAACTTTTTAGGGCAAGGAAAATACTGAAACGAAAGCTAATTATAAAACCGTGCGTTTCCACTTTTGCCAGCTCGTAATCTTGCTTTCTGCAGTTTTCGAAGGCAGTCTTAGAGCACCTTTTTCTGGCAACTGAAAATGTCGTTTGCTGAGAATTCCCGACTAGCTAGATGGAGGCTTGTTAGCTTGATGACAATGCTTCGTGACTACGGGTGAGAGATGCGTTCCCTGATGATCTACAAACTAAGGCGTTTCGTGAGAATTCGTTCGAGGTGCCCCTAAATCGATGGCTACCATACATAACTGCGTGTCTCTCCTTTTCCCCGTGCGATCCTGAAACGGCCCTTGTTTCGCGCACTCGGCGCTAATTTCACTTCGTAATGGATTCGTTCAAATTCACTTAATTCGGTCTTCTATAGCGGGTAAATGACTGCCACATACACTTTATCACAGCTGGAGCACATTCATAACCAGCCTATTGAAATTCTATCTCTACAGAGAGAGATAGAAAAAGAGGAAGGGAAAAGACAGGGAGGTTAACCAGAAGGCTGATTTTCAGTGGAATTGAACTGATATTTGGGCTTCTTAATGGTCGTTGCATTCTACGCATTGTTCGTCCAGTTGGTAATTACCTCATGAATATATTTTTAAGTTCGTCGATAACCTAATCTCACGAGTCATCCTTCATATTAATCCGTTCTAAACAAGGATGACAAAAAAATAACTTTCTACTACCAACTGGGCGCATAGCTTGCAGCAGTCGTACAGTTGACTTTACTCCTCTGGCGCTGTGGAACCATTCGGCCATAATTTATAACTCACCATTTAAATTCGATTTTGTTGGCCAAGATGTGTTGATGGCGGTTACCTGAAACTAGTCGCTGGGAAATAGATTGTTCTTGGTCCCTTACAGCAAAACTTCGGGCTTTTGTAGAGCCTGATCACGTTGTTAATGGTGATCCTTTAATTCTGGCAAGATCTAGAAGCACAACAGACATTCAGACCGATGTTGTGGAATTCTCAGAGTGACTGATATCTGCGGCATTGTGGTATTTCTGGAGGCTGTTTTTGTTGCATCTGCAGTCCATGCAGCTGTGCCGCGGGTGTCCCCGAGGAATCAGAGCAATCTAGTACGCAGTCATTGCCAGTCACAGGCAAGGACCTCAGCAATTCTTCAAAGAGCGTGAAAACAAAGGCGCCCCGCTTGCTGGTCATGCCATCGGTCGTCATCCTGAGTGCCTTTCTAATCTGCCCCTTTATTGCCGCTTACTATTTCGTGACCATCAGCAGTTGAATAAAATTTCAGGTTTACTTCTTGCTGCACTCTCAGAAGAGCATATGAAGCTGTCTGTGGCGAGAATACGCAGCAAAAGAAGTCAGGATTGGAATGCGCACACCGCGCTAACGCACAAGTGTATATGGCTTCGAGTAGATTCGTACTTTTGCATGAGTAAGGTTTTTCAGTTGTGTGCCGTCATACGGAGTCCACCTAGAGCTGTTGCGTGGATGAAGTCCGCTGAAGGGTACCAATCGAAGCGGCCAAGAGATATAGTTGAGAAAACCGAATGGAGGCACAGGGACGGGAGAAAGAAGGGGAAAAGCAGGAAAAGAGGTTGAAGGTTGAAGGTTTATTTCCGCAACTAGGTGTTGCAAGGACAGCCAGGGGAAAAGCTGCATAGACAGCTTGAGAGCTCCTGGCTTCTTCTTACTGTACAGCATTGAAGGCGGCGGAGTACGACATTAAACAAAATGTAAGAAAAAAACACGTATGTTCGCTACATAGAATGATACATGTGCGTTTAGTACGCAGTACATTCTGCTTGTAAGGAAAAAAAGAACTACATTAGATCAAAGAGTCTATAAATGCAAACACAAGGAGGAGAAAATAAAGGACAGTAAAATTGGCAGGTGCACTCAAAATGATAATAGCAAGAAAAAAAGAACTGCACGAACATTTGGGGCAATTCTTTCAGAGAAATATTTTAACATCAAGATTCTTGTGGCAGTACAACTGGTTCAGAAGTGTCGTTAAGGTATGCTGCAACATTTGTTTGCCATAGTTTGTGCGGCATTTCTTAACATTCCAAGGCCCTGCTGCGCGGGTATCATACACAGTTCTGCTTTGCTTTAACCCAGCAAGTGTAAGTAGGGAATCATCGTTTTTCATTATGGTGAGTTTATATTTATAGCGGAGCCTATAGTTATACATGGATTTCATTGGTATAACGTTGTGTTGATGAAAATGGCTCGCAGTACGGCAAGTACGGCACAAGTACGGCACTTTACATGCAATGCGTATAATACATTTTTGTGAAACTGTGAGTTTGTTAATATTGTGACGAAGACGAAGCTGGCAGTGGCGCGGGACGGAGCGCCCGCGCTAGGCCAGCGGCCATTAAATCCCCTCATAGCCATCGTTCACCACGCCTCATTCTTCGGCTGGCCGCCGCGTTACATTTGGTGCGAGGTGCTGGGGTGCCTTCATCGCCATCCTGGTCCCGGAGCTTCGGTGTCCCGCGCCTGCCTTGGACGTCGGCCGTGAGTGCCTGGTCCGCGCCGCCCGGCCATGCCCCAGCCCGCCCGACCTGAACCGACCTCGCCGCTCACCCCAGCCCCGTCCCCCCCGCCCGGACCACAAGACACGACGACCCAAGACGCGACGACATAAGACCCGACCGACCCGAGACCCGACCGACCCGAGACCCGACCGACCCGAGATCCGACCAACCCGAGACCCGACCGACCCGAGACCCGACCGACCCAGACCCGACCGACCCAAGACCCCACTGACCCAAGGCACTGCCAAGACCCTGCCCACACATGAGGACACCGCCCCCCTGCCCCTGCCGTTCGGTGCGTCCAAGGACCTCGGCCGTCAGCTCCTGGCACCCTATGGCCCGGATGCTTCGTGGACCGGGACTCATTCTCTCATCTTTCTCATCGTGGCGGCCAGCACTGCACCATCTTCTACATATTGTTCGATCCTCAACTCAAGATCATCGACATTTCGCCGTCTGTTCGTCACCGATCGGGACGATCGCTCGGAGGCCCCGGGTATATAGTGTGACGAAGACGAAGCTGGCAGTGGCGCGGGACGGAGCGCCCGCGCTAGGCCAGCGGCCATTAAATCACCTCATAGCCATCGTTCACCACGCCTCATTCTTCGGCTGGCCGCCGCGTTACAATATATTCAGCTGTTGTTGTTGCCCACACCAAACCTCCGTAGTTAGCTATGGAAGAGAAGAAAGAATGATAAAGCAACATGTTGACTGACGTAGGAAAATTAAAGCAATGGTGTCGCATGATACCAACTGTTCTGGAGAGTTTCTGAACGACGTAATTAATGTGGTCATTCCACGACATATCTGCTGCTAAGTAAACGCCCAGAGTTTTCACAGACTCCACAAATTCTATTTTGGTATTGTTTAATTCAATCAGAGGAAGTTCAAAGTGTTTGTGACGTGGGTGAAACATGACTGCTGCAGTTTTACAAACGTTAATTCTTAAGTGATTATTAGCCGTCCAGGTATTTATTTCTTTTAAGGTTTTGCTAGCTCGATTTGTGAGATCAGCTCGATGAAGGGAAGCTGTTGTTGACTGAGGGATCCGACCAAGTCGCACGGTATTCACCCTAGCAACAAGAAGACGGGGTATTGCCTAGGAAAAGCGCCATGTCGGACGAAAACGTCGTCAGCTCCACAGCTCAGCGGCGCAGGCATCCAAGCGCCACAGAAGCTATACACTGGGAACGGCAGCGTTTCGAAAGAAGAAAGAAGCCGTCAAGGTCTAAGGCTATTGCTAAGCTTCAGACCTCTACCAAACACTGGGCGAAGTTCAAGACAAGACGTTCATATACGCAATGGGCTCCCAAGAAGCTAGGCACCTCCTGGTAACTCTACTGCTAGCAACTGAATATTGGCGCTGGCTGGAGGCGGTGCAAACGAGACTCACCGACCACTTTATCGTTCCGACCGGCGAGGTCGACGAAAGAGTCTGTTTTACCGACGTGGGCAAGAAGAAGACGAATCGATTGAGTTTGCACCGCGCTACACACGATAGTCAAAAATTGCAACCACGATTCACGCGATGAAGAAGTACGACTGCTTTAAGGTAGATTCGTCGTCGATCTTATATGTAGTCAGTCCCTGGCGGAGAAATTGTGAATTTCAAATTTGAGCGCACACTAGAGAAGACATAGATTTAAGCATTCAGGCGAATTCACGAAGACGCCGTGGCGACCCACACAGTGGTCTTCTGAACGGAATGGAATCCTTCCAGCGAGGTGGCCGAAGCCAATGTCCGGAAACGCTTCTCCAATCCAAAACGCGTTCCGACTCGTGAAAGGCCAGCGAAAAGAACACAGTAAAGTACCAACAACGCACAGCCAACTGCAAAAAAATGCAGTTATTGCGAACAATGCCGTCATCCTCCAGAAAAATGCCTTGCGAAACATGCGAAGGGCCGGTGGTGTAAAAACACTGGACACTTCGACATTAGCTGAGAGAAGATGCAAATGCGTTCTGTCGAACTTGAAAAAATCGATTCCAGCCGTACTCGGGCCAAATTCAATCGAGTGGCTGCTAACTTATACGGTGTGAACTTCAAGCTGGGCTCAGGAGCGGCAGTGGCTGTGGTGTCAAGTTCATTTCCCACCGTCCCGATAAAGCTTCAGAAGTTCGAAGGTAAGCTCATGTGCCACAGAGGTTACTCTTTGAACGTCCTGGGTACCACGAAAAAGTTTAGCGCATTCACGACGAACGGCAAGGTAAGCAAGACAGCACAGGCGCTTGCTCGCAACCGGGCGTTTGTTATAAAAACCCAAAATATAAAGCGAAAGAAAACACCAGAAACAAAATAAGCATTCACGCAGGCACACAGAAGGTAATGAGGAAGGTGCATCTTGATACAAAAACTCTCGCTCAAGCAAGACTCATCATAGGATCTGCCACATACGATTGCTCATTCTTGCGGATATGATATGCCTCAGCAATCTTTCTAGTCAACTGGTGTGAATGGCGAAACAAGATAGTGGTTTTATCAAGCTAGGTGGCGCCGCCCTGGTTAGCTGGCTGACTATCGTGCTCCGTTTTTCACCTGCCCCTGGCCAGGTCCAGGGCCTTGCCCGCCCCTGGATTTACACTCCATCGCGTCAGGAAGACGTCCGCACCACGTGGACACCTTTGGCATCACGGCCCGCTGTCGAGCTGGTGCTCCAAGCGCCTCCAAAAATCTGCTGCGGCGCGGCGCCTCACTAACCCTAACGCGCCGCGCCTGCACCTCTGGCATGCAGCGTCTCAACAAGCCCCTGAAGCCGAGACCCACCCATACTTCGCCGGTGTCAACTTCTTCCGACGCGGCCGCCGCGGGGCCTACTCCAACCACGCTTACAGCCGTGTCTCAACCGTCTGCGTTCAACACCGGCCACACCACCGCGCCCATTCCCGTCGCGTTCACCGACGCTGGGAGCTCCGAATCGACAGCCGCAACGCAGCCGGCAGCGTTCGTCACCGCCGCGGCGTCCACTGCTGGCCAACTCCACGCATTAAGGGAAGCCAAGAGCTTCGGGCCCACAGACGCATCGCAGTAGACTGCGTTCGTCGCCGCCGCCAGTGCCGCCGCACCTACTCGGACCACACTTCCCGCTGACAGCAAGTCCAGCACCTTGGTACCTGCGTCGCAGATTGCGGCTCAGGCTGACGACACAGCAGACATGGACCTTACGGCGTCCCCGGTCGACGGCCATCTCATTCCGGCCCCTGAGGTCGGCTGGACCACCATCGGTGCCTGCCGTAAGCCTGCCTCCGCCACCCGGCCCCGCACCGAGCTCATCACAGTTGCCATCCAGCTTCCCCCTGGCACCCTTAACCCCAAGATACCGCTCTACGACGTGCTCGCCGCAGTCGACTCCGCTGCACAACTGTCCTCCGAAAGCAGTGCGGAGGTTGCCCTTCAGGCCAAGCCAGCCCAAAGCCTCGTCTTTTTAAAAACTCATTCCAGTCTCACCGCCCACCTCCTGCTTTCTATCACGCATCTTCAGCTTCACGGTAAGCCTATAACCATTAAAACATATGCCCCTAATCCTCCCATCTCATGCCTCGGCATCATCCCTAACGTCGGTGGCCACTTCACCCCTGATGACCTCATGCATGATATCGAATCATTCAAAACCGATATTCTTGCTGCTCGCATGATGGGCACCACTCAATCGGTGCTCATAACTTTCGCTGGAACCGTAATCCCCCACTTTGTGTATTTCAAACGCGTTGCCTTCCGGTGCCGTCCCCATAAGCCTAAGCCTCCCACCTGCACCCGTTGTCTCGCTCTTGGACACCGCGCCCACCAGTGTCCACAGCACAGCGTTCCGGCAAAGTGCCGTCGCTGTGCTGCTCCTCTACCCGCCGACCCTTCCGCTCATGTATGTGCCCAGTCCTGGTGCGTTCATTGCCAGGTAAACACCCACCCCTCCCTCGACCCTACTTGCCCCTTCCTCCTCGATAAAAACGCGAGTGTGCCAAAGCTGCGTACCTGCGACGCCTAGCTTTGCGCCGGGCCACGCAACCCACCCCTTCGTCCTCCTCTAATCATGAACCTCCGTCAGCTCCGGTCACGTCACCACCAGGCTCCTACGCCGCCAAAGTTAAAGGATCCTCGGTTCCAGCGTCCCTTTCCAGCGTCTCTTCCACTGCACCACCCTCTCTATCCCTGACTGACGAGAGCCGCTCCTTCGACCTCCGGCTCGCTATGCTGGAACGCCAGCAGCGAGAGCAACAGCGCATTTCCCAAGACCTACAACAACAGATCCACGCCTTGACCCAAACCCTCCAGACAACCACCTCCTCTCTTACCTCCCAGCTTACCAAGCTAAATGAGCACCTTGCCACACTCACCACTCTCTCCTCCACCGCCCAGGTCGCCCCTTTGGCTGATCTTCTCGAAACCACCACACAGGCACACCACACTCGCATAGTTCAGCTAGAGACATCGCTTCTGCAGATTCTTACCACCCTCCAAGCACAATCCAAACAATTAGAATCCTTCACTTCTACGCTCCAATCCCTGCATGAGTCACTGCCCCCGGCCAAAAAGAAGGAACGTGTACCCTCACGAAGTTCTACCTCTACACTATCATAATGGCTTTTGACAATGACCTCGAGATTGTGCAGTGGAACTGCCAAAATCTGTGCCATAATAAGACCCCCCTCCACCAGTATCTACTCGCCCGCCCCTCCCTGCCCCATTTTCTCCTTCTCCAGGAGACCCGGACGGCCCGCACTGTCCCAGGCTACCGCGCCTACCATGCCACTACGGCCACACCACTTGCGTCTATTTATGTACGTAGCGACGTGCTCGTGGAACCACTTGATATCCCCTCCATCCTTCTTAAATATTTAGTTGGTGTGGTCTATTACCACCCTTCTTCCCGCGTCTTACTCGCCCTTTTGTCTTTCTACAACCCCCCTGTCACCTCCTCTTTATTTTCCGCCCTGGGCAAGTTCCTTCACTCTCTTCCTTCTAACTCCAATCTCCTCTTTGGTGGTGACTTTAATGCCCCTCACACACTCTGGGGCTACCCTCAAATCCTCAAACCCGGCCGCCTCCTCCACTGTCTGGCCCAGGAACGCCACCTCACCCTTCTCAATACTCCTGGCTCCCCTACTCGAGCGGGCACTGCCTCACAGCGCCCCACGACACCCGATCTCACTTTCTCTCGGGGTTCACTTTCATTTCACAGGCAAGTGACAGCCGAAACTCTTCTCAGTGACCACTATCTTGTCCACATTTCCACCTCTCTTTCCCACATCCCTCGATGTCATCCGGTCACTCATACTGACTGGCACGCCTTCCGCGCTAATCTCGCCTCTGACTGCTTTCAATCCTACGACGACTGGACGTCGCGCATCACTGCGGCGCTCACCTCCAGTAGCCGTCGTGTTCGCTCTTGTCACCCAGTCCCAGACCCAGATCCTCACCTACTCCGTTTATGGCGTCGCCGTAAACGTCTTCAAAGCTCCTTCCGCTGCCAACCCCACAATGCCCAACTTTCTTCCCGGATCACTGCTCTGCGGGCCGAGATCGTCGCCCACTGCGCCTAACCCGAGCACTCTCGTTGGAGTGCTCTTTGTGACCGTCTTGACTCTGCATTGCACTCGCGATCCACATGGTCTCTTTTCAAATCCCTCCTTGGCACTAAGCCTGCCCTTGCTCCCACTCTAGCTAAAGCCCTCACTCAAGGAACTCCCTCCGATGTTTTTGATCAGCTCGCCTCTCTCTATCTCCCGCCCCCTCTGGCACCCTCCTACTCGGTGTACTGAGGTGGACCTAACCCCGATCTGGACCAATCCTTCACTCTCAGGGAGCTCGAATCGGCTCTGGCTGCTAATGCTACACGCTCGGCTCCCGGTGAGGATGCCATTACATACACCACACTTCGCAACCTTCCTGACTGCGCCAAAGAATTCCTCCTTAAAACCTACAATGATGCATGGGAAAGCGACTGCCTGCCCAGCTCCTGGACCTCCTCCCTCATTTCTATGATTCCAAAGCCGGGCAAGCCTCCCTCTCTTTCTAACCTCCGCCCAATCTCCCTGACATCATGTGTTGGTAAGACCCTTGAGCAAATGGCCCTGACTCGCCTCTCTAATTTTCTCGAGACGAGGGAGTTCTTCCCTAATTCTCTCATCCGCTTCCGACGCCACGTCTGTGCACAGGACATGTTTCTGGTTCTCCAGCACACGTTTCTGTCACCTACCCCCACTCAAATTCACGCACTTGTGACCGTCGATGTTCGCAAGGCCTTCGACGGTGTTTGCCACGACCACATCCTTTCCCAACTCGCCTCCCTAGACTGTGGCTCCAGCATGTACTGTTGCTTTGAGTCGACACCTAGCTGTCCGACCCCCACAACCTCACCCGAGGCACTCCTCAAGGTGCTGTTCTCTCGCCTACCCTTTTCAATCTTGCTATGGCCCCCTCGCCTCCCAGGTAGCTGAAATTCCCGACCTGCATCATATATTTTACGCCGATGACATCACTCTCTGGTGTTCGTCTGGCTCTCCCGGTCACGTACAGGACACCCTGCAACGTGGCCTAGATCTCATCGACTCCTTTCTCACCACTGCTGGCCTCTCTCCTGCTCCTGAAAAATCCGAGCTCCTTCTCCTCAACCATTCCTCCTACCAGCGCTCACACAACCACTTCGTCTCTCTCCACCTTTCTTTCTCGCATTCCTGTCGTCACGCAGTGCAAAGTTCTTGGCTTTCCTTTGCATGCAGCCAAGAACGTGCAAGCCCTCCACCGTGCTGTCACCACCTGCCACTCCGTAACTCACCTCCTGCGGCGCGTGGTCACTCGGCGCTCAGGTCTCCACGAGGCTCATGCGTGCCGAGTTGCCCACGCGCTGGCCCTCAACAAGGTCTTGTACTCTGCACCCTACGTTTCCTTCAATCAGACTCAACTTAACGCTCTTGAGACTGCCCTTGTGGGCCTCTACAAGGCAGCTCTCAACCTCCCGATCACTACCTCTACTGCAAACATCTTTGCAACAGGCCTCTTTCATCCTCTCCGTTCTCTGCTCTCTCTCCATCATGACTCGCAGATTGCCCGGCTTTCCCTTACCCGTCAGGGTCAGTGGTTACTGACTCAAGCGGGTATCTCGCCCATTCCCTGCGCCCCGTTTACCTCTCCTATTCCCACCCCGGCTCCCAATCTTCGGATCCTCCCCCTTCCGTCCAACATGTCCCCCGTTCTGCACGCCGGCCGTCGTCATGCGGCCGCACAGCACCATTCCCCTCTCTTTGATACCCAGGGTGTAGCTTACACGGATGCCTCCTTCGTGGCTCCTCGAGGTTCCTGCGGCTACGCCCTGTACCACCCCCACCTCCCCGCTCCTGAAACTCACACCAGCGGGCCGTTTCTACGCCCTCCGGAGGCATTGTCCCTCGAGGTCCTCGCCATTGCGCATGCCCTCCAGTCATTTGCCCTCCTTCCCTCTCTTCAAGAGTACACAGTCTATTCAGACTCACAAGCCGCTATACACCACATACAGAAACGCACCCTAACCCCTTCTCTTCAGCAGGAGGTCGAACGAGCGGTCTCCGCATTGCAGCCTTCCATCGTTTTCCTCCGCTGGGTCCCTGGGCATTCAGGGATTGACGGGAATGAGCTGGCTCATCAGCTCGCCCGTGACACACTTTTCCGGGCACCGTTGATCCCCTGGCCCAAGCCCTCGGAGGACGGTGGGAGACTCACCCTTCGCCGCACCATAAAAGAGGTCTACATCGAGCTCCGCCTCGACAAACGCCTTTACCCTCCCCCTCATCCATCACTCATGGTGCCGGAGGCTCGCCTTCTTCGGCACGTTCAAATGAATGCAGTCATCACCCCGTCTCGCCTCTTTCTCTATCGCTATCGATCGGACCCTTCCTGTCCCAACTGCCCCTGTATCTATGCAGACCTTGCCCATTGCCTCTTCTATTGCCCGGCTGCTCAGCAGTCGGGTTCCTACCCCCCACCTTCTTTATCCATCACCACCTGGCTCGACTGGCTTGGCGCTGAAGGGGATGAAGAACAGCGACTTCTGGTCGCCCAGGCGGTCGACATGCTCGGCCTGTAAATTTTGGCCGAATAAACGTCTTCTACTACTACTACTTATCAAGCAAAGGCTTACAGCCTGTACATTTATAGCAGTGCTCAGAAAGACTGGACGAGGGAGGGCCCCAAGAATGAGCAATCGTGTGGGGCTGATCATATGGTGGTCTTGCATAATCGAGAGTTTTTATATCTAGATGCACCTTCCTCATTACCTTCTGTGTGCCTGCGTGAGTGCCTGTTTTGTTCTTGGTGTTTTCTGTGTCTTCATATTCTGCATTTTTGTAATAAATGCCCAGTTGCGAGTAAGCACCTGTGTTGTCTTGTCTACTTTTTCGCTCGTCGTGAGTGCGCTAAAATTTTTCGTGATGCATTGCCAACTAGCTAGGGTGTCGATTCTTCTTCTGCCCTGGGTACGTCTGAAGCCACTTTGCGCTCAAAGGGCACGTCTGCTATGCAAAGCACTCTTTCCGTAGTAGACTTGCCACGGCTTTCACAAGATCCCGTACATGACACTGCAGGTGCATCACAAGACCCCTAGTGCAAGTGGATACAGCCCACCGCAACTGCTTATTGGCGGACGTCTTCATAGACAGTCCTAAATGAAGGACAGACTTCTGTCAAAGTGGCAGCATCGTGAAAAATTCACGAAACGGGACAGCTCTGCTGCTGAAAACAAGAAAAAGACCTCAACCGGTGTCATGCTGCCACGCATCCCAACGCCGGTATCCCAACGCCATGGCTCTGCCAAAGATAGATTCACCAACCATGGCAGAAGGTTTGATTGAAGTATTTTCACGGACAGATTTTCCTAAAGAGATCCTTTGTTACGAGAGCTCCTCTTTCACTTCCGAATTCAGGAGAGAGCTCAATGATCTCTTGGCGGTGAAACATCTCAGCACGACCTCTTACCATCCAATGTACAAAGGGATGGTGAAATTAAACGGCACACTCAAGCAGATGCTGCGGAAGCTCAGTCACGAGCAGCCCAAAACATGAGCTCATAATATCACTCTGCTTCCGTTCGCATACAAATATGTGCGGCATGCGAGTCTAGGTTTTCTCCGTTTGAGTTAATTTTTGGACGACACGTGCGAGGACCTCTAGCAGTCGTCAGAGAGCTCTGCACAAAGGAAGAGCTGGGAGAAGACACGAAGACGACGTATGGTCTCGTTCTCGATCGAAGAGAACGTCTCGTGCAGACTGTCCGATCGGCACATCAAAATTTGGTGCGTACTGGGCAGTCTCAGAAGAAATATTATTACACAAAGAGCAAAAAGCGGCATTCAATGGTTGGGGATCGAGCCCTGATTCTTTTGCCGAGTAGCCACAAAAAACTCCCCAAGTAGTGTAAAGATCTCTTTGTGGTTTCTGGAAAAAAGAACGACGTGGATTATTGTATCTACTTGGGCAACACTAAGAAGCTATTTTACATCAATATGCTGAAACGATACGAAAAGCGTGCCTCCCAAGAGTCCGTGGAGGCATCATCTAGCTGATTGCATGACATGCGTCTTTTGAAAATTGCCGGAGGGTGATGCCCAACGTAAAGAGCTGCACTCTGGTGTTTGCAGTTACCTGTGCCAGTGTAGTGGGGTAGTGTTTGTGGGCAGTGTTTTTTTTTCCTTGTTGTGCGGTTATGAGTGGTTCAGTGAGTAAATTTTAATATTTGTGGTACAGAGGTGTGTAAAGGTTCTGCCCGATGGTTTGTAAAGTTTTTATTTTCTCTTGTGCCACATGTGTAATGTTTGGCCCCATGTTTCCTCGGTGCGCCTCTCTATGTGCCTCTGTGTAACAGTGCAAAGTGCCTTCGGTAATTTCGGCTGTGCCTAACTGTCCGCTTGCCACGTGAACATTAGTGTTACGTGCATTGAGGGCAGTTTTTTTCTTACGAAAAACTTTTCCGAAGAGGGGGCATATGTGGGGTGCACAACAAATCCTCGGGAGATTTTTGAGTGTGGTGCGTCGACAGCGGAGTGTCCACAGCGGAGCGTTGCACGTGCCAGCTCAGCGTTGCGCGTGTGCACGTGCGAATGGTGAATGCAAGGCGACGACGAGGAAGACCATGGCGAGCACGAGGAGCGGAGACCTGACGCATGAGGAAACCGAGGTGTGAAGAGACAGCTCAGCGGAGGGGGTGGGATTCGTGCGTGGAGGTGGCAGCCGTCGGACGTTCGGGACGTGCTGCCGTAGATCTCACTGGGATCATCTGCTTTAAGCTTACAGCGCTTCGTGACGCCGTCGACGGGTCATGGCTACGCTGCTCCTGCTGCTGCCAAATCCCTGGGGCTGCTGACGGAAGTCCACCGGCGTCTTCCTATGGTACTCTCCACTTCTACTGCGACCTGACTCCCTTCCGCCTGTTCCTTTGACGCAACGTCAGCGACGCGTCGCAGTTCATCCTCCCGCGTTCTCCTTGTCTGCAAGGCAACCGCGCTTCGTATGGGACGCTCAAGATATAGCGAAGTCGTTTTTATTGCGAAAGCAATACTACGCTCATGAACGGCCTTTCGCGTAGCGGCGGCCGCTAGCCACGTTTGACCTTTGGAATGACCCCTGACGTCATAGCAGGATGAGAGATGGGCTACCAAGTCGAGTCGTCGCGCAGCGGCGGCCGGTAGCCACGCGTGACCTGCAGACGGGGGTCGCCGCGTTCCTTCCGTTGGAGGCGCTGCGCTCGCTTTCGCAACCTACCAGGCTTAACCAAAGCTAAGCCCCCGCCAATTTCTTAAAACCTGTAGTGTTCTGCGCGTGTTGAGTGTGAATATTTTTCATTGAGTTTTCATTTCGTACTGGGTGTTTACCTAAAAATTATAAACATGGTTTCGTTTTTTTTTTGATCTCTTGTTGTCTTGTTCGAACCTGCACGCGATAGCGTTCCTCTTCTCTAGTTGGGAACGCATTAAAATTTCGCGACAGTGTTACAAATGTATGTCTACAGCAGTTACAAATGCAATTAGGAACTCCTTCCGCAATAAATTCTCTCGTACAGACCTTAACTCAAGGTCAATAGGACGCCCAGCAGAAGAGCAGCTAGTCCGTTGCCTTGCTGGAGAAGAGTATTCTGAAGCAGAATGTCTGTGTGAGCCCAGGCGAACAGGTGTGATGTAGAAATATCATGCAGTGAAGTCGGCTGTCTATAAGCGTCTTTTTAAAGGTTTAAATGTGCTTAATTAGAACATCGACTGGTAACTCACCATAAATACGTCTTTCCCCCAAAAAAATTGTTTCCCCAAGCAGGAATCAAACAGGCCGAAAAAACGGACTAAAGATATCTTAAATAACACGTAAAAGCTGTAGTCGACGAAGCATTGAAAGGCTTTTTTTAGCAGTCTGAGGCCAAAGAATGCACTCATTTGATGCTTATGTTCGATTCGGTAATCAAGCGGCCGCCATGGTGGCTCAGGAGTTATGGAACTCGATTGCTGATCCGAAAGACACGGGTTCGAACCCGGTCGCTGCGGTCGAATTTAGATGGGGGCGAACCTCTAGAGGTCAGTGTAGGGTGCGATTTCAGTGCGCGTTAGAGAACCCCAGCTGGTAGAAATTTCCGGAGTCCTTCACAACGTCGTCCCTCATGGTCTGAGTCGCTTTGGGACGATAAAAACCCTAAATCAACCAACCGTCAAAATCAAGGGCATATTAGTACGACTTTGAATGGGATGACAGTAATGTTCGGTCATACGCATAACGGAAATGATGTCCTCTGCGGTAACCATCACTGAGTTGAGAGCGCAGGAGAGCGTACCTTACGACCAGGAAAATAGGGAAGCGCATGAACAAGTGATTTGCATCAAAAATACTGCAAAGCCTTCGGAGTTTGTTTATATGTGGACGGCCCTCCCGGCTAAGTCAGGTGGCTAGCGTACGTACCTTGAAACAAAGCCAACATCGGGATCAATTAAATGACAGGGCCGCGCTAGCTGCCGAGCCTTAGAAGAAGAAAACGTTTATGGGGCCAAACATAGACTCCCTCACCGTACCAGGGCTGTGTAGTCCGTGCAACATTGGAGTCGCACAGCTTATGCTCAAAAGTCTGCACGAGCGACTTGCACAAAAAAAGAACCGACGTAAGTCCCATCACTGCAAGTCCGCTGTCAGCTCGCCATCAAGACGGGAGGTGCGACTGTGTTCCATAAAGCCTGGCATTTTTTGCATGTAATCCGTTTAGTCCTGAATAATTTCGCATCACCGTTGTCCGACAGCAGTCACTAACTCGTTCTTGTTCTCAAGGATCTTTGTAGCACAATTACGTAACAGGGCATTATTGGTCGGTCAAATGTTCAGGGGAAACCCCCAAGGTGGAGTAGATTTGTAATAAGGGAGTAATTACTCATTGACATCCACCCGAGCGCAGCCTTACGGCTACAAAGGAATGCTATACAGCTTTCTCAGAAACTTCGTAGTTAAAGAAAAATTCGTGCTGGTCCGGGGTTCGAACCCGGGACCACCGCTTCACCGGAGCAGTCGCTCTACCAATTGAGCTAACCGTATACAGCTTTCTCAGAAACTTCGTAGTTGAAGAAAAAGTCGTCCTGGTTTGGGGTTTGAACCCGGGGCCGTAGTTGAAGAAAAATTCGTCCTGGTCCGGGGTTTGAACCCGGTAGCACCGCTTCACCGGAGCAGTCACTCTACCAACTGAGCTAACCGTATACAGCTTTCTAAGAAACTTTGTAGTAAAAGAAAAATTTGTCCTGGCCCGGGGTTTGAACCCGGGACGACCGCTTCACCGGAGCAGTCACTCTACCAATATAGCTAACCGCCTTAAGGCTGCGCTCGGGTGGATGTCAATGAATAATTATTCCCTTATTATAACAGGGCATTATTCATAAACGATTCGGTAGAACACTATTTTATTCATTGAAACTAGTTGGAGACTATGAAACCGGCTCAAGTTGCGCAGTTGTTTCCATCCTTTATCAGTGTCATTTAGGAAAACAATAATAAGGTTAGCTTTCACATAGGCAAATTTTTTTTCAAAGCTCAGAGCAGCCAGTCATGGTAATATGGGTTCAAAAATAAAAGAGATGCAGAGTCAAAGCAAGCCATAAATAGATTCATATTGTTTTATTTTCTGCAGCACACCCTCATGAACAAAGCCTTAAGTGTTTTCCTAGTTGGACGACGTGCATTTTTCAAGGCGAACGCGTTAGCGCCGGCGGAAACCCTGATGACCGGTAGCCCATCCGGTGGCTCCGCCATATGCCGCTGGGCCATACCGGCCTGCTGGATATCCTGCACCACCATAGCCATATGGAGTAGACGCTCCGTAGCCGTAGCCACCAAGAGCACCGCCTCCTGGAGTGTAGCCATACCCTGCGTACGGAACGCGGCCGTAGCCAGCTGCAGCGCCACCGTACGGCCCATATCCGTATCCAGTGTATCCTCTGTACGCATTGTTGTAGCCGGTGGTCACACCCCTGGCGCCGTAGGCAGTGGGAGCGAATCCGGCTTTTGAAGCTGCTGCACCACCGGGAACCGGTGGGACGACCGGCGCGGCGTCGAAGACGACGTCGGCGCTGGCACCCGGTGCAGTTCCTGGCTCGTTGGTGTCCACCGTGGCCCGGAAGCCATTGGCGTCGGCGATGTAGTTCACCCGGCGGTAGAGGCCGTACGCGTCCCTGTAGCCGTACGATCCGGTCTTTGCGTTCCTCGAGTCTCCCTGCTCACTGCGGAACTGGCGGTTGCCGTACTCGTCCACATTGTCGTAGCCGAAGCTGTACGGCTGAGGGGGCTATAAAGAAAAGGTGTAAATGCGGTTAAAATACTCCACACTGTGTCGACAATTAGGCAGAAAATCTTCGGAACGAAGGCTAACGTATTTGAACTGTGAATCTCAAGCTTTCATCACTTATTGACTAGAGCACAAGAGCACATATGCGCTCGTTTTATCTTACCAACTTGCCCAGCTAATTGCGTTGGTAAATGAAATAACGAGGCACTATGAGAGTTTTGATGAAATAGCACACCCCAGTAGTCAGATTTTTCTAGATTATTTTTGAATTGAGGTGGGTAAGATGAAGCGTATGCATAAAGGTTGTTATACAACGATAAGCTGCGTAAGCAATGCGCCTGATTTCTTCATTTAACAAGAGTATTTGTTCGTGATAGGTTGCCCGCACTAGTTTAGAATAAACTGAATTCTAATTTATTTCGCTTTTTTTTACAAAGATATAAAAAACTCCAACCACAGTGCGCCTAAAGCTGCCGCTCTCAACACTAGGTAAGCGGCTCCAGTTGTGCTCTCGTCTCGCATTTTGGACCTCTAGTTTAGACCAGGAGTGAAGGTAGCATAGCCTCAGTTTTTGGTTTTGCTCTGCTACAGCATGATGTTCTTTTCCGGAAATATGCGGCCACTTTTGTTTAATGTTTGCGTTTCGCACGCACCGATCACGGCAAAAACTTCGCCAATTTCATGAGGAAACCCCCAAGGAACGACTAAAAACTTAGAAAAATGCGTTTTCTGAGGGCGCCGTAACATATGGAAACAAAAAGACAAGCAGACTTTATCAACCCTTCGTGAAATTGCGGCATCGTATTTCATATTTCCTTTCCTGTAACATATGTCATTACTCATGTTGATTTATGATCGTGGAACAGTTTAATGCGTCTATTTTTAATGCGTTGTCCTTAAGTGGTCCTCGCTCAATACTAGAAAGTTAGCTCAAACAAGCTGTCTGAAATCCGTGTCTTATTCATTTCACCATCGAAATTCATCGCGTCATGGCAGATTCTTAGTTTACCGGGGAGCCCAATGCTATTCAACTCTGGAAGTCACGCCTGCGCACAGTTTACATCGTACAAATGCGGCAATGTTGCAGCAAGCGGCGTAGTTGGGCTCAGAGCTTTTGTGTACTGAGTGCTACCTACAGATGCGTAGTCGGCGTAACCACGGTAAGCAGTGGCCGCTATCGGTGCCGCATAGCCACCGTAGCCAGGACCAGGGTACCCGACTGACGGTTGGTGATGGTGCAGACCGTAAGCTTTCACCACGAGGCAGGCCAGTAGGAGTTGTGCCTGTCGAGAAATAACACAAGTGTATGCGAGAAAGCAATATGCTAGTAACTTTATGAAATTAAACATTGCCAGGTAGCCGAATACGGGAATAGCCACCTTTCAAGTTACATAAAAAGCTAGCATATGTCAGCAACCAACGAACGCTTCATTGCCCTTCAGATGCGAATCAAATCATATCTATGATGAAGCATCTTGGCTCTCCTAAACAAATTCAAGAAAACTGACAATCTCGGCGAGAACTACCATTATACGGTTATTTCCACTTATCGCCGCCCTATTTGAGAGGGGGGAGCGTCGGAGGACGGGCTATATACCGCTGCTCATCGCTTCTACCCTCTTGCCGCGAGGTAGGCATCGTCCCGCAGGCTGCCTAGTGATGGTTGATCGCGGTGTGCGCGTCTGGCGCTCTTGTTCCGCCTGGTTTCAGTACAGCTCATCCGAAGAAGCAAACTGCTATGCGCCACAGAATCGATTAGCTTCGCGTTGTACAACGTCAGCCATTGTCGACCGGTTTTCCTCCGATATCATCGCTCGCAGATAAAACTGCGCCATCACTCACGTTAGAAGAGAATGAAGAGTTTTAGTATAGCGTGTACAACCTAGTGCTACTGCGTAACGCTGGCAGCAAGTGCTCACGTGCAGATCATTCCGACACGTTTGGTGCGACCGCATTCGGACAGCACCTTCCACCCCGAGGCCATAGGCGCATGCGCCTTGGCGGCTCGCGGTACGGGTAGCATTGGGATTTGCACGCTACGCTAAATGTCTGTAATATTAACAAAGAGACTATGTGCGCTAGGAGTGAACGGTAAACCGCAGACTTCACTTCGCACAGTTGGCCGGACCGCCCCTAGGCGATCGAAATTTCCCTAGCCCTTCACTACGGCGTCCCTCATAGCCTGAGTCGCTTTGGCACGTTAAACCCCCCAAAACCAAGAACCAAACCAAACCTTCTCAATCTCAGCCGCCTTGACTACGCTGGCGGCTCTGCTGGCAGAAACTGCTAAAGTCTGTGCACGTAGTGATCATAGAACCAGCAAGCGTGCTGTAAAGACCTCTAGGTCTTTACAAACTGGCGGTGTGAAGTCAGAGAAAGGACGAAACGCTCAGAAGGCTAGTGCTTTTGCAGCGCTAATAACAAACGTGGAGCGCTTATATGATCGACATCCGCACACTTCTGCTGTCGTGCTCGAACAATGATTTTCCCGGCTTTTTTATAGCGTAATGTCCAGTGCTTATTTTTTTATAACACACGCACTGAGCTGAACTACTACGGAAAACATCTGTATTGAATTAGTGTTCGCATCCCATGTAGGCTGCATGCAAGGGTGCTCGCCACATCTTGACATATTCCTGTTACCGCGAGGCCGTCCTCATTTCAACGCAATAAACAAAAATGAAGGCGTAATCATCATTATATAGTAGCAATTAAGATAACAAAATGAAATTGCGTCGTGTAGTTCAAGTTATGCGTCGCTACGTGGTGTCTCTTGCATAACCAGTACCACTTGATGGTCAAACTTCATAGTATGAATTGGAATTAACGTTGTTTTGAGTTTTTATGAATATAAATGCAAATATTGTTCACTCTACCTCTACCCTAAGTGAGTCATCTACCGGCCATAAGTTTGGGATTTCATTTCACGACTTTTTTGCCGACTCTTTTTCTGGGGTCTGGCCCCAATGACGCTATTTCACCCTCGTGTAAAAGCCCTCGCATGTACTTCAACTAGCCCCGCTGTGGTGGCTCAGTGATTACGGCGCTCGTCTGGTGACACGAAAGACGTGGGTTCGATCCCGGCCGCAGCGGCCGAATTTGGATGGAGGCGGAATTCTAAAGGCCCGTGCACTGTGCGACGTCAGGGCGCGTTCAAGAACCTCTGGTGGTCGAAATTTTCGAAGCCCTTGACTGCGACGTCCCTCATAGCCTCAGTGGCTTTGGGACTTTAAACCACCCATAAACAAATAAACAAAATCGAGCACATCATATCCGTATGCATTTATTTTCTAGATAAACTAAAGGACAAACAAGCCCGGAAACTGGGGTCTGTCAGATATAAAATCATCTCACGCAGGTGCGGCCACACGAGGACAAAGCAAATGTTTTGAAATTCCATTTACTGCCTTAAATCCCTGGAGGGTAAACTCAGTAAAAACACTCAGCTGCGACAGTAAAACAAGTTGTTTGCCCAACGGTGTTCTGAGACATTAGCAGATGGTTTAACGAAAATTTAAAACCACCATTTGATGTGGCCGGAATTCCTTGTGAACTAGAGAGATCAAGGACGCCCCTCTAGACGTGCTAATATTACGATCTATAACGCACTACCGCGGAGCTAATTTTGTGCATTCATCACTGACACGTACGCCCAGTATGCCGCCACGTTTTCCTCTAGCTATAGCCCACACTATTTCCACTGCGGTGGACGCACCGATAGAGTCCACAGCTGATCCTTGTCCCGCTGATCTCCCTAAACCAGAGCTGCAACCCTGTGCTTTTGTGCACCGGCATGCTGCGCTGCACAGCGCAGACCTGGCTGCCCAACGCCGGGCCCTCGAGCTATCCACCGAGGTGATTACGAAGCAACGCCTTCTGGTCACCTAGCGTCGACCACAAGTTCGGCCTTTCTGTTTTTTTGGAACTTACAGTGTTTTTACTCCCCCCTCCTGCTCATGCCAAAAGAATTTTCTCGTAGTCCCGGAAAAGTGAACGATGTTCTGTTGTCTCACCTTCAGAACCATCTTGGCTGTTTTCTGGCTTCGCGACTAGTGGCCGACGACACTGCGGTCCCAAGTTGCGGAGCTGAGGAGACGTCCTGTGCTGATGCCTTGTCCCAGTCAGCGGGCATTTATACTGTTGAGCTGCGAAGTGTGACTTAGTGGAAAAGAAAAATGAGCTCTTGTTTCGTTTTGTCTCCTTTTGTTCTCCCCCTCACCCCCCCCCCCCCCCCTTTTTTTTCTCTCATTCTTGACATTTCAGAAACCTGCTTTCCTTCCCTCGCGATTGCATGAAAGGTCAGGGGAAAGTAAGCAACGGAGTTTCAGTGCGTAACCCCTTGGGCACACTGGTTGCCTGAACGCTTACAGAAGACTTGTGTGCAAGCGTTTGGCACCTTTACTCTTGTCGTGTGGCACTTACATTAACCTCGAAACGCTTCAGTGTTACGATATTATACTGCGCGATTCTCGGTTGCTGATTTACCACTCCCTTCTATCACTGGAGAAGGCTGTTGTTTCTTTTTTATTTATTTTGTTTTTTCATCCTGGAACGTTATAAGAATGGTCAAAACGTCCACAATTTAATTGATTAGCATGGTACTACATTAGATTTCCAGTTTTCATATGTCATTTTTCTCTGTCAGACGCGCATCATGCTCTGTAGAGAAAAATGTGAAAATATGTGTGTGTGTGTGTATTTGGAGCCTTCTGTTTAACAAAAATAACGTTAATGGCTCAAAACTTTAGGAATTCGAACGCACCGCACACTTCCACGCTCACGGAATTGTAGCTCTGTTCTAAAAAAGTGCAACATTTTTGCCCAAATTATTTATTTAATTTATCATCTGAAGCTGTTCCCCCAACGAAGCCTCAGCTACAGTGTCCTTTAGGAAAGCATTCCACTGCGTGAGTGAAGAAACAAGTAAAAGCACCAAACGGCACTTCCTACGCGCAGCGTAATACTTCACGACGTGCATCTTCATTTCTTGTTTTTGAAAAGCTAACTTTTTTTTCTAGACAAAAATATATTTACTATTCTCCCTAGCAGGGATTTCTTAAGAAGCTAGCGTAACTGACTTCCATAAAACACCGCTAGACGCTTGGAAAAAAGTTTCAATAGTCACGCGCACAATTTTAGATGCCATGCCTCAAAGGAATATGTTTTATTTCGAAGGTAAAACAGAAAAGCATTGTGCATGTCTATTTCGACATCTTCATAAATGCTGTACACACCACGACATCATTCTCCTGAGTGGAATTTCTGGGCGGTATACCGTCAAAACGCGGACTCGCTTGGTAGAATACATTGTATAGTAAGTCACCAGAACAAAGCCCAGGTTTGACGTCTTTCTCTTTGCACCATTTGGTTATCCTTCAAAGCTTAAAATGGTTACGCTTCAAATGATTCAAGGTTTATCTATGTACAAGGTGTAACGGCACCCAATTCAGCACGTTCAATAACCCTTGCACATTCCTCCCAGTGGAGACCACAAAGTGCGAATTCTAGACGAGCGCTAATATAGAAGGAGGTAAAATAGTTCTCTCATACTATCCCTTGATTTAAAGTTTTAGTGTGTTGTGTCTTCCCGAACTCCGGTTGGCATGGTTATGCCGAGCCTCGATTAAACTCCTCATATATTGCACATGTACAAAATGCGAGTGATCTGAGAAAGATCAGCAGATCATATTAGCTTCCGAACGAAACGATACATGAAAAATTAGGTACGTCCACACGATCTATTTGCTTCATCAGTATCGTGTCACACGATCTAATTCTCGAATGTGACTTTTTTTTCGTTCCATGTACTTACAAGCTTTGCTATTTCGTCGTCAATCAAGACTGCAGAGGTTTCGCAACAATATTCCCCTTTCCATCTGCTGGGAACGCTCAGCCGGTAGAAGAACTCTCCTACTACATCTTTATAGGAAATTGGCACAAAAAATTGGCAGTGGTTTAGCTCTTGTTAAACCGGTTAAATTGCGTTAGCAATGGTGCGCGCTTTCTTCTGGCGGTTCTTTGGCGCGTTGCCTTCGCCTGGTAGCGTTGCGGCGTTCCTGAGCAGTCAGGTGTCGAGATTCATCGGTGACCGATGACGTGGAACAACTCTGAGAAGTAGAACGTAGTCGCCGAGCTGCACCCTTAGCACGACGCCTTGCTAGACATTCTTCACGCTGTTCTGGCGTGTCTTGTGCACGTTGTCGCTTTCTCGCTTCTTCCTGTCGCTGCCGCTTCTCCTTAGAGGACTGCATAGCAAAGCATTCGCGCCAAGGCAAGCGCGCATTTATAGGCGCTTTACAGCGCGTGAGCATGGGTGCCGCCATATTTGATCACGTGACCATTCCGCCACGCTGCCAGGGAGTCCACAGAACGCCATCGCCCGTTCGTCTGTACGCCTTGCTCGTCGGTGAATTGGTTTTTGAGGAAAGGAAATGTACCTGTCTCGCATATCTCAGTGGACACCTGAACTTCGCCGTAACAGGAAAGGAGGAAGATGAGAGTGAACGAAAAGACCGCATTTACTAGACGTGCGTTTGTTCATCCAAAACCATCGAGCTGGCGTGGCGGAGTGGTTAGCGTGCTCGTACCGCACTCCGGGACGCTCTTTCGATTCCCCAACTCGACCGATTTCCTATTCAGTGTTATTTATTTATGTGGTCTGTCTACAAATTAGGCTAATTGTTTAACCGATATCATTCGAAAGCCATCGATGCACTGCGCGCCAATGCTGCTAACACCAGCTTCGAAGGCCATAAGTGGCGGACCTCCTAGTGGCGCCATCTGTTGTAGACAGAACAAACTGCTCGGCGCCTTTTCCGCGCGGCGCGCCGACGGCGCTGCCATCTGGAGAAGCGCAGCTGAAGCAACGATGTTCAAAGTGATCTGTCCCTACCGACCCGGGCTGCGCGACGAGGCGAAACCTACAGTAATATTGCTAAAGCAATAAAAAGTCTGGTTACATTTGCTCAGACGTGCAAACTATACAGTGTGCTTCAAGCAATTTAAACCAAAGATTAAAAGTGGGGTACTGAATCTGGATGAAATAAATCGCATATTGCTTCCCTTCGCGTGGAGCTCCTCAGGGGATATTATTTTGAAATTTCTATTATTTATATAAGTTACCAAGAATAACTATGCAAGATTGTTATAATTCAATCTAGGGTTTCTCGCGCTTTATTACATACAGAGGGGCTTAATGAACAGCCAATCCAGTTTTTCGTGGCAACCCATCTCTTACATGGTTAATTTTTCTGTATGCCTACTGTTCTCCAAGTATTCTCCAATTAGTGAAAAAAAAAACCCTACAAATTATAAACTACAAACTACAAAACCTACAAATGCTTCCTCGGGTCTTCACAAATTATGGCCAAAGAACCCTAGATTCTTATAGTCCCTTTTATTTTATAAATATGCATTCTATGCCAACCCTTACGTCATCGTGTAACAGGAAAGCTTTCTTCAGAATTGGGTGTAATTTATGAATTTTTATTCATAACTTTTTGTTGTCATCTGCTTTGGTTGTTTTTTTGCGAACGCCTGCACTTTGTTTGCATATGTTAATCATTGTTGAAGCGTTTTTTCCCCTTTTATTTTTGCGCCTGTATTCCAGTGTTTTCCTCTTCTCCTATTTGTGGATTTGTGCTTGCTCAATGCAGTCCTCTGCCGAGCCTACCCAGTAGCGAACTCAAGCCACACGGCTTATGCGGACTGATCGTGTATATGCTGTACACTTGAATGTTGAAAAATGAATTCCTTTTACCCACCCGGAAAATGCACATGTCTATGCACATACTGTCTTGCACTCTTTTCTCGCGCGGAACGAAAAGCGTAGCTCACAAGGGCACGCGCATATCTTCGAGCATGCACGTTTCTTTCGCAATGAAAATAGTGCATTCTTCGCATATACTGCGCATGATTTTGGGCGGCGGTATCTGTTTTTAGTTCCGTCGTGCGGCCGTCGAGCTGGTCTTCACGTGCGGCGTCACCGTAGTGCGTGCGGCAGGATAATACATCAAGGTCGGAGGTCGATGTTCGTTGTTCCTTCGAAAAGCAACCTTCCCTCCAAATGTTACTTTCTTTAGTTTTCGCTCGGGGGCCGGGGACCTTCCTCGCACTTCCGCTGCGTAACTACGGCCTGGCGACGCTAACCCAGAGGCTGACTAGGATGAGGAGCAGAAAAGGCGGCTTGGCACATATATCGCTCGACGCGGGTAGTCGTGCATTTCTTGCGGGCGTTTTCCGGAGCCTGGCCATGGTGCGTTGATGGCAAAGCCACGGAGCCCGATATGTCGGTACGGGCAGCACCGAAGGATGTGGCCAGCCTCAGCACAGTGAGAACACAGCAGACGGTTGCGGCCAGTTCACCAGGCGTCGCACTTCTTGGGGCTGGAGCGTCGTCTGTAGCCTGGCTGGCTAGGGGCTGGGGCGACATTCTAGCGCAGCAGTTTGGCGTCGGAAAGCGCTTGGGGCGTCTCGTTGGAGCGCACGACTGCTCGTTGTTTCCGGCGTTCCCTGTGAGTTCTGCAAATCCTCCCGCACGATATCCGCAAGGTTCGCTACTTGAGGCTGAGCTGAGCTAATACTGAGTTAATGGGAAGTTAATGCTAGACTTGCGTGAGCGGGACAACCTAGTTATTGTCAACAGAGAAACTAAATGTGAGGGACAAATCACGTGGGAATCCCGTAACAGGCAAACAACCATTGACTACTGTCTAATGTCGCAGGGCATCTGTAGCAAGCTCGCAATAATGGAAATAGACGAGGAGGGGAATTACAGCCTAGGAAGTTATTATAAACGTATTAGTCTGCAGTTGGGAGCCCTAGTCAAAAGAGAAATGCAGCGAAGTCAAAAAGACAACGCCAAATTAAACGATGAACAAATAGCGCTAATATCAGCCGAAATAGAAGAAGTAATCAGGAAACGCCCCATGGAAAAGAGGATTATAATCAGTTAGAACTGCTCATCGCTACAAAAATGAAACAAGTGAAAGGAGTAAACCGCTGGAGAGGAAAGAAGAAGCCACGAAGCTGGTGGAATATGGAAATTAAGGAGGCCATCGAACAACGACGGGTGGCTTCAAGGGAACACAGAGAAGCAAAGAAGACGCAGTTATCTGAAGAGGAAATAGGCGAAAAATGGGAATCATATCGACAAAAGAAACAGCAAGTTCAGGTCCTAGTCCAGGCTAAAATGAAGCAGTCCTCTGATAAATGGCTGGCTGAAGTTCGCGAGGCAAATAAAGGGGGGCCAAGAAAATTCTGGAACCATATAAGCTGGTTGGGAAAAACAAATAAAAGAACGCAGGAACAGATTATAAATGCTGAGGGAAAATGTTTAGAGGGAGACGATGCTGTGAACTACATTACACCATTTATAGCGGCGTCTTTTAGCAACACCAATGGGATAATCTCCCCAAGTGAGGCGGCAACACAAGACAGCACAATAGAAAACAGTTTAGAACTGACTAGTCTTAACTGGGAAAAGGCGGAAGCGAATATTCCTAAAATCACATCCGCAGGGATAGACGAAATTCCAATTAAGCTGATTAAAGAACTTGGCCCAAGAAGCAAGGAAGCGCTGATAAAAGCATTGGAGACAGTCATAACAAATCAGCGAATTCCGCACAGCTGGAGACAGAGTAAAATGAATTTGATTTATAAAGAAAAAGGAGATAAGATGAACATCAAATCCTACCGTCCGATTACGATAACGTCAGTTATGTACAGGCTGGCAATGCAGGCGGTGAAATTAAAAATGCAGGCATGGATAGAAGGTAATCGGATACTCGGAGAACTTCAGAATGGGTTCAGAAGGGGTAGGCGTTTAGATGATAGCCTGTTCGTGCTTACCCAATGCATAGAAATAGCTAAGGCGGAAAACAGACCTCTGTTTTTAGCCTTTCTGGACATAAGCGGTGCATACGATAACGTGAACAGGGAACTCCTGTGGAGCATATTGAAAGATTTAGGTATCGGTCATGAGGTAATTGATTTTCTACAGGAAATCTACCGATCTAATGAAGTTGAAATAACATGGGAAGGTAAAAAAAGTACCACAACTGTCGGGGTGCACAAAGGATTAAGGCAAGGTTGTCCTCTATGACCGCTGCTGTTCATGCTTTACGTGATAAATATGGAAAGAAGGCTAGAAGAAGGTAATCTAGGTTATAATCTGTCGTACAGATTAGGCGGAAATGTAGTTGAGCAGCGACTCCCGGGTTTAATGTATGCGGACAATATTGATACATGCATTCGAAGAAACAGAAGTAGTGCATGCACTGGAAGAGGAAGAAGTTAGTTGGCTCTCGCTAGAAGAGGAAGAAGTTATTTGGCTCTCGCGCGCGCGTTCGAACCACTGAGGGACTGCGCAGGTTTTTCGTCTCTGCGCTGGTGCACTTTTTGGTGTTGCTCGCTACAGTTTGGTGGAGGTGCGGGGTTCGCTTCCCGACCTGCACACTCCGTACAGCACCACTACGGACCTCACACCGGTTCACCAGCGACCCAGCCGCCGTCTCCGTGGAGAATCGCCTGAATTTGGGCCCCTTCCCCCGCCAACAAGGACGACGCAGCCTCGACCGCCGAGTCCAACTGACATAGCCACTGACACCAGCAGGAGCTGTTCGCGGGCCTCGTGCGCAGCCCATCCCGCACGGTGGCGGAATTTCTAACCGAGGCCACCACGATGGAGACCACGCTGCAACAACGGGCCCGCCAGTACAACCGGGACATCAACTGCATGGTGCCCCAAGGCTTTTTGTCGTGTCTCGGCGGCAGTGCAGGCACCCTTGCGCGAACTAATTCGCACAGTTGTCCGGGAGGAACTCCAGCGGATCCATGTGCCCCAGGTTGCACCTGCGCCGCTGGCAGCGCTGACTGAAGTCGTCAGGGACGAGGTGCGACAGGCTGCGCAGGCACCTCCTGTCCCCGAAGCGCCGTCCCGGTTGGATGACAGACCCACGTACGCATCCGTTGTACGTCGCACGACAGGCTACGGTCCCATTACCCCAACGCCTGGCGTGAGCAACATCGGCACATGTCACGCAAGCGTGCCTGGCTACGGTATGGCCCCGACGACCCCCGTGAGTAACATCGCCGCATATTCCGCAACCGCATCTGCTACAGCTGGGCCACGCCCTCGCAAGTCGGATTTGTGGCGTACACCGGACCGCAGGCCTCTTTGCTACCACTGTGGGGAGCCCGGTCACCTATACCGTGCATGTCCGTATCGCCAAGTGGGCCTTCGCGGTTTCCATCCCGACGCACCTTGCCCTCAGAACGGCGAACGGCCGCATGAGATTGTGCAGCATCTCTGGGCACGCCAGAACCCTGTCTACTCTGGAAGGCGCGAATCCCGTTCGCCTTCGCCTCTCCGTTATCGCTCTTCCAGCCCTGGCCGCCAGAGTAGCTCTGCTGGCCGTCGCTCGCCGAGTCCGCGTCGGGAAAACTAACACCAGCGACCTCTGGAGGCAAGGCCGCTGACATCGGGACGTGTCAAGACCCTCCATTGTGCGACCCTCGAGCCGACGATACCTCGACAGTGAGAGGCAGCGACAGAATCAGATACGCTGCATCCGATTTGCGTGTGACAATTGATGGTACTCAGATTACCGCGCTGCTCAATACCGGTGCTGATTATTCTGTTATGAGCCGTGCCTTTGCTGCAGAACTCAAGAAAGTTCTGACACCGTGGACGGGGACCCCCATCCGCACCGCTGGTGGCCACCTAATTTCTCCTGGGGGCAAGTGCACGGCTAGAGTTGGGATTAGTGGTTTCACGTACGTTGGTGAATTTCTCGTACTCCCCGAGTGTTCCAGAGACTTGATTCTGGGGATCGACTTCCTGCAGTCGAACGGCGCTGTGATTGACTTCCAGGAGGCACGTGTCACGTTCTCGACCAAACAGGCCGTGGCGCGCTTTGACTCCCGCGATCCCTGCAGCAACGCCCTGCGCATTGTCGAGGACGACGTTACGGTGCCGCCGCGGTGCAGTGTTCTGGTGCTCGTGCGGAATGACCTCTTTCACGACTACGAGGGCCTAGCGGACAGCCATAGTCCACTGCTGCTTAAGCGGGGACTTGCCGTTGCAAGAGGTCTCGTCCAACTACGTGACGGCCGCACCCACGTACTCCTGACTAACTTTGCCAACGAATATCAGCACCTGGTCAAAGGCATGGCTATTGCCTTCCTCCACGACGTTGCTGACGTTCCAGGTTTGTGCACTGTGGGAGGACCCACTCCGGAGTATGCAGGCCCGCATCACGTTCTTGAGTCAGTCAGAATAAATCCTGCCCTGCCGTCGGTTCAGAGGGATCTTCTGTCGGACCTCTTGGCAGACTTTGCGGACTGTTTCGCTACGTGCTCGAAGGTCGGCCGAACTCCACTCGCCAAGCATCGTATCATCACTGATGAGACTACGCGACCCGTCTGCCAGCGCCCATATCGTGTTTCCCCGGTGGAGAGAGAAGCCATTCAGAATCAGGTTGCCGAGATGCTTGCAGACGATGTCATTCAGCCGTCCACCAGTCCGTGGGCATCACCTGTGGTTCTTGTAAAAAAAAGGAGAATACTCTGCGTTTCTGTCAATATTGTACTGTCAGCAGATAGCCAGGAAGATTTACAAAGTTTGGTTAATTGCTGTGGAGACGAAGGAGACGCTCTAGGATTCAGTTCTAGCGCAACTAAATCAGGTGTGATGATTTTTAACGATACAACTGACCAGGTGCTTACAATACAAGGCCACGAAATACCCAAAGTGGCCGAATACAAATACCTCAGGGTATGGCTAAAGGAAGATATACACGGAAAAGCACGAACAGGCTCGTAGGGCAAAAGGACGAAGAGACGCCGGGATGATGAAACATAGGGCATTATGGAGGTACAACAAATATTTAGTACTAGGTGGTGGTGGTGTGACATTTTTATTCGAACATCCTTTCTGTTAGGCGTTCAGTACATCCTGGGCCAAGGCGACGACGGCACGTTGCAGTCTCAGATCCAGGGAGGCGAGCCAGATGAGCCACGGGGGGGGGGGGGGGGGAAAGGATAGGCGGGGGACTGGAAGGCTGCGTGGCACTGTGTAAGGCAGTGCTCTATGTCTGCATATGTGTGTGGACAGTTTGGGCACTGAGGTGTGGAAGTGTACCGGTATAGGTAAATTTTGGCTGGTGTATGTAGGAGATTAAACTGTATTCGGCGAAGAATGCGAGCTTCACGGATCGATAAGGATATGTGCGGGGGGGGGGGGGGGGGTAAATCAGCTAAATGCAATTTTTGCGTCGCGTAGTATTCGTCGACAGTACGTTTGTAAGCCCTGACCGCCTGCTCCGTCGGTGGGCTCGTCCATGGGATCCCCGGCGCCCGGTGTATAGTTTCGCAGGCAAGCTGGTGAGCCAGCTCATTGCCCGGGATGCCCATGTGACCAGGGATCCACTGAAGGGTCACCGGTCGT
Organism: Amblyomma mixtum; assembly: GCF_055824585.1. Lineage (NCBI taxonomy): Eukaryota > Metazoa > Arthropoda > Arachnida > Ixodida > Ixodidae > Amblyomma > Amblyomma mixtum. The sequence continues at coordinate 121,490,379 of NC_143016.1, read as the reverse complement.
GGGCTTAATGCTAAGAGGGCGGCATCTAAGGACGATCGAGTAGGGAAAGGGATGGCTCTTTCGTGGAAGGCACGCAGGGCTGCCTGCGAGTCTGTATAGACAACGCATTGGGGGGCGGGGGGTAGGGTGGCAAAGTGTGTAATGGCATCGGCGATCCCGTGTATATCTAGGGTGAGCGTGGAGGGTGGGGAGTGTATGGACCGGTTGTGTGAGTGCTGGTTGTAGAGAGGGAAGAGAAGTACTAAGAGGTATTTGGAAAGGAATAATGGTGCCGGGACTTACTTTCGGCAATGCGGTTCTGTGCTTAAGGGCAGAAGTTCAGTCGAGATTAGACGTAAATCAGAGAGCTGTTGGAAGATTAGCACTAGGTGCCCACGGCAAAACCACAAACGAGGCAGTGCAAGGGGATATGGGCTGGGCATCGTTCGAAGCACGGGAAGATAAGAGTAAAATACTATATGAAGAACGCCTGAGGAAATTGGACGATAACAGGTGGGCAGCTAAGGTATTTAAATATTTATACAGAAAAAGCGTTGACTCACAGTGGCGGAAAAGAACTAGAAAACTAACCAGTAAGTATGAAGGTCATGAGGACGGAGAAAGAAAGAGCATTAAACAACAGGTAAAAAACGCGGAAGTTAAAAATTGGATGAATTCAATGGAAAAGAAACATAGTGTAGAAGTATATCGATACTGGAAAAGGCAAATCAAGAAAGAATTTTTCTATGATAACTCAAGAGGTAGTGCCCTACTTTTTGAAGCTAGCTCAGGGTGTCTTAGAACGCGCCGCTACAAAAAGAAATTTAACGAAGAAGATGACATATGTGCAGTGTGTGGTAGATCTGTGGAAATAGTTGAACACCTCATAATCAAATGTGATGGTATCCATCCGGATGTCGATGCAGGCGCAGTCACTCTTCCTGAGGCGCTAGGGTTTGAAGATAACAATGGTCATGTAAATAAATCTGCAATGGAAGTTAGCAAAAAGCGATTGGAGGATTGGTGGCTGAAAAGCAGAGATGTGGCATAAGGTTAGAATTGTAGCAAACCATAGGTAAAGATGATGGCGAGTCTTAATGAGAATTGCCAACACATTAAACAAAAAAATAAAAAAAGAAAAGCTGAGCATGGTGACAATTGCCACCACCCTGTTTCAAAGGGGGCGCTCCCATCCATCCATCCATCCATCCATCCATCCATCCATCCATCCATCCATCCATCCATCCATCCATCCATCCATCCATCCATCCATCCATCCATCCATCCATCCATCCATCCATCCATCCATCCATCCATCCATCCATCCATCCATCCATCCATCCATCCATCCATCCATCCATCCATCCATCCATCCATCCATCCATCCATCCATCCATCCATCCATCCATCCATCCATCCATCCATCCATCCATCCATCCATCCATCCATCCATCCATCCATCCATCCATCCATCCATCCATCCATCCATCCATCCATCCATCCATCCATCCATCCATCCATCCATCCATCCATCCATCCATCCATCCATCCATCCATCCATCCATCCATCCATCCATCCATCCATCCATCCATCCATCCATCCATCCATCCATCCATCCATCCATCCATCCATCCATCCATCCATCCATCCATCCATCCATCCATCCATCCATCCATCCATCCATCCATCCATCCATCCATCCATCCATCCATCCATCCATCCATCCATCCATCCATCCATCCATCCATCCATCCATCCATCCATCCATCCATCCATCCATCCATCCATCCATCCATCCATCCATCCATCCATCCATCCATCCATCCATCCATCCATCCATCCATCCATCCATCCATCCATCCATCCATCCATCCATCCATCCATCCATCCATCCATCCATCCATCCATCCATCCATCCATCCATCCATCCATCCATCCATCCATCCATCCATCCATCCATCCATCCATCCATCCATCCATCCATCCATCCATCCATCCATCCATCCATCCATCCATCCATCCATCCATCCATCCATCCATCCATCCATCCATCCATCCATCCATCCATCCATCCATCCATCCATCCATCCATCCATCCATCCATCCATCCATCCATCCATCCATCCATCCATCCATCCATCCATCCATCCATCCATCCATCCATCC